>NW_006442491.1:16006351-16035572 GCF_000325575.1 Pteropus alecto | reverse complement strand
GGGCTGCGGCCGCCGCGCAAGGCACGGCCACCAGCTGCGGGCCGCGATCGAGGTGGCGGGACAGAGGTCGCGCTGTCAGGAGGACGGAGGTGAGTTCTGGGGCCAGGGGCCGCTGGGCCTCCAGAAAGGAGAAAGGGGCCGCTGTTAGCCATCCTGTCCTGAGCTGTCTGCTGAGACCCCACCACAAACTTCCTGAGCCTGGGAGGCCCTGTTGGGGACAGATCTGAAAGCCCCTCTCTCCAGCGGGAGCTGCTGGTTCAAGAAGGAAATTGGGGCAGCGACTGTGGGCTCCCATCTGGGCTTTGGGACCCCACACATGCTCTGCAAAGGGTGGGGGTGCTGGAGAGACTCCTGTGCTGAGGGATGCGGGTGGGGGGCTAGTGTGGGGCTGGGTGCTGTTCCAGGGGGACCAGCTTGTGGAGGACACAGTGCCTAGGCCTGAGGTAGAGACCTACAGTGCATGGGGGTGGGGCGGGGAGGCGGGCATCTTGGGTGGGTGTCCCAGGGCCTGTGTGGTCCGGGAAATTCTAGAGTGGCGGGGTGGCCCGGGTGCCACAGTTCTAGACTGTGGACTAGCCTCCTGACCAGGAAACTGTGGTTTCCCTCTATGAAGCCAGCTTGGGGGTCAGGTGGGGCAGGGTCTGGGCTCCCTGAAGGGCAGTGGAGCCTGTTTGTAAAGCACACTCGTGTGGGTGAGAGAGACTGGGAGGCAGTGAGCTCTAAAATATGGACTACCTGTGAGAGCAAAGGGAGCCCTGGAGGTTCAGAGGTAAGGGAGGTGATGGGGGGACTGGTAGGCAGAGGATGGGAGGGGCTTCAGGGCCTGCGCTCTGTGGGACAGAGATTGTTTGTGAACTAGCTGCTCTCATGATGAGGACCCACCGGGGTGGGGCAGGATGTATGGAAAGAAAAGTTGAGGACAGGAGGGGCCTCTGGAGGCCATTTCTGTCACCCGCACCCCAACACAGGAGGAGGCAGCCTCCCCACCCTATAGCCTTCCAGGTCCCTCTCCTGGAAGGCTCCTCTCCAGAGACAGACTACAGCAGCCCTTTGGGGGTTCTGATCTGTCCCTTGGGCCCTGCTTGGCCCAGTCTCTGGCTTGGGGGAAATGCTTGTGGCCTTTTTGCTTGCTGACAGAGCCCTGTTCCGTTAAAGGGCTGGCAGGATGCTGAGCAGAGAGCAGTGGGTGGAAGAGACTGGGTCCCAGTGAAAGGAAGCCTGCTGGGGAGAGAGGGGAGCTGTAAAGATATGGGTGAGCTCTTTGTCCTTCTGGGCAGAGGACAGGTATGTGTGGAGCCCTGAAATCTGTCAATATTACATTCTCCCAGTGCTCCAGGAGGCATAAGTGCCCAGCCTTAACACCCCCACCCCAAGAAGAGATCCTCAGAGAATTCTTTCCATCAGTCAAGAAGTCCTAGGATTTTGTAAGCCTGAGGGGCTCTCTAGGATGGGAGTCTCTGGTTTCGAGTCCCTGTTCAGCCACACCCTGTTCTGGTCCCCAATAACAGGTCATGTCTATTGGGTAGATGTCAGTGCCAAAAGTCAGGGTGAAGCTGGAGATGCGAGGTTGATATGAGGTCAAGGGCTAGGGGTCATCAGTACATGGGCAAAGATAGGCGTCAGTCCACGGGCAGGGCTAAGTGTCTGTCTGTGGGTAGTGTAGGGATCAGGCTGGGGCCAGAGTTTAGCCTATGATTGTAGCCAGGAAATGAATTACTTTCTATGTAAATCAGACTCCCCCACCCAATTATTCTCAAACCCATAAGCATTAACAGTGTGAAATTAGTGGACCCCTGGGAGAGGGTCTATCTCACCCCATTTCCAGCCTTGGACTCTGCCCAGACATAGCTTTTGGGAGCTGAGGTGGTTCTGAGACCCATAGTCAGCATTCTCCTTAAATGTTTCTGGGTGTGTGTGCATAGTGGGGAATGTCTCGAAGACGGATGGGGCTGCCAACCCCTTCTACCTCCACCTCTCGAGGAATTGGCAGGATCCTCCTTCTTTAATACGAATTGATTTCTGTCCTCCTGCTCTCCCTAAAGAATGTGGAATGACTGGAATCACACTCTCAATAAGACAAAAATCTGATAAGAGAAAATTCAGAATCCACATCATGAAGGGAAAGAACACTGCTCACATCTGTCCAACTCCCTGCCTTTATCAACTGCCTTTTTTTTTTTTTTTTTAACTTGGACTTGATCCTCGCAAGCCCCCTGCGTGACCCATTTTGCAGGAAAGGCATTTAGGCACAGAGAGACAACAGAATGCACTCCAGCCAGGTGCCATAACAGGCCGTTGCCAGCCCTAAGACCCCAGTGTAGGGCACTCAGTGAATCACACACTCAGAGATGGGAGGTAACTGGACCAGCTTCAGACAGCTGGAGAGATTATAGGCACCCAGTTTGGATGTGGAATCCAGCTTTGAGTGATGATTCCTGACTTTTGTTGCTCCTCCAGATATAAGAGCCTTGGTCCAGAAAAATCTATTCATTCATTCAACAGTATTTCCCCAGCACTTAGCTCAGAACCCAGCACAAAGAAATGCTCAATAAGTCTTTGCTGAAGGATCAAAACAATGTACAAATAGGACTGCCAGCTTCTCCCTTGTGGCTTTGATCCAATGTGTGCTGGCAAATGTTTTACAAATCAACTCTACAAGAGGGAGAAAACCCTAATTTGTAGACTTTGCCAATTTCTTTGGTGTAAATGCTTCCACCATGGCTGATTTAAAGCTACCAATGTGAGGTCAATGAGAGCAGAATTGGAAAGAGATGCACAGGATCAGCTCTTGCCACCTGGCGGGAACCATCTCCAGCATACCACTCCATCACCCTAAGCTGGGCTCCTGTCCCTGGCTCTCAAGGCCCATACCCACCCCCTCTATATGCTTTTCCTTTTCTCAGCATCACTCAGCTGCTCTTTGAGTGCCCACGACCAGCCCCTGTCTTTCCCCTGATTCTGACTCCTGGGCATCCAACTGTGTGCCTCCGATGACAGCAGGATTGAGTGGGTCTGAAAATTTCATGGTGCTGGCCATGCAGGAGTGTCCTGGATATGTCTGAGTTTTTTGCATGACGGGGCTGGGTTGTGCAAACTGTGCATAAGCAAGGGTGTGTGCATGTGTGTGTATGGGTGTGACAATGCCCAGCTCTGTGCCTGCCTGTGTTCTGTTAGCAAAACTTCCTGATCCGGCCGCTGGCTACAGAGTGGGAGTGGGCTCTGGGCAGCCGCCACTATTATTTAGGGTGTTTATCAAGCCCACAACTGCAGACAGTTGAGCAGCCCTTCTCAAACTTCAGTGTCCACCGAACCACTTGGGATCTTGTTAAAACGCAAGTTCTGACTCAGCAGGTCCCAGGCAGGGCCTGAGGTTCTGCATTTCTAACAAACTCCCAGGGGATCCAATGCTGACGTCCTGAGACCACAACGAGTAACAGAGCTGTTGATGACCTGGAGGATTCTGCCTCTAGCCTAGGCCACAGAACTTCACTGACACAAGCTCAGGTTCCTACCAATTTAGAAAAGAAAATGAAAAGCCTTGCTCCCCGCCTCAAGCTTTCAGTTCCTCCAGCTATTACCTGCATATCAACTCCTGATCTCAGCCACTATCCCTGAAGTGCTAGCTGCTCTGCTTGCTCCTCACCTAGGCTTACCTGCCTCCCACCCCATTTCCATTCATTCCACCAAAATGTGGCCCTGGACCAAACAGGTCTTTCCAGTCTCTTCTAACAACCTCTAACGGCATCTAGCTCCACACCCTTCTCTTACCAAGATCTTCATGAAACCATAGCAGGGATCTTGGTATCAGCCAACCCACCTTCCACTGGTTTACCTTTATGCTCAGGTTCTCGTCTCTTCCCTTCTTCTCTGCCAAGCCTCCCATAACAAAGACCCGCCAGCACACGTCTCTACCTCAGCTTCTCCCTGCCCTCTAGATCGTATATCCTCTGGCTCCGTGGTCAGTCCTCTCAGCAGTTCAGAACTCCACCCAGAACACTGCCCCTTCCCCCCTGCCGACCTGCCCTTCTCCAGTATTATCCTTCTAACTTGAATCAGATCATGTCACCCTTGACACCTTCTTCTCCCTAATGCCCGTATTCAGTCCAGTCATCCTCTATCAACCCTGTTGCTTTTAACCTCTGACATGTCTCCACTTCTGTCTGAAGACACATAGCCATTGAGCTCCTGCTTCCATGTTGTCCTGCTGTAATCCACACTCCCCATGCATCCAGAAGGACTTTTTACAACAAAAATTTAATCATGCCCCCACCTCCATTCTGCCACTTCAAACCTTTCAAGATTTGCTATTGCCCTTCATGTAAAACCAAATCTAAGATAGGGTCCACAAGAGCCTGCCTACTGGATCGGGCCAGCTCAGCCCCTCTCTGCAGCCTTACCACGCTCCCCTTTCTGCCTCACTTGTATCCAGCTATGACCTTGACAGCATCATTTGGAATCTCAAATTCACTTGGGTGATTATCTGATTATAATCAGTTTTCCCCCACCAGGCTGTGGGCCCCCAGGGCAAGGACAATGTCTCTCTAGGTCTCTGATGTCCCACGGAACCTGGCATAGAATGGGCACTGAAAACTTTTAGGAGCATCCTGATTGCAACAAAGCAACGGTTAAAAAGAGCTTTTTGAGACAAACTGGACCGTGGGACTGAGCATTAGATGAGATTAAGGAATTACTGCTAATTTTGCTACACATGATAATAGTGTTGTGGTGATGGCTTTTTAAATAGTCTTTATTTGTTGGAGAGACATATTGAAGAATTTATAGGTGATACTACATAATGTCTGGGATTTACTTCAAAGCACTCCGGCCAAAAGTAAATAAATAAAATAAATACGTATTCAGCGAGGGAACAAAGGAACAAATAAACGCCATTCTGCTTGTCTGTTCCTGTTCACAGCCACAGGGCCTGCAAAGATGCTTGCTGTCCCAGAGCTGGGCCTACAGGGACTGTACATCGGTAAGACCACCCTGACCTCCGCCCCGACCCACCACGCCACTTGCACTGGCTCTGAGATTCACCCCCAGTCTGTCCGTGGTGCCTTTTCCAGAAAAAGTTCCTGAGAGTGTGAGTGTGTGTGGAGAGGGTTGGGGCACACAGGACTGTGTGTATGTGTGCGTGCACACACACGTGCGCAGGACACATCTGTTCATAGGATCCCCTGTGTGTCTGTTAGTTTACGTGTGCAGGGCAGGTCTGCGTGCACAGGACTATATGCGTGTGTATGTTTTGTACATCGTCTGTGTGCATAGGACCTGGTGTAACTGTGTGTGTATGTGTCAGTCTATCTGCCTGTCGGCAGGTCTGTGCACAGGGCCTTGTGTGAGAGTGTGTATGTATGTCTGCAGGAGGGTCTGTGTGCACAGAAATCTCTGTGTGAGTATGTGTGCCTCTGTCTGTGGCCTGGTCTGGGAACAGGCTCTGGATTCCCTGCAGGGGTGGGAGGCTAGGAGGCAGGAGGGACACTCCTCAGGAAGTTCACTCACAAAGACCTGGCGGGCCGGGCCTTCCTTCCTGCCTCCCTTCCCAGGCTCAGGCCACAGCAACTTGGCCTCTCAAGCCTGAGCTGGTGGCAGGGCCCAAGCTCACGCTGGCTGCCTGAGAAAAGAGAGCCCTGAAGGTGTGACTACCATGTCCCTGCCCCTCCAGCACCTCAAGACAAATTTCAGCCCTTTCCAGGCACTTTCAAGAGTCCCCCTCATACCTGGCCCCTCACATATGTTCTCAGGGTATCCCAAGGCCAGGGAGGGCTAGGACCTGTCAGGGCCACTGAGCAGGGCAGACACTGAGAGAGTTTGCTTTATCCATGAGTCTTCACGTCAGACTCCATCAACCTCCCCGTCCCTATGTGTGAATCTCAGGGCGGCCTCAGTCCCCCTCACAGGGGCCTTAGCAAATCTCAATGTGGTAATGACCAGCCTGCACCTGGCGGATGTCTAGTCAGGCAGGCCCTCGAGCCGCCTGAGCCTCCAAGCCACCCTTCGGGGCTGCCTGCTAGAGGCTATACTCCTTCCTCCCATCAATGGTCCAGCTCAGTCCTGGGCTTGCTGAAAGGATCTCAGGCCTGCTGCCCCCCCAGTGCTGGCCCAAGGTGTATGTGTGTTGTGTGTTATATGTTGTGATGGGGGTGGGGGACAGCTTGGAATGCAACTTCCTAGTGTTGTTGATTCCCCTCAGCTCGGGGCTGGGCTGGGGAAGGTGCTGCCCCACCTTGATCCTCACCAGGCCTGTTTTTGGGAGGAAAAGAGGGCTGCTCCCTCAGATTCTGATTAGAACCGTGTGCCTGAACTCTAGGAGGAGGGGAGCAGTTAGGTCTGTAGTTCCCCCACCTTTTCTGGTTTCTCTACCTTCCACCCCACCCCAGGAGCTCAGCTGCCTCATCTCTCCTGCCCTTCTATCTCTGGACTCAGTCTCCCTGACCCCTACAATGCTTCTCTGTCTCTCCCCTCCCCCACTCTGTCTAAGGGGTGCTGGGAGAGACAGATGTGGGGGGAGTCCCCAGGTGAGGCACAGATCGTCCTCCAGGGATGGTCCTCCAGGGATGGTCGCTACTAACTGATCATAAGCCCTCAGCCTGCCCCTGCCTCAGTTGCCCCCACCTCAAGTCACATCCTTCCTCCCCTCTCACGCAGTCCCCCTCCCCAGCAGGGCACCCCTTGCCTTGGCCCAATAAGGACTGATGGGAGAACCTCCCAGGCCTGAGGCTCAGCTGCCGGCTCCCTACCCTGATGGTGCCAGAGTGACTTGACCTTTCTTTGCAGGCTCCAGCCCAGAGCGATCACCTGTTCCCAGCCCACCTGGCTCCCCAAGGACCCAGGAAAGCTGTGGCATTGCCCCTCTCACACCCTCACAGTCTCCAGTAAGTGCAGAGTGGGGATCTGAGTAGCGGGTGGCCTGGGTGGTGTGGAGGGTGGTGGTACTCCAGAGATCAAGGCTTAGCCTCTGGCAGAGCCCTGGCAGGGCCTAGGCTGGGCTAGGGGTGCCATCATGCCTCCTGCCCCTGCACACTGCAGTCATGCCCCCTGCAGAAAGATTAACCTTAGGTGACCTTGGACCACAGGAGTAACAGTTCTACTGAGGTAAGTCCCACATGCTAATGCCCAAACACCTCCCCTCCAGGACGACATCCAGGGGCCATTGCAGCTAGCCTGCCTGGGGCAGGTGTACTTCCGAGCATGTAGTTTTTCAAAGTGCTCAGAGCACTGGGCCTCCCAGAGTTGCTCCCCCTCCTGTCAACCACAACCCCACCTGAATCCAAGTGATATCTGGGGAAGAGGAGACACATTGATACAAAAGTTGGGAAATTATTAGCTTGAAGTATCCAGAATATAACCCTCCTACTAGCTCCCTGGGTCACCCTACCCAAGATGGCCTCACCCTAGTGATCCAGCCTGGGTATCCCCTTGTTTTCAGGGAGCCCAGGCCTGGCCTGAGAGAAGGCAGGGACCACTGGGCACATGCATAGAGCCTCTCTTCTCTGCCCCCAGACTGACAGTCTTGTTTTGTCACTGTGGCCACAAAGGGCAAGAGGGTCAAATATACACAAGTCCATGTGCAATGAAACTGCCAAGAGGAGCCTAATTGCTCCCAGCTGGGCCCAGGCTGTGACATGGTATGAGAGGGGGGTGGGGGTATTCGACATCTCCAGGGCTCAAGCCTGGGAAGGAAGGGAAGCCCAGGCAGGCAGGTGGGTGGGGGGTGGACCAGGGCTGGTCTGGACCACAGTCAAAAGAGGAGTGGGGCCTCCGCATGCAGTCAGCCTGTCCCCTGGGCTGCTTCCTGACTCTAGATCTTATATTTGCAGAAGCCTGAGGCTCGAACCCCCCAGCAGGCCTCCTTCTCTGTGGTAGTGGCCATCGACTTTGGTACCACATCCAGTGGTTATGCCTTCAGCTTTGCCAGTGACCCTGAGGCCATCCACATGATGAGGTGAGGGCAGCTGAGCTGGGAGATGGTGGAGGAAGGCAGTTGTCCTAACACTCTGGAATGGTCCTGGTCCCAGAGTACTATCACTGAGGGGTACCCTAAGAGCTCCTTCTACCCCTAGTCTGGGCTCCCCACTGAGGCAAAAGGTTGGAAGATGGCCACAGGCCTGGGCCCCCAGCCTCAATCGAAGCAGCTCCCTGCCCTCTGCAGGAAATGTTGGGCTCTGTTCTTAATTTTTAAAAATTTTATTGAGATATAACAAACATACAGCAAAATACACAAATCTCTTTCTGTGCTTTTACACAAACATATATGCATACATATGTGTTTTTTAATTAAAAATGAAGTATACAATTTGCCTTATTTTAAACTTACAACATTATTTTGTAGATGTTTCATGTCTACAAAAAAGCTGCCGCTTTCTTTTAACAGTTGCGTAGTATTCCGTAGTACATATGTGTCATAATTTATCCATCTTTCTACTGATAGTTTTAGGGTTTTTTTTTTTTTTTCTAACTTTTCACTCCTACAAAAAGTGCTGCAACGAATCTCCTTCCTTGAAAATTTGTGTTGGAATTTCTATGAGGCAGATTGCTAGGTCCAGCATCTCAAATGAAAAACAAGGACTCGAAGGGTCAGAGGGTTAACTGAGCTGACAAATCACAGTTGTTATGACAATGATGTTAGAAAAATCCATTCTGATGTTGTTGAGTTTTGTTTGAACAAAGTATTTCTTTGAACACTCCCTCCAGGCCTCCTTACCCTGATCCTTTGAATGTATCTTAATGGGGCTACAACTAGTAGGTGGAACTATAGGAGACCCCAGAGCTCCCAACCCAGATTGGGATTGGGGGTCGGGGGTTTTCCCCAGGGCCCAGGAGGCTAGATGGAAGGGTGAGTGGAGAGACAGACAGAAGGATCACTGTGCCAAAGATACAGGGACTTGACCTTTGTGAGCCTGGACTGTCCTTCCCTTTCCTCTGCTCCCTCTACATCCACATGAGGCCACAAAAGCTCTGGGCACTTAACAGCCCTCTAGGAGTCAGCACACTCAGCTGAGGCCATGCTGGGCCCCATGCTGGGGCCGAGGAGACATAAAGGGACACTATCTCTGTCCTGTGGAGGTGACTGTTATAGGAAGTTACTAGGGGACGTCATGGCCTCCTCCCAAACCCTCCCTACCCCTACCAGCCACCAAGTCCAGTCATTTCTGTCTCACTAATATCTCTGGAGTACCCATCCATTTCACGGCCACCACCCCTAAGTCCAACCCCACACTCTCTTACCTGGATGTTTTTTCTTCCCCATCCTCCCTCCCCTCTAGTCTGTTGCATGGGGACCAGTGACCTTTCTAAAGGCAAATGTGGTCATCCCTCTTCACTCCCTGACTTAAAACCCACCAAGATAGAATCCCAATATGGCATTTGATGTTATCCCTTAGCTGACTGTAACACTCCTGTATTTTCTCCTGCTCATATTGAACCACCTTGCAGCTAGTTCTCCTGATCGTCACATCTCTAAGCTTTGCACATGCTGTTCCTTCAGCCCGGATTCTCGGTTCCTTCCCCAAAAGGCTGCAGTGGTGAAGTTGGCTTAGAGGGGTCAGGGCATCAAGGAAGACAGAGGAGGGATAGGAAGGATTTGCCAGGCCAGTGAACTGGGCAGGGAGTTCTGGGTGGATGTTCGGATGTATCTGTGGATTGGGAGGTTTCGAACCTCATTCAGGTTTTTTTGGGACCTGCTAGAGGTGCAGTCAACAGGGGTTTAGCTGCTAGGGTGGGTCAGATAGGAATGTCATGAATGCCTTAAAGGAGCTTGGCTGTGGAATACAGCCTAGAGGAGAGCAAACCAGCAGGATGGGAGAAGGCCTCTGCTAGGGTGCTGGAGAGATATATTAGGAAGCCAAACCTAGGCAGATGAATTGGATGAATGATGGTTTGCTGCTGCATGTTAAGGGTGCAGAGAGGCGAGGTTAAATAGTATACCTCATGGGACTGGAAGCTGAGAATGTTGGATGGATCCCATGGCCCCATGGATAGGGAGGATCCCAAGAGCAGCATCGATGGCGATTTAAGTGGATGCCAAGCACCATCTTCACAAGAACCCTACGAGGCAAGTACTATTATTATTCCCATTTTACAGGTGGTAAGACTGAGACTAGGGAAGGCTAAGTGGCCTGTAAGGTCACACAGCTCATCTCGGAGCCATCACCCAACTCCACAAAGGGAGGGTTGCTGCTGACCCCGCTGATAGCCCTGTGTCACCACAGGAAATGGGAGGGTGGGGACCCAGGTGTTGCCCACCAGAAGACCCCCACCTGCCTGCTGCTGACCCCGGAGGGAGCCTTTCACAGCTTTGGCTACACCGCCCGCGATTACTACCACGACCTAGACCCTGAGGAGGCGCGGGACTGGCTCTACTTCGAGAAGTTCAAGATGAAGATCCACAGCGCCACTGTGAGTCACACTCTGGCTCAAGGCCAGCTCCAGCCAGGGAGGCGGGGCCTAGAGGGGAAGGGGCGGGGTTAATATGGTGGACAAAGCTAAAAGGTGAGGAGGGGCGGGTGGAGGTGTGGTTAAGGGGGCGGAGCTTGGAAAAAAGACGGATTGGAAGCGGGGCCGAGCTGTGAAGATACGGTTAGAGGAGAGGCGGGGGACAGAACTAGGGTGAGATTAGAGCGAGAGGGAGACAATGACGAAGAGGGGAAGCACCAGGAAATGGTCTTCAGGAAATGGGGCAGAGCTATGGCTTCCTGCAGAGTCGCCCTGTGTCCTGCCAGGATCTCACCTTGAAGACCCAGCTGGAGGCTGTAAATGGAAAGAAAATGCCTGCCCTAGAGGTGTTCGCCCATGCCCTGCGCTTCTTCAAGGAGCATGCCCTTCAGGTGCGCTGCAGCCCCATCCCTGCAGACGGATCAGCGGACCCCAAGGCCCATCCTTTCCCCTGAACCCATCCCCTGCCCATCTAATGGGTAGCCACGGTCAGAGGTCATCCTCTCCAGTCCCCTGCCTTCCTGTCTGGTAGAGCCTGCACTAGCTATACAGGTATTGGTGGAGCGGGGAAGTGTTAGGGATTTTTCCAGCTCCGCTGGGAAGCCCTTCCTGAGGCTTGATTAGTTCCTCCAGCTCCCACAGAGGGCTGAAGACAACCCCCTAACCTAAGCCCTAACCTAAGCCAGCCATTCCCCTCACTGCTTCCTCCCGCTCCAGGAGCTGAGCGAGCAATGCCCATCGCTGCCAGGAAAGGACACTGTACGCTGGGTGTTGACGGTGCCCGCCATCTGGAAACAGCCAGCCAAGCAATTCATGCGGGAGGCTGCCTACCTGGTGAGGACTGCAAGCACAGTAGTACACAGTGCTCCAGAGGGCCACAGGGATGGCCCCATATCCTCTTTTACCCCACCACCTTGGTACCACAGAGCCATTATATAAAGACCTCCGGTCTCCCCCTGCTGCTGGGCATTTTGGAAGGTTGCTGCCACCAGGAGAAGGGGTGGCCCTGCAGGAACAGAGGGCTGAGGGACAAGAGGCACAGCCCAGGCCAGCTTAGCCAGTGCCTTAAGTCATGTTTCCTAGAAGGAGAGCCCAAGATGGAGATTCTTTTTATTATTTATTATTATTTATCCATACAGCACCTGGTTTTCATAGGTGGTCTCCCATCCAAGTACTAACCAGGCCCAAGCCTGCTTAGCTTCCGAGATCAGACATCGGGCTTGTTCAGGGTGGCATGGCCATAGACCATGGACCATGGCTCCACTGGGGTGGGAACCCAGGACCTTCTGCGTGTAAAGCACATGTGCTAACAGCTACACTATGGAACCATGTCCAAGATGGAGATTCTTGTACATTGGTCTATATTGAAGGACTCTCAGTAGAAAGGAGGTGAGGGAAGCAGAACAGGAGAAAGAGCTGAGCAAGGGCATTTCTCAACTGGAGTCTAGCCTCAGCTTGATCCCATAGAGAGCTCTGGAAGGAGAATTGTACCCGGTAGTTGGCCATAGTGAGGCAAAGGGGCCAGCTTTTTGTACATCTATATCGGTGTGTAACTGGTTGCTGGGGGTGGAAGGAACCTCTGTAAGCGAGGTGGTTCCCATTCAGCTAAGGGAAGTTCTCCAGAGAAAGGGGCAGCTTTGAGCCAGTAGCAGCCAACACTGCCAGCTGGACAGGGCACCAAGAACATCCACTTTCGCCAGCATCAGTATTTTCAAGAACTCTGCCACTACCACAGCCCCAGGCACTGTTAAGTTCTTGAGCTCAGGAAATAGAACTATGAATCTATGAAGGGTGGTGATCAAGGCCACTGTTTTCTGGTTTTCCTACCATAAGAGATGCCCAAAGTTCTGGAGAAAGGGTGGGTACAGCTAATGCACCCCCCCCTCTGGTGGAGATCTGGGGATAACGGGGGGCACAGCTTTCCAGAGCAAGACTCATTGCTTGTTCCTGCCCCTAGGGCCTTGGGGGACACCCTAGGACATACAAAAGGGATCTCAGGCCTACCTATAGACCCCTTGGAAGATATGAGGGCCCCCAACCTATGCACACTCACTCATGGGCCAGGCATGCCTTAGATACTTACCCTTGTCACTGGAAGGAGCTAACCCTGAGCCTAGTGGGCATCCCTCTGCAGAGACCAGGATGAAAGCAAGGCTGTGCCCAGCCAGAACAAATACCATCCCCCAACCACAGTGCCCCTCCCATGCTGGTTTACCAACTCTGCTTCCTCCCACACTTCCTTGGCTGCCAGCTCAGGAAGGGCTGGCCCTGGGCAGGAAGTCTCAATATCCACCCATCCCCATCCCCTACCTGCTCAGAATCTGGGGAATCCCACAAAACCATAAAGCACTTGCCACAGGGATTCCCTGTCCTAATGCAGGAAGTAACAGATCTCAAGCATTTTTCTCCCCACAACTGGCCTGTCTTGGTGCCTGGAATATCACTGTTAAGAGTTTCCTTCCTCCTACATTAGATTCCCCAGGAAGTTTTAGGAGTGGGGAGTCCTATGGCCGCTGTCCAACACCAACCTGGTGGAGGAAGAGGGTTCAATGAGCCAAAATATGCCCCTACCATCTACTCTGATTAATGTCTGTCCATTATCCCTCTCCCACACACACACAGTGCTAGAGTCTCACTAACACCCTGAGCCAGTGCCCAGCTGGCCAGTCCTGCCCTTTGGGCAGCTCAGAGGGGCAAATCCCAGGTGTTCTAGGTTTTCACTCTGTCTAGGGTCTCTTCTTGCTGGGTAATCCCATGGTGTCCTTGGCCATGGCCATACCCTTCCCCAGTCTGGTCACAGGGTAGCTATGAGGCAGCTCCAAATTTGTGCAGCATGGAAGGGCCTGAGAGGCCTAGCATAGGTGGAGTGTGATGGGGAGGATGTAGGAGCCCCACAGGCCCCAGTCGCCTGCCCCAGGTGCCATCTTAAGTGTGACAGCCCATGGTGCTCCTGGCCTTGCCCACCACCCATCCCCAGGCTGGCCTGGTGTCTAGAGAGAATGCAGAGCAACTACTCATTGCCCTGGAGCCTGAGGCTGCCTCTGTCTACTGCCGCAAGCTGCGTCTGCATCAGCTCCTGGACCTGAGCAGCAGGGCCCCAGGCAGTGGGCGCCTGGGTGAACGCCGTTCAATCGACTCAAGCTTCCGGCAAGGTGAGCCACCTCCAGTGATGGGCTTGGAGTTGCCCTTGGAGGGTCAGAGTGTCACTGAGACCAGAAGCTCGGCCACGCCCAGCATGAAGAAGACGTCCCCCTCCCCTGGAGGAGCCCAATCAGAAAGGGCAGAAACATCCCAGTCTGAGGGAGGAGGCACAGTCCTGACCTGTGGGAGCCCAATCTGAGGAGGGTAGGACTTAGCCCAGCCCTGAGTCTGAGGGTCTGGGGAGACAGCCTACCCTGGTGGGAGGAATGCTTGGGTACTGACAAAGGAGGAAGTCAGCCCCCACTCTGAGTGGAAAAGGGAAGGTCTTCAGGAGCTAACCCAGGGGTCCCCAACACCCGGGCCGCAGACGGGTACTGATCCATGGCCTGTCAGTTACTGGGCCGCACAGCAGGAAGTGAGTGGCGGGCAAGCTAGCGAAGCTTCATCTGTATTTGCAGCCGCCCCCTAGCACTAGCATCACTGCCTCAGCTCCACCTCAGATCATCAGGCATTAGATTCTCATAGGAGCACTGGTCCCGGATACCAAAAAGGTTGGGGACTGCTGCCCTGAACAGCCACTGAAACAGCTGCCCCCCACACATAGCCCCAAACTCCTGCTGCCAAGACCGGGCACTGAAACAGCTATGATCACCCTTGTTCACTGCCCCCCAAATACCATCTCCATGACAGGGAGAGGTTCCAAGCCCTGAGCTACTCTGGATCCCCCGCATAACACACACAGCTTCAAACTCTCTTAACCCAGATTTTGTGACGGCCTGAACCCTCCTGCATTAAGAGAAGGCTCTGCTTCCAGAAATACTGCCCCACAGCTGTTGGTTACAGCATCTGGGAGTACCCCATCAGGTTTCTCCGGACCCTTTGGAGTTTAGCACTGTCCTCTCTCAGTTAGAAGTGGAGCAAGAGTTTCCAGAGCACTGGCTGCTCCCCGTGTTCATGGAGGGCCTTGGTGGGAAGATGGAGATTGAATGTTGCAGCTGAGGCACCTTCATCTAATCTCACTTTCCTGCTCTCCCTCAAACTCCAGCCCGTGAGCAGCTGAGAAGGTCTCGACACAGCCGCACATTCCTGGTGGAGTCGGGGGTCGGAGAGCTGTGGGCAGAGATGCAAGCAGGTGGGGGAACAGAGAGACGGTGGAATGTCTTGGGCCCTATGGTACACCATATACTGATGAGGGGGAGAGAACATTCGTGAAGTTGGCTCCAGCCCCTGGAAACCAGCTCTTTGCTCTGTCTGCTGTTCCGGACCTGGCAGACCCCACACTCCTCCCAGGGATTCTACGCAGATGGAATTACAGAGCCCTGAACCATTTCTGCCCCCCACCCCCAACACACCTTGTGCCTTTACCCAGTGGCCTGAGGTTTAAACACCTGAAGCCTCTCACCCACCCCGACACGCAGGACTTGGTACCTGGGGCAGGGATAGAGGCTGGGTGAGTTGGGAGGGGACACAGGGCTGAGGGTGCAAGGCAGGCTTCAAGTGTGTGGCCACACTCGCCGCCACAGGAGACCGCTACGTGGTGGCAGACTGCGGGGGAGGCACGGTGGACCTGACAGTGCACCAGCTGGAGCAGCCACATGGCACCCTCAAGGAGCTTTACAAGGCGTCAGGTGAGTACCGAGTCCTTAGTACCCAGACCGCTAACGCCCCCTAGCGGTAGGGTCTGCACTGACATTCTCCTTCGCCCCCTGTCCCACCCCAGGCGGCCCCTATGGCGCGGTGGGCGTAGACCTGGCTTTCGAGCAGCTTCTGGGTCGCATCTTCGGCGAGGACTTCATTGCCACCTTTAAAAGGCAACGGCCAGCAGCCTGGGTGGATCTGACCATCGCCTTCGAGGCCCGCAAACGCACGGCAGCTCCGCACCGTGCGGGGGCGCTCAACATCTCGCTGCCCTTCTCCTTCATCGACTTCTACCGCAAGCAGCGAGGCCACAACGTGGAGACGGCCCTGCGCAGGAGCAGGTGGGCCAGCGGACCGCGGGCTCCAGCAGGGTGTGCGGATGGGAACCGCCCTTACAAGGGAGGGATGGGCCTAAGGGGGAAGAGGGGGTCCGCCTAATCCGCCGCTCACACCAGTCAGGCCTGCCTGGGCGGCAGAGGGAGGAGCATGGCGGCGGCAGGAGTAATACCTGGACCACGACTGGAACAAGGAAATCATGGGTCCTGGGGAAAGGGCCGACGTCTGTCTCCTCCCCAGCACTCCGAAACACACACACACACACCCCACCCCACCCCCGCCAATGGGTCTTGGCTCCTCTGCCCGGAGACAAGGGAGGCTTCTCTCCTTGGACCTTACGCCTGGAACAGAAGCAGGAGGTGGCAAAAGTGGGGCTGGGATCACAAAACGTTCAGTCAGTGCCCAGGCACATAGGCCTGAAGCAGGAGTAGGACCCGGGACCCTGATCCATGGGCCTACGCCCCCTTCATCTACAGCGTGAACTTCGTGAAGTGGTCCTCACAGGGGATGCTCAGGATGTCTTGCGAGGCCATGAACGAGCTCTTCCAGCCCACGGTTAGTGGGATCATCCAGCATATAGGTGAGCACCTGAGCTTCAGTCTGCCACTCACCTCCACATATACATCCAGATATGGTAATAACTCCCCCTATTAGTGCCTGGAAACCGAGTCCCAGAATCATTTGGAACACCTGGAGGACTCAGTGCAATGGGGATTAAGAGCTAGGAGGGATGATGTGTAGTCTTGCCAAATTAACGAACCTCTGGTGCCTCTGTTTCCCCACTTATAAAATGGGATGACAGTATTGGGTTTCCAAAACTGTTATCACAGGGATTTAAAAGAGCTGAAGTGTCTAGAGAGCGAGCACGTCTTGCATGCAGTAGGCAGTAGGCATTTAACAGGTGTAAATGCATATCCTTCTCTGGGGCCCTCCACATGGGGGGAGGGGCGTAGTATTGGGGAGACAGAGCCCGCGAGCATCGCCAGGAGCCCTCAAAGTGCTCAGTGTTTTTCATTAGAACCAGGGAACCATTTTATAGTTGAAATAGCTGTTTTCTAATTGCCAGAAGGGTACAGAGGGGAGGTGACAGTGGCCGCGTAGTGGTGACCTCAGCGACTCATGCTCTCATTCTCTTCTCCTTCCCTCCTTCTCCTTAACTGCCCCGCTTCACTCCTTTCCGCAGAGGCACTGCTGTCTCGGCCTGAGGTGCAGGGCGTAAAGCTGCTGTTCCTGGTGGGCGGCTTCGCCGAGTCAGCAGTGCTGCAGCACGCGGTGCAGGCGGCGCTGGGTACCCGCGGCCTGCGCGTAGTGGTACCGCACGACGTGGGCCTCACCATCCTCAAGGGCGCGGTGCTGTTTGGGCAGGCGCCAGGCGTGGTGCGTGTGCGCCGCTCGCCGCTCACCTACGGTGTGGGCGTGCTCAACCGCTTTGTGGCTGGTCGCCATCCGCCAGACAAGCTACTGGTCCGTGACGGCCGCCGCTGGTGCACCGACGTCTTTGAGCGTTTCGTGGCTGCAGAGCAGTCGGTAGCTCTGGGCGAGGAGGTGCGGCGCAGCTACTGCCCCGCGCGCCCAGGCCAGCGGCGCGTGCTCATCAACCTGTACTGCTGCGCCGCGGAGGACGCGCGCTTCATCACCGACCCGGGTGTGCGCAAGTGCGGTGCGCTCAGCCTTGAGCTCGAGCCCGCGCCCGCCGACGGCAGCCCGGATGCTGCCGGCGCGCCCCCCGGCCGCCGCGAGATCCGCGCCGCCATGCAGTTTGGCGACACCGAAATTAAAGTCACCGCCGTCGACGTCAGCACCAATCGCTCTGTGCGCGCCGCCATTGACTTTCTTTCCAATTGAGGGCGCGCAGGCGCGGTGCCAGCCCCTCTCTGCCCGGCCCCGCCCCCTTATGGTTACGGGCTCTGGGGAGCCGGCGGGGGCGGACTAAAGTCTTTGTTCTGTCAGCGCCCTTTACCCCGTCTGCCTGTCCGGGGAGATGAGGTCGCAGGAGGGTGGGTGGGGACACATCCAGAGACTCTGGCTTCGGGGTTGGGCCCCAGTCCGCTGATTGTAAGGCGGAAGGGCCCTGCCAAGGGCTGGAGTCAAGTGCGCCCACAGAGAACACGTCACTCTGAAGGCAGAATGCATCAGAAGACTGGGTCCTGGCCTTGGCTGGGGCTGGGGGTGGGGAGGGTGGAGACAGTAGGGAGGGAAATGCCAAACAAGGCTGCCCCCCAGGCAGTAGGAGGAAGGAGGTTTGCAGGGCTCAGTGCACCGCTTGTGGGCTCGGCCCACACAGGCATCCAGACGGAGCAGCCCTGTACCACCGAAAAATGACTAGAAGCTGACACAAGAGGGACAGAGGTAGCAGGACCTCCCCGGGTGTGATGCTGACCACCCACGTATTGTAGATAGGGCAGTAGTAGGCTAATGAGGGTACAGGGTGAAGGCACTTATGAGGGCTATGGGGGTAGCATGCTGTGGGGCTAGCTTTCCTTCATGCCAGATGACCCACTTAAACCCTATCCCAGCCATAGAAGGCAGGGCAGTAGGGAGGACAAAAGGAACACTGAGTACTGGTGTCAGCGCTGCCTGTCAACTTAGCGTGCCCTTATGCCTGCCCACAACATGCAACAGCCCTACCTGCCTAAGGTGACAATAAAACAATGTTCAAGGTGAAGCCACAGCCTGCTGTATTTCACAAAAGCGGACCCCAGTAGTGTAGTGGAGGAGGCCTGGGAACTGTGCATGGGGCTAGGAACTGACCAGAAGGGGGTGCTGCTGTCTCCCTGTCAAGCATCCCAAACAGAACTCATAAGATCTCTCTCTGGCCTGGGCGGAAGGCCCCTCCCCATCCAAACTGTCTTGGCAACTATTCCCAAACCTAAAATGCCACCACCTGTAGGTCTTTGTAGGCTAGGTGCTATAATACCTTGTTGTGCCCTTACCTTCTAAAAGAATGAGTTCAGCCAAAACTGTTTCTTTGCCTATCATCAAAGAATTGGGCGTTCTCAGGGCCCTAGAGAACAAAAATCCCGCTGGTCTCTGGTATCCAACTGAAAGTTTATTTCTTTAGGGATTTATCCCAACCAGTCATTAAAAACCAAGTAACACACATCTGGGGGAGTAGGGACTGGGAACTGCACCTCCCTCCTACTCACCATGGACAGCAGTGGGAGAGGGAAGGGGCATCAGAGGTGGCTAAAATGAAAGCAGCAGCAGTAGTGAGGACAATGGCATCACAGAGCCAGCCCCCTCCTCTCCCAGGCCCTGGCTAGAGATCCTATGGCTTGCAGGGGGGGGGGGCGGTAAGAACCCACCCCAGGTCCTCCCTCTTCCCCCTCAGATAGCCTCCTTGGGGGCTCAACCCATTTCTTCTGGCAGGAGACTGAGGCACACGAGGAGGAATTGGGAAGAGGAGGATGCAGGAGAGGCAGGGAGGTGGTACTAATGAAGGCAGAGGTGAGATGTAGGAGAGGCCTTGGCTTGGAAGCCCCTGGACACTCTAGCCCCACGCCCACCCTGGGGAAGGATGAGGAAGCCACACCATCACGCAGCATTTGGGGAGATGAGGTGGAGATTAAGGCTGAGGGGCCCCGAGGTGGGCTGGGGCGTGGGCCTCAGTCGAAGCCATGCCAGTCGCTGTGTTCCGAGTCGTATTCTAGCTCGGCACCCACACACTTGACACCATCCAGGAGCATGGGTGTGCCATGGTGCCGGTCTGCAAGGCAGGCTACAAATCAGTATGTTAGGCTGGACCCCTGGTCCCACCCACTCCAAGGGGACCCCTCCCCTTTCCCTCCAGGCTCTAGTAGTGGGTGGGGAGAAAAACACCCACCAAGGAGGTGGGGAACCCCAGCCAGGGCAAGGATCCCTTTTTCAGACTGAAGGAAGGCAGAAACCCCTTTTTGGCCAAGTGGGTGCCTCCCTCCTCTAGCCAGATGTGCGCCTCATGCTCTCACCCATGACTCGTGCCTGCACCACCACACGCACACAGGTGCCAGCACCAGCTTCACAGGCTAGCAGCATCTCTTCCTTGAGGACGCCTTCCTTGTGCGCTGTGTACTCACACTTGACGCTGTAACCTGTCCGGGCAATCAGCACCTCCATGGCCTCTTACCCCTACGCCCTAGCACTCACTCGCCCTCACCCACCACCAAGACTGCCTTCCTCCTCCAAAGGAGCAAAGATGGCCAGGACCCATACCCCCAGGGCTGGGGCCTTGGAAACTTCTCATTCTTCAGTGAGCTCTACAAGCCTCTGGCCTGTGGGCCGCCCATTATGGCTCCAAGGGTCCAACTCAGGCTTCCAGGAAGAGGGCCTGCTGATTCACCAAAAAGGCAGGCAGGAAGAGGGGGTAATGGGGAAAGGGCAGGGCAGGCCTTAAGCAGCTCAGGTGGCAAGAGGCAAATGCCTAAGGGGGTTTGCTCAGTCCACTTAAGGGCAAGGTCGTGAGGAGGTGGGGGGACATGAAACTGAAGCTGGGGTTTCAATACATGGTGAAATGGACACCCCAGCCTCTGGAGGGCATGGGAGCTGAAACTAGCAGAGTAAGAAGCGACCCCCAGCCCAAAGCCCAGGAATGGTAGGTTCTAGGTGGGAGCTAGCTGCCTAGAGTTCCCGAGGCCCCAGTTTTTCTTGAGGGACAGGAAAGAGGGAGGGCTGGAGGTCCAGAGCCAGTTCCTCAGTGGCTCTCATCATCCCACTGAGAAAACTATCAGGCGACAGGCAGACATAGGCCAGCAGTGTGAGCCCAGGGAGTGATGCCTGGGGCATAGACCCGCCAGGTTGCCACACTGTAAGCATCATGTCCCCAACTGCTGAGCTGCTCATCCAGTCTAAATGGGGAGAAGGGAGCACCCCATGCTCTCACTCCCACTCACGCCCAGGCCATGCTGGAGGAGGTCAGGCATCCAGCACCCTGAACAGAGGACGCACCTTCCAGGACAGGCATGATGCTGAGGAGCTTGAGGTGCAGGCTGGGAACAGGTGCCTCTCGGATGTCCTTGCTCAGTTTGTGCACCGAGGGCAGAGTGAAGGTAATCTCATATCTGTGCAGGATCTTCAGGAAGCCAACCTGCAGCAGGAAGGGTTGGGGAAGGAGGCACCTTCACCTAACGGCCTTTCCAAAGGCCTGCCCAGGTCGTGCCATCTATGACCCTGTAGGCCTCTGCATCTGCTTCTTTGGGGATCCCAGGGGTCTTAATTTCCACCACTACTCCAGCTGGTCCACACCACCAACCCAGGGGCTCCAGGGTCTTTCTGAGGACCTCACCTCCATGGCTCAGCCAGCATACTCCTCAGCATCTGTCTCACAGGCCCTATTGCTCCTTGGTGGCCCATTTTATAGACTAGGATATGGAAGCCAGGAAATGACTGGCTATAGACCTCTTGGCCACTCCTGCCATGAGTTGTACACAGCAAGGCACCAGCACTGCCTAGAAGGGGAGGCTTAAAATTCCCATGAACTGTCCCTACCACTACGAGCACTTGCCCAGGGCCAACGGCCAGTGGTGAGGGACAATGGTTCTCCAGTCACCCATGTGGAGACATAGGGCAACACAGATTGCATGGGATAGAATTAGAAACACAGACACTAGACCAATTGTGTTCATCCAGAGCTGGCCCACAGTCCTGGCACTAGCCATTGAACCCAGGCTCCTGCCTTCCCTGCTGGCCTCTGAACATGGATGCCTGCCTGCCTGCCTACTCACTGTGTCCAACGGCCCAAGCAATTTCTGTTGTTCATACACAGTGCTTGGCAACTGATGCCTTCTGGGATAGGTGCCATACTTGGAAACTCCAGTTGTGCGAAGGGTCATAAGCCAGGGTGGCTGACTAGGGTGCATGCTGTACCCACAGCTCATGTGCACACTTTCTTGCTTGTTTCAGGAGCTGGGTGGCCCTACCCCTGGGGGCCAGTTGGGATTGGCTGCACTGAGCCTTTCAATGGGATCAGGTTGATGTCGCTGCGTGATAAAGCTCAGTCCCTATGGCTCTTACACTCTGCAGGTGGAGTGCATACCTCTGAACAGAGCTTTCTGGCTGAACCTGCCAACAGTGACCCTGTGACTTTGCTGCACCACTTACAGAATTTTCCAGGGGAAATACTCAGAGATGTGCAAAAAATACTCATCACTGCCCTATTTATAACAGCAAAAAATAGAAACAGCCGTAACACTAGGAAGAGGGAACCAACTAAATTAATGATATACATAGTAGAACACCAGGAAGTTGTAAACTCTTGTGGAAAATTATTTACTGACAGAGGCAGGAGATGGTTCACAACAGAAGCAAGCAAAAAAAAGTGTTACACTGTGATACCAGTTCTTTGTTTTTGGAAACAAAGCTTAAAAAAAATGCTGGAATGACACATATCAAAATACTAACCATGGTTATTTCTGGATAGTATAATTATGGGTACTTTTAAATTTCTTTTTAGTTTTCTCTTCCAATTTTTCTCTAATAGACATGAATGGATTTTGCGATGGGGAGGAAGGGAGAGGGAGCTTTTAAAGTTTTGCTTCATTCTGTTTATTCCCTTAGAGAAGTTGTCAGCTGTAGGAGAAAGGGCAAGGAATTTTGAATTGGGCAGAAATGGGGGTGAATCTGGGGCCCCCCTCAGGGTGGTCTCAATGGACCAGATGCACTGTCCCCCAACCCCGGCACTCTTGCTCAACTCTGGAACCCTAGTTTATTGTCCAACCTGAGGGCCTCACTTCCTGTCTCCCCCAATCCATACCCTCCAGAGATGTCTTCCTGCCCCTCCCAAGAGAATGCGGGATCTGACAGTGTCCCAGCAGCTGGAGAAGTCACACTGGAGGTTGTATAAGGTGTGACCAACAGGAGAGAGGGATGCTTTACCAAGCAAAAAACTCGGGAGTGAATCAGAGGTTTGGCAAAGAAGGTAAATAAAATCACACCTTGTTATCAGTACAATAAGCCTCATGCCTGTGTGACATACAGTCTTCCATTTCATTCTTGCACCAACTCTATGGGTGTGAACTGTTTTTAATTTCAGAGAAGAGGAAGCTTGAGATGAACCCAGGCCTGTGGAACCCCAGCCTGACAACCACCTTCCATTGCTATTTGTTGGGGAGATGCTGATGACAACAGAGGATAACAACGGCTCCACTGGGCTCTGCTCTACTTACTGAGTAATATTCTAAAAGCACTTATCTCATTGTAATGTCACCACCTTCCACTTTACAGATGGGGAAACTAAGGCCCAGAGAGGGATAAAGATATGCTTATACAGCCAGGTTAGAAGAAATGGAACAAATAGTCCCAGGAAGCCAGACAAGGCTGAAGCGGGCGGGGGCAGCGGGGGCGGGGGGAAGGTGGGCCGAGGGTGGAGGAAGTAAGGCTGATGTTGGGGGTACATGTGCACATACCTTGACCAAAAAGCTGCTGTCACTCTCCTGGGTGACCATGACCACCGAGTCATGCAGCTTCTCATCAAAGTGGACATGGCTCTGGGAGCCTTCTGCATCATGGCCTGCCGCAAAGCGGATATTCCGGACTCTGGGCTTGTTGCCTAGGAAGAGAGTGGGAGAGGGTTCCAGGGTATCAGGCTTCTTCTATCCACAGGCAACTCCCCCTTGGGCCCTTGACATCACCGAGGACCTACAGGCTGGGCTCGTTGCAAGGCTAGGCCACATCCTACTAGACACTGGGGATCATGAGGCTTGAGGCCCAATCCTCCCACAAACAAATACCCACTCTGAGAATGGGTGTTGGGAGGAGTCAGGAATTGGCTAATATGACCCCTCACTTAGAGAGAATAAAAAAGAGACAGTCCTCCAGACTCTCACCCAGCGCCACGTGGTACAGAACTCAGCACAGGCCTCGAGATCTGTGCCCAGTGATCTCCTCCACAGGACCACCCTCCCCATCTCTGCGACTTTGTCTTCTGTGCCTGAGGCCCCTGCTGCACCTCCTGATGACCTTGACCTGGTAAGGGTTGGGGGCGGGGGCAAGGACAGGAACGGGCTCTATGGGACTTGCTTGGAGGTGGGAGAAACATACAAGGGCCAAAACCCACACTGAGCCCACCCACCTAGGAAAGGTTGCAGCTGCCCTTAACATCACTGATCACTGGCAGGAAAAATGGAAGAACCCAGGGGAGCCTCCTGGAACCCTCCCAGAGACTCCCTCCCCTCCTCTGCTTAACCTTTCACAAAAAAGGCCCTTAGCTGTCCCCAGCCAGGTCAGGTTCTCCAGAGCCAGGAGGCAGGGGTTGAGACAGGCAGAGAATCAGGAGCTGGGTTGAGGGCCTGGGCTGAGGGACATCCATCTTGCCAAAAGCATGACCCCAGTCCTCTCTGCCCCCCATAGCCCCTAGGCCTCCTAAGAGCTCTGCTCAAAGTCCTTTAGGTGGGAGGGCCTGGGCTAGCTCTGGTCTGGGTTCTTAGACATTCAGTGGAGGCCGAGGAGAGCCAGCCTGGCACTTCCACATTCCCTGCTGAATGCCCCAGACCTAACCCTCAAATCTCACGGGACCACCCTTGCCTAAAACCCTCTATGAGCCATTCTGGACTCTGAATAAAACTCAAATTCCTTTCTACAGCCTGCTGTGGTTCTACCCATGTCGCCAATCTCAGTGCTCATCCAAGACCCTCACGCTCCCCAACCCCCTAAGTGGAACAGGAGGTTGAAATACAGGCACCTCCATACAGCAGCACACCAAGGAGCCAGCAGGGGTCCCCCAGTTTCCCTGCTAGGACTTGGGTATGCCCTAGGACCTAATGTAAACACTGGTGCAATTATTGATGTAATTTGTACTCACATTCAGATACACCCACCCACACACAAACAGCCAATGCAGGCCCCACATGTGACAACACCCACCCCACCAGGGCCTGCCGGAAGACCCTGGAAACCCTGCCAGGCCAGGAAGGCACTCACCTTTGTTGGATGCAGCCATGGACACCCTCCCTGCCACAGGGTGAGACACGCAGCTCCTGCCAGACCACGCCACTCAAGCTCAGCAGCCTCCCATCCTCCAAGGACACCAGCAGGAGCCTGAAGGGTGGGGAGTGGGGAAGGTATGGGTCAGGGCCACCCATGGCCCGAGTGCAGAGATCTCCCTTTAGGAAGGACTCAAACCCTTGCTGCTCTCAGCAGCCCAAGTGGTGCCTCTAGCACAGGGGGCTTCTACCCCACACTCCTCCACCTACATCCCACATTCACCAAGAGCCCTCACCCCTGCCTGACACCCTGCTGACCCAGGGCCTGGCCAGCATGCGCTGAGCTGCAGCTTCTGGGTGCCAAAGTGCCAGCACAGGACTCATATGCCTGGCCCACCTGAGGCTGGTGGGAAGGGCGGTCTAAAAAGGAGGGGACTTCTTTGGCACTTTCCAGGAACCAATTCTGGAGCTAGTGACCCCAAAGGGCTATACCCTCCTACAGCCAGAGGCCAAATTATTAAGGTCACACACCCAGTACAGCTTGGTCCAGGTCAGAGTCAACAGTATGCTTAGAGGGAAGCAAGAATGGGCCCCACGTAAGATAACACATCTTTGGAGCTTTCCTTCCAAGTGATTGGTCAGGGCCATATACAGAACAGACACCTGTGGAGTGGGTTGCCTCCCCAGCTCAGCTCCCCAAGAGTAGGCTGCCTCAGGGCAGGGGCAGAGGGAAACATCCCCAGGAAGCCTATGTGAGCTGGTGCCCAATGGGCTGAGCTGGGACCATCTCAGCATCAAAAAGAATAATGAGTGCAACTGATGAAAACAGATGGAATACATAAAATTGGAGCATTCACAGAGATTAGAAAAAAAGAAAGCAAAACAAACCCAAACCCTCATTTGTCACCACTGACGGTAGCAATGCCCTAACTCTACTCTGAAAATTGGCAATAATAGAAATAATGCAGCCTGTCTCAAGGCCTTTTCTGTAATGAAATTGCTCTGGTGGTCAAAAAGAAAGCTCTTCTTTACAGAAGAATTCTCACTATTAAATAACAAAAGAATGACCAAATGCCAAGTAATACTGCAACCCCCAAAGAAACAAATGCTGGATGGAGGCAATGAGTCAGTGGATGCTGAACCAGGAAGGAAAGGCTGACAGAAGTGGATGGTCACAGACAGATGCCCAGTGACACCGACAGATGACCTAAGGTTAAGGGGAATGACACAAGTTTGCAATGGAGGGGTGTGACATCATCCAGTCATACATGGGTCAATCGCCCCTCACAGTGGAAACTGACACACTGATTGATGCCTCCTTGATGTGAGGCAGCACCAAGTCACAGTACCACTGACAAGGGCACTGCACCTGCCCAAAGTATCTAACCTGGATCTAATCAAGCCCCTAACTCCAACTTCCAGTTTACTGAAAACACAGATGTTAGTGGAACAACTTAAATGACTTCATGAGAAAGCAATGAGACAAACCCAGATAGCAGGATATTCTGAAGGACAACTGACCTGTTTTATTTTTTTTTCCAAACCGCAGGAAGAAAAAGAAAGGGGAGGTTATTTTAGATAGGGGATGAGCAAAAAAGCAGACTGTGGGGCTGCTGCCTGTTTTTTGTAAAGTTTTATTGGAACACAACAGCACCCGTTTGTTTACATGTTATTTAAAACCGCTTTTGCACTAAAGCAAAACAAGTTTGAGTAGTTGCCAGAGACCACACAGCCTGCAAAGTCTAAAATATTTACTATCTGGCCCTTCACAGAAAAAGTTTGCCAACCCTGTTCTAGATTAACACATAATGAGACCAAGAAGGAAGGATACTCTATGGGACAAGTGACCTGGTTTTTTCCACTACATCCGTTGCAAGAAGAAAAATAAATGGGGTAAGGGGTTTCTAACTACCCATAAAAAATACATTTGGGAGATAACTGGGAAATGTAAATGGGACTGGATCTTAAATAACATTAAGAAATAAGAGCTGATCTTGTTTGGTGAGATGATGAAATTATATTCTGTAAAAAAGTATGTCCTATTTTTCGGACATACACACTGAAGTATTAGAGATGAGTGACCCATGAATGACCTCGGCTAGTCCAGGAAGAGAAACCACAGGATGGTGGCTCCATAGTGAGGGGCTAGGCCATTGGGGGACATGACCCCAAGGTCTCTTGGATGCTGAGCTGCCCTGGGAACTGAGCTGCCCTGGGAGCAGGACTCACCTCCCTCCCCACTCCTAGTGGGAGAGGCCCACCCAGGCCCAAGCCCTTCCTCATGGGCAGGGTGATCAGCTTGGGTGCCAGGAGCCCCCTGGTAGAAAGAGGAGTAGGGAGGTGCAGGGAAAGGCAAGGCTTGGGTCTCAGGAATGCAGAAGCAGCCAGGGCAGGAACAGCCCCAGGCCAGCATACTCCCACCGCACCCCACAACTCTCCACCCACTTCCATTGGAGGCTAACTCTCAGGCCCCATCCAGCCCAAGGTGCACGGAGGGGAACTATGCCCCCACTCATCTCTGACCAGAGCCACTCTGGGGTCAACTGCAGAAGGGCAGCCCCTTAGCCCTGGGATGCCCGGCTTGTCCCCAGGGAGCCTGGCCTTTAAAGAGAGCCCTGCCCCCACCCCCACCCACTCCAGCCACCCTCTAAAGCTGTGGACTCAGAGCATGTGAAAAAAATGGCCAAACACAAGGGTACCAGGTACTCTTCTCGCCTTTTGAAGAGGCTGCTCCAGGCACGTGTCTGCAGCCATGGGGGAATGTCTACCCAATGTCCACAAGTTACCCCCATCTCCCAGGACACTTCCTGGAGGCCCAGGTGAAACTCTTAACCAAAGGCTAATGAGCAAAGGCTTCTGGGGACTCTTCACAAAACACCCTGATCCAGTACATGCAGGGCTCCTCCCTGTATTCCCCCAAAACCCACTGCCTGATGGCCCTCACCTAGGCCATCCCCTCTGCCCAGAAAAATCCTGTTCCCTCATCCACACCTTGGTTTCAGCCCAAGAACTTTTCTTAGGGTAGCACAACTGCACCCTACTCCTGCCCATCCCAGCAGAGGCCTGAAAAATCTTTAAAGAGGATCCCCTTTCTCATTTCTGGGATCATTTGATATCTATGATCCCCACCTTACAAGAGCAATGACTGTTTTTGCCAAACCCTGTGTCCCCAGCACCCAGCCTAGCACCTGGCAGGGAGCACCTCTGTTCAGTCCATATTTGTTAAATGAATGAAAGACAAAATTAAGGGGAGCCCAAGCACAGGCCTTGGCTGGGCCCCCTAGACACTCGTGAGAGTGACTCTCCTTCTCTTACCGGATGCTCTCAGGAAGAGGAAAGCCCCACCCAACCCTTAGCCAACGTCTACCGGGGAGAGCACACCCCTCCCCCATCTCAGAGTGTGGCCTCCCACTAGGCATTCTTCTAGCCTTGCCACAGGCAGCTGGTGACCTGCCTCTGCTAGCCTTGAGATGGAAAGCTCAGAGGGCAGGACCTATATCTCATGCGCTGCCCAGAGCTCAGGACAGAGCAAGCAGAGGGAGAGAGAAGTGACTTCAGCGGCCCAGAGGAGGCTAGAAAAAGCAAGCTTCTTTTCTTGCAGCAGAAAGCCCTATCAGTCACTCTCCCCTGGAAGCCAGATTCTCATCCACACAATTCCTCATCAGAATCAGGAGGAGAGGATGTCAAGTCTCCTGCTACAGCGGTGTCCACAGGAAACCACTAGACCCCCTCGAAACCCCAGGCTGCCTCCTGTGCCAGCCAAGTTCTGAGTGTGGCCCAAGCTGCACAGCCCTCCAGAGCCAGCAGGGACATGGTCAGGAGCCCAGTAGTCCTGGTTCAAATTCATGCTGCACAAGCAAGTTACTTCATATCTCTGTGCCTCAGTTTCCTTATCTGTGGAAAGCAGTGGCCTCTTCGTCAGAGGGTTTGGTGCAGTTGGTGCCTGAAGCTGTGACAATGCTCCCCACTCCACCCCTACCTTTGCAAAGAGCAAACTCCCAAAGGCCTGGTTTCGGAAGCAACAGCATTTTCAGGGCAGCACTAGTGGAAAGGCACTTCAGGCCAATCCTGGAACAGCCAGGAATGGCCTTCAGGGTGGGCCCCAGGGACTTTAGCCTTTTTAGAATACAGCTCAAGGGTTGAAGGGGCCTCCCTCCTCCTTCCCTTCTTCTGCCTTCCCCCTCCCCCACTCTCAGGTCAGCCAGGTCCCCAGGGATTTCCAGAGAGCAGACTAATGGGAGCTTGCTGTCCTCCACATCCAGAGAGACTCACAAGGTAGATTTGAAAAATGTACATCCAGCAAACAAAACAAAACAAAACAAAACAAAAAACACTCTCCCCTCTTAGATGGGCTATCAACAGGTCAAGGGTGGTACCATGGACAAGTCACAGAATGAGGAAGGCCTGAAAGCTGGAACAAGGGTTGCAAGAGCTTCTCTGGCTCTCAAATTACATTCACGGATATTGGGGGAACCTTCTCTCTGGGGGACACAGAGCTGCCAGCTCAGCTTTAGAGAAAATGGCTGCTTTGGGGTTACCCTACCCAGGGCAGGGCTCAGCCAGGCCCACTGGAAATCTCTGGTATGAAGAACAGGCCCAGAGTCATGACAAGTGGACAGACAGAGATGGACAGATGGACAATTACATAAGAACCCACAGTTCTCAACCCCCTAGACTCCTGCTTGCTCAGGGTGCTAGCTGCTACTCCAGGCTGTCCTATGCTGGAGCCCAAAGCTCCAGATTGGAGGAAAGGGAAAGGGGAAGGGCAAAGACAATTT
>NW_006442491.1:15989193-16006324 GCF_000325575.1 Pteropus alecto | reverse complement strand
TTCCCTCTTCCCCACAGCTCCCCGCCACACACACCACCTCTCTGCAGCCCCTAAATCCCAGGCATCAAAGGGGTCAGCCTCAGCTTGTCCTCTGCTTTGTGACATGTAGGCATGTCCGCAAACTCTTGGGGCCTCATTTCTCATTCATTCCTCAATCCCCATTCTCAACCTGTTCCAGGATTTAGGAACTCCACAGCTCTCCACTCTCCCCACACCCCTAGCCCTGGGCTCAGTCCTGGTTTAAGCACTCAGTCTATCAGAAGCACTGTCTAAACTTTCATTAAGGCTCAAGCTTGTAAAAAGAATGCCCACTGAGGTCACAATGTTCTGCTGACTCCAGAACCTGATATAGGACTGGACACACAAACAAGACTGGAGGTCAGGTGTGGCTGTGGCAGTTTTACATCAGCTCCGTCTGTCTGTGACTCCATTTCCTCCTCCCTCTAGCAGGCCAAAGGTACAAAGATAAGTATGTGTGTTCTGTCTCTCACAAATGGGTGAAGCAGGGGTGAATTGGGAAAGGGACCCCTCATCATATACACCCTCTTGTCTCCCCAAGAAGTGCTGCCCTCCTCTTTCCAGAATTACCTCCCCACAAAACCCCACTCCAAACTCTTAGCTAGAAGGAACTTAGACTGCTCTATCCTCCAGACCGCCTGTCCTACCCAGGCCCTGTTCTGGGCCTGTGACCTGATGGTCCCAACAAGTAGAGGCCAGGCAGGGTCCAGAGGGCGTCAGCTGCCCCTGACCTTCAGTTCCCAAGGAAGGGAAACGCCTATCCTCACTTCCCAATGCCAAAATTCAATAAGAAAGACGACCCAGTATCTTCTTTCTCAGTCCAGCAGGACCCTTGCTCACTAAAAAGTACACTGGTCCGGAACCTAAATCGAATGAATCCCTCCTGCAGCGTGACAACTGGGAGGTGCAGGCCAAGTTCCCAGACGCACCAGGGCCCCGGGTGTAGCACCCCTATCCCCTCGCGCCTCTATCCCTGTGGGTGTGGCGCCCCCGCCCCGCCTCCCCGCCATTCTCATCCTTTCCGAGAAGAGATGCAGCTAAACAACCCTCCCCATCACACCCCTCCCAGGCTATGAGGCGTTGTTGGCTCAGTCCCTCAGAGATAATCCTGTGCCCTCCCCATCCTCACCTCTGTTGACGCAGAGTCTTCAAAGCCCGCAGTCCCCGACATCACTGCCTTCCTCCCAAAGGGTGCCGAGGCACGCGAAGCCCAAAGGGGCTACTCATCCAAGGTCACACAGCGAGGCGGTAACAATAGTGGTGGAGGGCGGATGCTGACGGCCCTGACCCCATTACGCCCCCCCCCAACAGTGTCACACGTGCCCCCGACAGTGCCCCGCGGAAAACACCCCAGCTACTACAGCTAACGGTCACCCACGTCCCCGGGGCCTGACACTCCCTAGCTCAGATGCCAGGGAGACCTCCCGGGCTCCGCCCGGACAGCGGAGCACCACCCCCGCACCTCGCCAAGACGGATGGGGTCTCATTCACCGACTCTCTGGGACAGAGGCTCCGAAGAGAAGGGATCTCCGCGAGCAAGGAGGAACCGGGAGGTGACGGGAGGAGGAGCAGTCTCACCGCGCGGGGCTCACCCTGAGGCCAAGCCGGACGACCGCAGCTGCAGCGGTGGCGGTCGCAGTGGCAGCCGGGGTCTCAACACCCAACACGCGGGGAGAACCCCGCTCGGCCGCCGCCCGCTTCACGGGCACGCCCCCCGTCTCCGCCCATTGGTCGACTGAGGGGGTGGGGCGAGGATGCTTCGGACCAATAAGCGGGCGCCAGAGAACCGCCAACAGGCTTTGCGCCACTGCGTCACGTGCAGAGGGCTCTGCGGTTGCGCCATGCGAGACCTGGCTTACCCTGGGCCGCGGGATTTATCGCGATGAGGGCAAGCGGCTGGACGGCGTCAGGGGCCAGCATAGGGCAGAATGGAGAGCGGGAAAGAGAAGGGGCTCGAGTAGGCCACGCCTGCATCCCATCCTCAGCTGTGGAGTTTACCCCTCCCTCCTTGGCCTCAATTTGAAAAGGGCCTCCCCTAGGCCCTGCCCCTAGGGTGAGCGGTCGTAAGGAGGGGCTCAGGGCTAGGTGAGGCACCTGAAAGTCTCTTCAAAGCCCTCACTGGCAGTCGATACACGCATCACTAGATCCTGTTCAGAATCCGCTCTGCAACCCCCGGGTTTCAGCCTCTTCCCCTACCATCCCATCCCCTTGCCTCGGAGGAAGCGCTCCAGCGCGGACCTGAAACGCGTCCTGCGGGCCAGGATAAACATCAGTACAAAGAAGGAACGTGGGGAAGGGGTTGGGAGAACCTGTGCAGGCGCCCCGGAGACTGCAGCCTCTGCTCCCGGTCTCCATGGAGGCGGTCGCTATGGCAGCAGGATGCGCCCGGCACAGAGCCGGGGCGGGGGGTGGTGGGAGGGGGAGCGTGGGCGCCAACGCTGAGCCAGAGGAGCGAGAGGCGTGGCCCTCGGGTCTTTAGAGGTTCTAGAAGTAGCCCTTCCTGCAGATCCTTGAACAACACACACACCACCACCACCACCACCCCGCCCCATTTCGTTGGCCGGGACAGTCCCTAAAGTACCCGTGGGGAACCATCCAGAGTACGCAGCTCTCTCCTTCCAACTTAACAAGGGTATGGATGAAAGGAGCGGCTGAGGGCCAGCTTCCTTTCAGGAGGATCGAGGTCGCTGCCTTTGGGGAGCCCTCAAGGCTCCTGCCCTCCGCTGGATCCGTCTCTGGTCTGCACACTGTTGGCAAATTAATTTTCCTAAGCTATTGTTTCCATCGCTTCCTCCCTTGCTCCAAAGCGCTCCATGCTCTGCTACTGTCTCCAGCAGAGCCTCACAAACTTTTAAGCAGTATTTTGGGTGATACATGCGCACTCTGGTGTTTGAGATGCTGTCCTCCAGCGCGGGCATTGGGAGATTTCTGCATTCTGATCCCAGCCTATCAGCTCCTGCCAGATGCTATCTCACTACCCAACCCCACCGTTCCATGCTCCCTACTATGCTACCCCTCCAATTGTATTCCCATGTCTATTCCATTCTTCAAGGTCTAAAGTTGTCAGTGTGCCCAAAGTAGGCTGCAGCTGTATTTTGTTTAGCCTGTATGGATTTTTAAAAATTCTAATTCTTTTTCTTCCTCCTCCTCTTCTTCCCCTCCCTCTTCCTCTTTTCCCTCTATCCCCTCTTCCTCTTCTTGTTCCTCTTTTCAAATATTAGAACATCCAACAACATGGACTCACCTTCCATCCTGGCATTCTAGCCTGGCACCAAAGTCTGGCACATCAATTTGCCATAGTCCCCACCAATCCCTATTTTCTCACATTAATTTTACTTCCTTTGTCTGTGCAGACATTTGATTTCATGATACCCTCCTTATGCTACCTTCTCACCTTTTTACTCTTCTCTTATGGGCAAAACTCACCCTCCCCTTCAAGACCAGGTTAAGGCCTGCCTTTTTGTGTGTCTTTTTAGCCAACTCCTCAAAACCATCTCTGGCTCTTTCAAACAGACTAGCTGCTAACTCTGGACTGCCTGGTGCTACAGTAGTCTTCCCCCTATCTGTGATTTTGCTTTCCATGGTTTCAGTTACCTGCCATCAACCACGATCCCAAACTATTAAATGGAAAATTCCAGAAATAAACTATTCATAAGTTTTAAAGTGTACACCATTTAGAGTAGCATGAAGAAATCTTGCATTGTCCTCTCCTTTTCGCTGGTTATATGAATCCACACTGTATATACTAGTCACTTAGTAGCCATCTCTGTTATCAGATTGGTTATCAGAAAGAAAGAGGCTACTGCACATTACATTTATTACAGTATATTGTTAAAATTGTTCTATTTTATTATTAGTTATTGTCAATCTGTTACTAATTTATAAATTATGCAATCACACATTATACAATCTGTGCCTAATTTATAAATTAAACTTTATCATAGCTATGTATGTGTAGGAAAAAACATAGTATATATAAGGTTCAGAAATATCCGTGGTTTCAGGCATCCACTGGGGGTCTTAGAATGTATCCCCTGTGGATAAGGGGAGATTACTGTTTATTGTATTGTATATTCTAGTACATGTCTTGGTAAACATATGGATGCATTTCTCTTGAGTTTCTACTGAGAATTAAATGGAATTGCTGGAGCACAGCCATGGTGGCTTTATAATGTGTCAGCTCAGCTAGGGTGAACTACATTTCCCAGAATTCTCTTCCATATATGTTTCCAATTAGGGTGAGCCACAATAGACATTTTTGCATGAGATTTGGGTGAAAGAAAAGTAGTGACTATATTGTTTTTTACACTTGCAAGCTCTAGGCAGGAGCTTTGTAGCCTATGCACTTTGTTACTGATCTGCTGGTTCATCTCACTGAGATGGGTTAGCAGCCAGGTCTGCAAATGTCTCACCTTTCCCTGGATCCTTCTTCAGCTTCTCTGACTCCTGAGCCAGATGAGAAAGGGCACCATCTCTGACAGGATACCCACATAATCAAGTTTGGAGGCAGTGGGAACTGACATGAGTTCCAATTTGTCCTCGAGGGTTCCAGCTTGTACCCATGGGTTCTGACTTGTCCTTGCTCTCCTCTATTTTATATCCATCTTTCCTTCCCAACTGCCTGAGCTGTGGATTTGAAGATCCAGTATAAGATGCAAAACAGCAGCCTTATGGGGCCTATTTAAAAGTTACCTGAAGTCGAAGTCCTGTAACAAATCCTTTCTGCTTCTCTAATCGAACCCTAACTGATAAAATAGCATAGGCATGTGTTTAGTTTTATATGAAACTGCTAAACTGCTTTCTGAGATGGTTGTACTCAATTACACTCCCATCAACAGAGTATGAGTTGCTTCACATCCCCCTCAGTATAAAAATTAACAATTAATTTTGTAAAACCATGACATTGCTAACCAATGGGTTATCAGTCTTTAGTCTCTGCTCTGAACCATACCCTTGTGGTGGACAATTTCACAATAACAAGATTACAAATGCATGTATTCTTTGACCTACCAACACCAGGTCTAGAATTTATCATACAGATACACTTGTACATAATGCTAAATTATGAATGCATGAGGTTATTCATTATATTATTATTATTAACAAAAGATTAGAAACAAATCAAATGCCCATAAATAGAGAACTGATTAAATAAATTTGGTACAGACAATAGAATTTTATATAGCTTTAAAAGCAGAGGAAGTTTTCAGTGTACAGATATGGAAAAATCTTGTATTAATCAAGGTTCTCCAGAGAAACAAAACCAGTAGGGCATAGAGATATTTACTATAAGGAATTAGCTCACATGATCATGGAGGCTGGCAAGTTGCAAGATCTGTAGGATGAGTCAGCAAGCTGGAGACCCAGGAGAGTCAAAGATTTAGTTCCAGTTCAAAGGCTGGCAGGCTCAAGACCCAGGGAGAATTGATGTTTCAGTTAAGAGTTCAAAGGCAGGAAAAAAAATAAAGAAAAGAAAAGAAAAGCTCATATCCCAGTTCAAAGGCCATCAGGCAGGAGCAATTCTCTCTTAGGGGAGAGACAGCATTTTTATTCTATTCGGGCCTGCAACTGATTGGAAGAGTCTCACTCACATCAGGGAGAACAATCCACTTTACTCAGTCTACCCATTTAAATGTTAATCTCATCTAGAATGTTTGACTAAATATCTGGGCACCCTGTGACCCAGTAAAGTTGGCAATGACATTGACCATCGCATATCCACAAGAGAACTTGTTGAGTGGAAAATTAAGATATAGGACAGAGTCTGTTTCCCCTTTATGTTAAAAAAAAAAAAAAAAAAGGAAGGGGTAAGATAACAATAAAGGTGCATATTTGCTTATATTCATATAAAGACACTAGAAGAATACATAAAAACTAAAGAAAAATGTTACCTATTGGAGGTATGTGGGGACCAGGTAGAGTTTTCACTTTTTATGTTTTTTAAAAATTATGTGCGTTTTATCTATTCAAAACTTTAAGTAACAAAAAATTTTAAATATCTTTTTACCTGCCATCTCCCCCTCTAGGACTGTGAACACTGGGGGAGACAAATCATGTTTTATACTTATCTTTGTGTTTCTGGCATTTAGTAGAGAGTAGACACTCAATAAACATTTGAGGAATTAACGTATGAATGAGCAAGAAATCTGATTTAGTGTGGGTCAGAAAGGGGAGAGGGGAGTGAGAAACAGAGTGGAAGAAATATGGCTGTGGCTGTCAGAAGTTTAGAGAACAGTAAAGATACTTAAAGAAGAGTTATAGAATATAATGTGATATAATCCACCTTCATATTTATTCTCAAGAAACATTCAATAAAATTCTCCATTGCTTTTTGGGTTTGATCTTCAGGGTTTTGAGATATGATTGTGGGTTGAGACAGACTCAGGCATATCCAGAAACTAAGAATGGGGAGGGAAGGACTCAAGGAGGAGGAACCTCCAGGACCTGGCCCAGCCTCTGCTATGGAAGAGGCCAGTGTACTCTTAAAGGGATGACCCCAGTCACTGACCTTGCATTCTGGGCCCATTGTGCTCTTGTCAAGCAGAACCATGCCCTGCCCCGCCTCCTAGTCTCAGACCCTTCACAAACCATTCCTACCAGCTCCACAAACAGGAGTGTAGAGGTGTGGTCTATAGATAAAAGATTCAAAGAACAGAACTATGTAATCCCAGTACAGACTACGGAGAGAGAATAGTGCTATGGCTGGGGTCAATACGTGTGCAGGGCTGACCATTCATTTGGGGAAGGCAGAGGGCTGGCTGAAGCCAGTGTTAACCTAAAACCAGCCTAACTGCAAAAGAGGGCACAGACCAAGGTCAGGAGTAGTCATCAATTTTTATTTTTACTTTATTAGTTTAGGAATTCAGGTAAACAAAATTTGACTCCACATAATCCTTGGTTCATGACATTCTTTTCCCACTTGTCTATAAACAGTCCTTATGAAAACCTATATACCCATCACCTGCCCTAAAAACTAACATATTACAAATAACATTTCTTGCATCTCTGCCCTCTGCTTTCTCTCAGAAGTAATTGTTATTCTAGATTTTATCCCTCTTTGCATTTTCCTCCTTGTAGCCAGCTTCTAAAATGGTTCCCAATGATCTCTACCTCCTGATATTCACACCCATGTGTTCCTCTCCCCTTGAATGTGGGCTGGACTCACATAGAGAAGTAAGTACGACTTCTCATAAGTAGAATGACAAATACGTTGGATGTCACTTCTGTGATTACATCAGATAAGAGTGTAACTTCCATCTTGCTAGCAGATTCTGTTAACTCTATCCCTGTCTGGCTTTGAAGAAGTAAGCTGGCTACTGGAGATGGCCATGTGGCAAGGAAGTAAGGGCAGCCACTAGCCAACACTCAGCAAAAAAACTGAAGACTTCGGTCCAACAGCCCACAAGAAACAACTCTTTCAACAACTTCCAGGTGAACTTCCCCAGTCGAGCCTTCAGATGAGACTATTGCTCTGGCCAACACTTTGATTACAGCCTTGTGAGAAACCCTGAAGCAGAGGACCCAACTAAGCAATACCTGGACCCTGGAGCCACAGAAAATATGAGATAATAAATATGTGCTGTTTTAAGCCACTAACTTTGTGGTAATTTGTTACACATTAATAGATAATAAATACACATTCTTTTCAGTTCTTGTGCTATTACAGAACATTTTGCTACGATCATTGCTATACATGTGTCCCAGACATACAGAATACAGAGCTTATGTTTCCCCCAGGTACATGCTCAGTATATGCCTAGGAACAGGACTGTGAGGGCTCAGGATTTACAAATGTTCAATGTTGCTGGTAGTCCATAAATGATCAGAGTTAGGGTCATACCATGGCTATAGCATCTTGGTCAAGGTTGGGAGTCAAGCTTGTCTTCATTCCATAGAACTGGAGATCAGTCTACGGGCAAGGTTGGGAGTTGAAGGTGAGTGTGTGGTGACATTTAGGGGAAAATCTGAAGCCTGGGTTTGAACAGAGTTGGAGGACACTGTGAGGGTGGGTTTGGGGGGTCAGTCTAAGTAAGGTCAGAGTTAGAAGTCAGGTGTACAAGACCTCACTCCTGTGATATCATCAACAACCAACCAGTAGCCATCTAGGACCCAGCTACCCACAAGGTAAGACCCACTCTGGGCCCAAAAGGCTCTTTCACTCAAGGAGTGGGGCAATACCCCGCTGCCCACAGGGATGGAAGTGGAGAGAGAAGGCAGGAAAGCGAGCACAATACCTTTTTTTATTGGGGGCAGCACTGGTCCATATACCCCATTCTCAACAGTACCCCATGAGAAGGGTGGGTGATTGGTATAGGCACAGCCAGTGTCTTCCCCACTCCTGGCTGAACCCACTCCTCACCCCTTCCTTTCCAGCGGCTGTGCTTTCCAGCCGTCAGATGGGTCCCAGGTGAGTGCCCAGGAGAGGCAAGGGACTCCTTCAGCTGCCTGGGGCAGCTTCCCCCATGGCCCAGGACACAGAGAACTAGCCTGGATGGAGACATTGCTGTCCTCACAGCTGGGAGGGGACCTGGTTCTAGAGTTGTAAACTGAGCCAGGGGGCCACCTCTCAAGGCCCAGCACAGGGAGCGCCAAGGCAGAGCCCCCGGTGTCCGGTACTGCTTTGGGGCACACGCCAGATTTCTGCACGTGGCTTCTGGGTTCTGGAAAGCGGTCCATTCTCCTGACCCGGATGGAGTGGAAGGAGGTGGCTTAGTCTCGGGGCTCCGCTGGGAGGGCTCCGGTCCCACCATGCTCACCCCCACCCCAAGGGAGGGGCGCGCTCCTGCCCCAGGAGGCTCTTTGGAGATGCTGGCTCCGCCCGCCCGTTCATCTGCCCGTCGGTGGGTAAGTCGGTCGCAGCGTCTGGGCTCTGGTGGCTACTGGGGCGTCCCCGCGCGTCCCGAGCCGCCGCTCACCGCTGCTTACGCTCCGCCTGCTGGAGCCGCCGGGAGAGGTCGTCGATGCGCACGTTTTTGAGCTGGAGCAGGTGCTCCAAGCGCCTCACCTTCATCTGCAGAACCTGGGCCGCGCCACGCAGAGGTCAAGCCCAAAAGCGGGCTGCCCTCTGTTCCCGCCTTTGCTGGCCCCAAGTCCCCGCACATTCCCAGTACGCCCTCACCTGCACGGTCTCCTGCGAGGCCAACAGCTCCTGCTCCCTTTCAGCGATCTGGAGGACGAAGCTTGGGTCGCCGTGAGGCACCTGGTTATACCCCGGAGGCCCGAGCGCTGGCAGCCGACCTCTCCTGGGGTGGGAAGCAGTTTAGCGGAGGCCTAGACCTTCTCCTCCAACCTTTCCAGTGCCCCTCAACCAGGCTCATCCCCTCCTCCCGTGTTCCTGCCTTCCCTACCCTCCCAGGAGCATCCCAGCCCTATGTAGGAGATTGCTGAACTGGTGAGGTTGGGAACTCCCAGCTTCCTTACCTGAGCTGTCCCCTTCCCTGGGGATCTGGGGGACCTTCCCCTCCAGCCTTCTGGGATAAACCTGAGAAGAGGTAAGGAGAGGAATAACTGTTGTGGAGTCCTATTTTCCTGTCTTCCCCCAACCATGCTCCCTACCCCCGCACAGAAAAGAAAGACAGGAAGAAGGCTCCTTCTGGGAAGGAAGAAAAGTAAAGGCTACTTTACCCACATCCATGTAGCCCGTGCCATCCTGTGGAGCCAGCTCCTGAAAGAAACCCGCCCCCCGGGTTGCACTGTGAGTTCTGGCTAGCCCAGCCCCAAGGAGCCCCAGGTCCCTTCCGCTGTTGCCCAGGCCAGGCTCTCTTTAGCCAGGCTCCCTTTAGCCAGTCACCCTTCTTCCACACTTGTTGCCAATATGCAGTGGGAGGAAAAGCTTGAGTGGGGTGGCACCTGTAAGGAGCCAGAGCCCTGTTTCCTGCGCCTCTGCCGCTCCTCCAGGCGCTGCCTCAGCGGAATGAGCACCAATTCAATCACTCCTGGGGCGCACTGTGCGATCTTGCGCATCACATCCTCTGGTACTGAGAAGTTCAGCTTGTTCAGCACTTTCCTGGGGAGTAGACAAAGGGATGGCAGATGGAAAATGAAGTGAGGGGGGTGGGAGAAGGAAGGGGGTGCAACAGTAGCAGTCCTGGGTACGCAACCCTGGGGGAATGGAAGGGCACCACATTTGAGCCCAGTTCTTGGGTGTCTTGAGTTTCTTTGTTGCCTCCTCAATAGAAGAGTCCCTTGATTTTGTTACCAGACAGTTCTGTCTGCGTTGTCCCTCCCCACCCTGCCACCAACACAATCCCAGCCTGGGCTGCAGAGACCATAGGAGGTGGAAGGGCTGCATCAGCCCTTCCTGGAAGCCCAGAATAGGGGTTGGAGATCCTCTAGTGCACCCAGATATTATGCTACCTGTTCAGGTGACTCCAGTTGCTGAGCTTCTGCTGGAGAGAGTTGGCAGGGACATAATTGTGCATCTCCACCATCTTGGGGAAGTAAAACTTGATGACTTCTGCAACCAGGACTGAGGCAGTGGGAGTGAGAGCATACATAAAAGGTGGAGGGATGGGAAAGGGAGAAGGAGAAGGGAGAAGAAATGGGTGGGATGAGAAAATCAGGGGTGGCAGAGTGGTGGGACCAAGTAGAGAAGTAGAGATGAGGAAAGGGAAAGGATGATAGGGAGGGAGGGGTAATGGACGAGAGGGGAAGGAAGTCAAAGAAGTAAGATCAGTGATTAGCCAGAGACTAAGCCTCCAGCATACCCCAGAGGGGCTGCATCCCCTCCCCATTACCTCAGGGCATATGAAAATGTGGTCTCTAATCTTGTAACAGAAAATGAGTCTCCAAGAGAGCCCTTTGGGAGCCTGGGGCCCCACCCTAGGCATTCACATGGATATACACACATACTCCAACACCAAAGTCCCAGGAGAGAGACACAGACTCACATGAGCAGACACATGTGATAAGATTCCCCCTACAGATGTGCCATAGGACAGAATGTGTAGACATACAGGACACACACATACCCTGACACATAGGTGCACATATAGCACACACACAAACATACAGAGATACACAAACACACAGAGATGCACAAACACATAGACAGACATACTTCCATTAATGGAGTTCCAAGAGACAGTTACCAACACACACACACACACACACACACACACACACACACACACAAGTAGAGTCACATATGCACCAATATACACATGTCATCAAAATCCCAGGAGACAGTCTTAGACACAGAAACACCTACACAATCACAAAGAAATGCATATGTGCACAAGACCCCCCTACACATACATAGCACAGAATATGTCAATACACATATGAACACACATACTCCGACTCCCACAAGACAAACAGCAATGAGCCTGCACACACACACAGAGATGCACAAATACATACTCAGAAACACATCTGAGTCATTAAATCTCCAGGAGGGAGTCGCAGATTCACAAACTCAGAGAGAGAGAGATACACATAAATCCCACATGCATAAAGTATGGAACACGTAGACATATAAGCCCACATTCCCACAGATGTAGATAGAACACACACACACACACACGCACACACACACACTTCTACAATTGAAGTGCTAGGAGATAGTCTGAATGCCTCCCAACAACACACTCCAGAAGTACACAAGCATAAAGAGACATGTATGCACATGCATAAAGTATTGAACACGTAGACATAAGCCCAATTTCCAAAGATGCAGATAGAACACACACACACACACGCACACACACACACTTCTACAATTGAAGTGCTAGGAGATAGTCTGAATGCCTCCCAACAACACACTCCAGAAGTACACAAGCATAAAGAGACATGTATGCACACAGACCCCAACGCACGTACATACAAAACAGAACGTGTGGACACACAGGCGCACACACACTGGAGCACATACCTCCGTCACTGAAGTCCCGGGAGAGATTTCGCTTGGGCCGGGACAGAGGGATGTTGTCTACCCACAGGTACAGCTGGTGCAGCGCCTCCTCGTCCACGTTGCCGGCCATTGGTGCCCTCGGCAAAGCCAGGCAGTTCCAGCCGAGCAGAGTCCAGCCCCAGCCTTAACTACCTCTCCAGCGCCTCCGCCCTCGCCACTGCCGGCACCGAAATCCGCTTCTCCCTAACTCCAAGACTCCCTGCCCGGCTGGGAGCGGACATATTGTTTTCTGAAACCATGGCAACCATCCATGGCTGAGGAGCAGAGGCTTCTGGGAGTTGTAGTTTTCCCCCTGCTACCTCCTCTTAGGCTCCACATTTGAAAAGGTGATTATATGTGACTTTGTTTACCCTGCCTCCCAAGAAGAAATCACCTCTGCATCCATGCCGCCTGCTGACCACCCATTGGCCCACTCTGGAACCTGACAAAGCCAAACAAGTCCCAGAATACCTGCACCAGCATCCCCAGGGCTGGGATCCTCCTTCTGGATCCTTTAGTGATCAGTCCCGAGTAAAAGCAGCATCCCAATGTTTGTCAGATTTATCTGGTTGTCCATTGTTAATTATCTGCTGCTTCCCATCTGTATTGTATGATAGGCTGTGTGACAGTGCCTCCTTTCTGCGTCCCTCCTTAAAGCTCATAGGACCATCACCACTCCCTGCTTCCCAGCAGTGTCCTGGCGGGGCATTTAATATGTAACCCAGACTCCCAGAGAGAACACCAGAGCTCAAGGCCAGTACATTGGACAGATCATTTAACTCCTTAACCCTATTACCTACTTTGTGAAATGGGGTCGTCCTCACCTATTTGTCCCAACAAGGTAATGGGGAGAATGAAAAGGGTATTTCTAGACCTGTATTTTTATGGGGACTGCCGGAATGGGCGTTTGTTATAGGGATAAGAGCTGCAAGAGCTCCTGTAGATACTTCCACATCCCTCGTCTTCCTCCAAAGAGCTATTCTTCCATGAATCAGAAATTGATTTCCGTCAACAACCAGTTCTATTTCGAAAGAGGACAACCTTTAGGAGAGTTAGGAAGATAGGTCCTTCCTTAGTGAAGGGGCACAAAGTAGCAGTAAAGGGCCACTTTTAGGGTCAGCCTGGGGAGAAAGCTTGCTTCTACCAGATTAGCAGGGTGGCTTTGGGCACGTTACTGGACCTCCCTGTGCCTGTTTTCTGATGGTTTTACTTACTTCATAAGGACTTTGTTAGCATCTAAAGTGCTTAGTACAACACCTGGAAGGTGGCAAAGAGCCCTATTAACATCAATGCTATCAATAATGAGATGACCTCAGTTCTAGCAAAAGAGGTGTTCTTGTAGGCGGGAGACAAATGAAAGGGATTTACCTTGTTGGTATTTGAGGTCAGGGAGTTAGATTGCCAGGGGCATCTGGGGAGGTTCTTGCTCTTACCTTACTCTAGAGCAGGCCAGCAGTTAGGCTGGGCTTCCTCATGACTTTCTGAGGGTGGGGCTGATGGTAAGGAGAATTCTAACTACTTGTTGCTGTCACTTACAAAGTCTTCAAGGCCTAGAAGGGCCAGACGTGTTGAAAGCCAAGTGTGAAAGTCACTCCACCTAGTTGTTTTAAAGTCATACATAGTGACCTTGTCTTTCTAGAAGGGACCATGCTCAGGACAGGAGACAAAGATAACCTGAATATCCATATCCCCTTAACATTCCAGGGTGGGGAGAGGAAGAACTGCAAAAAGGTGGGGGGAGGGAACCACAGGGGTGATGTGCCAGCCCTAGTGAGGTGGGAAAACCGGTTTGGGGCCCAGAGCTGCCAGTCCTATTCAAGTTCAGGCCCTCCCCTAGCTGGAACTGCTGGGGCCTGAGGGCCTCAATGCTGGAGGGCCAAGGAGGCAGGGGCTGGCCCTTGAAGGAGAAAGGGGATAGGATCAGAGAGAGCCTGTCTTCTCCTTTGGATTAGGGGGCCCCCTGGAGGGCACCACACAGGGAGTTGCCAATTCATCTTCAGCCTTTTGGTGGGCAATCTGTCCCCAGCCAATATCACCTTTCTGCCATTGCCCCTAAGGATAGTCACCAGGCTTGGAGGTGCCAATCACCAAAGAGTCTACAGGGGTCCCTCTTAAGGCACTAAATATGCCCTGTATGCCCTCCAAACTCCAACCTGGACCACAGGAGCTGCTCCAACACTCTTCTTTCTACCTTCTGGCCCCATTCCGGCAAGGGCCTTCTTTAATGAGCCTTGATATGCCTAGTTCCCAGGCGCCTATAGTTTAATTTGTCCCAACAGGAACTATTGGCTTCCTCCCTCCTGTCCCAGCCAACTGACCCCAAGCTTCTAACCCCAAAGCAGTGCACGGCCCAGCTTCCTCAAACTCATGCCCAGGCAGGTGCATGAAGACCCCCACCTCCCAAAGCCTAAGTAACACTTAGATATGGAGATGGCCCCTCATTCTAGTCAGGGCCTAGGCTGTGGCCACCCTTTCAACACTTGCTTCCATGTCCCACCAGAGCAAGGACCAAAGGGAACCAGAGAAGAATGTGTCCCCAAGAGAGACGCAAGCCCAGACCATGAAGGATGCACCCTTGGCTGTTAAAATGTTCACCCCCACAAAAGGGGGGTGGACAGATTTATTGAATTCAAACTGGGAAAGGAGCGGCCCCAGGCCCCCCACCCAGGATAAAACCCTGCCAGAGAGGGAGGAGAGGCATGGGGCCTGCAGCTGCCCACAAAGGAAACGCCCATTATAACTCCCCTGGAGGGCCTCTTGGGAACCTCCAATCTGGAAAGAAAACCAAGGGCCAAAGTAACATGGACTGGGCCAGAGAAAGGGATTAGGGAGGTGGGAAAGCAGGCAGAGGCAGGCTCAGGAGCCTGTGGTGAGTTAGACTGTGCTTCTCAAGGCAGCCTGGGGGTGGGGATGGGGGGCTGCCAGCCTCGTGGGGGCTTAGGCTGGACCTTCCTCTGAAGCCCTTCCCAGAATGGCTTTGGGGTCCCCCCCACCAAAGACCTGGTGTGGACGGCAGAGGGGAGAGGCACTCTCCGGCCAGGAGCTTCCAGGGCCCACCCCTGGCCGCTACTATGGCCTAGTCCACTGATGGCATGGTGTGGTAGCACCGGACAGCTCCCCACCCTCCCATCTGGTCCCCCAAGCCCAGGGACAAATGGGGAGGAAAGAGGACTCTGAGAAAGAGGCAATAAGCAGGCAGTGAGGCTGACCCCAGCCCCAGGCCCTACCAAGGTGACTGGGCCTGTCACAGGGCCCGGGGAACATCATTAAAGAATCTGGGGCTCCCCACTCTGACTCCATACACAGCGGCTGCCCACCCAAAGAGTCCTTTGCCCTGGGTTAGTGCTGCCACATCTGGGTCAAGGGCATGGCTAGGCCTATTGGCTCAGCTTTGATGTCCAAGACCCCGAACTCCTGCCTGCCTGGCATGGTTCTTCCTGGTCACGTGGACCAGATCATGTTCCAAGTGAAGGATGTGGCTCTGCACGCGGTCATCAATGGGGAAGGAGGTCAGGTACCTCTTGACCATAGCAAAGTAAGCCATGGCTTCCCCAAAGCTGGGTACGGGCACCTCGTCGCCATCCTCATCATCATCTTCGTCATCTTCGTCATCCTCATCATCCTCCTCTTCCTCACTGTCCGACTCAGAGTCCTCTTCACCTTCCAGGAAATGGAGGGTGGGGCACTGGGCTTCCTCCTGGGCACCATAGCCCCCGAAGCTGCCACCAGCCTCCACCACCCCCTGGGCCCAGTCCTCCGCCTCCAAGCCCTCTGAGGAACTCTCCTCCTCCTCTTCCTCCTCCTCTTCATCACTGTCATCGTCACCCTCCTCTTCCACCTCCTCTTCCTCCCCCAACTCCTCTCCTTCCCCCCCTTCCTCCTCTTCTTCTTCGCCTTCCTCCTCCGCCTCCTCTTCCCTCTCCCCATCACCCTCCTCCTCCTCTTCCTCCTCCTCCTCCTCCTCTTCTTCTTCTTCTTCTTCCTCCTCCTCCTCCTCCTCCCCCTCGCTCTTGAGGGCAGTGGTGATGGTAGCATTTGGGCCACCCCCAAAGCCAGCCTCCCGAAAGCAGGTAGCTATGTCCGAAGGCTCCACTGCCTGCCAGGCTGCAGCCACGAAGTGCAGGGCCTCCATGAGACCCAGCTGCAGGCCTGAGCGATCCTGGCCCTCTAGAGCGGCCATGGCCTTGAGCAGCATAGCCTGGCGGTAGTGGCCTTTCACCTGTTGGACCACTCCCCGCTCCAGCGGCTGCACGGTGCCCGGCGGGAAGAAGGCCAGCTGTACATGCCGCAGGCCCGATGTATCCAGGGACTGGGCAGCCAGGCGGCCAGCTAGCAGCAGGACTCGGCGAGACTCTGAAGCCATGCGGGTGTCTAGGGCCTTCAGGTACTTGGCCAGGGCTTGAGTGGTGACACCACCCTTAGAGTTGGCGGTGTAGTCACAGGGCAGTCCGGTTTGTCCTGCACGGGGCTTGGCTGACTTGCCTGCCACAAGTGGGGGCAGCTTCTCGCTGCCGTCGGCGTTGGCGCACAGCAAGACACTGAGGCGCTGGGTGGCCCTGCGCGCCCGTCCATCGCTGCCGCACAGCCCCGCGGCCTGATCGGGCAGAAAGTCGTACCATAGACTGGTCTCAGTGGCGCTGAACACGTCCTGAGAGGCATAGCCTTCGGCCACCGATGGCGGCTGCTCCTCCCGAGCGCGCCAGCCCGTTGTACCCCCGCCGTTGCCCTCCGAGGGCACCGCAGGTGGGCTGGCGGGCGCTGCTGGGGCCCGGGAAGCAGTGCTGCGAGACCGGGCGCGGGCCACGCCGCTACAGGACACTACTCCGTGACGCCGGCGGAAGCGGTCCAGCCAGCCGTTGGAGGCGGTGAAGTCGTCCATGCCCAGCTCCTCGGCTATCCGCAGCGCCTTCTCCTTGAGGATGATGCCCTTCACGGGCAGGCCAGCGGCACGGATCTGCTGGAACCAGGCAATGAGCAGCCCTTCGAGCTTGTCGTAGGGGGACAGCTTGTTGGTCTTGCGACAGGTGGAAGCCACACCGTACTTGCGCTCCGACGCCAGGATGGCGCGCTTGTTCTTCAGGATGGTGCTCAGCGTGGACGGCGGGATGTTGAAGCGCCGCGCGATCTCGCCCTTGCGCAGGTCCGGGTTCTCCTCCACCTCCTGGATGATCCGTGACTTCTCCCGGAACGTCAGCTGCCGCCGCTTGGGGCCCATCCCGGCGC
>NW_006442491.1:15962873-15988782 GCF_000325575.1 Pteropus alecto | reverse complement strand
AGGGGCGGGGTCCCAGGCCACTGCGTCGGCCAGGCAGAGATTTGTTGCTTATATATAATAATTGAGTTTTGTGTTTTTAGTTTTATTATTAAGGCAAGAATAACTCACGTTTTTTGCGGAAACCGAAAAATACAGGAAACTTGAAATCACCTTTCACCCCAACACCTGGAGAGATGGGCAGGTAACATTTTGATACATTTCCTTCCAGTCTTTTCTCTAGGCGTATGCAGTTTTCTTTTTAAAAGTTTGTTGCATAAAACTGATATCAGACTGTATAGACGATAACTGGCATCTCCTGCTGTTTTACCTGGCATCAAGTGATGAGAATTTTGCCATATCGGTAAAGTATTGCCAACATGCTTTTTAATGGTTGTGTATTGTTCCAGTTATGAATTAACTCTAACCTACGTACACTATTGTAGCACATTTCAGTTATTTTTATAAGCAAAAACAGTTTAAAATCTATTTGATGGTAATCCCACAATCCATAGAAAAATGCTGATAACATCTCTGTGTGTCACTTTCTGGGCTTTTCCATGCATATAGTCAGTCATAAATGTGTTTGCGCCTACAGAAATAATGTCATGTATATACATAAGCATACAGACATATGACTCCCAAAACCTCTTCCTGCACCAACTACATAAAAATGACTTTCTTTCCCTCCCCTCTTGAATCCCACCCTTCCACCCCTGACCTATGGATTTTGCCGTTTTCCCTTTAAGGACTGGATCTCCAAAGGCGGGGCGTCTCCCCCACGCTCGCTGTGTGCACCCAGGGCCAGGGGCACCCCAGAACAAGGCACACCCCGGGGGGCCTGGTGCACCCGGGGTATGGTCCATGGATCCACCTGGGGTGCGAACCCAGGAACCCAGGACCTTCTGTGTATAAAGCAGAAGTGCTAACCACTAAACTATGGAGCCACCCCCTAAAAATGACATTCTTAAAACATTACAGTGTTTTTTTTTCTCTCTTAGAGTAGCATAAGGAGTAGACAAAGAGGAAGGCCGTGATGGAGGGGAATAGACTTAGAGAGGACCTGCAGCTGGATGATGCTTCAGGCAAGTGGGTGTAGACAAAGAAGAAAGAGAACCAGTGCCCTGGGCTCTCCAAGGTTAAAGGCTTAAGAAAGAACTAGCAATAAACTCATGAGATGCAGATGTGAGATACACAATGGAATATTACTGACATAAAAGAGAATGAAATCTAGCCATTTTCAACAACAAGGATGGACATGCCAAGTGAAATAAATATGACAGAAAGACACTATATGATTTCATTTATATGTGGACTCTATAGAAAAAAACAGATGAACAAGCAAAACAAAACAAAAACAGACTCAAAGATACAGAGAACAAACTGATGGTTGCCAGAGGGGAGTGGGGTGGGAGGATGGGGAAAAGGGGTGAAGGGGAATAAGAGGTACAGACTTCCAGTTATAGAAAAGTCATAGGAATATAATGTACAATATAAAGAAAATAGCCAATAATATCATAATAACTTGGTATGGTGACAGTTACTAGACTTATGGTATTCACATCATAAGGTATATAAATGTCAAATCACTCTGTTGTACACCTGAAAGTAATATGATATTGTATGTCAAATATAATAAACGAACATAATATTGCATGTCAACTATAATAAATATATATTTTTTTAAATAAAGGGAAACTTGAGAAACAGATGAAATGGTAGAAGGAAAACCAAACCTGTATGGTGTTCTGGAAGCTAAGGGAAGAGTGTAACTCACTGATGGTTTAGCGTGCACTTCTCTCTTCATATGTGTATTGGCCATTTGAATCCTGTGGATTTTCTAGTAAATTTTTGCCCATGTATCTCTTATATTCATCTTATTGTTGACTTTTAAGAGCTCTTCACCTCTGAACATAACATCTTTAAGTATATTACAGATGTATTCTCCCAGCCTGCCAGTTGTCCTTTAACTTAACCTAGGGAGTCTTAAATATAAGATATTTTAAATCTTTAAGTGGGCAAGTCTGTTAATTTTTCCTATATTAAAATTTTTTTTTCCTATATTGCTTCTGGGTTTTGGAGAGCCCTTTCCTACCCCTGAGATATAAAAAAATATTCTGCTAATCACCAGGTCCAGAATAAGACATGGGAGACTTTTTCCTTTAGGGGCCACAATGGGAGTATGGTCCCTGTATAAAGGTAAATGTAAGGCCACCTAGCCAAGGACTCCTTCCCACGCACCTTTAGGAGACCATGTTTCATTCATGTGCACATATGTCCCTCCTGCCCACTCACTTGGCTTATAATCAATGGGTATTTGGGTGAATGGACTGTGGGTGGGCTTTTTTTTCTACTTTGCTGAATTTTCCAAGTTTTCTTTAATAAGCAAGTACTAACAGCCCCTTTAAAATGAAAAGGAGAATGGAAAGCTTGTTGAGGGACACAAAAAATAGTGATTATATAAGCAGAATGAGTATTAGGACTGGAGGGCAGCTTTGAGCAGCCTGGGCCAAGAGAAGAGAAGGTGAATTGTGGACTTCCCTAAGGTGGAGAATTGGAAAGATGGAGCTTACAACGGCTAGGGAGGGTGGGGAGTCCCAGGGTTCCAGGTGGACTGGTGTGGGATTGGACCTGTGCATTGGGTAGATCAGGTGTCTGGAAATGGCAATGCCATCAGCACATATGTGTGGCTTCTTTTCTGTCCTGAAAGTGGCCATACCAGTGCTCTTTGTATGGTCCCAAGGATGGGCCTGGAAGTGGAAGACACTGTGGGCCATGTTGATGAGGGTCAGCTGTAGTTAGCAGGAAAGAGGTTGTCCATCCATTCGAGGACAATCCTGGAGTTCCTCAAGCCAAGATTCTCAAGAGAAATACCTCATCTCTCCCCTAATCCTCCGTACCATATACTTTTGTTTTTAACATCTTCATTGAGACATATTTCATGTACTGTATAATTCACCCATTTAAAATATACAATTCACAGATACATGGAACTATTATCACAGTCAATTCTAGAACATTTTCATCACCTTAGAAAGAAACCCCGTACCCTTTAGCTATCATCTCCCTATCTGCCCCTTGCCCCTTCCCCAGCCTCAGCAACCACTAATCTACTTTCTGTCTATAGATTTCTCTGTTCTGGACATTTCATGTCAGTGGGACCAAATAGTATTTGTCTTTTATGATTGGCTTCTTTCACTTAGCATCATATTTTCAAGATTCGTCCACGATGTAGTATCTATCAGTACTTCATTATTTTTAATGGCTAAATAATATTCTGTTGTATGAGTATGATATTTATACATTTGCTAATAGAGATTTGGGTTGCTTCTGCCTTTTGGCAATCATGACTAATGCTGCTATAAAGGCCTGTTTGCAAGTTTTCGTGTAGAGATATGTTTTCATTTCTCTTGGATATACATACCTAGGAATGGAATTGCTGGGTCATATGGTAACTCTATGTTTAATTGTTTGAGGAACTGCCAGATTGAGATGTTCTTTTAGTTAATCTAAAAATTATACCTGTTCTTTGAAAAATATTTTAAAATACAGAAATTTTTAAGGATAAAAACATTTAATCATTTTTAATTTTACCACTCAGAGAATATCCTTTAAGGATACTTTTCTGTGCATGTTGTTTTTTAATAGGACCATACTTAGCATAATATTTTGTAGCCCATATCGTGAACATCTTTTTATTTCAATAAATATTTATATCAATCAGTTTCAAACTTATTTTACTCTAGGAACACTTTCTTCAAAAGACCATTTTCGAAACCCAATATGTAATCGTTCATTAATCAACAATTACTAATTGGGCCCCTACCAGGTGCCGGGCATCCCTACCTGCCCCCAGTGCTTGTTCTCTTTAAAGGCTGAAGGTATTACACAGGTATTACACCCTCATTGGCTATTCCCCTATTGAAGGACACCCAGTTTACACTCCATTATTTCATTGTTACTAACAATGACTCAATGAACATATATTTGTATGTACTTTTATCATATCCTTAAGAAAAATCCCTAGAAGTGGAATATTGGGGTCAGAGGCCAACCTAGGACTGGAGCCTATTTGAATGCTGGGAGATGGGTGGAGAGGTAAATGACTTGGTCCCTGTTCTTCAATAGCTCAGTCAGCTTGAGGAAACCAGTTTAAGAAGAGGGAAAAGGAGATTTCAATTAATAAAATCCACACCTTCCATAGTTTCTGTTTAGGAATTCATTCAGTGCATACCTTCTGCATCATTGCAAAAGCCAATAACCTAAATGTGCAGCATTAGGGAATTGAATATATACCATTATGGCACTAATATGGATCCATCTCCAAGTAAAATAGAGAAAGCAAGGTATAAAACTGTTTCATATATACCGTTTGTATATTTATTAAAATATGGGCATACATATGCTTGTAAATGTATAAACCTGCCCTGTCCCCTATGGTAGCAACTAATCCCATATATGGCTATTGAGCACTTGAAATATGGCAAGTTCAAGTTGAGATGTGCTGTATTAAATGTACATCGGACTTTGAAGACTTGTTACTAGGGAAAATAAGTATGTAAAATATCTCATTAATAATTTTATATTAATAATATGTTGAAATTATATTTTGAATATATTAAGTAAAATATTAAAATTTCATGTTTCTTTTTACTTTTTTAATGTGGCTTCTAGAAAATTTTAAATTACATATGTGAATTGCATTTATGCCTCCCATTATGTTCCTATTAGCTTGGACTGTTATAAACTATCTCCAGAAGGATATGCAACAAATTTATAATAGGCGTGGGTTGCCTCTGGGGAGGGTTCTTGAAGGTTTGTGTGGGGTGGGAGACTGAATTTTCACTGCCTTTTTAAACCATTTGAATTTTCTCCTTTGCCTGAATTTTTGAAACCATGTACCAATATTTAAAAACCATTTAATATGTAACAAGCCATGACAGCAAAAGCACCAGAAAGAAGATGCTGTTTGGGAACAGGCTTGGAGAAACAGAAGGATTTTGCAGACATGCAGTAATTTTTCCTCCTCTTCTGGCAAGGCTCCAAGGTCACACGAGACCCCTTAACTGAGCCCAGTACTTGATGTGTACAGTCCAGTGCCAGGTCGTTCCTTTCAATGGGAAGATGGAGCCTTCTGCCCGGAAGTGTCATGTAACCAGGGCCTGGCCGGATAGAAGTCGATCCTCTTACTATAATGTTTGCAAAAAAAAATTTTTAGCTTATTTTTATTAACTAGGTTTATTTTTAATTGAACTCATAATCTGTGATCTAATTGGCAAAAGAAGATTCAGGAAGGTCACAGAGCAGATGTATGGAATGCTCTGGAATGATCCTTCTGTGGTCCTGGCTCCTCTTCACTGGTCCAGAGGTGATCTTCAGACTGGGATTTCAAGGAATTCAAGAGTTTAATTTCTCTCTTACTTCCCCCCCACACCCTCACCACACCCTGTAGAAGTATATGGGGGTGGGTGAGTAACACCTGCTGGATTGATTTTGAAAATGCAATCCTTGTGGCAGTTTTATTTCTGATCTTTTGGGTGGGAGGCCTCACAGCCCCCCACCCCTACTTGAGGCAGTCACAACCTTGAACCTTGAAGGTCTGGAGAGTGACCCTTGACCCTGGGCAGATGACCCCGAATGTTCAGCACTGTCCAGCACACAGCATAGTGCCTCACATAGCACAGGAGCTGGGAAAAATGTTGAGAGAAGGAAAAGTTACAATCCCCACCCAGGTCACCCCTCTCAGGTGGGACTGGGGCCTTCCCATTCCTTTCCTCCAAACCCCCACTGCCAGGCCCTCTCTTTTACCACCCCTACCCACAGCGTCTTGGTGGGAGGTTGGGGCTGCTCAAGAAGGGGCACAAGGCCACAGCTCCTGCCTTACCTAGCTGTGCCCTTTCTAGCTGGAGACCATCTCTCCACTAGGGAGAGAGGATACAAAAGTTGCTTACACCCACTTGCTTTGGGAAACAGCCTTCCTGCCTCATTCCAGGAAAACAGGCTTGCTGTAAGGTGGTTAGATCATTAGTAGATGCTCCATTTAAACTAGTGACAAATTCAGTCTCCTAAATCATTCAAGAAATACCAATTAAACAATATGATGCCATTGACACCACATTAGCCAAATGGTCAATGAGCAGAAAATAATTTCCACAAGTAGGTTTTGAGGTCGCTGACACTCTCCTCGGCCCTCTACGCCAAAAATCCATGGCTAGGCCAACCATTAGAGCCTTCTTTGGGAGCTGCTGGAGAATAAAGGACCCCTTGGGAGGTCTAACCTGGACTCCTGGAAGCGCCAATCAGTTACGCGTTGGCCCGCATCGAGGGTCCACCTCCTCCTCTTGGGGTTCCAGGTGGGAATTAGGCTGTGGGGCCGCTCGGCGCCGCCTGTCACAAGGGCAAAGAGGCTGAGAGAGCAGAGGTGCCTGAGGAGAATCTCGGCTCCACTACTTGCCCAATCGTGTGACCTCGAACGAGTTAAAGAACTTCACGCCTCAACGTCTCAGTCTGTAAAGTAGCGAACACAAAGTGCGGCTGTGTTTGGCAAACTCCTGGAACGGTGTCTTTCATAGTGCCTTACTGGTGCTTGTGAATGATGTTAAACCGCAGGGGTCCCTTTTGAGGCCGCCCTAGGGGGTTGTTGCTTCCCTTGGGGCCCTCTCTGTTGGAGGTGTCTAACTCCAAACCACATCCCGAGAAGCAGAATTTGGGAAGCCAGGATTCTTGGGCCCTGGCTAGGAGGTGGGGTGCGAAGGGGTGGGGCGTGGGAGAAACCCCAATTTGCCCCACCCAAAGCCGGGAACTGGGCAGGGCCGGGCTGGTCCAGCCTCCGCGCCTTTTACCCCCGCGGGCCCCGCCCTCGGTCCCGCCCTCCTCTAACCCGCGCCCCCATTGGTGGCGCCCGGCGGCGCGGCCGCTGTTATTTTTCGAATATATAAGGAGGTGGAGGTGGCAGCTGCTGCTAGAGGCTTCCCTGACTGGTGGCTAGTTCCCCCGTCCCTCCACCCTACCCTCCCTGCAACCCTCTCCTCCCTCGCTCTGGCCCCGTTGCTCTTTCTCCCTCCCCCACCCCTTTAACCCGGGTCCCCTCCTTACCTGTCCTCGGTCAGCTGTGCCCGGCTTCTGTGGGTCGCCCGGCTCTTCCGCTAGCCTTCCTCGGGCCCCGCCGCGATGGAGATGCCTCAGCCGGACCCCGCTGCGCCGGGTTCGGCTCTCAGTCCGGCCGGCGTGCGCGGTGGCGCCGAGCGTCCGGGCCACCTCCCGGGCCTCCGGCTGGGAGCTCATGGCCTCCTGGGGTCCCCGGAGCGCGTGGCCGCTTCTTCGCCTGTCGCCACCCTCACCAAAACTATGCACGACCTCGCTGGGCTCGGCAGGTAGGGCGTCCCAAAGAAGCCGGGTGTGGGGTGAGAGGTCCATGCTAGGGTGTTGGTCCCAGGCCTCCTGGGGAACCCGACATGGAACCCGAATCTGAGAAGCCAGTGGGTAGGCGTTTCAAGCAGAGTCTGCTTCGGGGGCCGGGACAAGGGTGGTGAGGCCAGGACTGTGCTGCTCACTCTCTTGGTACCTCTTGGCCGGCACAAGACTGAAGACCCTCTTTTCCTCCCTCCTCCCTCAGTGCGCCTCTGCCCAAATGGCCACCATTTTGCCCCAGGCAGGGGATCATGATCTTGGAGGGGAACTTGAGGATGGCAGAGCAGTCCACTTCTCTTAAGTCCATGCCCCAGCCCTCAACACTCTCAATTCTTCCCTGGGGTTAAGGCATTAAATGCTGGTTCTGCTCCCTGAGCTAGCGTGCAGGGTCCAGGCTTAGTTGTCCTTCCAGCAACTGAGACTCAAGTCTCTGCCCTTCCTCCAGGAAGGCTTGTGGATGGTAGGAGCCTAAAGGTCCTCCAGGGCTGCTCTGCAGTCCCACCATGCCCTGGGATGGTCCCCAGCCCAGCTCCTTGCTCTTGTCTTGGGCTCACCTCTCCCTGCACCTGGGAGGACCTTTTTTAAACCAATCAATAAAGAGAAGACACTTAGGGCCTCTGCAGAAGAAGCCTGCCTTGGCCTAAGGGGGCAGGCCTTCCATGCCATCACCTCCCTGGGGCAGCACAGAAGCTGAATGGGCCTTTCAGAAATGGGCGGCTGGTGGGAACATGGGCCAGCTAGCCCTTGAACCCCACATTTACCTTTCTCCTTCCCTGGGTCCCTGCTCCTTTCCCAGGGAGACCCCAAAGAGTCAGGTAGGCAGCCTGCTCACATGCCTATCCCTGTCCCGGCAGCGGGCATCTGTATCCTCCCTGTCGTCTGAGTCCTCTGAATCTTCTGATGCAGGTGAGGCCCAGGGGTGCCAGGGGAATTTGGTGGGCTACCTGAGCCTCCCCATTTCTCTGCCAGTTAGATTAACATCCTTCCACAACCTGGGGGCGGAGAAACCTGTCCCTGCCCACCTCTGGTGGGGCTCACCACATCCAGCCCAGACTGACAGAGTGGGTGGTTGGGTGGGGCCCTCTACAGGAGATAAGATCTCACCTATTTAAAACTAAAGTCCCAGAACCACAGCCCCACCTGGGAGGCATCAGGGCTGAAAGCTGGCCATTTTATAATACTCACTCGCTTCAGCTATAATCTTTTCCTTTAAAAAGTCATTATCTCTTCTAGAACAAATTATCTTAAACCAGTTCAGGAAAATACTTAGTGAAGTTTTGGATTAAAAATTATGTAGAAGCATTTCCATAATAAACAGGGAGTGGAGCCCTGGGCAATTTGGGGGGCAGCGTCAACCTTTGGGGTCCATGGTGGGTTTTATTTCTAAAATAGAAACAGGTTTTTTCCCTTCTCTGAATAGGGTTGGGACATGGTGGGGAAAGTGTGTAGAGAATGGCACTACTTTCAAACCAAGTCACTCTGTTCCCCTCAGGTCTCTGCATGGATTCTCCCAGTCCCATGGACCCCCAGATGGCAGAGCAGACGTGAGTAGAGAAGAGGGATCCTCAATACCAAGGAGTTGGCACCTGCCTTTGGGGATCTTAGCTCTAGTGTAAACTCACTGGGAAAGTCTGGGAGAGTGGACAGACCCCTCTGGATCCCCATATAGGGGTACTAATTGAGCTTCCTAAGTTCTGGGATTCTCTTACCTGTCTTGAAGAAGGGTCTGCTCTCATGGGAGCAGCTGAGAGTGGGCTCAGGGCTAGGGTGGTGGGGACAGTGGCCTCTGGAAGCAGCAGATACTTGATACCAGCCAGCACTTGTAAGGCTACAGGCCTGATATGTGTTCCATTTTTCTTTCTGCCTATAAACACTTTTTTTTCCTGTGAAATATCACAATTTTAAAATATGGTCCAACTAATTAAAAATTTGTATTACTCTAGGCCAAACAAAACAGTCACTGAAGGCTGTTTTAGCCCTTGGCCATCTTATCAGGAATCTCTGGCTTAAGTGACATTTGACCCTCTGGCCAACCTCTGGACCAGGCCCTTTGTAAGACAGACTAGAGAGGCTGCTGATGGGCTCTGCTCAGGATAGATCCTCCCCCTTGGTTGTAGGGCAGAAGTAGTACCTTCCAGAACATAGCTATTCCCATCCAGCTGTTCAGCCTCAGCAGGGAGAGCAGCTGCCAGGCATTAGTGAGGACAGCTGGGCATCCCCAGCCTGGGCTTGGGGGACTATGCTTTGGGTTTAGGGCGGTGACTGTCTTTCTTTACATTGCCTTTGATCAGACTGGGCTGGGTCGCAAAGTTTGTTCATAAACAGGAAACAGGAGAGAATTGGGTGGGGGTTGGGGAAACTAGGTTGGGTTTTGTTAGCAACAGAGCTGTCCCTGCTTTACCCCCAAGGTCCAGGTGCATATGGAAACCAAGCCATTGAAATTGGTCATCTCTGATGCTAGGTTGGCCGGGCATAGCCACTCCCTCCCACACATACACCTGGGGGCCGACCCCATGATGTTTTAGTCCTCAGTGCCGCCCCGCCGACTTCTGCACCTGCTTTGACAGTTAGTTTCTCAGAAAGCTCTTGTGTGTGCGTGCACGTGCATGTCTCTGTGCATGTGTGTGTGCGCACAGATGCACAAAGCCCTGCATGGCAGGTGGTCTCTGGTAACATAGCTGGGGGGTGGGGCCTATCTACAGAAGCTTGCACTCCATTCTCAAAAGGAACATCTGTTGAAATTCCTTGCCTGCTGGTCTCTCCTAAGGCAGGAGGAGGGGGTGAAACAGAGGCTGAGTCCTGGAAAATTCCATAGGAGGGAGTAGAGGATGTGACCCTATATGTTTGTCATTAGAGGGTCTGGCAAGGCAGACTGGGGCTGATCCAGGGGCACACTAAAGTGGGCCACTGTCCTGGGGGAGCCAATACAACCCCATACAAAGGGAGGGAAGTCCAGCTTTGCTGGCATCTAGGCCCTGGAGACACCCACACTATGGACCAAGGCCTTTCATCATGGGATGGATGAATGCCTTTCCTGGCGGCCATATGGCCCCACTGAGGTGATTTGCATACAGGTGGAAGGCCTGTGGGCAGGCTGTCATGACCGTTGTCTCGGTAACGCTCAGCTGCCCTGTGACCTGCCCCAGCTGTCTCCATCGTTGCCATTCTCTGGATCTTTTTCTATTCAGAGCAGCTTTTAAAATCCCAGGCTACTTCTCATCTCCCCCTCCCCAAACCTGGGCCCCCTGATAGTTGGCATTTTTCCTGTCTTCCCTTTCCACTGTCCTGAGCCTTGGCCCCAAGGCTTGTGAACTGGGAACCTGATGCTTTGCTGCATGGTAACCTTCTCTCTCTTAGCTTTGAACAGGCCATCCAGGCAGCCAGCCGGTTCATTCGAAGGTAAGTGCTCGGCCTTCTTGCAGGCTCCCGTGGTCTACCCACCATAGGCTACTCCTGTCCCCTATTGGGTGCAGTAGGCATGGGGAGGGTGCTCTCCCAGGCCCTCCCGTAGGGTTGCATAGGACTCTGGTAGAGGAGCATCCTGTTCGCTCTCCTTTGTGGCCCCAGACTCTCCAGCTCTGATGTGTCCTTGTTTCCTCCTGCAGCGAGCCATTCACCATCCGACGCGTCCAGTCCTTGCCGGTGAGTGCCGTCTGAGGCCCGCTGGCAGGCTCAGGCACACTGGCCAGGACAGGAAAGGCAGGAGGGATCTGGGGTCAACTCCTAGAGGGTGTACTTGGAGTCAGGTGTCCTTGGTCTGGCTGTGGAGATGGGTTTTGGGAGGTGGATGGGCGAGCAGGGGGAGTTGGGAGAGGGATGGGAGAAGCAGGGCCTGGACTGGTGCCAGAGGAATGCAGCTTTCAGTACCTGCCACCCTCCTGGCTCCCTAGGTGAGGCTTATGGGCCACAGCCCAGTGCTACGGAACATCACCAACTCCCAAGGGCCCAGCAGCTGGAGGAAGAGTGAGGCACGTGGCCAAGCTGGCCGAAGCCCTTTGGAGGACAAAGAGAATGTACGATTCCAGAAGGCTGGAGTGGAAACACTCCAGGAAGAGAAGGGGGCATGCCGGGGTGATTCTCTGGCCTTTGATGATGCCCTCTGACCCTCGATTTTGCCCACAGGATGGTTTTGTCTTCAAGATGCCATGGAAGCCCACACATTCCAGCCACACCCATGCTCTGGCAGAGTGGGCCACCCGCAGAGAAGCCTTTGCCCAGAGGCCAAGCTCAGCCCCCGACCTGATGGTACATCAGGAGAGCTGACTCTTGCAGGGCAGGCAGTGCATGCAGGGCGGGTACCCCTGAAGGCAGCCTGGGGATGGGAGGGTGATTCTGAGCCCGGAGGCAGGGAGAATCTTTTCTCAGAAGGATGGAGGTGGGAACTGCCTTGGGTCCCCACCCCTGAGTAGCCTGCATCTGCTCATCACCCACACAGTGTCTCACCCCTGAGCGGAAGATGGAAGTAGAAGAGCTGAGTCCGCTGGCCCACCGCTTCTCCCTGACCCCCACCAAGGGGGCTACCGAGGAAGACGATGGGTTTGTGGATATCCTGGAAAGTGACTTAAAGGTAAGCAGTGTTGCCCCATCAGGGTGCCTACCTCTCTGTCCCTGGGGTCTTTCAAAAAGGGGAGCTCTGGGCTCCTGCAGTAAGACTATGACCTCATTCCAATATATGGAAAAGAATTGGAGGTAACTGAGTCGCAGCCTGACCTCTGGCCAATCAGAGAGAAACAGGTGGCTGGTGCTGCAGTGAGGGGAGGATGGGTAGGATGGAGAGCCATGCTTCTCACAGTTCTGTGCAAGCCCCGGCAGTGAGGGGGCGCTGCAGCCTCCTGGTTCTGGCAGGCCGCCCTGTGTAGAAGTGCTGGCAGGGCCAAAGAGGGCTTTTTGGAGAACAGGGAAGGCTATGTTGGAGGACTCGGGGCCTGGGGTTTGGCCTGTGCCTGCAGGTGTGACCATATCCTTGCTGATTTGGCCTTAGGATGATGACGCAGTTCCCCCAGGCATGGAGAGTCTCATTAGTGCCCCACTGGTCAAAACCTCTGAAAAGGAAGAGGAACAGGTGAGACTCTGGAGTGGCCCCTTCAGACTTGGAGGGGTGGAGCCCTGCCTTCTAAGTGGGATTGTGGGGTGGGGAGAGTGGGAGCCGAGCACTGACTCCTCACCTGCTGCCCTTGCCAGGACCTCGTCATGTACAGCAAGTGCCATCGGCTCTTCCGCTCTCCATCCATGCCCTGTGGTGTGATCCGGCCCATCCTTAAGAGGCTGGAGCGGCCCCAGGACAGGGACCTGCCTGTTCAGAATAAGCGGAGGAGGAGTGTGACCCCTCTGGAGGAGCAGCAGGAGGCGGAAGAACCTGTGAGTGTCCTGGGGCAGGGCTGCCAACTTCCCAGTTTACTCTATAAGCCCTTCTCAGCCAGGATACAGGGAAGGGTGTTACCAGCCAGATGGGGCATGGAGGGACAGCCTCCCCTCTGACCCTGGCTGCATCTATCTCACAGAAAGCCCGTGTCCTCCGCTCCAAGTCCTTGTGTCATGATGAGATTGAGAACATCCTGGATAGTGACCACCGTGAACTGATTGGGGATTACTCCAAGGTACAAGCTGGCGAGACCCGCAGGCTCAACCCCTTACTGACTATGGCCCCCTCAGCCCAGCAGCTACTCCAGCGCCTCCCTCTTGCCCTAGAAGCCCCTTTGCTTTGTCCTTTACATCCTATCTTCCTTTACTCTCACCTAGACTCCTCTCTCTAGCTCTCTTTGGTCTTCGAATTTTACCTCACAACTGGACATCAATGGTTTCTCCACCTTGAAAAATATTTCTAGACTAAAAAAAAATAAACAATAAAAATCTAGCTTGATCTTCATCAGGCCTTGTCCCCAGGTTTGGCAGAGCTGGGGGCAGAGGGCAAGGAGACCATCGCTTCTTCCACCCCTCATTTCCCCTTGGGAGGTTGGTCCCTGGATATCAGACCCAAGAGGAGCTTCTTGGTTGCTATGGGAACCAGAGCTGAATTTGAAGGTCAAAGCAGGTGTGACCTCTGGGCTTGAGAAAGAAACTTCATTTTTTCCATGTTTCTCATCTTAGCAATTTCACTTTCTTCCTCTTCTTCCTCCCAATCTCTCTCTCTCCACTTCCCTTCAGGCCTTCCTCCTACAGACTGTGGATGGAAAGCACCAAGACCTCAAGTATATTTCACCAGAAACGGTACGTGCAGATGAGTCGTTGGCCTGTTAATGTTCCCTAGGGACAGGCTGTAAGCACTGGGTAGGATAGGGTTAGGGGAAAGCCCCTGCCTACCATCCTGATCTACTGGGATCCACCTCTGTGGCCTCCTACAGATGGTGGCCCTGCTGACGGGCAAGTTCAACAACATCGTGGAGAGGTTTGTTATTGTGGACTGCAGATACCCCTATGAGTATGAAGGCGGGCACATCAAGGTGAGATGGGGTGATAAAAGAAGCTCTGAAGAACCATTCTCTCCTTCCTCTGCGGGTGCAGCCTCTCATGGGGAAGGGTCCTGCCTAGCAAGAGGTGGGGTCACCCATTTGAAATATGGGAACTGCATAAGGGAGGGGTCTGCCTCCCAGACTCAGGGCTGTGGCCTGACCTCTGGCTCATCTGGCAGACTGCCGTGAACTTGCCCCTGGAACGGGATGCTGAGACCTTCCTGCTTCAGAGCCCCATCACGCCCGGGAGCACGGACAAAAGAATCATCCTCATTTTCCACTGTGAATTCTCATCTGAGCGCGGGCCCCGCATGTGAGTTCCAGCTCTGCCCAGGCTTTCAGATGCCGGAGCCATCCTATGACTAAGAGGCCCGAGCCCAACCCCTCCTTGGCTTGGGCCTCTTGTCTCACCCGACCACTTCGTTGTGCATGGTGCCCTTTCTGTGTCTCTGTCTCCCTCTTACAGTCCTTCCCATCAGGCCTCACCCTGCATCCTGGCCACTACCCCCACATAATCTGGTTCCAAGTCACCAGCAGTGTCCTTAAAAACCAAGGGCCCTGTCCCAGTCCTCAGTGATGCTGACCCTTCCAGTGTTTGTTCTTCCCTTTTCCCATCTCTCTTCCTCACCAAGTCTTGTCCAGATCTCCTATATAGTACCTCTTAAATTTTGTCTCCTCTCCATTCTACTTCCCCAGTCCAGACCAGATATCACTAACACTCATCCCGCAACTGCCTTCTAGAAACAGAGAGAGAGCCTCCTTGATTTGCCTCCTTCCTTCCATCTTCCCAGCCTCTTCTGTGCCAGACTGATCTAAGTGTTCTTCTGGCCGACATGCTTATACTTGAATCCTTTACGGTTCCCCAAGGCCCTCAAGGGAGTGGGTGCAGGGAACAGGTACCCTGAGGTCCACCCTGCTGTATGCCCAGCTCTGACCTCCACACTCCCGCTGGTCCCAGGTGCCGTTTCATCAGGGAACGAGACCGGGCCACCAACGACTACCCCAGCCTCTACTATCCTGAGATGTACATCCTCAAAGGCGGCTACAAGGAGTTCTTCCCCCAGCACCCGGTACCACAGGCGGGGGTGACCACAGCCTCCATGGGAGGGTTGTACTGCAGGGAAAGGGCTTGGCCAGGTCATCACCCCAAGAGGAGAAGGGAGGGCTACTCCCACACACACACCCAAGTTACCCATTCTCGCATATCGATTGACCATTTCCATCCTTCCCTAGACCTTCTGTGAGCCTCAGGACTACCGGCCTATGAACCACGAGGCCTTCAAGGATGAGCTAAAGACCTTCCGCCTCAAAACTCGAAGTTGGGCTGGGGAGCGTAGCCGGCGGGAGCTTTGCAGCCGCCTGCAGGACCAATGAATGGCCAGCCATGGTCACACCTACCTTCATTGCCTCACGTGGCCTGGGCACCAGCCACCCAGGGGCCTGGAGGGCTGAGGGTCTGCTGGAGGCCCCAGGTACCATCCAGGGAAAGATGGTGAGGGTGTCCCACCCATCTGCCCCTAGCCCTGATCCCCTTGTCTCAGTCCAACCATACTCTATATCCTAGTGCCATCTCCCTACCCAAACCAAGCCCCTGGAAGAACCCAGTCTGTTGACTTAGTGAAATTGGATTAAGTCCTGCTCAAAGGAAGTATTTCGTGTCTAGCAGGAGATTTTTTGCTTTTTTATTCCTTGTTCAGCTAACTCTTTGTCTTTTTGTGTCTAGAAAAGCTTCCTCTTTTTTTTTTTTTTGTATGTGTGATGCTGGGGAAAAGCCACAGCTCCCAGGATGGGCCAGAGCCGAACTCCTCCCTGCCCTGGGAGTTAGCACTGTGTCCTGGCCCTTACAGCACTCCTGGCATGTCTGTGCATTCCCCTACCTCGTTCTCTCTTTCCTGTCCCTCCTTACATACACCTCTAGCACAAACATAAGCTCTTACTCTTTCTTGTTTCAGTGTTACTGCAGGTTTGATTTGTGTGTCTTGATTTTTCGCCCATCTCAGGACATTCACAGGCTGAGGCTTAGGCTCCCCCTGTGCAATTGGGGTTAGAGACTCGGACTTTAATTACTTACTTGGCCTGGCTTCTGTTGCCTCAGAAAGGGATGCTGTTATCCTCTGGGGCACCTGGGTGAGGGCTAAGGCCTGCATCCTTAACCTGACTGGAAGCCCAGCCCCCACTGCTGTGAAACCTGAGGCCTGACTTGTCAGAACTTGCTGCTGTCTTATTGTGGATGGACAGATGGATGGACAAATGGATGGACGATGGATGGATGGATAGCCGTAGATGGCATAGTGCCTTGCACATACAAACTGCTTAGTGGAAGCATTTCAGTGAGTGCGTCAGCCTGCAGCAGGAGTATATGTGTGACTGTGTGGACAAAATCTTTACACTTTGTAAGTTTTAGAAATATTGAAGAGGAAATGTCATTGAAGCAGCTAAACCAAGGACAGAGCCACCTCTCAATTCTTAATCTCAGGATGTGGGAAGGGCTGTGCTTGAAAGCCCTGATGAGTCATCTGTTAGGGTTTTGTTTCAATAAAGCACTGAACAAGTTGAGCAACCAGCATTGTTTCCTATGCGGCCCTTGAAAAGACCAGGGCAGCCCCCGATGGTGGGATAGGGTTGGGGCAGGTCAGTGGATTGGGGCTGGAAGACTCCTGAGAAGGCAGCCTCATGCCGTCTTCCGAAGTCTTGCGAAGACTTTGGATTCAGCCTCCCTCTCTCCCTCATCTGGCTGTTCAAGCACCTCTGGGCTCACCCTTCCTAAACTTTGCACCAAGAAGCCAAGATTGACCACATCACTCTTCTCTAGAATTGTCTTGACTCCCTGTTGCCGCAGAAGACTCCCTCCATGGCTCTTTAAGACCCGGACCCTTCCCAGCTTCATTCCACAGCTCTGGCTGACTCAAATCGCCCATACCTTGCACTTCACAGTTCCTTGCCTTTGCATCTGCTGCAGCACCTTCAGAAATGTTCTCCCTTAGCTGGTAACTCCTCCTGTAAGATTTGATTTCACATGTCACCTCTTCCCAGAAGCCTTCCTTCCTTGTCGGGGAAATGACTTTCAGTACCCCCAGCACCCAGCAGAGGTTCTACCACCTAGGAGATACTGAGTTCAAGATCAGAGAACAGGAGAGGGTGATTTGGGGAGAACCGGTCCTGGCCCAAACCCAGTGTCTCAGGAAATCTCCTCTGAATATCACTGCTATTAGCTCTCTTCCAACTCCATCCCATCAGCTGTCTGTGATTACAGGGACTCCTTTGCAAATGTGCAAATAAGATGCTGCCTAATAGAGATTCCATACACATCAGCATCATTACCACTTTCTGTCAAAGTTCATTCACCTCCTGAATTAGGTGGTACCATGATTATTCACTCATTTCCTCAGATGGGGAAATGGAGGCTATTTCTAGCAACAGTAAGAGACTCCAGATTCCTAGGCTGAGTCTAAAGGACACTTTCCCTGTCTTCAGCTTGACCCCCCAATTTTGTTATGCCTGAAGGATTGGTCTTCACTCCTGCTTCAGAGTCCTCTACAAGGGCACAACAGATTGTGGGTATCTGGTGGGGCTGGGCCTCTGCTCTGGAAGGAAGGGCTCTGAAGACTCCAGAAACTCCCTCCACTGATCAGGCAACTGACATGAAGGTCAACATTTATTTGGGTAAGGAGCCTTGCCCCAGGAAAGGAAAATAAGCTGTGTAGGCTGCTGAAAAGATTAGCTGTGGGCACTGTCATAATGAGACTTGCCTGCTTCACCTTGAGTGCTCAGGTGGTCTCCTGACCCCCTCCCTCTTTCTTGGTTTTACAAAGAATGAAAGCAGCTGAATGCTCAGGGCACTCACTTGCCCCAGGTTACACAGCAGATACAAGCAGAGCAGGCATTCCAGCTGCACAGGACTCTCCCACTCTTCACCTCCTGCCTTGGTCCCAGAGCAGCCAAAGGGCTGAGTGTCCTCTTCCCACTCCATCAGTCTGCAATGAGTGTCCTCTTCCCACTCCATCAGTCTGGGTCAGGCCACATGGGAAGGAGGGAGTAACGGGCGTTGAGTGTCTGACAATGCCCAGGCTGCGTGCCAAGTGCTGACATGCCATATCTGCCCCACTCATAATCCACAATCAGTCATAGCCGCAGTCATGGGGCACTTAGTCTGCTCCAGACACTTAACAGATTGTCTCCTAAGCTCACCAAATCAGTTTTTAGCTCATTTTGCAGGGGAAACAGGAGTGTGTGTGGCAGGGGGGGCAGTGGTCTCGGTCAAGCCAGGAGACAACATTTCCCCAAGAGAAGGCCCTGGTGCTGGCATCTACCCTGAGGGAGGTGCGGGCCTGGGCCTGGGGGTGGGGGCACCAAGGGTTCAACTCTCCAACTCAGGCCAGGACCCCCTGGGAAGTTCGGGGGATGAGGCAGACGTGCCCTAATCCTCCTACCCCACCAGCAAGAGAAGCTACAACTTTACTCCTGAATGTTCATAAAGAGGGGAGGAACAGGCAAGGAAACAGTTTAAAATCCTGGGCTCCCGGCCAACTTTAAAGGTTGTTTTGCTTGGGCCAGGGTGGGGCAGGAATTCCAGCCGTAGAGGAGCCACGTGCAGCCCAGCTCACATGGTTAAAGAGCTGCGTGGGGCTGGATCCAAGCAGGGAGTTGGCCTGTGCCAGGCCTGGCCAAGTCAGCAGGCACGTGTGAGGGCTGAGCATCATCTGAATTGCTCTCTGGGTAACTTGCAATGACGGTTTAAAAAAAACAATGTTTTCTTTTTAACTTGAACAATCAACATTTCCTCAATGGCACACACCTTAAGCATAGAGCACAGACCTGAGGAACCAGCACACAACTCAAGATACATGACTTCCTCACATCCCAGGAGGCTCCCTCAAAATCCCTCCCAGTTACCTGAACTCCAAGGTCACCACTGTTCTGAACTTATCATGGTATATTGGTTTCACCTGTTCTAGAACTTTATATGAAATCATACAGTTCTTACTCTTTTGCATTCTGGTTTATTTCACTCAGCATAATGATTTTCAGATCCATTCATGTTTCCTTAGCAGTTTATTCTTAGTCATTGCTTTGCAGTATTCCATTATGCACATATACTCCTAAATTGAATTATTCATTCTACTTTTTTCTTCTGGTTTTTAAATTTAAAAATTTAAGGTAAATTTATATGCAGTAAAATTCACCCTTTTGAGTGTATGGTTCTGTGAGTTCTGACAAACGCATACAGTTCTATAACCTCTATCACAATTGAGATATAGAACATTTTCATTCTGCCCTTCATGTGTTATTTGGGACTATTTGAAATTGTACTGAGAATATATCCAGGAGTGGAATTGCTGGGTCATAGTGTATACGTTCAGTTTTATACTTTACACACAGTTCTCCAGAATCTCAGTACCAACTTATTTCCCAGCAGCAGTGGCTGAGAGTTCTGTTGCTCCATACTCTCATCAAAATTGGTAAATTTTAATCTCTCTCAACCAGAAAATCTGATTGTTGTGTATAGCAAATAGCTCTATTATCAGGCTGAACCTACATGCCATGACATGGTAGTAGTAGGGGTCTGAGCATCAAAGACCCTGACCGTTTTCTGACTCTCATATATTGCAATATTAGCCTTAGTCTTAATTTTTTCTGAAGTCAGATTCTTTAAAAAGTTAAACTGACTCTGGAGTTAATTGTATGTCGCTGGCTTGTGTCCATCCACTGACGACAACTCACAACCATCTAGAAAACTTATGATTTCTAAAAAGTCTTTATTCCTGGGACTGAACACCCTGCTTTCCAGAGGCAATAAACTGTGGTACAGAAAGGAAGGGTGTTTAGACAAGGAGGTCCATGGCCACTTGGGATCTGGAAACAATAAGGGAAGGAAAATTGAGCAATGATGGAGAAGGGGCTGTTTTGTGGTCATGGAAGTCAGGCCTTGAGAGAATGTTGGATGACATGAAGTTATTCAATCTATTGTTCAAAGCAGGCACTTGGTTATGGGACAGAAGGTAAGAAGCAATCCCACCCAACCCACATGTGAGTTTGTGTGGGTGCCAAGCAGTGCCTCTGGGGTTGCCTCTGCCCCACCCAGGCCACACAGCAGGGTGGCGACTGCAGCTGCCAGGCTCTGAGTCAGCAGGGCCTGGGGCAGCGGGAGGGGAAGGGGCCTCACGTGGCTGGCCTGAGCTGCCTCGTGGGGCCTCCTGGCTCTCAGCCCTGCAGGAAGTGAGGCTGTTTGAAAGGGCAAATCACACATGGACTCGTCCTCCTGGGGCTCAGCCAAGACTATTTCCATGGGCCCTGGGGCTCCCTAAGGGGAGAGCTGAGGGAGGGAGCTTCCTCGGTTGGGATCGGGAGCACTGGGGAAGGAGGTCATCCAATCAGGGTGGGAAGAAGCTCCCAGGGTTGGGTTGTAGGGAGTAAGTAGTGCTGGGTTTATGGCCTTCCAGAGCTGGGGGTGGGGACTGAGCCACCCCCTGGAGTGACTGTGAGGGGACAGGGATAAAAGGGGACCCCAAGTTTAGGGAAAGGGCAGGCTGAAATTTATTGACATGTACACTTCCTTTAGCACATGTGTAATATCAGGAAAGTTACTTGATCTTACTGTGCCTTAATCTTCTCGTTTGTAAAATAGGAATATTAAAGCACCTTCTTCAACGGGTTGTGGATTAGATCTAATGAGTTGGTGTCTGTAAAACACTCAGAATAGGGCCTGCCTGCAGCAAGTGCTATATAAGAGTTGGCTATGGCTGTTATTATTTAAGGCATGTGGAGATTATAAAATCAGACAGGTATAAGTATGAACCTAAAACCATTTTTTTAAAAGGAGCCAGCCTAGGAGTTTCCTTACCCTTCTGCACATGGACAAGCCCCTGGGTGATGGGTTACAGAAGAAAAACCCGGCCCCTGTATATTGGAGGCAGGTGGCCTACTGCACCAGCTCAGGTATCACTTAGGAGGCTGTGAATTGGGGGTTGGGTGGAGACAGAGGAAGAAGCTATCTAGGTGACCCATGGGAACCAGTCCACACAGGGTGATATTATTTCTGAGCTGGCTCAGGGGGTGGGAGGGGAACGAAAAGAAGGCTTCTCAACTTTGGTTCCCTTTATTCTGGGGCAACCGCATCCACCCAGTCTCAGCCTGCCTATATTCTCAAAAAAAGCAGATCCCCTCTTCCTCTGTGTTTCCCGCTCTAATCTTTGAGAAATGCCTAGATATCCTTATCAGGGAGTCAAATAAAAAAAATTCACTGCCTGAGGCTGGCAGATTCCACCTAATTGCCCTCCCCACCACCAGAAGTAGGTGGTGACTTGACTGGTGTGGCCTAAAGTCTCGAGGTCTATAAAAATCATCGATAGGGGTTTCCAGCTGTCAAAAACCAACTGAGTGGTTCTGAGAGAGTGAGCTCCCAGTTTCTGGAGGTGTGTAAGCAGGACTTGAGGGTTGGTCCTGATGTCTGGGAGAAGCAGCAGAACTTCCCAAGCCAGGCTGCCCATCAGTAATTCAGGACCCTGCTGTGCTTAGGTAGGTGGGGGGTGCAACCTGCTTTCCAAATTGAGTCAGTTATCAGTCACCAAGTGCATCCCAGTGGTGGGCACCAATGGGTATCAGAAGAGGCAAGCACCCGGCTGCCTGCCACTGTGGGGCAGGCCTTACCCTGATGTGGGTAGAAAGCAGAGGAGGGTAAGGGTGTGGAAAATGGGCTGACGCGAGAGAATGCAGGCAACCCTCCATCCCCCCCACCTCACCCCCGCCACCCCACACGCCTCAACTCGGAAGACCACTGAAAAGAGCAGGGCTGGGTAGTGGGGCGATGGTTACCTCTGCCTACAGCCAAAGGGAGGGGAAAGGAAACAATGGGAAGGTGTGGCCCCCAGGTCCCATCCAGGCAGGTGGGCCAGGCCTCAGATCCAGCCATTTATCTGCTTCCTTCAAGCTCTGTTAATTTTTGCATAATGCTTTTACTTTTTTTCCTTCTCTCCTCTCCGTCTCTCTCACACATACTCCCCCTCCTCTGTTAATTTTTTCGTAATGCTTTTACTTTTTTTCCTTCTCTCCTCTCCATCTCTCTCACACATACTCCCCCTCTATCCATACCCCACAAACCCACATCTATACATACTAATTTTGAGCCTGGCCTTGCTACAATCTCTAAGGTAACCACTATAAAAGCCTCACACATGTGAACATGCACACACATTGCCCCTAACACATTCAGACTGTTCCATTTTATCTTCAGGGCAGATCTTGTAACTCTAGGAAGCTCTGAGAAGTTCAACCTGTCCATCCTTCTGCCTCCAAGGTGCCACTAGACCAGAAGGCTAAACCTTCTTTCCAGCACTGCTTTTCTGTTCTGCCTCTGGATTAATAGTTGTCAACGTTTATGGATTTACTGAGTGCCTACTACATGCTGGGCTCCATCCTGCCCACTCCACACATTGCCTCATTTAGAAAGGAGTTAGGCTATAACAGAAATCCTACACATCAGTTTAACAAAATTAAAGTATGTGCCCCTCGCTCAGCAAGAAGGCTCTGCGACGTCTCAGAGACCTGGGCTCTTTCCTGTTTACTGTCCTCAGCACATGGCTTTTGATCTCAGGGGCACAAGCTGGCTGAGGGCTATAAAACGTGGGATGGCGCCTGAGTCTGCCCCACTTATGGGGACACCACTTCTATCTGGGTCCCCCACTGCCTCCAGGGCAGTGGCTAAGACCAGCTTCTCACCGCTGTCTCCTCCATGTCTTTCACATAGTCCAGCCCCCCAGTGGCTTGGGACTTGGACTGGACTCACTGTCTGAGGAATGGACAGAGGCTGGGATACTGTTTTAGATGCTAAGTGCTCCCCAGCAACCAAAGATCTCTGCCAGCTCCCCGCTGTAATTAGCTGGCAGACATGATGAGTGCTGGCTGAGAGAGAGAGGGCCTGGGGACCGGGAACTGAGCCAACATCAACCCCAGCCTTGTGGCTGCAGCCTCACTCTCTCCAGGTCTGCCCCTCCACCTACAAATATATTTATATGTTGTACCTGTGGTCAAAATGCCCACATGCCCTGGCCAGTCGCCGGTCACCTCCTCAAGCCTCCCTTCAGTGTCCCCCACTTCCACCCAGGTCCTATAGCCAGAGGGGCCCAGAGTATAAGCACTTGGAGGTTCTGGCTATGGGGTCCCTGCCTGGGCCGCCCCGCCCTGTCCTTCATTTCTTCAGTCACCAAGGAGTGTGTTCAGGTTCATTCCAGGCCTGCCTTGTACATGGCCCTGGGGAGTGAAGCTGAGTGACATAACTCCAGGGGAGGCATTGCTATTATAGGCAGACCCTCACAATGGGTGCAAAGGGGACAGCTGAATGCTAATGGGCAGTTTGGGGAGGAAGGCTTTTCCTAAGTTTTGGTCTGAACATATTTTGAAGGGCAAAAAAGGAAGGAATAGGCCTTTCAGGCTGAGGGAACAGCTAGTGTGTGAGCTGTGAGGCACAAAACACTGGACATATCTGGGGAGACTCTAGCAGTCCAAGGCCAAGAGGTAAAGGAGTATGTGTGTGGAGAGAGGCTAATGGGCAGTTTGGGGAGGAAGGCTTTTCCTAAGTTTTGGTCTGAACACATTTTGAAGGGCAAAAAAGGAAGGAATAGGCCTTTCAGGCTGAGGGAACAGCTAGTGTGTGAGCTGTGAGGCACAAAACACTGGACATATCTGGGGAGACTCTAGCAGTCCAAGGCCAAGAGATAAAGGAGTATGTGTGTGGAGGAGAAAAGTACCCAAGGCAGGCACTGAGACCCAGACAGACTGCGGGGGAGAGGGGAGTAGGCGGTGCACACCACCTTTGGACCAAGCTTTTACCTCACTGCAGGGCTCTAGAAGCTGGCACCTGGTAGTGCCCCTTTCAGGTTTAAGGTACTAGTCTCTTTACCACACTTTTGAAGGCCTCCCTCAAAGAAGGGTCAAGGAGGGAACTTGTTAGAAGTGAGAATGTTAAAGGAAAAACTGGTCAGCCTACTAAACCCTATGGGCTTCACTGAGGCCTAAGGAAATGATTGACCTGCCAGGGACACATTGCTGGTGACTGGGTTGGGACCAGAGTTTGAATCATTCTATTCTAAACCGAGCTCTAGTTTTAATTCACTGCAGGAACCCACAACCCAGAATCTGGTCCCCAAACTGCCCAAATATGCATATTTCCATCCAAAGTCACAATTTCCAAGGAATCTGCATTTTATCAGATGTCCCAGTGATTCCCACGCATAGTGGCCAGCTTGAGAACTCGGCCCTGCACGCTCAGGACCCGCGAGCCTCACACGGTTGGCAGGGGCGGCGGGAGTCCCAATGCAACCCCCTGGCGATGACTCCGCCAGCGGGCCTCTAGCCAAAGGTCCATGGGACGGGTTGCTGCGCCCCCTCGCGGCCGCCAGGGAGGGTGACCTGGGGTTCGGCTGGTCTAAGGCTTCGAGAGGGAACTCCGTGTACCCCACCCCGGAGTGATGGGCGTGGGTAACGCCTGGAGCTCGGCGTAACGTTTCATTTCTCTGATTATGGAGGTCGCCGGTGCCCTGTGCCCAGTCGTCGAAAAACTGCCCTCGCTTGGCACCTGGAGCAGCGTACTGGATGTGAGGGCCCCGCCCACCCAGCGCGCGTCATCTTCGTGCACGCGCCCGTGACTGGTGTGCGCAGGCACGTAGGGGTCGCACAGTCGCCATTGCTCCCCCGCTGCCGAGCGAAGTGGCCTGCTCGTAGAAGTCCGCGAGCGCAGAGGGAAGGGTGAGTGCTACGCCTCGAGGACAGCGGCCCGAGGATTGCAGGGGTAACACACTCAGGGCGGAGTATCCCGCTTGCACCTAGCCGACTGGAGCAAGGAACCACAACCCCCCAAATGCACTGCGCTGTAAGGGTTGCGCGTGGAAGTGACGTAAAGGGTCTCTATGGGGGCGGCCGCGGTGGCCACGGTTGATTACGTATTCGTAGGGCTAGAAGGTCACTGGAGGTCAGCGCCAGGTCAGCGCCAGGTCTCAAAGCACCTTCGCGAACCTTACTGTTTGACCAGTTTAAACCGACGATCTATTTACCCTTGATTACGAATGTCTGCGTATTGTGTACCCGCTGCCTTTCAACCCTGGGCCGGCCACTGAACCAGCCAGACATCATCATCATTATTATTTAGTATTTATTTTGCAATAATCTCAAACTTAAAATTTTAAGAATTTTTTATAAGGAATTCTCGTGTACCCTTTGCTAATTAAGTTAGTTGCAGATATGATGCCCCTTTACCTCTATATTTAGGGGTATATATCAGTGTGTATTTTTAAAAAACAAGGCCATTCCCCTACTTTCAAAATCAGGAAACATTAATCAAAACTTTTATCTAACTTGTCCATCTTTAAATACTTCCAGTTGTCCTAATAATGCCCTTTATTAAAACCACCTTTTTCTTGGTCCAGGATCCCATCCAGGAACACACATTACCTTCAGCTATCCTGTTTCTTTTGTCTCCTTCAGTCTGGAGCAGCTCCCCAGCATCCCTTGACTCTTATGACTTTGACACTTTTGAAAATTCCTGGCCTGTTGTTTTGTAGAACTGAGTTTGGGCGGCTGTGTTACTCAAAGAGGGGTGTGTCTTGGGTGTCAGAGGAGGACCAGCCACACTGGCCTTCAACCATACTGCCAGACCCTTTCCGTGGTTGCCTCCCCTGCTGGGTTTCACAGTCATCAAGGTCTCTGTCTTCCCTGTAGCACCCACCCTGGAGCCATGGTCCATGCCTTTCTCATCCATACCTTGAAAGCCGCACAGGCCGAGGACACGGGCCTTTGTCGAGTGCTCTACTCCTGTGTATTTGGTGCTGAGAATTCATCTGATGACCCAAGGCCACATGGTGTTGAGAGGGACAGGCTCCTCCGCAAGGAACAGATTTTGGCTGTGGCCAGGTAACCACACAACCCAGTCCAGCTCCGTGCCTTCATTGAACATATATGCTGGATTGTGAAAGGTTTTTTGGTGGTGGGGGCACAGAGCAACAGGAGAACTAAGAAGCAGAGAGAAAGTTTTAGAATAGTATTTTCCAGAGTCTTCTACAGTTGTTCACAAGGGTTATGTGAAA
>NW_006442491.1:15955702-15962384 GCF_000325575.1 Pteropus alecto | reverse complement strand
CAGAATCTCCTGGTCCCTTTGTGTTCTGGGTAGGGGATTAACATTCTCGGGCAGTCCTGTGTCAGCCTTCTGCCATCCCCTTGTTCCTCTGGGCCTCTACCCACTTCTGTGGCATGGAAAACCAAATAGATACCTTTAAGACCAGTCTGTGCACAGCCCAAATTGGAGAGCAGTTCAGGAGGGATCATAGAGTGCTTTCAAAAGCCTGTTGGCCAAATGGGAGGTCTTTTTTTTTTTTTTGAGAGGGTTGCAGGATGGGACATGGGTGGAAAGGTTGGATGTAGCTTTTATACCACTTCTCATCGTTGCTTTTCTTTACATTGAGGAGATCTCTCTGAAGCAGGTGGGTCAGAATCTTCCCCTGTTACACTTTTCCACCTGAAGGAGCTGTGTTCAAAATCTGCCTTCTCTTGGCCACACAAAATGAAATGGTTCAGGGCCTGGAGGCTGGAGCCTCGATTTTGGTTCTAGCTCACGCTTCCTTCTCTGTGGCCCCAGGCAGGTCACTTAGTCTCTCTGGGGCTCAGTTTCTACATCTGAGATATGGGGATAATGACAGCTTCCAGCTCCAGAGGTGGTCACAAGGATGACAGAAGTCAGTGACTTACCCACTCTCCCCAGGCAGGTGGAATCCATGTGCTGGCTGCAGCAGCAGGCATCTGGTCGGCCTCCCACGGACCTGCAGCCCCAGTCCTCAGATGAGCCAGTGCCCCTGCATGAGGCCCCACATGGGGCCTTCCGCCTGGCAGCCGGGGACCCATTCCAGGAGCCTCGGACAGTGGTGTGGCTGGGTGTGCTCTCATTAGGCTTTGCTCTGGTGCTGGATGTACATGAGAACCTGCTGCTTGCTGAGGGCACGCTTCGGCTGCTGGCACGCCTCCTTCTCAACCACCTCCGGCTGCTGGCCCCTGGAACCAACCTCTTGCTGCGGGCTGACCGAATCGAAGGCATCCTCACCCGCTTCCTGCCCCATGGTCAGCTGCTCTTCCTGAACGACCAGTTTGTCCAGAGCCTGGAGAAAGAATTCAGTGCTGCCTGGCCCCGTTGACCTTTCATTGGGCTGGGAGTTTGAGGATGTTTGGACACACAGCCAGGGCAAGGAGGGAGAAGGGGAGATGTTTGGACACACAACCAGCTGAAACCTGGCATCTGTTTCCTGCCCAGCCTGCTCCTCCTTTCGTGTGCTGTTACACCCAGGACAAGTGGATGAGGCAAGCTGGCAGAAGAGGTGGAGGGGAGGAATCACAGAACAGCCTGTGCCTGGAGCTACCACACGACTTATTCAGACTGCTGCAGTGGGCCAGCCCTGCTTGTCCTTAACCCCACTTTCTCCCATCCCTACCAGCCAGCCCCAAACAGTCCACCAGCCCTAGTGCTGGGGTAGTAAGGAGCAGCTGCCTGAAACACAGCCCACCTTCTTCCAAACCCACAGTCATTGCAGTGCAAAAGGAGTGTGAGACTCTTAGGGTACGGGAGCTGGCCCCTGCCTTTTCACCCACTTAAGCAACATCATCAACAAGGATTTGTCAGTGAGGAATTGCTCGGTGTCCAACCCCACCACAGTTCACAGATGTTTCAGTCATTCCCAAGGGGGATTCTGTAGGTCCTTTTGGGCCCAGCGCATGCCCATCAAGCAACCTTGAGATAATCATGGGCTTCCCTCATGGAGGGAGAGAAGGTGCCATCAAGTGGGTGCAAGAGGTCTGGCCTGCATGATGTTATCTTTCTTATTTTGAATTGAAAGCACCAACTGTGTGATTTTATTCTCCATTTCTGTGAATTTGATTAATGCATATCTGCTCCTGTGAGTAAGTACCTCTCTGGCCTTGAACTGGGTGTCTGAGCCTTTGTGGTCAAGGTTGCCCCCTCTTCTTATGTGCCTCCTTTGGATGGTAGCACTTGCTTCCTCTACCACAATGTGGTGGTTTTGTTTGGATTCCTGAGAAGCAGAGCCTGAGACAAGGACTAGGCACAAGCAGTTTATGTGGGAGGTGATCCCAAGAAGCACTGGAAGAGGAGGCAGCTCATCCAGGTGCGTTGTCAAGGGCTGCTAGGGAACTTGCCTCTGGCGGTGTCTGGGGCTGTGGGTGTTTGTCTGCTACTCCCTTCAGTCAGTGGTCATGAATTGGTCCCAGGGCAAATTCCCTGGCTCTTTCTGTCCTCAGAAAAAGCTCTCGGTGTATGGAGCTGGGCCTGCCTGAACAATGGTCAGGCCCAAAGGGGCAAGGGTGGTGCACCAAACTGTTCGGGAGTCTTTAAACAGCTTTTAGTCGTGGTTTAAAATAATTCCGTTGGAAAAAAACCTGACTTTGCATCTGTTTTCACAATCCGCCTGTTACCTGTGAGGTGTGGCTTTCTTGCATGGGCAGAATGAACTTCTTCCTAAGTGGTCAGGGTGCAGGTGTCAGCCCCATCTCCTTCCTGCCAAGCATCAGTTGCCCTTTGGCATCCAGGGAGGACCCACCCACCCTACTTAGGAGGCAGCACCTGCGTGACAGGTTTTGCCCTTCCAAGTCTGCAGACAAGGCCACCAGCCATGCTGTGCTTTTCATCACTACTATCACCATTGGGGTGAGGCCACCTCGACAAATCACTCTCTGATCGTGAAGATCTAAACGGACCTCAGGCTGTGTGTGGAGCAAGCCACACTACTGGAAATGTTCCACAGGTTCCCAGTGGGACACCCCTACCTTGTACTGTGTGCTCTCCTGGGCTGCCCCTCCCCTCATTACAGGCAGTTGGCCCTGGTGGAACGACCTTGTCACCAAAACAGGCCTGTCTGGCCTCTGTTGAAGGGCCCAAGCTTGGCTTGTCTGAAACCTTTCTGCCTATATTTCAAACTCGACTTGAGGAAGGGGGAGAGACCAGCTCCCCTAGAAGCTGAGGGAAGTTGGGGTTAACTGGGCTGGTGGCCTTGGTTCCCATGAAATGGAGGAAGCTGATATGCAAGGAATGGCAGAGATTGAGACCCTGCCTTGGGGCCACTGAGCCCCTGGTTTCTATTGTTCCAGATGCCCAGTGACTACCCGGATTTTTTTTAACCCTGAAGCTTGCCTAGCACCCTTTCTGTATATTCACACTTTTGCCCCAGGTTCAGGAAACCTCTGAACCAGGTTTCCATTACGATTTCTTATGTTTATCTAACCTTCATTGGGCCTGCCTTGGGCATGACACTGCTAGGTACTACACAGGGTATGAGATGCCCCCAATGGTCCAGGAGAGACAGAGCTGGACACAGGTGCCTGCAAAGCAGCATAGGTTGACCATCACTGAATTGATCCAAAGTGCTGTAAACGTCCAAAGGATTTTCTCCTATATTATCTCCTAAGAGTTTTATAGTTTTGTGTTTTATGTTTAGGTTTACGATCCATTTTGAGTTAGTGTTTGTGAAGGATATAAGTTCCATGTCTACTTTGATTTTTTTTGTATGTGATGTCCAGTTGTTCCAGGACCATTTTTATTGCCTTTTCTCCTTGGTTAAAGATCAGTTAACTATATTTATGTGGGTCTATATCTGGGCCCTCTTTTATTCCACTGATCTACTTGCTTATTATTTTACCAATACCACACTGTCTTGATTACTGTAGTTTTGTAGTAAATCGTAAAGTCAGGTATTGTCAGTCTTCAAACTTTGTTCTTCAGTATTGAGTTGGCTATTCTGGGTCTTTTGCCTCTCCACATAAACTTTAGAATCAGTTTGTCAGTATCCACTAATTGCTGGATTTTGAGTGGGATTGTGTTTAATCTCTAGATCAAGTTGGGAAGAACTGACATCTTGACAGTATTGGGTTTTCTTGTCCATGAACAGGGAATATCTCTCCATTTATCTAGTTCTTTGCTCTCTTTCATTAGAGTTTTGTAATTTTCCTCATATAGATCTTGTACTTATTTTGTTAGATTTATATCTAAATATTTCATTTTGGGGGTGTTGTACAGAACATAAGTGACTGCATCTTTAAAAAAGCCAATCTGCCATCTTGATATCTGGGTTAACCTGGCTCCTTGAATGTTTCCACTTCCCCCAGTGAGCTCTGGAATATGAACACAGAGCTCTGGGCTGATCACAGGATTCTCATTTATTTGTTCTCTGGAGTGAGGCCCCCTCTCTGTTTCTCTTAACTTGCTCTGGCACCAGAGCCTCCTGGCAGCTGGTCTCTTTGATCATCCACTCATTTTCACTGCTTTTTGCTATAAAACACAGAGTCTGGGACGTGGAAGGCATGGGGATCCATTTGTCTTGCTGCTGCCTGAGACTGCTTTCTGTGTGTAAGTTCCATATTAAACTCTTTAAACCTACAAACTGGACTTGTCTGCTTTATTCTTTGGCCTCTTGGCTCCCTTCAGCTGTTTTGCATACATGGCCCTTTCATGAAACAGGTGTTAATGTTAATGTTTTTAATTTTAAATTCCACTTGTTTATTGTTGGTATAGAGGAAAGTGAATGAATTCTAAATATTAACCTTATATCCTGCAACCTTGCTATGATTGTTTATTAGTTCCAAAAGGTTTTTTTTATCGATTCTCTCAGATTTTCTATGTAGACAATCATGTCATCTGTGAACAGAAACAATTTTATATCTTCCTTCCCAATCTAGATAGCTTTTATTTCCTTTTCTTGTCTTACTGCATTAACTAGGACTTCCAGTACAGTGTCAAAAGGAATGATGCGATGGGACTTTCTTGACCTGTTCTTGATCTTAGTGGGAAAGCTGGTTTCTCACCATTAAGTATGATGTTTGCTGTAGGTTTTTGTAGATATTCTTTATCAAGTTGAGGAAGATCCCCCTTTATTCCTAGTTTGCTGAGAGTTTTTATCATGAATGGATGTTGGATTTTGTCAAGTGTTCTTTCTGCATCTGATCATATCAGATATGATCATGTGCTTTTTCTTTTTTAGTCTGTTGATGTGATGGATTACAATGATTGATTTTCAGATGTTGAACCAGCCTTGCCATATCTGGGATAAATCCCTCCTGGTCACAGTGTATAATTCTTTGTATACATTGTTGGATTCCATTTGCTGTTATTTTGTTGAGGACGTTTACATCCATGTTCATGATCTGTACTTTTCTTGTGATGTCTTTGTCTGGTTTTGATATTAGAGTAATGCTGGCCTCAGAATGAATTGGAAAGTATTCCTTCTGCTTTTATCTTTTTGAAGAGATTTTAGAGAATTGGTATATTTTCTTCATTAAATGTTTGGCAGAATTACCAATGAACCCATCTGGGCCAGCCTTGACTTTTTAACATGTTTATTTTTTAAATTAAATTTTATTTTCCAAACAGATAACATGGTTTAGAAAATCAAAATGACAAAGTTTTCACTGAAAAACTTGCTCCCACCTATGTCCCCATCCACCCTGTTCCCCTGACTTCCCCGATGGACACTAGCTTTCTAGGTTTCCTACATGTCTGCCTATCTCTCTTTATATTATACAAAGATTAGCAAATATGAACATACGTTCTTTTTCTACCTCCTGCCTGCACTGTTTTTCTATACAATGGGCTGCCTACTATTTATAGGCTTCTCCACTTGCTTGCTTCACTTAACAGTGTAGCCTGGAGATCTTTTCACAGCTGTTCATAACATTCTTATGCTTTTTTATTCTTATTGTGTGGATATAGTATAGTTCATTTAACAAACCTAAAAATCCTATGAAATATTTCATGTTTACAAAAAGGTTCTTAGAATTATATAATGAGCGTCCAAATACCTATTATTTAACTTAAGGGGGAAAACAGTCTTAATTCATTAATTTCTGCTTTTATTTTCATTCAGTAAAGCCTGTTTTCACTTAGTCTATGTGTAACTCTTTAAGAGTGCTTAATTCTTTTGTTATCGATCTTTTTAAAAAGGTTGGTATTAATGTTTAAGTTATGAATTTTCTTCTGACCACTGCTTTAGCTGTATCCCATAGTTTCTGATATGTGGTGTTTCCTAGAAAATCTTCAGTTTCAGTTTTTTCCTCTTTTATTCTCCATTTCTACATGACCTCATAAGAACAATATTCCTGCATTCTTGTATGTTCAGAAAAACTGTTTAGAGCCTTATATTTGGTCTTTTTGCCTGGGTGCCCTAAAGATTCTTTATTTTCCAGTAACATTACTAGACTATATCTTTTTCAAATGTAGATTGAAATCCTTTTTTTTTAATTTCAGAAACATTTTCCTGAATTATATTTTTAAATAGCTATTATATTTCATTGTTTTTGTTTCTTCAGGGATTCCAGTTATGCACTAGTTGGCTCTCCTTTGCCTATTATCCATAGCTATCTCCAGCCACCCCTTAATTCTTTCAACATGGCAGATACCAGAAAGCACCAAAAAGAAAAATCACTTCCTGAAGGTGTATCTCTTATTTTCAATGAAGTAGGACCTGCATTGCAAAAGCCCCACTGGGCCCAGTTTAACCCAGTTAAACCTAGTTTAACCAGCTTAACCTAGGAGAGAGCCCGTAGGCTATGAAGTTCATGAGGCTCAGACCTCTGCCTTCTGGGGATTCCACGTGTTCCACCCCTATGGAGTTGGTCCATCCCTTAGTATTCCAATGCCAGTGGATTGAGCGCTTATCCTCCTTGCAGTGGGATACGCAGTACTACCACAGCACATCATATGTGTCTCTTAGGCGTCACTGGTTCTCATCTGCTTCTGTGGAACTGTCAGTCTCACTTGGGCCTCAGGG
>NW_006442491.1:15921717-15955658 GCF_000325575.1 Pteropus alecto | reverse complement strand
TCCCCTTGATGCAGTACAGATTCAAGTCCTGCACAGAGAGAGAGGGTTCTTGACTGAGTTCAGGAAAGAATTTAAGCACTGACCAGAGCTAGAGACAAAAGGAAAGTTTATTAGAAAAGGAATAATGCTCCACAGACAAAGCATGGTCTTCTCTCAGAGATGAGGAGAGAGCTGAGAGGGGCAGAGAGACAGACATAACATGCACACATTGAGAGGACTGAGAAAGACTGAGAGGGAGAGTGAGAGGGGCTGAGAGAGAGAGACAGAGACAGAGACCCCAAGTGTTCTGGGAATTGTTTATATATCATTCTTGGTTTCTACGAATTACAGTTTAAAGACTTTATTTACCTGTTTTCCTTTGACGATAGGGTATGTAGCGTGAAAGGCTGAAAGGCGTGGGTATGCGATGTGAAAGGTGTGCTAGCAATCTCAGCCTTTGTTCCATAGGTTCCCTATGGTTCTGGCTGTAGGGAATGAATGGTTGGGTTTATTTTGAGTAGGGTCCATGACTTAAAGACTCTATTTTCCTGTTTTTCTTTCACACTATAGGTGAATGGTTTGTTAGTAATTCCAGCAGAAATGTTTCCCGTGGTCTGGCAGCAGCACATTGTAGGCTCTGGTTTAACATTTAGTTAATTTATGTAGGTCTTATGCCTCTTCCCCAAAGAAGCAGACATTTGGGAATAACAGACTTTTTCCTAAAGTTTAGGTAGATAGAGGAGAGTTATCTTAAAGAACGACAGAACAGAAAAACTTAAGATTGATTGATTGTTAGACGTTCTTATTCCTGAGTCTCTTGATGATTTCCCTTGGGTGGGGCAGGGGGAGCTTCTCACTCCTAGTCCCTCCCACTTCCCAGGGTCCTTCTTTTTAAGTTTTTTATTAGAAATTGTTTTTCTTTATTCTTTTTCTTATAAAAATATATATAACATAGAGTTGATCGTTTTAACCATTTTTAAGTGTACAGTTCTGTAGCATTAAGTACATTCCCGATGTTGTATCTATTTCCATCATCTGAAACAGAAACTCTGTTCCTGCTAAGCAGTAACTCCCTTGCTCCCTCCTGCGCCCTCTGGTCTCCAGCACCCTCGTTTCATTACCGTTCACTCCTTTCCTGTTCATACTGCGCAGTGTAGGGATCCTCCCCAACCAGCCTGGTTCCAGGCCAGCCATTTGATGGCATAGCTATGCCTCCTTAAACAGAAAGATATAGAGTGTTCTGGGGCTCCAACTTCATCAGCTTAAAGCACATTTTTAGTTCTGCTTTGAAATCACAAACTCCTATGGGATATGATTAAATTCTCAGGCAAGGCTTCCTTTCTCACTAATGTCTGTAAGTGGGGCCATAAAAAGATATTTCCTTTCAGAGATAAATCATACGTCCCCCTTAAGAGGCAGGTATAGCTGCACTAATTTTTTTTTTTTTAAATGAGTTTGATGGTATTACTCTTCCTTTTATCTGGGACGGTACATGATGTGACATCTTTTTTATAGTTTTTTAATAAACATTCATAATTTTTCCTTTAATAAACAGTAAAAACAATACATTGAAAAGTGCATTGTATAGATACCTAGCACATTTGTGAAGTGAACATTTGTCACTTAACTGGCACATGTTGGACGGTGCTTGTTAGAGTAAGTTAGAAGGGGAAAAAGAAAAAAAAGCATAGGAAATAAAAGAAGCACCAAATCTGTACTAATTTTTTTTTTTTTTACGTCTACAGTACTTGGTCTTCCTAGGTGGTCTCCCATCCAAGTACTAACCAGGCCCAGCCCTGCTTAGCTTCCGAGATCAGATGGGATCGGGCATGTTCACAGTGGCATGGCCATAGAAATCTGTAATAATTTTTTACAGCCTTTCCTTCTCTACCCCTCCACCCCTCGTTGCATCTATTCGTGTTATTAAATTTAATGTTTATTTTCCTTATTAGGTTATAACTTCCATTCTCTTGCTTTCTACATTAACATCTGGCATAGCGCCTGACTCGTAACAGGCACACAGTATATATTGAACAAGTGAATGAACGAATACACGAATGAATAGGTGGTTTATAGGAGAACCTTGTGGCTAGGGACTTTGCAATATCACCGTCTAACAACTTTTTTTCTTCCTGAGAAGCAGATAGAAAACAATAGACTGAGTTTGTTATCTCACAAGGATGACAGCCCAGGACCATATGTTTCTTTCCCAAATGATAAACTGCTTTTGACAGCAAAGGAAGCAATTATGTAGCATTTTCATGTTTCCTGCTACAAGGCCTCCTGTCTTAAGTTAGGCTGGCTTGCCTTCAACACCACTATTCTGGATAGGAATGATCTTTCCCCTCAGTGTTCTGAAAAAGGGCAGAGTTGTGACTGGAAATTGCCAAAGGCCTATGATTTCTGCCCTTAGGAAAGGTGAGTGAAGTGGTCAGAACTCCTCCCCTCTGTGAAACAATAACCTGGGTTTACAAAGCCTCCTAATGGAATGACACCTTCTGTATCTACTCCAATTATACAGCCACGCTAGCTTGAGGGTCCAGAAGTATTTGGACCAGTAAAGACTCCACATTAAGCTAGAGCTGGGAACAGTGTCTACACTGTGGGCATTGCTTGGGATTGAGACTTGACCAGAAGTAAAAGGATATTAAAACCCTCTGATAATGGACAGCCTTATCCTGTTCCTCTAAGAGGAAAGGTTTTCAGCTTTTCTCGGTTAAGGATAATGTTAGCTGAGAATTTGTCATATATGATCTCAGTATGTTGAGGTACTTTCCTTCTATACCTATTTTACTAAGTGTTTTAATCATAAATAGATGCTGTAGCTTGTCAAAGGCTTTTTCTGCATCTATTGATGTGATCATATGATTCTTTATTTTGTTTATGTGGTGTATCACATTAATTGATTTCCATATGTTAAACATATTAAACCAGCCCTGTGATCAATGTTGCCCCAATAATTTTTAATTAAAACAAAAACAAAAAACCCTCTGACAGGTCTCTCGCTCATCTAGTCCTGTAATATACACGCGATAAAGACAAAGTAAGTCCTGGCCAAGAAAGGAACCTTCCCTGACTCAGAGAGGCCCTTAGGTAAGTGGCTGATAACAAAAGTAATGAGCAAAAATCAATAACTTACCTATGCCCACGAATAATAATGAGTTAGTAAATATAATGAAAGACAAGGTCCCATTCAGGATAAAGGCCAAAAATATATAATACCTAGAATCAGATATAATTAGAAATACACTGGGTGTGTACAAAGAAGACCTGTGAACTATACTGAGATGCTAAAAACAGTGGGTGAAAGGTTGATGAGGAACCGAATTTTTACATGGCCTCAAGTACTTTTCCATGAATTACTTATTAATTTAAAATGGGGAAACGGTAATTCTGTAACAGAGTGAAATGCTACTTACTGTGATTTTACTTTAATTCTAGCCTGCATTTCTCTTATGGCTTTCAAGCTTATAGCTCCTGCTATAGATATGCCAATTAACTAGAGGAATTCTGCTTGAGGCTTGAATATTTTGTAAAAACAGCCCCTTGTCGGAAGACGCCTCTCTTGAAGAGGTGGAGAAATATGTACAAAATAATGACCGTTGATCAAAGATTTACAGGAGCCTCAAGACTGGACTCAGATCAGCAGTTGGTCAATGGACCTACAAGAAACAAAAAGAATTAGAGATTACGTTCTCTTCTTTGGATCGCTGTCAGTCCCTAGCTGTCTACAGGGTCTTCACCCACCTCTTGCCCCACCCCTCCTCCCTCCCTCAACATGAAAGACAACTGAGTTGGGGTGCTCTTAAGATGGATTTGCAGAAGTGTTCAGGATCCATGTCTTCTCGAGCTAGTGCCTTCTCAATCAATAAATCTTCCCTATTCCAACTCTGACATTTCGAATATTGGACTTTGAAGCATTGGATACACAAACAAATCTAAAGAGGAGAAACCTGGAGGGCATTCCTTTTGCCAAGTGAGCAAAGTGAACATCCCTGATAATGGGACAGACATCTGGTGATGTGCAAGGACACGTCACTTAAGTGAACATCCCTGATAATGGGACAGACATCTGGTGCCTCATGATGTGCAAGGACACGTCACTTCTGAGCATCAACAATGCTTAACCTGAGTCTGATCAGAAGGAAACTGCAGACCCAAACAGAATTTGCCAAACAGAGGCAAATTCTGGCCTGTCCTCTTCAAACTTATCAAGGCCATGAAAGGCCAAGGAACTGCTTCAGATGGAGATCAAAGAAATATAATGACTCAATGTACTGTGTGATCACAGGCTAGATCATGAATCAGGAAAAAAATTGTTATTAGGGCGTTATTGGGACAATAATGGGAACTGGGAGCCACATACCTTCAAGGAATCCACAGATGGAATTTAGAGGATTCTGCAAACTTAGATAGGAGAAAAAAAATTATCTTTCTACTAATCATCAACTGAAATTAGCATTTCCTTTTTTAGAAAACGTTTACAGTTTTATGAAGTACAATTGGCATACAATGAACTGCTGTCCGGATAAATAGGTTTTTTGTTTGTTTGTTTAATAAAGGAGAGGTAGGAAAAAAATGGAGGTAGCTGCTTCTTCCCTCACCTTAGGATGACTCCTTAAAAACATCATAGGCCCAACTGATCGGTCAGGAATTACATAAACCCAGTCTCTGGATTTCACAATGCAAGCCTTTTTATCTTTTAACCCTATTCACCAACTTCTGAAATTAACTCAGGAATCTCTTGGGAAGTGGACAGGAAACTATCACAAGTTTCATTCATTTGTCTCTCGAGGAGATGAGAGTTTTTGTTGATTTTTCTTCTACTTTACTGGATAAGAAGTGTAAAATACATTGTAAGACTATATTGTCTCTTGAAGTACCTGCATGTTTATAATCCAATTGCATTTTCAATACTAGTGTTTTCTCTCTTTCTATATATATTGGTGCATGGGGATCTTTCTGTTGGTAGGATTCTTTATTTCTCCATCACTATACATATTTAAAGTGTACAATTTGATGAGATTTGACATATGTGTATACCGATGAAACCATCACCACAGTCAAGATGATGAAGATGTGCATTACCTCCCCCCCAAAAGTATGCCTTTTGTAATTTCCTTCATTTTTAGATGTCAGCCACAAACAGCAATGAATCTGAGACTTGGTCACCAAAAGAAATTATGGATATTTTTATATTACCATAGAGTTGATGCAGATACCTCGTATTATCATTTATGCATAACACTACTTAAATATTTATTGAAACAAACATTTAATAGTTTAATGATAATTGTATTTCAATATAATTGTTTTGTTTTTTTTAGTAACTCTATGTTTCTTTAAATGCTTTTAAAACCATCGTTCTGGCCCATGAACTTTACCACAAAAATCACTGGCCAGAACCAGGTTAAGCGCCCATGTTCTAAAGAAACAGAACAGCCCCATGTATGAAATCCTTGTGTTCTGACCTGTAGTGGCTCTTCTGCAAGTGGTCTCCACCTGGTCCTCCCAAAAGCAGGTCAGCCAGTGGATGTGCATAGAATTTCCCTAGTTCTTTTTATTGCTTCATTCTTAATGCAAACAAAGTTCACCAGACATTTGGGTAAAGCCTGCCACACAAAAGGGAAACTAAATAAGCAAATAGCAAAAAGTGATTTCAGAGGAAAACCACGCAGGGGACATAAGAGAGTCATTTTGTTTTTAAAGCTCTCTAATTGCTATTCTCAGTAATTAGATTCAGGAAGATATCACATCCATAAAGTAAAGACAGGAAGAACAGAGAACAAGAATGAATTCTCAGAAAATAAAAATGTTATTGCTTACATTAAAAATTAATTAGAAGACTTGGAAAATAAAGTTAAGGAACCCAGGAGACAAGACAAAATGAAGGAACAGAAAAGGTAAGGTACGGGGACTCTTGTTGCTTTGCACAAAAAAGAAACAGGGTACTTGGGATTTGCTGGCTAGTTCTGGGAGTGGGAGGTATGGTGGGTGCTGCAGACTAGTGTGGTAGATTGCCTTGACTTTTCATCCCACCTTTTATTCACACCCTTGCAACATGGCTCTTCATTACCTTCTGGAAGAGGGAGTCTAGTTCTACTCTCCTTGAACCTGGCTCAGCCTTGTGACTTGCTTTGGCCAATAGAATGTGGCAGAGGTGATGTACCATTTTGTCCCCCACTCCCCAAGCATAGGCTGGCCTACTGGAGGATGAGAGACCATGTGGAGCAGAGATGATCCATCCCAGCTGAGCCCATCCTAGGCCATTCAGTTCCCAACAGAATTGGCATGAGTGAGTCCAGATAAAATGAGAACTGCCCAGCTAAGCTCGGCCCCAAATCAACAAACTGCAGAATTGTGAGCTAAAGAAATGGTTGCTGTTATATTCGGGGGTAGCATTTTTACTCACCAAAGTCAACTGATACGACTGGCTCCCTCTAGCTTCTTACAGGGTGCTTTTCTATATTTGACAGGCTGGAAAGTGAAACAAACGAACAAAAAACTAAATTCCCAGACTCGTTTGCAGCTGGAGTTATGACTATAAAACAAGGTCCAATGGTTAGGTGCCCCATCAGAGATTTGGGGAGCAGAGGCCCTCTTCCTGCTGCTACTTCTGCTGGCAGCAAGGACACAAAGCTGTCAGGATCTAGAACAAGTCTCAGCATTCCTGTATCAACCAGATGTTGAGACAGAGCTACCGGGTAGCTGGGGGAGGTAATGAAAGAGAACAAACTCCTGATACATGCAACAGCATACATAGATGGATGTCAAAAACGAGTGAAAGGTACCAGACGCAGTGAGGATGGAAACATGGCATTCAGGCCCAAGTGGCGCGCTGTGGGCAGTGGGACTGCGGCCTCTGGATGCCCAGGTTCCCACGTCATGAGGAAGAAGAGAAAGGTGAAGTCAAGGACGAAGACACTGAAGATAGTGATGAACAAAAGGAGAAAGACAATGAGACTGTTGACGACGAAGTGAATATTGAATCTGACGCTTTTTCATCTCAGATAATGATTATGACAGAATTAAGAAATTTCTGCAGGAGTTTTTCCCAAAGCCTCCTGTGAACATTGCAGAACTAACACGTCTCTTCATTCAACAGAATCATATTGGAAGTGTGATAAAGCAAACAGATGTTCAGAAGATAGTGATGACAATGTGGATGAAGATGAGATTTTTGGTTTCAGAAGTCGTCTAAATTTAACCGAAAGAAAGGGTACCCAGTGTGCTGAACAAATTAAAGAGTTAATTAAAAGTTTCTGTGAGACCTGTGAAAAGAGCATGACTGAACAACTGGACAAGCTTTTAAATGACACCACCAAGCCTGTAGGCTTTCAACTAAGTGAAAGATTCATTAATGGTCCTCCACAGATTGTCCTGCCCATGCATACATCAGCAACTTCAGTAAGAAACCATGGAAAATGCCTAAACAGTAGTTTTTTCCAAGTGAGTTCAGAAATGTGATTTTAATATAATATTTTGGTATAGAAAGACTTCTACCCTTGGTGTAAACAACAGTGTAGTGTGGTGAGAGTGGAAGAAACATCTCGTGAGATGTGTACATTCTTAACAATCAGCTTTCTAAAGAGTTTTAATTATTAAGACTATTCTGACAATAGCCTTAACCATCTTAAAGATGGTATTAAAAATAGATGAGTTTCATATAGACTTTTTACCCCTCTTGGACTAAAGTTTTTCACCCTCTTCACAGATTTCTGTAACATGAACAAAATACTGAATACAACAATAACTAAAACTGAGTAAAATTTATATTAATTCCATTGGGATGTTTTATGACTAATGAAACCATCATCTTGATATTTGGCTTCTCAGAGTACGTATTGTATTTAAACAAAGTTTTAAGTTTATAACAATATTTTAAATATAAGAAGAGCTAACAGTATTGCTTGTGCTTTGAAACAGAGGAGGGTGAAAATGAGGACAGGTCCCCTGGACTTTACAAATTATTTCTTAGTGGTCACAGCACTTATATTGTGGTTTCCCTTTAAATAATTTGTGAGAATATAACTAGTCTGGAAACCTTTAGGTTTCTCATTTTTCCTTTGTAGATTCACTGTTTTTTAGTTTTACTCTTCTCCCCCCACCCCGCTCCCCGCTGCTACGTGTTGTACTTCTGGTGCCATAGTATTTTTTGTTTTGCTTTGTCTTTTTTCTGATTAGTTGGAGCTCATTCATTTCATTTTATAGGAGGGTGATCTGCTAAAGCTGAAATGGGTAGAAAAGGAAATACCAGACACAAAACAGTATGTATTATTTGATTCCATTTATATTAAATTCAAGGACAGGCAAAATTAAACTATGGTAATGAAATCAGAATAATGATTAGGGGTGGAGATTGATAAAGAAGGATTACAAGGGAACTTTCTGAGGAGAAGGAAAATAGTCTATATCTTGATCTAGATACTGGTTACACAGGTATTTACTTGGATAAAAATTAATCAAATTGTACACTTAAGATATGTTTCATGGAATGTAAATTATGCTTCAAGAAACAAAACCCTTCCAAGCACAAAATACCTACGGTGGCTTCTGTTTTCTGCACTGAGCTCGAGATTCTAGGCGAGTGGCCCTAGGATAGAGACACCAAGAGGGGTTGAAAGCAAACAGGGCACCGCCAGTGTGGTAGGACACTGGGGTCATGAAGGCATGTGGCCAGAGAAAAGTCTTCTGCCTTGGGGGAGGTCCGTGAATTTTAGTAACTCTGATATCTAACTTTGAAGGCTTATGCTGCCCATGCACTCATTTCCCTGTTTCCTGCCAACCCCCATTTAAATGTCTGTTGCCAAGCAACTTACGTTAGTTGTTTTTGGGAAGGAATAGCAGGATGGCAGCCTCTGAGTGACAGGTGACCAGCAACACAATGCTCTGAGGCTGATGAGTAGGCCATGCTGACCACAGGGGCTTGACAGGCCTGGAGCAGCCAGATGCAGCAGGGACTGACCCATGATCTGACATGATCTAAGCCCCCTCCTTCTGAGACCCCTGAAAGGTAAGGGCTCATACCCGACCCTGTTAGGTCCCAGATCATGGCTTAAACAATCTCGTGTGGCTGGTCAAGGCAAAGGGGACTCCAGGAAGCCAGAGGACTCAGAGGTCCTGTTTTATAGAAAAGAAAATACTAGAAGACACCAGAGTGTCACCAGCATAATTCCTCCTGGGTGGTGGCGTTATGAGTATGGGTTTTGATTTCCTTCATCAAACATGTCTGTTTTCCCCATATTAATTTTATAAGCATATATTATTTTTTCCCTGGCTTTATAGAGCATATATTATTTTTTTGCAATAAAACTGACATTATGAAAATATAAAATAGTTTAAAGAATAGCAGTTTAAAGACTTATTTGAAAGAAGGTTGTAAAGTCAGGTATTATATTTTGTTTTTTAGTCTTGGAGAGTTCCCTGAAGGGACTCATGTATGAGAACATGTCCCCTTTTGGGGCCTTCTGGCACTATATTTGGCCTGACTTTGCTCTCTACGGGGAAACATGAGCTGGTGATTGCTGAGTCATCACATGCGAGCCACAGTAGCCACAATCCTCCTTGGAGCACTGGCTTGGAGACACAGGCCACCTGCCTGGGGATCAGTTTTACTAGGGATGGGGGCTCCAATGCCCTCCCTGGGGCAGGGAAGGACAGCCTGGTCTATAGATCACTCTCTGGACTCACCTTTCCACTAATAAATGGACAATGATGAGTGAATTCTACTCATGAAATAGAGTGGAATGCAATCAACAGTAAAAGATAATATAAACAGCCAGATAGGATCAAAAGAAGATCTTAACATTTTATTTTACTTTTTAATTTTTCATTTTGAAGTAATTTTAGACTTAAAAAAGTTGCAAAAAAGTACGAATGTTTACATCTTATATAATCACAGTATAATGATCAAAATCAGAAAATTAATACTGATAGAATATTATTAACTAATCCAAAAGCCTTAGTAAGATTACTTCTCTTGTCCCACTGATGTCCTTTTTCTGTTTTAGGGTCCAACCCAGGATCCCACATTGTTTTCAGTTGTTATGTCTCTTTATTCTTCTTTAATCGAGAATAGTTTCTCAGTCTCTGTCTTTTATGGCCTTGACATTTTTGGAGAGTTATTCTATAGGTCAGTACTGTCCAATAGAACTTTCGGCGATGATAGAAATGCTCTATATCTGTGCTGTCCAATATGATGACAGCCATTAGCCACATGAAAATTGCATTTAAAATGTGGCTAGTGGGGTCGATATAATAAATTTTACACTCTATTTAATTTTAATTAAAATTGCCACATGTGGCAAGTGATTACTGTATTGGACAGGACAGCTGTTGAATGTCCATCATTTTGGGTTTGTTTGGTGTTTCTTCATGGTTATGAGTTTTAGCAAGAATACCATAGATGTGAGGTCATTCTCTCCTTCGGTTTCCTGACAAAGGTGTCAGGAAACCACATAGGTCAGAATTTTTATTGTGACAAAATATATATAACATAAAATTTTAATCATTTTTAAGTGTACAGTTCTGTGGCATTAAGTACATTCATATTGTTGTCAATCATCACCATTCATCTCCAGAACTTTTTTATTGTCTTCAACTGAACCTCTCTATCCATTAGCCACAAATTCTCTATTTTCCATCGCAACCACCATTCCACTTCCTGTCTTTATGAATTTGACTATTCTAGATACTTCATATAAGTGGAATCATACAGTATTTTCCTTCTGTGACTGGCTTATTTCACTTAGCATACTGTCCTCAAAGTTCATCCATGTCATAGCGTGTGTTAGAATTTCCTTCCTTTTTAAGGGCTGGATAATATTCTATTGTATGTATATACCACATTTTGTTTATCCATTCATTCATTGATAGACATTTGGGTTGCTTCTACCTTTTGACTGTTGTGAATATGCTGCTATGAACATGGGTGTACAACTATCTGTTCCAGTCATTGCTTTCATCTCTTTGGGTACGTATCCCGAAATGGAATTGCTGGATCTTATAACAATTCTATTTTTAATTTTTTTAAGGAACCACCATACTGTTTTCCACAGCAGATGCAGCATCTTTACATTCCCACCAGTAATGTACAAGGCTTCCAATTTCTCTACATCCTTTCCAAACACTTGTCATTTTCTATTTGTTTTAATAATAGCCATCCTAATGGTTGATATCTATAATCTGAAAGTTTATGTCCGCCCCCTCCCATTCATATATTGAAACCTAATCCCTAACGTTATAGTATTTGGAGGTGGGGGGTCTTTGGGAGGTGATTAGGTTATAATGGTGACACCTTCATGAATGGAATTTGTGCTCTTTTAAAGAAGACCCCAGAATAAAAAGAAGAAGAAAAAAAGACCCCAGAGAGCTCCCTTGCTCCTTCTGCCATATGAGGAAACATCAGGAAGACTATATCTATGAACCAGGAAGCAGGACCTTACCAGACACCAAATCTGCCAACAACTTGGTCTTGGACTTCCCAGCTTCCAGAAGTGAGAAATAAATATTTGTTAATTAAGCCAGCCAGTCTATGGTATTTTTGTTGTAGCAGCCCAAATGGACTAAGACAGTTTCTCATTGTGTTTTTGACGAAGCTATATATTTTTTTAATGCCCTGTGAGGTCCAGCAAAAACAGGGGTGATGACTGCATTTGGAAGCGAGTCACCACACTCCTAATGCTCTTCCAGTAAGAATTAGATATGGGGTCACTGGATTTGGGGTGAATAGCAGGCAAGAGTAATTCTTGAACCAATCAGTGTTCACTCTGAATTGGCTAAACAAGGCAGAGCTGGCTTTATTAGTTAGTTGAATTCAAGTGCGATATTAACATTTTGTAAATGCTGAATGTTGTGAAATATCTACAAGGTTACCAAATAAAGTAATAAAATCTTATCTGAAAAGTGTTCAGGCATCTTCCTACGATTCAGTTTGGGAGCACTGGCTTTGGAGACAGGTATGTACTCAGGCATTTGCATGTGATCTTGGTAAAAGCTCTTAACCCCTCAGATGTCTTTTTTTTTTTTAAGTTACAGTATAAAGTATAACCTTAAGTATACAGCTGATGCTTTTTTACATATGCACAAGTCCATATACCCAACACTCACATATACAGAGTATTTCCATCCCCCCAGAAGGCTCCCTTTTATCCCACCCCCTTTTACCTCACTCCTCCTTTTGCCTCATCCCCAGAGGTAACTAGTGATAGGATATATAGATGAGTTTTGCCTGTTTTTCAACCTTACCTTGTGACTGGGAACAGACAGCATGTACTCTCTGTACTTGGCTTAGCCGCTGTGCCCATTCATCCTGGTGAGATTCAACCATGTTGTGTGTATCAATAGCTTGTTCTCTTTAGTGCTATATATTATTCCATAGTGTGAGCACACCAGAGTTTGTCTCGCCATTCTCCTACTTATAGACCTTTGGGTAGTTTCCAGAGTTTGGCTATTGTGAATAAAGCCACTATGAACATTATCTATTGTTCATGTTTCTAAGTGGACGCATACCCAGTTTTTTTCCCAGGAAACATGAACCCAGGAATGGTTGCTGAGTGATAGGGTTGTGTATGTTTAAACTTTAGAAATAACTGCCAAACATTTCTCTAAATCTTTAAATCTCTCTTTAGAACAGAAAAAAGAAACCTCTACCTTGTTATTGTGAGAGCATTTAATGGGCCCTATAATACGAACTTTAAACCTGGTACCCGGAACACAGTTGGCGCTCTCAGTAATTGATGGCTTCAGCCTCAGCAAGAGTCTCTGCCCCATCAGAGAAAGGACAAAGCGGTTGGCAAGCACTGGAGGGAGGTACCAGCCTCAGACCCTTGGGCGGAGAGGCCTTCCCCACACAGCAGCATTCAAGGTCCACACCCAGCGTGCCCTAAGAGCCAACCTTGGTGCCCACGCTCTGCACGGGGATCCTGCTTCCTCAGGTCCAGCATGCGCATCGCCTGGCTGGGCACTTGCACCCTTGTAAACTTTGTGAGTCACCCGACATTTATTGAGTACTAACTGTGCCAGGTCCTGGGAGCCCAGGAACGAAGGACATAGAGCCCCTCACTTCTCAAATTACTTAGTGGGAGGAGGGGTTACCTTGCGTAAGGAGGGTGGGAACCGAGCCCATCACAGACTCCGAGGTCTGCTACCATTTGGTTTCTAGCCCGACCCTGAACTTCGCTTGAAAGTTCTCCACCGAACAATTAAAGAAAATAATCTGTTCCATCGCACCCTTGCAGGAAACTAGGTCCGTTCGGAGCGCAGATCCAGGAGTCCGGGGTCCTAAATGTAGGCCAGTGATCTCCCCCACCGCCCACTGGGGGCGGGGGGGCGCGAAGTCCCGCCCCTGCCATCTGGCCAATGGCCCCACGGCCCTCTCCAGGTCCCTCCCTCCTAGCCGGGGAGGGTTCCGGGCTGTAGGTGGAGGTCCGAGGCTGTCTGCAGGTCGCCGGGTCGGTCGTGGCTACGGGAGGTAAGATTGGCTCCCCGGGCGCTAGGTCCTCTGGGCTCAGGGCGCACGGACGCCTTTTGGGAAGGTGGCCCGCGGCGGTAGAACCCAAGTGGGACTCGGAGTCTGCCAGAGCGCACGAGATCTGGGGCATGCGGGGGGGCCGGGAGGAGACTGGACGCGCGAGGCTCGAGAAGAGAGGGCCCTAAGACACTTCGGGTCGGGGCAGCTAGGGCTCCTCGCGCCACATGCAGCACCGGGAGGTCGGGAGATGGGCGGTGCTGGGCGAGGTGGGCGGTGCGGGGCGTCTGCTCCCGCTGCGTGTGCTGTTGGGCGGAAAGGAGGCGGGCGCCGGGCCGCTGAGCTCTTCCTGCCGCCCTCAGGCCCAGGGTGACCCCTGGGCGAGGCCTAGCCAGGGTGCGCCAACCTTGGGCCGAGGCGATCGCGCCTGGGGGTAGAAGGAGTACAGCTCCCTCCTAGGTCTTGACAATTGTCGGTGGTGACACTTGCTCATAAGAACAGTCTCTCCGCCCTCCGCGGGTTTGGGTCTGGCCCAGGAATCCAGGAATCCAGGAATTCAGGAATCGGAGCCGAGGCTGTGAGGCCTCGCCCCTCCCACGCCGGTCGATAGTTCTCAAACACACTAGTCGGAAACTCCTCAGCGCATGGATCGGGAACACTCCGTCTCCCATATTCTCTGAGGCTGGAAAGAGGTGCCAGGAAAACACTGATAAAAATAAAAACAAAAACGAAGTTCTCTGTATACATGCTGTGGAGCCCCCAAAACCTTTGGAAGGGGAGTCAGCGACCTGAGAACCGCGCTGCTGTGGAGGGCACGGTTAGAAGGTCTTCAGACCTGTCTGAAAAATTTCCATTTCTCATAAGAAAAGGGACTGAATGTTGCATCCTCCCAGGCTCACCCTCAACCAGCGACCTCCCTCACTCAGGCAGTGACCTTGGCCCCTCCTTGAGCTTGAAGAAGGGACTGTGTGAGTCTCATTTGCTGCAGGGGCCTCTATGCTCTGCAAGGTGTATGGTGAGCTGCAATGAGGCAACACATCCTGGGTTCAAATCCTGTCAGGGCCACTGATCAGCTGTGCAACATGGCATCACTTCTCTCATGGATTTGTGGCAAGGATTAAATGAAAAAAATTTAGGATGTGCCTGCCTATAGTGGATCCTCAATAAATGTGAACAAATACGGGCTTCTTTTCCTTTTGGTGAGACCATATCATAACCCCTTCTCCCCAAACTCTGTGCCTTAAGGGCTGAGGCTTGAATGCAGAAGAATGTATGTCTCTTGATACCTCTCTGGATGCCATGGGAGGGAAGGAGAAAAGGATCCACACAGTTCTTTGCTCATCTCCTGAAGCCTTGGAGGACCCCTGCCCCACCTCCTCGATCCTCTTGACCTCTGTCATTAGTGCTTGCCCCACTGGAAATGTAGCGGCTAGTGGGTGGCAGAGCAAGCCGTGCAACGTGATGCTGTGGAGTTGGTAGACAGGACTGCTGCCTGGTTTCCCCTATGGCAAGGGACCGGTGGCCTCAGTAGCTCTTTGGTACTTTCTGCAGCACTGTCTCCTGAAAGTCTCACTCAAGGCTGACACCTACATTTCTACTCCAGCCAGGCCTTCTCTCCTCTGCCCCTTTCCCTCCTTGAAAACCCACTTGGATCCAATAGCATCTCAAGCTTCACTTGTTCAAAATGGAGCTCTAGAGTCCCCTATGTGCCATGGCTCCTCCCCTGGATTCTCTGGCTGGCTAAACGGCACTATTCATCCACTCACCCAGGGCCTATCCTTGAGTCTTCTCCCTCCCTCACCTCCAAAATTTACAGAACACCAAGAATTCAACCACCTCTCCCCACCTTCAAGGTTACCATCCCAGCCATACCTATTATGTGTCTGACCCTTACTGTGGCCTGCTGACTTGTCTCCCTACTTCCATCCTGCTCCCTCCACAGTCCAAGCTCCTCACAACCACCAGAGAGGTCTTCAACAGAAATCCTCTCCCTTCCCTGCTCAGAACCCTCCAGTAGCTCCCCATTTCACTCCCAATAAAACATAACCGTCCTTTCTTACACAAGTGGCTCCTCCCACCTCCTTGACCTTGATCTCTGCCCCTCCCCCTAGCTTTCTAAACCTGGACCACCCTGACCTGCTTTCTGTTCTTCAAACATGCCAAGCCTGTTTCTCACCTTAGGACTTCTTACTTGCTGTGCCCTCTGCCAGAAACACCAATCTTCTCACAGTCAAGAACAGCTCAGCTCAAATGTGGCCAATCAGAAAGGCTGCCCTGACTATCTCAGTCTAAGCAACATGCCCTTCTCCAGGGGTTCTGTCTCATTATGCTGTTTTTTTTCTTTGTAACTTTTATTACTATCCAGGATTCTTATTTATGTATATGTTTACTGATTTGTTATCTGTCCCACCCCAATAGAATATAAATTGGATGATGGCGGAGATCTTGTCTCTCTTATTCCCTGCAGGTCTTCCCTGTGGGGAAGCAAATAAGAAATAAGCAAACAAATGCATCTATAATTGCAAATTGTGGTAAGTGTTACATAAGTGCCTGGCAGTAATTGCTTATATTTGAGGCACTTGTAAACTTTAAGCTTATAAGACAGAACTATATTGTCAAAACAAGCTCTCGAGCCATTTTAGGTGTTAAGAACAAGCCTGGAAAAGATTTAATTTGCCCCAGGTCAACAGTGAGTTCAGGGCTGTGGATCTCAGCTTCCTACCCTAAGAACATGTATATGTATCAAGCTTTAATGGTGGGTCTGCATAATGTTCTGGAAAGAACCTGATCCTGGATCCCGAAGACCTCAGTTTTTTACACTTCCACTATCAAGTCCCCTTTCTTAATGCTTCATTTTCTTCACCTATAAAATAGGATAGGTCCTATTATTACATTGGGCTGCTGCTTCTTTTTTTTCCCCAGTGTACCTCAAAGAAGCAGCCCTTCTAGGTGTAGCCTTCTTTTTATCAGTGGCTAAGGGGCACATACGGACCTGGGGACAATGGCAGGGAGCCAGACTCTCCCCAACACTGACCAACTTGCAGGGCAGAAGTGGGCCCTAACTCTTCTGGAAATGATTTTCTTTTTGGTCATCGATTTGCTTTTAAGTAAATTCTTTGAGGGTCTCTGAGACTCAGGCAACACTAAAATAGGATGGTTAAAGAGAGAAGCCAAAATTCCAAACATTTGAGAAAGAAAGAATTGTGTTTTGTCCAACCCCACGTCCAACCCTGTTGCATGTGTGGTCTGTTTTCTTCCAGTCTTTTTTCCCCTTCTCTCAGTCCATCCACGGGCCTGAGCCCTCTGTTACCTCAGAACCTGGACAGTGATGACGTTTGCCGAGGACAAGACTTTTGAGTATATCCGCCACCATTACCGAAATTTTTACCGTATTCATGTTCTGGAGATTCTACCTTACCTGTCTTGCCTCACAGCAAGTGACCAGGTGAGCCAGGGCATGACAGACAGACAGCCAGACTTGGGGGGAGGGCTGTGGAATTCAGAGCTTCACACAAGCCAGAGCCAACCCCATCCTTCCTCATCTGTACCCACTTCCTGTCCTTGCTGCTTTTCTAACATTCAGAATGAAGTGTGGTTCAGGGTGGCCTTTCCGACTTTCTTGAGCTCCCTCTGGTGTTGTTTTGTTGTAACGTTCAACATTATGGCGCCAGCTGCCTGAGATTTCCGGACTCTGGGCTCCTCACCCACTTTTTTGGGAACCTTCTTTTTCTTCATCTTGCTTGTCCTGGTTCTGGCTCAGTTTTGATTATATTCTCTTTATTGCAGGACCCTGTCCTGCTAGGGAGCCCAAGGTTCAGTTTTGAGAGTTCATGGGTGCCAGGCCACCTTAGCCTCCTCAGAACTTGCTGTGGGCCCCTAGTGAAGTGGGCCAGACCCTTCCCATTTTTGCTGTTCTCAGACTGAAACCCCCTGTTCTCCTCTGCTTCCTCTCCACAGATGCCTTTAGCATGCAGGTCTGTGGCTGATGGGGTTTGGACCATTTCCCCTTGTATTTTGGGGTTTGTGGAGATACTCCATCACCGTGTTCTTCTGTAAATATTTTCTGTGGGTTTTATTCTGCTATCTGGTTGCTTGTTTGTATGTGGGAATTCAGGTGGATCTAAAAACTCTGCAGCTACTTCATTGTCTCAGAATGGCCCCAGTCCCTCATCCTCCCTGTTTCTTATGGTTGGCCTCTTCTCTTTTCCTTAACCCCCCCACCCCACCCCCTTCATCTGCTGTTTCTGACACACCTTTTCCTCCTTTGCTAATCCAAGGCCTTTCTTTTGTATTGGGGGCTGGATAAACCAACTCAAGACTTTGGCATCAGACTAACTGGGTTTGGATTCCTGCCCCACTGCTGTAGGATCTTTGCTACCTTTTCTGCAAAGCCTCAGTTTCCTCATCAGCAGAGTAGGCGTAATAATTGCATTAAAAAAGATAATTCACACAAAGCTCTGAGCTGGAGAGCCTAGTAGCTGCCTCTTTCCTGGTAGCTGCCTTTAAACTTGAACTCAAACTCTAGTCTTGTCCTGGGCTCTGACCCAATTTCAGATGGCTGCCTCTTCCTTATAGCTGCTTGGTGCCTCTCTTTGCAGCTGTCCCCTCCTGAGTGGGAGAGGGACCAGGGCAACTTGGCTTGAGCAGGGAGATGGGGCTGTGTCTTCCAGGACCTACTGCGGGCCTGCTACGATCACAGGGGCAACCGGAACACCATCTGGGAACTCTTTAACAGCCTTCAGCGGCGGAGCGGCTGGGTGGAATCCCTCATCCGGGCACTGAGGGCCTGTGAGCTGGCCAGTCTCGCTGACGAAGTGGCCCAAGTCTATCAGAGGAACCTGCCCTGTAAGCCTCCTGCCATGGCCCTCCTCCTGGAACCCCTGTCTGTTCCCCTGGCTTCCACTCTCTCTGTCCCCTCATCCCTGTATCTCCTCCCTTCCTCTGCCACCCTTCCCCCCATCACCCCTGGGCAGCAGACAAACTCGGGTGTAGATCCCTCCTTAGCCACTTATTAGCCGTGTCCCTTTGCCAATTCCCTTAATTTCCTTGAGCTTCGGTCTTTTCCTCTGTAAAACAGAGCTAAGGGCAACATCTACCTCATAGGGCCGCAGTCAGTACCATGGGACAATGGCATGTCGACTGCTTAGCTGGGGCTGGGCACCTCCTTCTGCTCAGCAAATGGGGCCTCCTCTCATTTTTATGGCCGTGACGTTTGCTTCCCATCCCTTTTCTCACTTCTTCCTGTTTCTTCTCCCTCAGTTCACCTTCTCTCCATTCCTCTCTCTCCTTTCCCTCCCTTCACTGTCTCCCTTTTCTCACTCATGCTTTTTTCCTTTCCCCTCACTCTGCCCCTCCCCTGATTTCCCCTAGAGCCCCCTCAGCTGCCCAGTTACCCCTCAGCTCCCCTCAGTGCTCCCTGCCTGGCCAAGTGTCCAGATGGGTTTTTGTGAGGTCAGGGTCTGAGGGACCGAGACAGGAAGAAAATTCAAGCCAGCTCTATTTATATTTCAGACTAAAAACCACTCCTGAGGCCCTGCCTAGGTTTACAGCCTTAGAATATCCCTCTGTTTGTCTTCTGTCAGTTTTCGCTATGTTCCTTCCCTCCCTCCCTTCTTTCACATGTGGAGATTAATAGTGATCCCCTGAGTACACGTGGTCATAGTGGGGCCAGGGGTGGGTGGCAGGGGCAAAGTGGAGAGGCTGAGGGGGCAGCATCAGCTCAGGAGTCAGTTAGTGGCGACGGCTGCCCACGAGGAGTTGGAGAAAGCTGCTAGGTTCCAGAATGCCTGGGGACAGAGAAATGGTGACTGCTGACCCAGTCTGGATGGTGAGAGGACAGTGAGGTACCCCACGCCCCACCCCACTTTGCCTTCCTCTCCTCATCTTCCCTAACTCCTTTCTCCCTTACACTCCTGCCTCCCACTCAATGAAGTTTGTCTTTTCTGAGGAGTGCACCCTATATCAGGACAGCATTTGGAGCTGTTGGGGGGCTGATAGCCATGGCACTGGAGGTCCAAGAGCACCCAGGCCTCTCCTGTCACTAGGAATACCCCTGATTCCACCTTGACATCGCTACGTCTTTGTCCTCCAGTGAACCAGAACCACTCCCAAGCCCCACTGGAGCCGCCGTCAGTTGCTGCTGAGGCCCCAGGATCCTCTACACCCGCTTTGGCCCTCAGTGTCCCCAAGAACAGCTACAGAAACGAGGAGTCAAGTTACCCCATGCCTGTTCAGGACACCCAGTTGCCAGAGTCCATGGGAGAGGTGCGTCCTCGTAACCTACCTCTGTCCCCTGCTTTTGTGTTGCCGTCTGCCCGCTTCTGCCCACCCAACCTTCCAGAACTCCTCTCCTGCCCCCCATAAGTTGTGCCCAATCTCTGCTCAGAACCCCAGGGCTTCCCCAGTGAGGATCTGCCTCAGACCAGCTCCCAGACTGTTGCTCAGCCTGTGGCAGCCCGAACCCTCTTGTCATCTAGCTGTGAGGTCTTTGCAATGGTGCATGTGTGTTGTCGAGGGACCAGGGATTGACCAGATGGGCGGGGAGTAAAGGAGCAGGAGGCGATGGGCAGTGGGTGGATGGTGGAGCTGTAGTTATTCCTAGGAAAGTGAAGTTTGGGGGAAAAGTGACTGATTCTATTGAGATATGATGAGTCAGCAATGGGTGTCCTGGAGACACCAAACCATGGACTGGAAAGCCCAAGAAAGGGGTCTGTGCAATGGCCTTAGAAAGGGGGACCTTTCCCCCTTAGGGCCAGATGGATAGGGACAGATGGATAGGGACTCCCCAGGGGATGGGTATGTGGAGTCTATGAGGTGGGTTCAAAGGGTCTGGCAATGACCAAAGCCAAGGCAAGGCCTTCCTTGTTTCCTGTGATCCATGGCATCGGCTGAGGCCTGTAGGAGCTGCCCCACAAATATAAGCTGCCCTTTGTCAGATCCTGGGAGAAACAACTGCCTTATTCACATTTTCCCTTTTGCATGGTGGAGCTGTAGTTATTCCTAGGAAAGTGAAGTTTGGGGGAAAAGTGACTGATTCTATTGAGATATGATGAGTCAGCAATGGGTGTCCTGGAGACACCAAACCATGGACTGGAAAGCCCAAGCAAGGGGTCTGTGCAATGGCCTTAGAAAGGGGGACCTTTCCCCCTTAGGGCCAGATGGATAGGGACAGATGGATAGGGACTCCCCAGGGGATGAGTATGTGGGGTCTATGAGGTGGGTTCAAAAGGTCTGGCAATGACCAAAGCCAAGGCAAGGCCTTCCTTTTTTTCTGTGCTCCATGGCATCGGCCGAGGCCTGTAGGAGCTGCCCCACAAATATAAGCTGCCCTTTGTCAGATCCTGGGAGAAAGAAACAACTGCCTTATTCACATTTTCCCTTTTGCAGAGTTCAAAGAAGGCCCCGCAGACACCCAGCTCTGAGGCTGTACTGAGAAGGCCCAGTGGCTCCCTGGAGCCCTCCTCTAACATGGCAGCCCTCAGCCCTATGACCTCCAGTGGGCCTCAGGAGAAGGACACAGAACCAAGCAGTACCGACACAGCAGGTATGTGCGGAACTTGGAGTTACAGGGCCTCTCTGACCTCTCAGTTAGGGTGAGGATTAGAGTTGCCTCTCTGGCTTCTTTGGACAGGAGGCTAGGGTGGAAATAAAGGGAGTTCACCCCAGGGAACAACCCAGTTCCTTAAAGAGTATATTGGTTAGCATTTACTGTGTAACAAACAGTCCCCCAAACTTAGTAGCTTAAAATACGACTGTTTATTTGGCTCATGATTCTGTGGGTCAGCAATTTGGGCTGGTTCAGCTAGGCAGTTCAGATCTCGGCTGCTTTCTCTCTTATGTACACACTAGTGTAAACATAAGCTCTGCCTATAGCTGTTGGCTGGGGTACCTTGGTTCTCTTCCATGAGTCTCATCCTCCAGCAGACAAGTCCATTTCATGGAAACGAAGCAGAGTTCTGAGAAAGAGGGGGATCCTGGGGCATAGGCTCAAAACTGGCACAGTGTTTCTTCTGCTTCATTCTGTGGGCCAAAGCAAGTCACAGGACAGCCCAGAGTCAAGGAATAGGGACATAGACTCCATCCCTAGAGAAGAGGACTGACAAAGTCACATTGCAGAAAGTGTGGATACAGGTAGAAGAGAATTAGGGCCACTTCTGCACTCTACCAAAGAGACTCTATAGGGATCTGCCAGCACCTGGAGGACAGTGCAGAAAGAATACTGTTTGCAGGGGAGCCCTTAGGTAGTGCCCTACCTACTAGAGGGGTCTGTAGCTCTCAGCAAATCACTAAAACTGCCCAGCCTCCAGGGGAAGGTTGGTCTTCATCAGCCAAGGGCCTGGAACCCCATACCAGACCTCAGTGCTCCCCCCCAGGAATATAGAGCTGCCCACTATGACCCCCAGGCTGGCATCTCTCTGTACCACTATTTCCCAAACTGTGTTCCACGTGGCACTGGTGTCAGCCAGCCCTCAGTGCCCCTGGGACAGCCACAAGGCACATGAGCAGTTAAGGCTCAGAGAAGTCATCTCAGTGTTCCATACTCCTGTCACTCCAAAACTATGCCCCAAGTACCCATTGGCATTTTGCAATGTCAGTTCGCCACAAAATACCTTTTAGGAAATGCCTCTGTGGACCTGGTAGGCAAAGGACACTTCAGTTTCAGGATGCGTATATACACAGGTCCCGTGAGATCCTGTGCTGTTAGGTTTGGGGTGGGGGGCACATCAGAATCACTCATGGCCTTGTCAGCCATACGGCCTGGTGTGCGCATTCTCAGAGTTCCATGGAGAATCCTGATAGAACTATCTTTATGGACTGTCACTACCTGCTCCCTCCTGCTTCCCCCAGGGTAGGCTCTCCTCCTAGGAGTGGCTTTGTCTCTGCACAGAACCCACCCTAAACCCTTAGGCCTCCTAGGAGATTTGCACACACTGAGGGTTGGCAGAGCCTCTGGGGCCACATGACTGGTGTGAGCTATTCTGTTTGAGCCATCCTACTGCTCCTTTTCCTGGTTTAGGATTGCTCCTGCTGTGGGTGGGGTGAGGAGGAAAGAGGGCGGTGGACGGAGAATCCAGGATTCCACCAGACTAAGGAGAAGCTGGAAAAGGCAGACACAGGAGGAAAGGGGTGTGTGTGTGTGTGTATGTGTGTGTGTCAGGCAGGAGAAGAAAAAGCAGAGCAGATAATTAATAATGATCTTTAAGCTCCTAGAAATTATTAGGGAGACAGACTATTTCATTCTTGTGAGAGAACAGCCTTGGGCTATAGGTCAAGGACTCAGGATAGACAGGCCCAAGGATGTTCCTGCAGCTATTGAAACTTCAGGCCTGGGAGCAGTAACCAAAGGGACTGTGGAGACTTCTCCGCAGGTAGGAGGTTGAGAGGCCTTGATGCCATAGAGGTGGTGTGAGTAGGAGCAGAGGGACCCTTCTCTAGCCCTCTGATCCCAGGGAGACTGTGATTTTCAGGTAACACTCCTGTGGGTCTGTGTTTCCCCTTTTGTTTTGCCACCTGCAGGCCGCGTTTCCAGCCTCGCATCACCTGGTGGGCCTGTGTCTCCGACTGTCTCCTTCCAGCCGCTGGCCCGTTCCGCCCCCAGGGCAAGCTGCTTGCCTGGCCCCCCAGTGTCAGTTCTGTCTACTGGCACTTCCTCCACCTCCTCCACTGGCTTGGCCTCTGCAAGGGGTGCTGGTGACCAGGCTAAGGCTGCTATCTCTTCCACTGGGGCAGGGGTGCCCACCAACTCTATGACCACCAGCACGGCACCCTCCAAGGTGCCCTCCCACTCTGCATTTACCAGCACAATTCCTTCCAAGTTGCCCACCAGCTCAAAGCCCCCTGGTGTAATGCCCACTAATGTGCTTACCGGTCCGGCACCGTCCAAACTGCCTGTCAACTCAATGCGTACTGGCACAGTGCCACCCAAGGTGCCTACTGGCTTGGTGTCTGACCACAGGATGCCCATGAGCACAGTGCCCAGCAAGGTGCCTGCCAACACAGCACCCACCATTAGGAGCAGCAACAGTTGCCTGGAGGTAAGTCCTTACCCCTTCTAGTAGTGATCCAGACCCCTCCCTAGCCCTGTCCTTGGTTGGACCCTTCCTAGTTTTCATTCTGTTTCCAGCCTGGGCTGGTCCAGAGCCTTTTTGAAGGTGTAGGGACAGCTGAGAAGCAGCCTCATCCAGACCCTGCACCATGCCCTTTAGAGTAATAATAACCATTAGAACTCTTAAGTGTGGATACCTCAGGAGGGTCAGGCGTGGTGGGCCACCCCCGTTGGTCACATCTATTAACCCATTTAGAGCTCACAGCTCCCTGGTAAGTTTGCAGTGCCATTTTGCAAATAAGGGAGCAGTGAGGGGCAGAGCAGGGTGGCTTGTCTGCCTCAACACTTTGCTCTTCACCACTGGAATATTTAGCTTGTCCCTCCATGACCAGAGTTTTACAGACAACAGCCCTGGCCCGTCCAGCCTGGGTAGCCGCTCTGATCCAGCAGTGCCCCGCTTCTGAGCTGCCCATCTAAGCCTGCACATCTAATCTTATTACTTCTGTCTGCCCAGAAGAACCAAGTCCAGGGGGCCCCTTGGGTACTGTGGCCAACCACTGCATGGCCCTAAGGCCCAGGCCAAATGTGATGCAGAATGGGGCCACACACCACCAAGGGCTCTGAGGGGGTGGGGCTAAGCTCCTAGGCAGGGAGATGGCTGCCCTGGAGGAGGTCACCGCTGGTGCTGTTGTAGCGCCTGGGTCTCCTCCTCCCCTACTGCCTTCCTGTACCATCATCACTGGTTTGAATCCCCAAGAGAGGGTGGCCTCATGGGCATTATGGGCTGGGAATTGCAGGGTTAGGGTGTTAGTTCATGCCCTGGCCAAGGAATGGGGCTGCCCAACCTGGCTCGTCCCCTTGCTATCTCCAGTCCCATCCATACTCTCCTTTCTTGACCAGGACACTCCAGTGTCTCCAGTGCCCACAGGTGCCACCGCTGGAGGCAGCTCACCTTATGCAGACAGCAGTTGTGACAGCTTGGGCTTGGAGCCAGAGCTGAGCAAGCCAGGCAGGCTGGAATCCTGCATGAGTAGCCAGCCATTCTCTGGCTGCTCTGCGGACCTTGCCATCAGCTACAGTGACACGTTGGGTGCAGGACCTGACAACGCCCCAGAGGAGAATGAGTACGTGTCGGTGGATGCCCTTAGGTTGCATGTGGTTGAGGCTCCCAGCCCCGACCTCCTAGAGGGCAGCCCCAGGCCACCTTCTGCCCTGCAGCCCCAGGCAGAGAAGCAGTCCCTGTGTGTTGGGACGCCCCCCTGGGTTCCGTGGCTTGGGGTGGCTGTGGCCGGGGTGCTCCTGGCTGCAGTCGTGGCTATGCTATACCGGCGGCGCCCACTGCAGTGAAGCACCTTGGTCCTCCCCGCCACTTGTCTTCCCCAGTACATCCAGCCCCAGCCACGGAGCTGGTCCTGCCCACTGGAGGCTGGGTCAGAGCGGAGCCAGGGGGCCACAGGCCTGGCTGGAGGCCACGCCACCATTGACAGTCCTGGGAGGCAGCATTTTCGTCCCAGCTCATGCACTCTGCAGCTCTCTCAGCTTTCTGGGCCCTGGGCTGCCCTGCGTGTGCCAGACTTTGTCCACCCAGCAATTTGGATTATTGCCCTTGTCCTCTGGAGGAGGTGCCTCCGTCCAGGCCTTATCCCTGTTTGCCCGAGCCCACGAATCAGTAGGTGCTGCTGGAGGGTGCAGGGAGTCAGCAATGCCTCCCATCCTGCCCTGGTCCCTGGCAGTGGACAGCGCATATCTGGGGTAGGGGACCCACAGGACCTTGCTCCTCACTCCTAGTGGCCCAGCCTGAGCCCACTGCCCCGGAGAGCACCCTGGAGAGCACTGGAGCTGCTTATGGTCCTCTGCCTCTTTGGTTCTCCACCCATGCAAGGCTGGGGAGGAGGTCTGGAGGTTCCTGTGGACCCTGGGGAAGCCTGAGGCAGCTGCTGGTGCTGAGGACACCCTCCAGAGCTTCTTTCCAGCCTTCTCACCCCTTTCCCTTTCCTTCTCTTCTGGTTCCCATCCCTATGAGAGCTGTGGAGGGGACCTTTGGGACAGAGCTCAGGCCAAAGTTTGTTTTTCAGCTCCACCCCTTCCTGGGCTGTGTGGCCTGGGCAGAAGATCAGATTTCTCTGGTCTTACTTCCCCATGTGGACTACGAGTATTATAGCTCATCCTTCTCTGGGTTCTTCTAAGATTGAAGCATACAAGTGTTTGTTAAGTGACTGGCCCAGACCAGGTAGCCACTAAATGCTTCTCCCACCTCTCCCCTGTCCAGCCTGGTAGAGATGAGGGCAGGAGAGGCACAGTGCCCAGTGGGTAAAGGTACAACTCTGTAGTATAGGGTGGCCGAGGTCTGCATTCTACTCTGCCTCTCTCTTGCTCCGTGCTCTTAGGCAAGGCGTTAACCTCTGTGCCTGTATTTTTTCAGCTAAATAAGTAAATAGATAAGTATGTATATCTACCTATCTATCTATCATCTATCTCCTGGTGTTGTTGTGAGAATTAAATGAATTTATCTACATAAATCTTTGAATGGTTCCTGGAATTTACTAAGTGTGGGAGACATGTTATTATCACTATTCAAATTGGAGGGGCTGGAGTACTTTGCAACATCTTTAGACTCAGAGCCTACTGCCTCCTCCACTTTTATTTGCCCCTTACTTTATCCTGTGCTTTGGGGATTTGTTGGGGAGTGGAGAGAAAGGCACATCCACTGGGGAGCTGTGCAGGGTACGGGCTGGAGTACCCCCCAGCAGTCAGATGGATAGGGGGTTCTTTTCAGGTGGCCATCTCTGGACAAGGGGCACACACAGGAGCCTCAGGAGCTGCTTCCACTTCTGGGCTCCACAGGGGTAGGGACTACAGCCCTGGGGAGACATTAGGTGGTGAGAGGTCACCTATGGCCCACCCACAGGCTGTCAGCCTGCAGGGTTCTGCACCCTGTTTTGGCTGCTACAATCTTTCTTTGCACTGCACTAGGGGACTTCAGCAACCTCTACCTTTAATTACCTCTACCTCTGGACTTCTCTTTGACCCTCATTTCAAACCCAATAACCTGTACCTTGAAACCAGGCGTGGTCCCTATACAAGCTGTCTGAACAACTTCCATCACCTTTACTCTTTACCTGCCCTCTGTGCTTCCACCTCCCTCGTAGTTACCCAGGTCAGTGAACAATTCATACACAGGTGCTAGTTTTAATGTGTTTCCCTCCCAGGGTATCTTTAGAAAAAAGTGTCTTAAGAAAGCAACATGTAACCCCAAAGAATGCTATTTAAGTGGTGGGATTTCAAGCACAGTGACCGGTATAGAAGATGGCACTAGGCTCCTGGCCCCAGCCCGGCCTTTAGCCCAAGGTGAAGTGTACCTTCCCAGATGTGTGGGAGATACCTTTGGGTAAGGTGTGTAGAAAGTGTTCAGGGACCTACCCGGCACTTTTCAAACTATGCTACCCAGAGTCCTTGCCTTGGCTTTCATTGACTGGCATCCGTCTTTTGGCTATTGTCAACCTGAAGACCTCTCTAAAATGCCAGCTTCAAGCAAGGTTGGGAATTGGCTGGTGTATCGAGGCCTGTGGCCAAGGGAGGGCTTAGGGTGGTTGATGAGATGTGTCAGATCTCGGGATTACTGGGTTTGGAGCGTGGCTCTTAGCTGCAGGTTGTTGCATGTAAGAGGGAGCCCAGGTTACCCTCACAGCCATGGCCTGGGTGATGGAGGCCAGAACCCAAGGAGGAGAGGGAGGGCCTCCACCTCCAGCGCTGGTCCCAGTCCCCTATACTTAGAGACTTGGGGAAGCACACTTTACCTTGGGCTAAAGGCTGGGCCATCCTGGGCTTGTGTCAGACTCACTAGCAGCCAAGATACATACATATAAATCTCTTTCCACCTTCTCTACTGCTGAAACATTTCTCTCAAAGCTCCAGAGCTGCCGATGCTTCTCTCTCCCTGGGAAACACAGTGGACCTTACTTGATGACCTACTGAAGCCAGACCAATGCCATACCTCACTTTATTTCCTTTCTGGATGTGCTCAGGTGTAATCGGATTTAGAGAAATTTTTAGTCAAAGATCAGGAATATGCCCTTTACCCTGCCAGGCCTTGGATATTCATAGCTTCTTTTAAGAAACATTTTTGTTGTTGTTATGGCAAACTTTCAAACACACACAAAAATAGAATATAGGAAAAAATATATACGAAATACATATATAAGAAAAATAAAATAAGAACCCCTATGTGCCCACCACCAGCTTCAATAATTATGGACTGAGGGGCAGTCTTGTTCATTGCTGTCCGATTCCTTTTTCTATATAGGTTCCTTTTGTAAGAGAGTGAGGGGTTCAGAAAACCAAATGGCAGACTTGGGTGGGGACGATTTTGTGGCAAAAGCCCTCTATTTTCTCTAAGGCAGCATTAGGCATTCCCCTCTTGGTTTCTTGGTCTCTGTGGGTGACATCCCACTTGAACCAGTTCAGAGTGTGAGCAGCACTGATGTCCCTGTCTTAGGAAGAGGGGACCAAACGGGGTGCCTCCATTGACAAGCTCCTTGGAAGTGTCTGGCTTCTGCCCCTGTCCCAAAGAGGTGACAATTGATGGGTATGTTCTGTGGCACTTTGCCCCATTTCACCAGGGGCCTCCTCTAGGCTCTGACAGACCCCTTCCAGCAGGCAGAAATGCCACTGGGCTGGATTCAGATTCCACACCATGGCTCCTGCTCTCATGGGAGTCTCCTAGGGATGGAGGCATCCAGGCCTTGAGGCCCTTGCTTTCTGCCAGTGCAACCACAAAGCTGATGGCCAAGAATACACCACCCCCATCTCACCCCCCGGGAAAGTAGTGTCCAGGGTTCCTGTTCTAACCTGGGCTGGAGGCAATAACTCTCTGTAGATGAAAATCACGATTCTCCTGTGCTTACCCTTCTGCTCTTTTTCCTATAGCCCAGGGTCGTGAAGGTCACATGTACTGTTGGGCATGGTCACCCAGCATTACTCATTCCTTTTTTTGCTGCTGCTGCTAACAACAGCAGTAACTAAAAGGGCTACCACTTACCCTATGCTTCACTGTGTGCCCACTGTGTGCCTGGCTAAGCACTTTAAATATATATTAACTCCTTTAAGTCTCACAATGTCCCTATGAAAGGGGTACCATTATGACCCAATTTACAGCTAGTCCTCAAGATTGGATGGGAGGAAGGACTGCCGGGGACAATGCAAGGGAAAACTGACCTTTGAGCCCCAGACCTGGTTGTTCTCTATGCCTATGACCCATAGCTGATTGGGTGTCTGGAGCCCAAGACCCAATTTTAAAGTGAGATTTCACACTAATACATCCCTTTCTAGTGTGCCAAGATCTACCACCTGCTATAATAGTGTAATAACATGAAATATATAATTAATATAGTCTCAGGGATGTTATAACAATATGACTACAATCATCGTATTTGTGGTAGGCTCAATGGCCTGAGGCTGTATGAGGCAGGGCAAAGAGCATAAGCCTTAAAAATGCCAGGCCTCTGGAGGTCAGTTTGTTCAACAGACATTATTTATTAAAAGATTTTCCTGTATCAGGTCTAAGGCCTAAAATGAGGAAGACACTTGCATATCCTCCAATAGTTGGGGATGGCTCAGGAAATGTGGTGGAGACAAACAGGCTTTCATATCATCATTTTATGTATTTGTACAAAATTTATTTTGTACCTACTGTGCGCAGAGTGCTAGAAAAGGGCTCGGAGACCCAGAATCATAAAGCAAAGACTCTAAGAGTCCCTTTTTACCACCTATTGTCTCCAATACAATAGTGATGGTCTAGAGCAGCAGTCCCCAAACTTTTTGGCACCAGGGACTGGTGCTCGTATGGGAATTGAATGCCTGATGATCTGAAGTGGAGCTGAAGCTATGATGCTAGAGCTGGGGAGCAGCTGCAAATATAGATGAAGCTTTGCCTCGCTTGCCCTCCTACTGTGCAACCTGGTTTCTGGCTCCAGGATTGGAGACCCCTGGTGTAGAAGAGTGTTCCTGAAGCATGGGTGGGGGTAGGAAGAGAAACGAGTGTTGTTTTGATCAGTTATATACTATTAATAATTATAACAATCTAGGAAAATAGTAACACTAAAGAGCCTATAGGGAATAAGAAAACTATTAAGTATAAATTTACGAAGACACTCAGAAGAAAAGCTAAAATGAAAGGGTCTGATAAGATCAAATGTTGATGAAAATATAGAACAACTGAAATTCTCATGAACTTTTAGGGGAATGTAAATAGGTATATAACCTTTTGGAAAATGCAGTACCTACTAAAGCTGAACACATGCATAACCTATGACCCAGCAATTCCACTCCTGGGTATGTGGACTATAACAGAAACGAGCTTATATCTACCATGAATGTTTCTAACTGCACTGTTCATGATAGCCTCAAACTAAAATCAACCCACATGTCTGTCCACAGTAGAGTGGATATGTAAGTTGTGGTAAAGTCACAGAGTAGAATACTAGCATATAGCCGTGAATATGAATGAACATATTGCTACACACAACCACAAAGACACATTTCACAGACATGACACTGAGCAAAAGAAGTCAGTATACACAAAAAAGTTCGCACCATATGCTTCTGTTCATATAAAAAGTACAGAAACAAGCAACTGAGCCCTGGTGTTCAAAGTCAGAATGGTTACCTTTGGGAGGGATAGAACCACAAGGGGCATTCTAGGGGGTGACTCTACCTCCTGATTTGGGTGTTGGTTTCATGTGTATGTTCAGTTTGTGGCCAGATTCTCTCTTGGACATATGGAAATAAACTAAGGTCACCCAAATGAGAACAAACAGAGACTGTTTATTCAGAAATTGCAAGAAAGTCAGCCAATATTCATGTGCATTTGGCAGGGAGGGACTCAAAGGCAGGAAGGCAGTGGGAAAGCTTTGTGGTGAAGAAAGGGAGGCTTCAAGTGTTTGCCTGGGACCCTGAAGGGGGGTCTGACTAGAAGAGGGGCATCTCTGTGATTGGTTGGGGAGCATATTTGGCTTTCTCTGGTTGGGCCCGAGTTGGAAGAAAGGAAGGAGTGGCTGGAGATTGGGAGGAAGCTGGCAGACATTGACATCGTCCTTATTCTAGGTCTATTATTTATTGCAGAGATTGTGGTTTGGCTTTCCAGACCGTTTACTGCCAAGGGTTCTGTCAAAGTGCTTTGTCACATAGGGCCTGGCCATTGTCCATTTGTGTAGTCAGTCTCTAGAATATGGGCTCTGAGAGGGGCTTTCCCTGCTGGAATAGGAGGTGAGCATATACACACTTCCTCCAGCTCCGAGTCCCTCCATGGGGTTAGTAGTGCCACGGTGAGGATGAGGCCAATGGCTAGAGTGCTCTGCTCCAAGTCAAGCTCCAAGTCATTGCTTAACTACTACACCTGCCAAGGTTCTTTTCTTCTTTAAGGCCTGGCTGAAAGCTCAGCTCCTATTGGAAGTCTTCTTTGATTAGAACCCTTTCATTTATTAGCCTTCTTAAATTTCCATGGCTTAGCTCACATCCTGCAGTGTAAATTCCCATTCCTTGCCTGCATTTAAAAAACCTACACTAATATTTTCCTTCTACTTACTCAATACTTACCCATATAAAACAACAAAAACAAAAGTAAACCCCGTCCTCAAACCTACTTCTTATTGAAGTAAAATATACATACTGAAAAAGGTACTCAGACAGAAGGGAGAGCTGAGAAGTGAGAAGAGAAAAATGGGAGGGGATAAAAAAGGTGAAGAAAGAAGGAAGCCCTGGGTTCTACTTCTGTGTCCACAGCCAACTCCTGGCATCCCTTACCATCCTGGACTCACAAACCTTGAGGCTGGATGAAGTGATATCAAATCCTTCCTCCTCCAGAGCTTAGTCCTTGAGTGTCCTTGGCTCAGACTGACACTGCATTGGCTTCCTCCCCCTCCTGCCCCTCCTCCATCATCTGCAGGTGCCATTGCCTTACCATCCGAATCACTAGCAATCAGACGCTGTCTTGTATTTAATCAATTTGCTTATATTTAACATAACAAAAAAGAAAAAAATCTTTTCTTTATTACATGCAGCTGGAAATCAGCTTCTTGCTGGAGGCTTATCTAAAAGAACTGAGAAAGGGAGAAGCTGGTAATTGCTGGAAGAATTACTTTTTTTCCTACTTGCTGTCACGATGTCCTTAGAATTGTGAGTCCAGTGACAGACAGTCTTTTGCAGTATTTCTGCTGTCGTTACTTCTAGATCTAAGATCCTTTAACATTTCCTTCATTCTACACACTGTTATGAGGCTCTACCATGGCCAGCTGTCTGCTCATGAACGTAAATAGAACTTTCAATCTGGAGGGCTTGTTCTGGATCTCTCCCCTTTTCCTCTCCTGCCTTAACTCTCAGGAGTCTTTTATTCAGACACATGCTCCTCTGCTCTCAGGAATGTGGCAGGATATCATCTTCCAGGCTGGCTCAGTGAACTAAATTCTTCCCACCCAGTCCAGGTGGGTCAATCTCCCCTCTGATTTTTCAATTTTCTTATAATCTCATCTCTAAAACATCTTTTAATTGCACAGGTAGTACATGAACAGGTGCTTGCTATAAAAAATTAAAATTCTACTTTAGTTATATAGGCCAGAGTTTCTCAAACTTCAGTATAGGCACAAATCCTCTGGAGATCTTGCTAAAGGCAGATGCAGACTTATTGAGTCACTGTATTTCGAAGAAATATTTTTTGAGGATAGACAAAGAATAATAATTGAAAATGCCCTTCACTCCCTTGCAATCCTTTTCTCTTTTTGGGGGATTTGATAGACATCATTCCTTACCTTTCTCTGTTTACTTCTGTGCCATCTGATAGCCCTAACTTAATCCCATTCTTGGCTTGGGGCCAGGACACTCTCTGAGGTCCTGTTCATAGCAGTGGGGTGCAAGGCCTTCTGGCTCCCAGCCTCCTCTGTAGCTCCCTGTAGTTCCCCACAAAGCATGTTGTCAAGCTTATAAGTAGTTCATATGACAATCCAAACAATTTGGTCATTGTTTCAGTTGGTTGAGGACCCTCTGGTTCTGAGTATTTTTCCACCATGTGCATGATGAGCCACCCCAAACCACTGATGAAATGGAGAACAGGGCAAAGCCAGAGCTAGAGTCCCACACAATGCTGCTCAAGACCATTGGCCAACTGACCTCATCAGTTGACCTCATCATTAATCAATTAATCAGCATTCTACTTTACCTACACATCTAATGGTTAAGAGTATACATAGCACAACCCCGATGCAGGTATAGCTGTTAACTAATGCTGCATGAGAAATTATGCCAAAATTTAACAGCTTAAGACAACACATTTAATATCTCACTTTCTGTGGGTAGAGATTTCAGGTGCAGGTTTGCTGGGTCATCTGGCTCAGGGTCTCTCATAAGGCTGCAATCAAGGTGTCAGCCAGGCCTGCAGCCATCTCAAGACTCAGTTTGGGGAGGGATTTTCACTTCCAAGCTCACTCATATGGCTGTTGCAGAATTCAGTTACTTACCAAATTGTTGCTCTGCAGGCCTCACTTCCTTGTTAGCTGTTGGCCAGAGGCTGCCCTCAGTTCTTTGCCACATGGGCCTTTCCATAGGGCAACATACAACATGGCAGCTTGCTTCATTAGGGCAAGCAAGAGAAATAGAGAGTGTGAGAGCAAAACAGAAGTCAGTCTTTTGTAATTTAATCTTGGAAGTGACATCCCATAATTCTTATAAATTGCACTCAAGGGACAATTTACTAGGAATTGGGGATCGCTGGTAGCATCATTTCAGAAGTTTTCTATAGTAGGAGGGAATTTGGCCCTGTCCTGTAAAAATGACTTATGTATCTATTCTTTGACCCAGCAATCCCATTTCTAAAAATCTAAGACAAAGATACATTGGCAAAAATGAGTGATGTATACACAAGGCTAATCATTATGGCATACTTTGTAAATAGCAAAAGATTGGAAATAAACCAGTTGTCCATCAACAGGACACTGTCTAAATAAACCATGGTATCTCCATATTGGAGTGCTATGCAGTTGTCAGTAGGAATGAGGAATATCCATATACTACTATGGAGTGGACTCCATAATGTTCTGCTAATGGAAAAAAATTGAAAAAAAAATGGATATAATATATATATAATATAATATAAAGATAGTTTTTATTTTGAAAAGAACAAGTAAAGTTTTATATAAGAGTTGAGACTTGGCATCCTGTGTGACTCTATTGGGAGAGGACTCTTGGAAGCTTGGGTCTGGTTTCCTCTGGATTTTGCCCCATGCAGCTTTTCCCTTTGCCAATTTTGCTTTGTAGCCTTTCCCTGTAATACATCTTAGTCATGAGTACTACTAAAATTAAAAATAAGAGTTGAGACTGGAATCTCTTGTCTATTTCTATGGAAGAGTAGACAAAAAGCTAATTTAAAAAATGGTTGCCATAGAGAGAGCGAGAGGAAAGAGT
>NW_006442491.1:15912929-15921689 GCF_000325575.1 Pteropus alecto | reverse complement strand
TTCTCTGGATATACCTTGTTTTATTGACTTTGGAATCATGTTACTATTTTCCATAATTATATAACAAAATTAAATAAAAAATATGCAAAATCCCAAAACAAGAATCAAATAATAAAAAAAAAAGAACCCAATTGTGTATTGATGACTGAACTACACAGAGGAGAATTATTTCAAAGGACTTTAAAGCACAATAATTTTATTTTTCATCCCTAGTGCAATGCATCCTAAGGACAAAAAGAACAAAGAAATCCTAAATAGTATTTAGTAATCCTATTGTTGGTAATAATATTGGTATTTTTATTCTAAAACTATTATCTATATATTTAATGATAAAGCAAAAAAGTAGTGAATGTTATTAAGAACTTAGATTTTTGGGTAAGATAAAAGAGAAATACTAAAAAAAGGTAAAAACTATAAGTGTCTAACCAATGTACTGTATACTTGAAAATAAAAAAGATAAAAACTGTAAATTTAAAAATGAATGGAAAATAGCAGAAGAAGTTTATGATATAGTTTTATCTTTAAAAATATATTTTCTAGTTCTGTTCACCAAAAGAGCCTGAAAACAATGAATCACCCAGTATCAGTGAGCACTCCTAGTGTGCAAATTGTGGCCTTTAAATACCATTTTCCATAGAAAGAAACATTTACTCTTTGGAGAAATGGCTGATTCAAGATCTGGGCAGGAAATTTACAGAATCTGGGCTGGAAACTTGTCAGACCAGAGAAAAAGGAAGCTAGGACTACTAGAGTCATGTTTAAATGACTAGGAAGTCAATCTAGAGGGCGTCCATTGGCCCAATATGGGACAATTTGAATATCAAAAAGAAGAGTGACTCCAGTGGATTGAAATTCATCAAACATGTTTCTACAATGCATAAGTTCATAATAATACTAAAAAGAAAATAATTCATTAGTTGCCTTTAGAAGATACTAGGAAACAAATTCATTCTGATAAAAGGGAAAGAATCAATCCTGCCTTTTCTATACAAGCTGTACTTAAGGATACCAAAGAGTTGATGAGAGAGGTTTCTTTATAAGAAAATTCCAGTTATTAAGTGCAGAAGAGACAATAGAATTAGAATATAACAATTTTTCAGCCCCTAATGAAATAATGGCTCGATCATCATTAGGCAATATCACCAATAGCTGCTAAAACCAGTAGGTGAAAAGCTGATGGAGAACTTTATAATGGATGAACTAGTCTGATGATCCCTGAACCAAGTGACCAATCTTAACATCTCAACAAGAGCTAATAATGCAAATAAGTAGTTAATGTTATGAAGTAGGATTTTCCTGTTCTCCTGATGAAATAAATAGGAATAAATAGCACCACTTACGAAGAATTCTTTTAAAGACAGCAAACCTGAATCTAATCAAGGCTCTACTTCTATCAGATTGCAAGAAACATAGGGGGCAGAAGAACAAGCTAAAGTACAAGGACACAGTCATCAAAATCCTGAATGTAGGAAATTCATCAGGACAAAAAACCTGGTTTCTTCAATATATATTGGAAGGGGAAAAAATGGAAGTGAAACCTATAAGTTAAAGAAGACTTAAGAGACAAAGCGATCAAATGTAATTTGTTGACCTTTAAAAACAAATTTGAACAATTTTTAAAAAAGTTTGACAATCAGGGAAATTTAAACACTGACTAGTATTTAATGATACTAGGTCTGTGAAAGTGTTAAAAAAAGAGTCCTCATGTTTTATAGGTACTGCACTAAAGTATTTATGATGTAGCAATATGTCTGGGCTTTACTTCACAATAATCCCTTGAGGTTTGGAGAGTGTGAGGGTAAAGATGAAACAAGAAAGACTATGAATTAAATATTGTTGAAGTTGGGTGATCAGAATATGAGCGTTCATGATACCTGATTTTTGTACATTTTTTAATTTTTCCGTAATAAAAGGTTAAGACATTTTTCTTTTGTGTCTTGATAGTAAGAGACTTCCCTAAGTGCCCTGTTGAAACCAGAGCCATTGCACCCACATTATTTTTCTGAGCTACCAGCTAGTAACTGCGTCAACAAAGGAATAGGAATAGGTGATACTTTTTAAGCATTTATTATGTGCCAGAAACAATCTAGCTGTTCTATAAATATATTTATTTAATTTTTCCCAAAACCCATTAAAATATTTTTCATCTTTTTGTTAAAACAGATGACATACATGTCTATATTTTGCTTTTTTTTTTTTCCAGTTAAAATACTTTGGGAATCATTCCATAGTATCTAAAGATATTACAAATTTCTTGTAATGGCGGCACAATGTTCCATTGTATGGACCTATCATAGTTTATTAAACTGAAGTTTAGCTAAGGTAAGCACTTTTCCCAAATCACTTACCTGGTGCAGCCAGGATTAGAACCAAGGTTCAGCTGACTCCAAAGTCTATATTCTACACTACTGCTTCCCAAACTGTAGCACATATATGTCACCTAGAGCTCTTGCTAAAAATGAAGATAAGGTGGGTCTGGGGTGGGGTTTGAGATTCTTCATTTCTTATAAACAATTATTTCAAAGCAAAGCCAGCCTAGAACTCTGGATCTCAACCTTACCTGCACATTGGAATCACCTGGGGAGTATTAAACACTACTGACATTTGGGTCTCACCCCCCGAGATGCCAACTTCATTTGTCTGGGATCTATGCAGCCTTGCTATCTTTTTTTCTCCCAAAGCTCCTCAGGTGATTCTCAGGTGGGGATGAGAACTACTGTCCCAGAAGCCTGCTTGTTCTGAGGAACTCTTACACCATCACTAACCTACTCCTCATTTAGTTGGCTCCTGGGCAGTTGATCGGCATCAGGTGACTTCTAATTCAGAGCATCCTGGTGCCATATTATACCCTGCTCCAATTACCTTATCTAGAGTTAGTTCTATTTTTACATCTGATACCCCACTGTGTGCCAGCTGCGTATCTATTGGGCTGGGGGAGAGTATACAAAGATGATAAAGTCACAGCTCCTTCTCTCAAGGTGTTTACAACCCAGATGTTTTTTCTTTGACGTAAGCCCCAGAAACAGTAAGAACAGTGAGTGTTAGGGTTAATGGACCCAAAGCACCACATCCCTTTCTATTTTTCTGAGACAGAGACAGGAGTCAATTAGTAATCAAAATACCATCTTTTTAAACTTCTGAAGCTGATTGGAGAATTCGGTTTTCAGTCTATGGCTGAGTGCTCAAGTTTTGAATTTAACCACCTGTTCACAGTGGTTCTGGATACTTCTGGCCTCCCCCTGATCCCCACAGGGGTGGACCTCTTACCAGGTGGCAGCTAGCAGACCAGAAAGCATATACTCCACAAGCCCGTGACACCCACAGCGGAGGGAGTTAGGACCTAGCCAAACATATGAGGTTCCTTCTTTCAAATTTACCAATCAGATAATACATTCTTCCTCCTATGGGGAGGGAATTTCCTTGATTTGTACCATATGGGTAGCTGCTTTCTCTGGATACCCTCAGAGCCAGCCCCACTGCCATGTGATAGCTGTGCATATGATAGGAACTCAACGGCTCTTTGGGTCTGTCGGGTTGATTCATTAGCTTCCCTAAAACCCAGCTGCTCCAACTTTTGCAGTCTCTCAGAGAGTTAGGTCACTATGCATACCTCATCTTTCAGTACTGACAGGTGTTTTGGAGAGGTTTTTTTTTTTTTCAAATTATTAGATTCCTTTGTTGTTTATAGGTAAGGCTCATTCAAGCCTTTTGATTTCAAATTCAGGATCTTTCAGACAGAGGTCAATTTGATTTTTTTTCTTTCTATTCAGACACTGAATTAAAAATATTAATTAAGATTTTGAAACCAGTGGCAGAGAGCTGCTGTGTAGCTCTGCGGTCCCCGTCTGTGAAGGGGTGTCTGCTGTATCTGTGGGCCTGGCCACAGCGCTGCAGCTCTCCAGGGAGCAAGGTATCACTTTGTGTAAGAGAACCCAAATAGTGGTCAAGTTCTTCTCATTTGGCATGAACAGCATTTTATATTGGCATGGCATATATCCATCTGAAACCTTTACTTGTGTGCAGAAATGTGGACTCACCTTGCTTGTAACTACCGATCCTGAGCTCATGAAATAGCTAAATAATGTGGTGGAACAACTATAAGATTGGTTATACAAATGTTCAGTTCAGAAACAAGAGGTAGTAATCTCAAATATTGAAAATGGTGAGGTCCTTGAAATATGGCAATTTCATATTGTGACAAGACTACCAAAGATGATAGTACACCCGGGGAAAAACCTCAGAATCTAAGATGAAATCCAATCAGTGATAAGACAGATCACAACTACAGTGACATTCCTGCCACTGTTGGAAGTTTCTTGTTCATTTGATCTACTACTGATTTATACAGGTAAGGATTTGGTTATACCTGAAAAATGGGAGGAGTTGGGATACAGTTCATTACCAATTCTGAGCAAGTCCATCTTCATTAATTCACTACTACAATCCACAAAGTAAATAGTATAGTGGACTACAAAATCCTTGCTGATGACTGAAGATGAGATGAGAACAATAATGTAATTCTCAAATGTGCTTTTCCTGAAACCAAGTCAACTATAGTTCATATGTTTTATTTCATAGGTTATTTTTTAGATGGGGAACCCTTAACATATTTTACTGAACTGTGCATAGTTATCCCATTTTTGTGATACCCATTTGACTTTCTATAGGGTTAACATAATTTCTGCACACTGTTCAAAAGGGAACCAGTAGATTACATCAGCACTGTAATATCAATTCCTTTGAAGGCAGTAACTGTGGATGGAAAAACTTTTGCTATAAAGCTAAATGCCTTCCTAAATCAGACCTTTTGGTCAAGTAGCTTTACTCGGAATATAGGTAGGGAGATATTTAAATATGAAATATAGCAAAAAAAAGTCTGAATATTCAGAATCTTTATTTAGGTCCTAAAGTAACTGATAATCTATAAATAAAATATTGCTATTAGGTCCTTTTGCCATTTATTACATTTGTATAGTTTCCATATTGAAAAAAGCTCCAATTATTTGATTTTAATTTACATAACTAAAAACTTACAAAGCTGTCAATATTTCTACGGTTTAAATTCCAGTGCCACAAAACTATGAAATTTGCGTATAAGTCCTGTGACTATATGATTTCATCCCTAGTAGTGGGCCATATAATGTTTAACTTTATAAGAAACTTTCTCTCACTTATTCTCCATCATAGTTGAACATTATAAAATCAAGCTTTAAATTTCATAGTTTTATTCCCAATAGCCAACAATTGGAAATAACCTAAATGTCCACCAGTTGGTGAATGGATAGACAAACTAAGGTATTTCCATATAATAGAGTACTACTCAGCAAAAAAAGAAACAAACTATTGACATACCAACAACATGGATGAATCTTGAAAACATTATGCCAAAAGAAGCCAGACTCAAAAGAGGATATTCTGAATGATGCTATTTATAGGGAACCCTGGGAAAGGCAAATATAACCTATAGGGTTAGAAACCAGATACGTGGTGGCCTGGGACCAGGGATGGGGAACGTTTCAGAAAGGTGAAGGCAGTTTTTTAATTGTGGTGTTGGCGGCTACATTTATCAAAATTTACCAAATGGCGTACTTAAAATGGATGCATTTCATTATCTATACTGAATTATACCTCAAAAAAAGTTGATTAAAATGCAATTGGAATAGAGAGGAAGGAAATTAAAAGGAAAGAAATAGGAAACGGGTTGGGCAGGGGAAGCAACACCTACTTCGAGAGGGTGGTGGTGAAGGGATTCTCAGAGGGAGAGAATATTTAAGCTGAGACCTGAACAGAAAAAAGGGCCAAAGGAGTAAAAGGTGAAGATAGGTTCCCAGGGCTGGGATGGGGGAAGGAGTTCTCTAGGCAGGAAGAATAGCAGATACGTAAGCCTTGAGGTAGGGAAGAGCCAAGACAATTGCTTTTGATGTGGTAATTAATTGGATGAAGATTGACTGCAAGGTGTTTGGCCAGCTTAAAATAGCATCCCACTAACCTGCAAAAATAATGACTAATGACTAAGCATCCTCATCTATTCATTGGTACAGGTCCCATAATGACCTCTTGATAATACTTTTTAAGATATTCATTTAAGTCAACAGATGAGAATACTTGAGAGTAATACAAACAGTATTTCATTAAAATGACAAAATTCACACTTTCATTAATGTAGACTGGTGTTCTCTTTCAGTGAATATGACCAGCAACAGAGATTCTGAGAGGGGAGCACAATAAAGTTCTATGGAAGCCTGCATGTGCCAAAATAAAGTAGATAGTTCTTCCTTTGTGCATTTAACCTCTTTAGCTGCCTGAAATTTGAGGATCCTTAACAAATGGACTCTGAGCCTCTCCCCAAGGGTAAATAACTGAGAGAAGTGATAAAGAACTTAATAATGCTCTTCTTATAAAATAAACTATTATAACCACAGAGAAAGGAAATCTCCTAATTGCTTTCATTTCACTTTTTGAAAAAAATCTAAGCTTAATCATGGGTTTACTTTGCTCCAAGCAAATCTTTAATTTTTTTTAGAAGTTTTATTTAACACACATACAGAAAAGTGCACAAATTAAGTGAACATACTGATGAAATATGAGAGTGGACAACACCCATTTAACTACCATCCAAAGAAACCAAACATGACCAGCCAAACAAGCCTATCTAATGCCCTCTCATTACTGCGTTCTCCCTGTTCCTCAAGAGTAACCAACATCCTGACTTCTAACATTATTTATGTTGAACTTCATATAAATAGAATCATACAGTATATGATCTTTTGTGTTTGATTTCTTTTGCTCAATTTATTTGCATTTTTGATTTAAGATTATAAACATCTTGCCTAACTGCCAGTAATTTATACTTGTTATTCTGGATTAACTTTAATGATAGCCACAGATTGTCAGCAAGTTCACAAATACACTTTAGAGCGTGAAGATACACATATGTATTTAAAAGGAAAAAAAGCCTGCCGGTAATGTACTGGAATTTTACTGAATCCATGCCCTTTTGATTTCATATGGCAAAGTAGCTAACTTCTCAGAAATCCAGGCTCTGTCATTTTTTTAAGCTGTGTGCCTCTGGGTAAATTGCCTCATCATCCAAGTGGTGCTGGGAGGATTAAGTGATGTAAAGGCACTCTGTAAACTGTAAAAAACACCACATATTTCAGGTGTTGTTTTCATGTTGAGGTTCATCTTGGCAGCCTCAGATGATGATTCTTTGAATCTTCAGGATGGTCTATGGGAGCTCACAGACTTGGATAGAAGCTTCCCCAGGTCAAGGGAGACCATATATATTTTTTGAGTTGGTGTGGTGGAGGGAGGAGGCAGAAAGGTAGGCAGTGCTGGGAACTGGGATTTAGAAGAGTAGTTATAGCTGTTTGGTTTTTGTAGGAGCTGCAGGAGCTGGAATTTCCAGAGTTAGGAAATAGGGTTTCCAGAGTTATTCCTACGGTGAGGGGAGTTATTTTGGAGGGAGCATGGTATTTCTATTTAACAAGAGAGAAGCTCATCTTTCTTGGTCAGCCTGCTACTGGCAGTCATTACAGGAAGGGTTAAGAAAATAAGCGCTATCACCCAGGGACATTAGTCTCCCAGGGGAGGTACTCATGAAATAATTAGCAAGCAAAAGAAACCCACGGTTCTGTTAAACTCGATGGAGTGAGCGGGGCGGGATCATTCTCGGCTTGAGTAACCTCTGGAATAAGGGGTGCTTGGAAGGGCCTGTGCTATGATAGGAAAGGTCAGGATCTCAGGGCTGGACGTGACCATGTTCGCGTCCCAAAAGAGAAGGGAATACGATGAATAAAAAAAAAAAAAAGACTCCCCCGCTCCCCAGCTCCAAGTTGGTCACCAAATCCTTCTCTGTCTCCCAGTGCACCACACAGAAAAGGTGGGCCAGAATCTCCTTCAAAAAGCCAACCCTACTTCCTGGCTCCCACACCCCCTCCTTCGCCACAGGAGGGTGGCGAAGGATTTATAACCCACCTCTTTCTTCCAGTTGCCATGGAGACCAAACCCAGTCCTTTCATTCCTTCTGGTACCGGGAACATTTCTCCAACGCAGGCGGAATGGAGGGGGCTTAGCCCAAATACGCCAGTGACGGTGCTGGGGGAGGGGGCGGTAGTAAAAAATAGCGCGCCGGGGGCGGGGGCTAGCGGCCCTGACGACAGCGGCGGAACCAGGCCGAGGGACAAAGGCTAGGGTCAGCCACATTTCTAGCCCTTCCGTTTGCCAACGATTGGCGGCTAGACCCTGCGGGAACACTACTTGGAGGAGGGGGCCAGCTCGGAGAGGAAGGGACGGAGCATCCGGGAGGGACTCGGGGGCACGCGGCAGCATCCCGGGAGAGTTCTGGTGCCGAGGAGCGCGGACCTGTCTACGCGTGCAGGCGGGTACGGTGGAAGGAGGGGGCACGGGCCCCTCCACTCACACGTCCATTGGGCGGCGCCGCCATCACTCCCCCCTCAGTCACACCGCCTTCTCTCTGCCGAGCTCGGATCTGCTCCCCGGCTACCCTGCGCCCCGCCCTGTCCTGGGAACCTCTCATTGGACGGAGGCGCGGTCAGTCCTACTCCATCTAGGGACCCTATTGGACACTAGAACTTCGGGCCGCCCCTAGCCTGCTGGGATTGGCTTGCTGCGCGTTGGCGCAACGGAAGAGGCGGCCGGCCGAGGGTACGCCTCTGCTCCGGCTGGACTGCTTCAGAGGAGGCAACGAGGTGTCCGGAGCTGGGGGCCTGGCTCGGGCGGCAGCGGTGCTGCTGCGGA
>NW_006442491.1:15910389-15912814 GCF_000325575.1 Pteropus alecto | reverse complement strand
CACCTGCGGTCGGGGCCTCGGCGGAGGGCGTAAGGCGGGACCGGCCCGGCTCCTACAGCGGACCTACCTCGGTCTCCCGCCAGCGCGTGGAAAGCCTCAAGAAGAAGCGGCCCCGTAAGTGCCCGGCGGGGCGCCCTCGCGATTCGCCCTGCCCCCTTCCGGCCCGGCCGCCTTTTTTTCCCGCGCGCTCGCGCGGGGACAGTGCCCTCTCACGGTGGTCCCAGGTTGGTGCGTGAGCAGACACTGGATTGGAGGCCTGGGATCGCCTAAACGCGGTGGCTTCGGAGTTCGGCCCCCGCCCGACCCCCGGGGCGCATTGTCCGCGCTACCTGGTTGTTGGAGTGGAGGGCCCTTTTCCAAACCCTTCCTCTCTCCTTAGCTCCGCAGGCATTCTTTGCCCGAGAGTCGCATGATTTTATCCTGGAGAAGGCTTCTTTTGAGTCATTTCCACTGCCTCCCCTCCCCTCAAATTCATTAAATTCTCAATGTCTGTTTTCCGTGGATTTCCAAAATATGCTAAGACATTAAATCTTTTTTATCTGGAGATTTCAAGATTCCTGGAAAAATGGTTAACTGCCTCCTGAGTAGCTGCAGGCCCTAAACTGGATTCCATGTTCTATGCACTAAGCTTTGGCTGCTTTTCTTCCCGTGAGAATTCGGGTCATCTCTCACCCAGATACCGCTTCTGTTTTCTTTGCATCTATTTGCTTTTATTCAACGATTTCAGCGCTGTGGCATTCTGGGCATTAAGGCTTTTTCTTTTTGAGGGAAAAGACATTTTTCTGAATTTCTTCTTGGGAGTTTCACATGCTCTTGCCAGAGAATCGATTTCTCCATTTTATTATTAAGATTTTTTTTTTTCTGTGTTCACATCTAGTCCAAATATTTTCTCCCCATTATAGGTCTTCAGTTCAGATCGTCTTTCTAGCAGTCATTGCTACTGTTGAAAGTATCCACTGTCCTTATAGTCTAATTTAATGAACCTTATAATATAGTGACATTTTACATATGCTTAGACTTGCCGTTGTAGCCAAATTCCTATTTCAGGCTATCAACTTGTTTTAAATGCAGATTATGAGTGAGAGAAAGTGGTATGATGAGTGTGAGGTGTTCATTGGGTGGTCTTGTACCCCAGTCCTACCACTCATTTGCTTTACTTATAACGTTTATGATTTGGATGATTAAATAGAGCCCTATTTTGCTATGAAAAGTTTGAGAGTTTTCAACGTTTTTGTCTTTTCCTAGCCTCTTGAAAGAGATTTGGGAAACAGGTTATTTGCTCTTAACTGATACCATTTTTAGAGCCAGTTACCTGGTTTGTGTTTTATTTGAGAAGCACCTGATTTTTAAGCAATGCAAAGCATTAGTTGCTTCATGGTTTTGTACTACATTATTGGATATGGATGCAAATTCCAGAGATTCAGCAAATAAGAATCACAGTCATATAATATAGCCAGCTGTTCGCGGTCATTGGTCACAAGGATTCTATATTGTATTTTGGGTGTTTGCACGGATCAGGCACTCTAAAATTTTTTTTTCCTGATTTTTAAGCAATGCAAAGCATTAGTTGCTTCATGGTTTTGTACTACATTATTGGATATGGATGCAAATTCCAGAGATTCAGCAAATAAGAATCACAGTCATATAATATAGCCAGCTGTTCGCGGTCATTGGTCACAAGGATTCTATATTGTATTTTGGGTGTTTGCACGGATCAGGCACTCTAAAATTTTTTTTTTTTTTTAATGAAAATTTTTTTCAGGTGCTCTTCTGAGAGCTTTGAGGTAGGTGGTAGTATTTCATTTTACAGATAGCTCTGAGGTAGGTGGTAGTATTTCATTTTACAGATGAAAAAACTGGGGCACATTTGCCCAGTGTCAAGTTGCTAGTGAATGGTGGAATAGAACTGTAAACTAAGGAATTCTATCTAGCTTTGTAGCATCTGCTTTTAGCCACTGTGCTTTATGGATTGTTTATGTTCTAGTAGCTATTATTTCAATGCTGTAAGACCAGGCATAATCATGATCTTTTGTGTTCAAGGTTCTCATACTTGAAGTGAAAATTTCTAGCTACTTCCAAATTTTGAGCATAAAAATGACCTGGGGAGTTAAAAATGCAGATTCCATGGGTCCAGTTCTCTCTTTTGAATCAGAATCTGGAGAGAGTTCTGAGAAGCCTTTCTTATCAATTAGATACAGGTACTCAAAGACCACTCTGAAAAACATTGGTTTAGACCTTACGTGTGTAGGAGTGTAGTATATAAAGTGGTTTTGAAACTTCTTTTAGGAATTAAAACAAATATTAATTCGTCATTTGGTGTCTCTTAGATAATGAGACCTGCTAAAAAAATAAACAAGGTCTTGTTCTTCTCATTTGCTCTTTCTGTACTGTGCCTGGGTGCACCTTTTTAGATGGCGAGTCAGCC
>NW_006442491.1:15891908-15910205 GCF_000325575.1 Pteropus alecto | reverse complement strand
CTTAGGATTTTTTTCAATAAATACCTGTACTGTTTCTGTTCACGATGCGGAGTGGCTGACTGCATTGGTCTCTGCCATTTTATATAGGGTACTTGAGCGTCCTTGTAGTTAGGTATCCCTGGGGGGTCCTGGAACCACTCCCCCTTAGATAATGAGGGACAGTTAAATTTTGGGGGAGTTGAAAGTTATATGGATTTTCAACTGCATGAGGGTTGTTCTCCACTACTCCCCTCCCCGCCACCGCCGGCACATTGTTCATGGGGCAGCTGTACTTTGGTCTTAACTTTGAGAAAATTCGGTAAGACTAAATTTTTCTGTATTAGTTGTTGAGAAAGTTGGGTATGGGGTGGAGCTACCTTTTGATTTTAGAAAATGGTCTGATATAATTACATTACTTGTCTAAAGGTAGGAGACTAGTTGTCATTTGAAACTAGAAGGAGCTATTCAGTTTCTCTTAGGGATTCTTGTGGGTTCTGGTTATAGTCATGTTCTGCCACACATGTTCCCTAAAGCAGTGTGATTCCCAAACCTGTCTCCATCTCAGACTTAATGCATCATAGTCTTTAGGGATGATACTAGAGATGTGTGTCTTTAAGAAGTTCTTTAAAAGTTTTAGGGTAGGCAGAGTATGTCTCATAGGACTGAGAGAAATACCAAGTAAAGATTGGTTTAAAATGATGGAAACGAAGATGCTAATGATGTTAATATAGCACTTACTCGTTTGTGTTAGACACTGTGCCAAATATTTTATGAAACTCATTTAAGTCTCAATTATCCTGTGAGGTAGTTAATTTTATTCCCAGTTTCCAGATGAGAAAACGGACTCATTGATATTGTCCCTTTTGTCCAAGGGCATATAGTGAGTTAGTTGTGTTTTGATTCTAGGTGTCTGACTTCAGACCCAGTGATATTGACCTCCCCATTTTGGAAATGGGGGATGGTACACACAGTGTAATCCAGAGCAGTGGTCTTACATGGAATCACTCAGAAGCTTAAAAAAAAAACCCCTCAGATCTATAAAGGGGTCTAAGAACATGCATATTTTAATTTTTAAAATTTTAATGAGGCATAATTACATATAGTAAAATACAATTTTTGACAGATAACATATGCTCATGTAACAGGAGAACATGCATTTTAATCAAGGGCCCCAGATGTGCAGCAGATGTGCAGGATGTGTGGAAACCCTGGGATCAGAGTGCTCTATGGCAGTGTGAGGACAGCTGGCTCTTTCAAGGTGACTTGCAAGCATGTTGTAGCTGCTTGGGAGATCTTTGGGACTTAACTGATTTTGGACTCATCTCAATCATAGAATATCGTTAACCTCCATTAGTTTAGAAAATAAAGCTTTTGTTTGTAGCTTGACAATATTAAACTAGAAAATGGATTGCTTTTCCTTGGTTTTTGGGGGAGTATCAGTGTTGGCAGAATTGAACTGGTGCTGGGGCCCTGGGACACTGCCCTTTATTAGATGCAGTGTTACATCTTCAGTGAGGGAGTTTGGAAGGGCTGCCCACTGGGAGCTTAGGAAAAACTTAGATTTCTGTTGCTCATATCCCATTTTTGAGAGACAGAATGGAGGAGAATGCTTTTTATATGGTCTCTCTTTTGGATGTAAATCATAAAACATTAAGCAAGGCTTTAAAATAGTTCAATTGTGCAGCTGTGTAAAATGGTACAGTATGTTATTTTAGGAACTGTATTTATGAATCATGCATTTCGATAATATGATTGTTCAGTGTTGTAATCCCTGCCTTCTCTTTATTTGGGAGGACCATAAGCAAGAAGAGATGTATGCTATTAAAAATATTTGCTTAAATACGTGTTAAAAGGAAGAGAGAAGGAACAGGATAATATACTGGAGGCTTTTGGAGAGGACCTTATCAGGGAGTGGAAAGAATGGCTATTTTAACTGATCATTTAAAAGATCGATGGTGTTGCTTGAGCTTAAGTTTATAACTTAGCATTTTTCAGGTTCATAAGTTGGGGTATCTTTATCTTCAGTCACTTTTCTTTCTCAATTTATGTCAGTAAGATTGACTAGGGTGTGGAAATCCCTCCTTTTAAAATAATGGCTTAAGTTTTGCTGTCTAAAGAGAAAGCCATCTTGCAATTTCTTAGTAGTCTGTTATGTATTGTATGTTTATATTTCCCAAATGTAAAGTTTTTATTGAGCCTGCTGATTTTATAACATAGTATAAGAATCTAGTTCTTGCGTTAAAATTGAGTACATTTTTATAAACCATGTATTTCCCATTGGAAAGCATTTCAGTCATTGGGACTATTATGGGACAGATATTGTGCTAAAGATAGTTTTATAGAAATAATCTGTGAGAGAGAGTATAAATTCTTTCTAGAAATGTGTCCTAAGTGAAGTATAGATTATCTAGACTGAATACTTTGGAGGCCTTAATATTAGGAAATATACGAAGGGCTGCAGACAGGCTAAAATATCTGAAAATTAATGGAAGCACTCATTAGTTAGAAGTAGTAAATAGGTGTTCTATTGGTGAGATATGAGGAATATGATGGTATAGCAAGAATCCTTTTTCCATCCAGTAGTCTCATGGTCAAGGATGGGCATCTAAGCCCCTTTGAACAGGCTGAATGTATGGTCTGAGTATGATTCCCTCAGCCACTATCAGAGCATGTGTCTAATGGATCTCTTATGCCTCTCAGTGTCTTTTAGTTCTTGGATATGTACATCCAGAAACATTAAAGAAAGGATATAACAAATATATATGAACCGACATACTTTACTTTGCTTGTCTTATTTTTCCTTAAGTATTATTTAAAGATGGTGAATTTTATTTAACTGCTTTTTATTTTTATTTTTATTAACCCAAGACTGTGTCCTGTGCTCTTAGGTTTGTATAATTACTTGTTAAAAGATACTTGTTAAAGGATTTAGGAAATCTTAGAAATCTCTAGGAAACTTATGCCTTTCCTTGACTGTGACCTTGGGCTTTTTTATATTTCAGTTTCTTAACCTATAAAGTGGAGTCATTATAGTACTTGCATTGGTCATTGTAATAATTAAATAAGTTATTCAGTAAGTCCTAATATAGTGTTTGGCTGTTAATAGATGATCATTTAAAACATAAAAGCTGTATACTAATGTTCCAATTTTTTAATCTAAGGGAACAGGAGTAAGGTTTAATTTGCTTTAAGATTTTTGCATTGTAGAATCTTCCACTGGTCTTAGGTATAGCCAAAATTTCAGGTTCCAGTCCTGTTGATGTAATATGTTCGTTGGCAGAGTGCCGTAACTCTCCTTTACTATCCATAAGGTCGACATCATCCTAAAGTTGATGGTCAAAGAATGGCACTACTAGTAGGTCAATAGGAATTAAATCTCCTTGCTTCAGTAATATCCAGCTCTTGATTTTTTAAGAGTGAAGAAACTTTTTTTTTCTTTTAGGTGCTAGGGACAGATTTTGTTTGCCTGACTCGTGCCAGGTTGGGTTAGGCCTGTCACTGGCAGTGGAATTTTTGTTGATACGAAGAAGTCATGACACTTCTTGGGATTGAGGTGGAATGGCTGCTGGGGAGTCAACCATAGTGTTCTTTAGAATTATATTGACATTGTTATTAATTTGGGGAGAATGGATATTTTAATAAGATTTTCCTTCTTAGAACAGGGTACATTTTCCTATTGCTGTGTCTTTCAACATACCATTTTAATAGCTGTCATACATATTTAGTATTAAATTTATTCGTAAATATTTTGAGGCTTTTGTTGTGTACATTTTTTATGTCATTTTCTTATGGTTTTGTTTAGGGGAAAGCTGTTGGTATTTATATTTTTTTTGTATTCAAATACTTAAAAATTTTTCATTAGTTCTGTTGATTTAATTGATTTTTCTTAATTTTTACTTTTTGGAGTCTGTCGAATTGGTTTTTCTCCTGCGATTTAGTAATGTAAGCAGGCCTCATTAATTGGAATTTCTACTGTGAAAACCATCCTTTCATTCTTGAGAAGAATCCCCATTGGCTCTGGTGTATTCTTCTACTGCACAACTCTATTGTATTTAATAATTTCATGTTTTTGGGTTTATGTTGTAAGAAAATGAAGAGGAATTTTCACTCAAAAGGCTAATCAGCTCTTTGTTCTTCTTTTGTAGATATGCTTGCTGCAGAGGCCTTACTCAAAATTAACTAAAGATTCATCTTCCCTTTTGCTTGTTCTGTCTAAGCAACAAATGTAACTGCCTGTACCCCCTAGCAACTCAGGGGCTTTGTAACTCTTTATAACTTCCTGCAACCCATAGGAACTCCCCCAGTGCTTTGTAACCATCTGAGGACAAATTAACCAATCAGCCCATGCCAAATAAGTTTTATAAAGCAATGTTGCAACTGAGCTCCTGGCTCAGATCTTCAGAGCGCTAGCTCCTCTGGGACTGTGCATAATAAACCTGAGTTCTCCAAATTTCCTAGTACTGCTTGGTTCCTCCCCGCCCGCCCCCCCGCCCCCATCCGATTTTTGCAACTTTTCTGCTGCAACAATCTAGTTTTGATATGAAGTAAGAATGACTTCTTTAGAAGCTCTTCAAAGTTTACCTGGAAATCATAGAGTCTGATGCTTTTTTTTGTTGTTGTTTGGGTGATAGATCTTTGACCACTTTTTCACAATTTTCAGTGTTTTTGATTTCTGTGTTTTCTACCTTTTTTGAGCAACCTTTTGTACTCTGTTTCTTCTAGCTGATCTGTTTAGTTTACGTTTTAAACATTGTTCTAAAGTTGTATATGGGTTTATTTGTATAATCTTTGTTATATACTCTTTCATCTTCTTGATCTTTTTTTAAAAAGAAAAGCTGTATTTTCTCTCTTTTTCTTGGATAGGCTTACCAGAAATTTGTCTGATGGTTTTTTCAAAGCTTAATTTTATTGATCAGCTCTACTGTGGCTTTGTTTACAACAATGATATTTTTCTAATTTCTTTTATATCTTGCTTTTTATCTTTAATAACTTCTAATTTGGGTCTGTTTGCTCTGTTTTATTTTTCTAGCATTTCAAATTGTGTGTGACATTCCCTTTTAATCAGGCTTCTTTTTGAATACATTTGATAAGTACTTAAGGCTAGAAGTTTCTCTTTGAGTATCACCTTGAATGTAGCATATTGTTTTTGATGTGTAGTGATCTCATTGTCATTTATTTTTAAATGTTTTGATTTTCTCTTTAATCTCAGAGTTTATAATAGTGGGTTTAAAAATTTCCAGGGGGATAGATTTATTTTTTTGTGTTTGTTGGATTAATTTCTAATTTTGAGGTATTGTCAAAAGTGAATGTAGTTTTTATTCTTTTAAATTTGAGGTTATTTAAGCTAGTGCAGTTAATTTTTGTGAACGGTTTGTGAGTATTTGAAACAAAAGTGTATTTGATATTTTTGATACAAAGTTATATTTTTGTTTAATAGATCACCTTATTATCTGATAGTTATTTCTGCCATTTTTAATTTTGTATTTACCATACTGTTTTTCTTCTTTGTTTTTGAACTGGTATTTTTTCGTACTTGTTTGAGGATCATAATGTTTATTTCTCTTCTGGAGTTGCCTATAAATTTTTAACACATTTAAACCGTCACTTCATTATTCTTGTTTAGAATTAATGAGAATCTGTATCTTCCTTTCCCCAAGAAGACAGAACTGCTGCTTGCTTTCACTTCCCTCTCCTTTCTCTTCCCTGTTCTACTTCCTGTGTTGAAATCATTTAAGTATTTTAGTTCCAGATTGCTTATTTTTCTAAAAGTCAGCGCATGTTGCTTCTTTTTCTTATTGTTTCTTATAGTTCATATCTTGGATGCTTTTAATATTATATTGGAGTATATTTACAAATTATATCAGAGAAGATCTTTGAGTAGTAAATGTTGAGCTCTTTGCTGTGTGAAAATTTCTTTTGCAATGCCAGTTAAAAGCTGATTTGTCTGGATGTGAGTTTCAGAATACTTTTCCTTATAACTTTGAAGTTATTGCTCTTCTAGCATCTGTGTGGACGAAGTCTAATTTTGTCTTCATGTGGTTTATGTATGTATCTTTGTAGGAATTCATTTTTGTGTTCAAGTCTCTCCTTTCTCCACTAATTAATTCTGTTTAACACTTAGTGGATCTTTGAACCTGTCCTTTCACCCCTATCTGTCCTAGAAAATTTCTAGAACGCATATAATAACATAGATGTTGGACTCTGGTTCTGCATTCTTTATATCTGACTTTCTTTCATAATCTACTCGAGGCATTTTAGGAGAATTTCTTATAATTTTCTATTTTTTTTGTGCCTATTTTATTAAATGTATTTGTTAAGCTTTATTTTGGAAGTAAATTTTTTCTCCTTTTTTTCTTTTGTAAAAGTGTTTTTATTGAGGTATAATTTACATACAATAAACTACATTCATTTAAAGTTTACAATCCCATGCATTTTGACAGATATATACACCCATGAAGCTACCCCTTTGCCCCAGCCATCAAGATTTGGGTTACCCCTGTGCAGTCTTTCCCTGCTCCCCCTCTCCCCAGCCTATGGTCTGCTTTCTATCAGATCCAGAAATGATTAGCTTGCATTTTCTAGAGTTTCATATAGATGGAATCATACAGTATGTAGCTTTTTGTGTAAGGCTTCTTGCACTCAGCCTGAGATTTCATTTGTGTATATAGTAGTCTCTCCTCCCTGCCTTTTTTGTTTTGAAAGCCCCACCACAGCTGGCAATCATTTCTCATTTTTTTTTTTTTAATGGTAGTTTATTCATTTTTCATGGATGAGATCTCATTTTACCTTTGAGGATATTTATGATTAAGTCTCCTATTTGTCCCTGCAACTCTTTCTTCAGATGTTTAGCTTCTCGTTTTGTGTTGATTTCCTTTTTGGTAATTCTACTTTGAAAAGTGATCATCTCTGCTTTGAAGATGGCTGTTTTCCTGTCAGTGATTGTAGCGTCTGTTTACCAGTCAGGATAGATTGTAGGGAAGAGATGGGACATATGGCCAGAAATAGACTCATTTCTTCTGAGTAATAGCAGCTACTTTGGTGCTATCCTGAATCTCAGGGCTCAAGTGCCTGGGCTCATTGAAGACTTTGCCTCTGTGGGGCTGCGGGGGTGGAGTTGGGTAGTGGTTTTCAGTAGAAGGAAGTGACTGGCTTGGCCAGTTGCGCCAAATGCATTTCCTCACCAGATCACCCATGACTGCACCAGAGCTCCTATTTCCCATGGCAGCTATTCCATCTATAGCTTGAATGGAACACTTCTATTCTACCCCCGCCTTTATAGCTTCTGTCAGTTTTTATAGCATTATTCTTCTGAGGTTTCTGGATAGTTACTGCTCTTATCAGCCTAGTTCTGCTGAGTGTATCACTTCTTGTTTCTCAAAATTATTTTAGAAAATAGTATGTCAAATTATATCTTTGTCATTTCTAGGATTTAAGGTGAGAGGAGAAGTCATGCATGTGTATCTATGCAGTCTATCTTGATCCAATTTTCTGAAGCCCTTTTTTGGAAAGGATTTTTTTGGTAACATTAACTTTGAAACATCTGTTGCACAGAAGTCCATGGAAACTTTTTTTAGGACATCCTGTTTTGAGAGAAATTGAACACTGAAGCTTATGTTGCATAGGGTTTAGCATTTCCTCTACTCCTAGTTTGAGTACTAAACCAGAACTGAAAAGTCTCAGCATTTCTTCTGTAAGCCAAGGGGAGGGTGAAGGTTTTCAGTCTCAATCTTTTTTTCCCCAGAGTTGAGGTTCATGGGTAGTCTTTTTTTTTTTAAAATGTGTTATAGTACATTTTGGGCTCGTCTGTATAAGAGGTTTGGGTTGGCTCAATATTCTAATATTTTTCTTTCTGATCTTTGTAATGTTTTTTAGATGTGCTTCCAAATCAGGCAATCATATTTCTTCTCCCCCAAACCTTTTTGTTTGTATAGTCCTTAGAAACCTCAGGGTATGAAAAAAGTTGCTAATCTAGTAGGTGTAAATTTAGTTTTCATGAAAAGCTGTTCTGACATTTTTTTCCTCCCATTTAGTTTTTCCGTGGTTTGGCTTGGATATTGGTGGAACCCTGGTCAAGCTGGTTTATTTCGAACCCAAAGACATCACTGCTGAAGAAGAAGAGGAAGAAGTGGAAAGTCTTAAAAGCATTCGGAAGTACCTGACCTCCAATGTGGCTTATGGGTCCACAGGTATTCGGGATGTGCACCTGGAGCTGAAGGACCTGACTCTGTGTGGACGCAAAGGCAATCTGCACTTTATACGCTTTCCCACTCATGACATGCCTGCTTTTATTCAAATGGGCAGAGATAAAAACTTCTCGAGTCTCCACACTGTCTTTTGTGCCACTGGAGGTGGAGCGTACAAATTTGAGCAGGATTTTCTCACAGTATGCATTTTTTAGCTTATATACAATTTACGGTAATCTGATTGTTAAAAATAATACCTATAGCAAGTGGTAGAATCATTTCCATCTCTAATGGAACTTGAATTTTCTTGAGTCAAATTAAGTATAATTTAGTGACAGTCAGAAAATAGCCACCTAGAGATTGTTGTATAGTTTTTGTCCAGTTCATATGAGTTGATGAGAATCAGAACCACTAAAAGCGTAGCAATTTATTGTTCTTTAGTATGAAAAAATAGTGAAGCTGTAATAAGCAGAGTAAGGAACTACCTATAAGAAATGATACCATTAAATCTCGAACATTGAGATTGAAAAATAATTTTTAAAATTTGTCTTTTCATGTCATAAATTTGTTTCGAACCTCCTCTATCATATAGTTTCTCTTGTTCCCTTCAGTGCTTCTTGGCTTTTTTAAAATACAAGGAACTCTGGTCTAAAGCAGTGGTTTTCAGACCTCAGGAATAGTCAGAGTTGGTTGATGACAGAGTCTCCTCTTTGCAAATGCCTTCTGATGTTTTCTGTGCTACACACTTGTTAACAGCCATCTCTGAATCATGTCTGGACACTAGATGGAGTGCCAGTGGGCACTTGATTTGGTTTTTATTCAGTGAACACTGTGTGCAAGGCCTCGTGGTGTTAGGCCCTTTGAAGGTGGAGGTGGTGGTAGGTGGGAGAATTGCCAAGTGAATTGGCTGAGACGCTGACCTTCAGGGTGTGATATAGATTTAAAATATCTTAAGTGACCATGTTTCTAATGCCACCAGTGAGACTATTGTTCCTGAGATTCTGCCTTTGCCTGTGTTATATTCCATATTTCTTTTTCTCCTTATGTGTCACCGCATGATTTTAATTAATTAATCATTTTTTTAGGCAAGGCAACCCTTGGTTGACCTCACAGATTGCAAGGACTTTGTCAGTTTACAATCCCTTATTTTTTATTTTTTATTTTTTATACCTACAGCACCTGCCGTATGATTTTATGACCGTGTCTTCTTTGTCCTGTATCTCCTGACTTTCTCCCGTAACTGACCATAGTCATAATATAGAACTGAATTTTAAAAATGAATTTTTAAACAGGTTTTATATTTTTTGCTTGAATTTCTCTCGGTTGTTGGTTTTCAGTGGTTTCTTTTCTACCTGCGAGTAAAGGGGAAGGCAGCAGGAGGAGAGAAGTTTTCCCTTCTTTGTGGAAGCCTCATAGTTGACTCTGGACTATAACTGATAGATAAAGGAGAGAAAACCTCCCTATATCCAGGACCCTGCAGAGATGCCCTTTGGAACATATTCGGTAACCATTCAGGCTGTTGCCAGAGGTTCAGCATTGTGTGGTAAATCTAAGGAGACGGTGCAAGTGTATTTTAGACCCTAGGAATTGCTTCTTAGGCTTTTGGGGTTTCTCATTTGTATGTACCAGCATTAGCCTTGAGAACTGAAAATTAAATGCCTATCAAATCCTGTTTGTGCATTAGAAGTCACTAATATTTAATAAACTACAGTGAAATAGTTTTAAAAATACTGCGTTTACCCTGTTTCTTTTTTAATGTGAATCAGATTTCCTGACAGTTTGTACGTTGATATAACACCTACGTTGAGTCACTTGAGTTAGTGAAATTGATTTATGCATTCATTCAGCCTCTAACTATATCCAGTTAGGCTGGGATTCATAAGGAGTAATAGCACAACAGAACACTTCAAGATAACACAAATTATGGGAAGGATAAAAGGAAATACTGGTTGGGCATATAATGGCAGAATACTACTTGGATTATAATAGGACACTGGTGTAAAATGATTTGGCTTAGAAATGAAAATGCTGGCACTTGAGATTCAAGTGTCAGGAAGTCAGTATTTAAATTTGTCTTGACAAGAAGGGCTTGAGGATATGAAATGAAGACAGCGATGAACAATTAAAGGGCTTGGGTTTGGCCAGAAGAGTAACTTAATATTCTTAATTAGGGATTATTAATTAAAGATTAAGATGAAGTTACCTATTAATTGTGTTTCCACTATGAATCAGAATGAATTGCATGTAAATGAAATCAAATGGGAGGTGACTTAAATGGGGAGAACTTGTAGGGCTGACTTTGGTTGTAAACAAAACCTTTTCCTTTTTTGGGGATTGAGGCATCTTTACGTTTGTCACATATATTGAGTATATATGCTTGTAAAATTCAAATGGGTTAGAAGTTCATGGAGTAAAATGTGGAAGGTTTTTTTTTAAAATTCAGTGTCACCACTCTTAAAAGCTTACATATCTTTAGTTTTTTTATGCATGACTGTGTGACACATATATGTGCACATTAAAATAGGTTTTAAAAATAGGTAGATTGGATCATATTTTATAAAATGTTTCTCAGCTTGCTTTTTTGACTAACAACATGTCTTGAAGTTCCTTCCACTTTAATTATTAATGGAATAAAGATCCTTTTTATTCTGAATTTTTGTATAGTGTTACATAATAGGAATAATAATTTATTTAAATGAAATTCCTAAAATAGTTATTTGAATGGAATTAAGTTGATAACAGTGTTCTAAATTCTGATTCTGCTAAAATCCCCTTGTCTTCCAGAAGATGTAACTTGTTTAGATAGTGAAAAATCTTGCCTTCTAATTGGCCATTTTCAGCTTTTTGGCTTCAGGTTATTAATAATAAAGGGTAGCCTACTTCGATACTGCTCCGTAGCTTTGAAGATATTCTTTGGAAGGCAGATGTCAGTCTTTGTGGCTCCCGCCAGGTGTCACCAGGTCCTTGCATTACTTGGATTTCTTGGAGCCTGGTTTCTGATAGGGCTGTGATCTCAGCTATGCTTCTGCTTCATGTCTGTGAGCAGCCATCTTGTTTTCTGCTCAGGTTTTTGGCATATTTCTCCAGCTGCTGCAGTGGTTTGTAGGTAGAGTGTATTTGGGTCTGTGGGAGCAAGAGTCTGTCTTGTCGGTCCATAGTTATGTTTGTGGTCTACAGATCTGTAAAACATGCACAAATAAAACACATCTATGAACATTTTTATGGTTTGTAGATGGGATACCTTGTTAAATGGAGTTTTTATTTGTTTGGCTTGTTAAAAAGTCTGAAAACATTTTTATCTCATTACAGATAGGTGATCTTCAGCTTTGCAAACTTGATGAACTAGATTGCTTAATAAAAGGAATTTTATATATTGACTCAGTTGGATTCAATGGACGGTCACAATGTTATTACTTTGAAAACCCTGCTGATTCTGAAAAATGTCAGAAGTTACCGTTTGATTTGAAAAATCCATACCCTCTGCTTCTGGTGAACATTGGCTCTGGGGTTAGCATCTTAGCAGTATATTCCAAAGATAATTACAAGCGGGTCACTGGTACCAGGTAGGTTTTTATATAAAAGTCATTATTTATTCTTGATATAATGGGTTAACACTGAGTTTTCAGGTATTGCATATAATGTTAAAATTATGTGGAAGATATAACTTTTCTAGAATTATACAAACATGTTTCTCTTTGAAAGTTCTGATTTCATGATCTCTTTAATCTCTATTGCTCAAGGTTTCATTGCTATATATATAAAATATCTCATCAGCCAACTCATGGATCCCATAGTCCCTGCCCTCAGTATGTGGCGTGCATATACCATAAAGTAACCAAAGGTAGATAGTATAAGGAGAAGGCAAGGCAAGATCCTAGTTTTGAAATTGGTCTAGATTTTATACATGTATACACATACATGTGTGTTTGTACGCATATATGTGTGTGCGTGCACACACAAGCACACCTCCCACACCCCCACTCCCCGCCACCCTGGGATGGTGTGCGATCTAGAAGTTGAGGCATACTGAGCACTACAAAAATGATTGAGGGAGGGTGGTCTGAAAAGGGAAAATTTGGTGGCAGATGAGAGTGAATACGTTTTGGTTGAAGGATCAGAGATCAATTGAAAAATAAGGAGCTAGAGATTGGGATAAACAAGTTTTTTAATAGGTATTGGTTAAAGAATGAGTGGAGTAATTTTTGGGGGGAAAACATTCACGCAAGAGTGTTGATGGGGCGCATGAGGATGACTTGGGGCAGGCACTTGGAGAAAGCGGGGAGGTGCCAGCATAGTCCTTGGTGTGGTGGGCTGATCTGTACCTGAGGCTCCTTATACTCAGCAGGTGCCCATACTGAACAGAGACATGAGTGGGGAGGTGAGCCCTGTGTTTTGCTACTTTGCTTATTGGAGCACGTGAACATGTATCTTCCAAGATGTCTATTAGGTACTTGTTTTTACCTTTTCACAGTCTTGTTTCTTACAGGTGGCATCTGCATGATTGGGTTGAGGCAAGAGTGGATTGATACGTGAACATGGTTTTGGGTTCAATTTTAAAAATGTTATAATACTATGTTGTTTGTTTTTAATCACAGTCTTGGAGGAGGAACTTTTTTTGGTCTCTGCTGTCTGCTTACTGGCTGTACTACTTTTGAAGAAGCTCTTGAAATGGCATCTCGTGGAGATAGCACCAAAGTGGATAAACTAGTGCGAGACATTTATGGAGGAGACTATGAGAGGTTTGGACTGCCAGGCTGGGCTGTGGCTTCGAGGTAAGGGGGCATGTGTTCTAAGAAACACAGGAATAAAATATTAAATATTGGGTATATCTTTTCCTTTTTTAAACAGCTTTACATAATATAGAGTCACCTGTTTAAAGTGTCCAATTTAGTGGTTTCTAGTATATTTATAGAATTGCACAGCTATCACCATAGTCCAATTTCAGAGTATTTTCATCATCTCAGAAAGAAACCTGTATCATTAGCTATCACTCCCCATTCCCCCACCCCAATTTTTGGTAAACACTAACCTATTTTCTGTCTATAGATTTGCCCGTTCTGAACATTCCATATAAATGGTATCATAGAATATGTGATTTTTCTGACTGGCTTCTTTCATTTAGTATATTTTCAAGGTTGATCCATGTCGTGGCATGAATCAGAACTTTGTTCCTTTATATTGCTGAATAATATTCTGTTATATGAATGTATAACATCCATTTCTCAGTTGATAAACATTTGGGTCATTTCAACTTTTGGTTATTATGAATACCGCTACGAACATTCATGTACAAGTCTCTATGTAGACATACTGTTTTATAATTCTCTTGGATATATACCTAGGACTGGAATTGCTGGATCATGTGGTACAATCTTTTGAGGAAATGTCAGATTGTTTTCCAAAGTGGCTGCACCATTTTACAATCCCACCTGCAGCATATTAGGGTTCAAATTTCTCCATATCCTTGCTAACACTTCTTACTGTCTTTTTGATTTTAACTGCCTTAATAGGTATAAAGTAATTTCTCATGGTTTTGATTTGTATTGCTTTGATGAATAAGGATGTTGAATATCTTTTCATGTACTTATTGACTATCTGTCTATCAACTCATTGGAGAAATGTCTGTTCAAGTCTTTCATTTTTTAGCTGGAGTATTTGTCTTATTATTGAGTTGTAAGAATTCTTACATGTTCTGGATACAAATCCCTTATCAAATACACAGTTTGCAAATATTTTCTCCCATTCTGCTGGTTGTCTTTTCACTTTCTTTATGGTGTCCTTTCCAGCATAGAATTTTTAAATTTAAATAGATAAGATGAAGTCTATCTTATCTATCTTCACTTTCATCACTTATGCTTTGGTATTACATGTAAGAAATCACTGCCTAGCCTAAGATCACAGAGATTTACTTCTCTGTTATAAGAGTTTTATAGCCTAAGATCACAAAGATTTACTTCTCTATTATAAGAGTTTTATAGTTTTAGTTAGCTCTAACATTTAGGTCTATGATCCGTTTTGAGTGAATTTTTGTGTATGGTTTAAATTCATTCTTTTTGCATGTTGGTATAGTCAACCCAGCACCTTCTGTTGAATATTCTTTCCTGATTGAATTCTTTTGGCCCCTTTGTTGAAAATCAGTTGACCATAAATGTATGGTTTATTTCTGAACTCAAGTTTTGTTCTATTGATGTTTTTCATTATGCTAGTACCACACTACCTTGATTAACTGCAACTTTGTACTAAGTTTTGAATTGGGTAGTGTGAGTCTAACAAGTTAGTGTTCTATTTCAAGATTTTTTTGGCTAGTCTGGGCCCCTTGACTTTCTATATGAATTTTAAAATCAGCTTGTCAATATCTGTAAAAAAAAGCAACAGATTTTGATAGGGATAGTGTTGAATCTGTAGATCATTTTGGAGAATATTGCTATCTTAATACTTTCTAGTCTTCTCATCCAAGAAGATGGAGTGTCTTTGCATTTATTTAGATCTTTACTTTCTTTCAACACTGTTTTTTAGTTTTCAGTGTACAAGTATTATACTTTTGTTAAATATATCCCTAAGCATTTTATTCTCTTTGATGCTGTTATAAATGGAATTCGTTTTCTTAATTTCATTTTCGGATTCTTCGGAAATACAAAGGTTTTGTGTGTATTGAGGCACATGGTTTTTAATAATAGAAAAGGCACTCATATATGCTCGTTTACTAATTTTAGGTACTTGGTAAGTGCTGTAGATTTCATTTTCTATGTTTGCAGCATTTGCTCATTGGGAATCACTTTTTCTGATTAGTTGGGTTTGTTTTTGTTCAGCGTTATTAATGTAGCAATTCTGCAGGTCAGGTACTTTGAAGTACTTGATCTGCTAGGGAAATCTGAAACTCTTAAGTAGTTTACTCTGGGACTTAGCTGTCTGCATTTTGTTTTGCTGGAATAAAACAGTTTACCAGATGTGAATGTGACCATTCAGCCCAGTGGAAGAGCTGGGCAGTTGGGGAGAAATTGCTACTAGAGATTCTTCCTGCAACTTTCCCTGGTTGCAGAAGGAGCAATGGTGCCTTACAGTGTATCTTATGAGTGTGTGAATATCTGGTATCAAAAGTAGATAGATTTCAGTGGAAAGGACAAGGAAAACCATTTGCTCAGAGTGCTTGTGGTTTCTCTTTGAGGCTGCATTTCTCTTGGAGCACATGCTCCTTTATTTTGTAATGAACAATTTGAAGATTTGAACAACATTGCTCTAAAAGTCACTTTTATCTTAATCAAGTAACATTCAAGTTTTGTTGGCCTGTGTTGACTTTGGTTTATCAAAGGGAATTTTTTTTTTTTTTTATCACAGCTTTGGCAACATGATGAGCAAGGAGAAGCGAGAGGCTGTCAGTAAAGAGGACCTTGCCAGAGCGACCTTGATCACTATCACCAACAACATTGGCTCGATCGCAAGAATGTGTGCCCTTAATGAAGTAAGGGGACGTGGATTTCTGTAGTTGCTCTAACGTGGGCCCCACCTTGCGTACAACATTTGTCTTCTCTGGGGCCTCAATGTGGCCATATGTGGCGGAGTTTGTTTCATTGGCAAACTTAAAACTCTTCACCTGTAATCTTTTTTTTTTTCCTTACTGAAAAATACTGCTGCTATCTAGAAGTAGAGGAGAAAGTAGAGAGAGGTAGCAATGTAGGCAGTGTTCCAGATGGTGGGGACTGTTGGATGGTGATGATGGATAGTGATGCTGAATCTAGACTTCATGCTCATTGTGGAGCTCTAGAATCCCTTGGAAGGAATCCAGAGAAGTCATTGAAGCTGAGAGAAGACCGAACAGGCTGAGGACTGCTTACCCTGCCACCCCCTCCACTGCAGTAGAACTGTCTTTGTGCTTTCAGCTTCTTTACAGTGCTGCCTTGTAGCATTCAGGTCAAGCAGCATTGTACAGGGCTATGAAAGAACCAAGAATGGCCTTCCCGTGGGTATCCATTTGGTGCAGCTTTATAGCTTGTCCTTATTTATACATTTTGTTTAAAATTATTTTAAACAGTTTCTATAGGCATGTGGCTTAAAAAGAAAACCTTAAAAGGTGCAAAAGGACTGTCTCCTTTTTAATTAAAAAGATACTGTATCAGCATCAAGTAATTAAAACCTCATTTGAATATGTTAACACTATTTTCTTTATTGCATGTTCCCTTGTTCTTATTTATGTATTTAAGATTTGGTGTACATACCATTTTATATTGTTTTGTAAATATAAATTTCATGGCTGTATATTTGATGTCTTTTTATATAAATCATTCACGTAGGGCTGGGCATTTGATAGCTGTGTAGTAAAGCATTTTTAAGCATGAAGCTATTCCTTGGTTGAATTTTATTCTTGATAAGGGACTTAGGAATGAGATTTTTTCATCTAAAAAAATATGACCATGCTTATGAATCTTAATAGGTATTGCCAGGATGCTTTCTGTGCACAAAGGCTGTACCAATTTATATCATCTTTAGCAGTAAATAAATGGATCAGTTTTACCACAACCTTGACTAATGTTGGCAGTGGAATTTCAGTTAGTTGTTTTGCTAACACTTAATAGGTCTAAACTTTTACTTTTTTGTTAACTAGCAAGGTTGAAATTTTTTTCTGTGATGTATAATTTGCCTATTTATGTCACTTTCCTTCTTTGAATTGGGTCTTACTATTTTTTTTAACTTATCTGTATAAAACTTTTTATTTAATAGTAGTTATTGTTTGTCACTTTTAATACATGTTTTTCCTAATCTGTTTTCTCCTGTGACATTTTTTGGCATGCTTTGAATTGGGTCCAGAGTTGTCTGGTGATCAAATTTAAGTAGCCCTTGATCAGTTGGATTAAATGTAAATACTTTTTTTGATTAGAAGTCAGCTTGCTGCTAAAAATTTTGCACACGGTCTCTGTTTGGGATAGCTTTTACCAGCAAACATAAATTAAGATGAAAACTAATTGCCTTTTTTTGATGTGCTTAGAACATTAACCAGGTGGTATTTGTTGGAAATTTCTTGAGAATTAATACGATCGCCATGCGGCTTTTGGCATATGCTTTGGATTATTGGTCCAAGGGACAATTGAAAGCACTTTTTTCGGAACACGAGGTAAGCAGACTTACTTCCTGTGATACGTTACCTACATAAAGGGCATACAGTTCACTGCGTTGGAATTTGAAGTATAGGTGAAATGGGCTACTGTACTTATTTTGGTAATTGTATGATATGGGTTTTAACTTTGATTGTAATGTTCAAAAGCTTTTTCTTACCTGATTTAACACAAGGGTGATTTTTGGTTAATTGTGAGCTTCAGCAATTTTGAAGAAAGAAGTCTTGAATATTTAGCTATATTTCTGATGCCTTATTTTCTGAATTTCCCATTGCACTTGATTTATTTATGCACTTACTTTGAGTTCTGCTTTTTTCATTTTTTGACATCAGTTTTTATGTATTGATATACATATATAGTTCATGTGTCATTTGAGATATACGTTCTAAAAACAAATAGATCAGTAAAAAACATTCCAGGACTAAAACCACAATATCATAAAAACTTAACATGTAGACAGGCTAGAAATAACAAAATGGAAAAGAATCATTGAATTGCTCAACCTGATATTTTATTGGAAAGTGCCTTTCTGTTTTTTCCAGTTTGGGGAAAAATAGAACCTGAGCTATGGAAGGGGCTCTCACTTTCCTCTGGTTGGTTGTGGGGCAGTTAAACTATTTTAAGTGTTATTGGGTTTTTAGAGACTGTTCTCATGAACAATTTTCAGAATTGTATGTGCATATTTACATTTTAACTGTTTATATGGATTGACAGAAATCAAAGTAGTATTTGAAGTGCTATAGAGATTGCTTTTTTCCTTTATGGTAGCTGTTAGCTTTTCCTTTTCAGTTGCTTTAAGTTCATAGTTAAAACTCAAAGCACACAGATTCCTTGTACCAAAAAGCTTAGTTTAAGACATCTAACTTTTTGACTTCTAATGTTATTATGTTAGTAAATTGGTACCAAGTTATTGTTTTTTATACCTTTTATATACATCTTGCTTTTTGTGATCTTTGACCTGTTTATTTTGTTTTATATTAGAATAAAAAGAAATTTTGTTTAATGTCGTATTTTAGTATAACTTTCCT
>NW_006442491.1:15867261-15891890 GCF_000325575.1 Pteropus alecto | reverse complement strand
CAACCTTTTCCTAGGTAGAACATGGAGATTTTTTTTAGGTTGACTTTTTTTTACTTATCTCTTCACATCACAGTTATAATATGGACCCTTTATGAAATTTTGTTTTCATATTTTTAGTCATTCTTGTTACCTACTGACTTAATTTTTCTCTCTGGTTAACCTTGCAAGTCTGTCTCTGTTTTCCATTTTCATTCAGGCCTTTGATGCTAGTGTTGATTTCTGTACATATGGAACTTTGATTATTTTGGGCTGAGTCTTGAAATACAATTGACTTTGAACAACATGGGTTCGAACTGAGTAGGTCTATGTATATGTGGATTTTTTTCAATAAATACAGTTGGCCCTTTGTATCTGTGGGTTTCACAATCACACGTTCAACCAACTACAGACCAGAAACAGTATTTCAAATTCCCAGCTTCAGTTTCCCAATTGCGGATTCCCAAACATGGATCGAAAATACTGGGTTCAGCAAAATGGGTGCTCAGGAAATGGGTGTCAGGAATTAAGGATAGTATTGGCTTTAATCCTAGTAATTATATTTATGGTAATTTAAATAGTTCTAAGGAAAGTTGCTCTTACTTTTCATGTATTTTTTTTTTCCAGGGTTATTTTGGAGCCGTTGGAGCACTCCTTGAACTGTTGAAGATCCCCTGATGTTACCTGGGGAGGGGGTTCCCAGAAACTTCCACAATGGGATCCGTGAACTTTTGTTTTTTTTAAGAGACTTAATTTTATGATTGTGTGCTACCCGAATCAAAGCAAGAAAGGACAAGTGTATTTTTCTAAGACATCAAGATAAATCCTTAAAAATTCTAGTAACCAGTAAGGAAAAAAAAAAATATATGAAAAGCGGACCATGTTCATGGCAGTGAGGATTTGCTGTTTAAGTTGCTCTTCAGTGTAGCTTTGTAAATGTGCGGTGCTTCACTCACAGCCACTTCAGGGCAGAGCTCTTCAGTGTTCAGCTGACTGGTTTTGTGTCTTGTTGAACTTGCTGAATGTAAGAGAAGATACTACGTGTTATAACCTAATCACAGTTTTGTCAACATGGTCTTGGAGATCATCTCCAGTGCATTAACTCTGGTGTGCATTTAGCCTTTGTGTGAATGTATTGAAAAACATGTTTTATTTCAAGGTTTTGCAAACTACGTGGGCAGGTTAATTCTATACTTGTAACTTTGTTGACAATTAAGCAACTTTTAGAAGGGCAGTTCCAGGTTACTTAACACCATAAATCCTGTTTGGAAAGACAGCACTTCTTCCCTGGGCAGAATTTCCTTGTGTAGTGAGGGAATTACTGACCTGATGAAAGTAAGGAAGTACAAAAAGCATAATCTGGAAGATTAAAACCAGACAAAAGGGGTTACTAGAATCAGTATTTCTCCAGGGAACTAGGGAGAATCTGATTATATTTTCATGCTAGTAGAAAACTGGGAATTGAGGTGTCCATTGATTAATTCATGGGGAGCAGGGAGGAGTTCTCCCTGCCTTTCTGCCACCCTTGGTCTTGGTGTTTGCCTGTCCCCAGGCACAGGCTTGATTTCCCTGGCAGTCTGGCTCAAAAGGCAGCTTGACGGGAGAGACAGGTTTCCAGATGGAGTCTTGGTAGAGACTGACTTGAACCTTTTTCTTCTGCTGTGCAGAATAATTTTTAAAACCTTCCCCTTGGAGATAGAGAGCAACGTTTGTGTCTTATTTTGTGTATTATTTGGTGCCTGCATCACTGTTGAAGGTAACGAAGGGTTTGTGTGGAGCATCTTGAACTAGAAGGAAACTCCAAGGCTCTGCAGCCTCCTTGCACTCATTGGTTTCAGGCGAGGTTCCTGGGAGGGAAGGTTCCTAGGGACGGAAGGGCGCAGGGGGGCGGGGCTGGGTCGCTGACGGAGGAGGGGTCAGGAAGGAGGGGCTACGGCCGGCGCCGTCCCTAGTTGGCTGGGCTTCCTCGGAGCCCCCTGTGTTGGCCGCGTGGGGGCAGCAGAGGCCCGTGCTGGTGGCCGTGTGAGCTGAGGGCTGCCACCTGCAGGGTATGGCATGTCCATTTCCCGAGGGTGGCCGCTTTTGTGTACAGTCTCTGGCACACGGTTTGTTGGTGCTTTTGGCCCCCGGTGCAGGCATCAGAGCTGGAGGGACGCGGCAGGGATCAGGGTCTCTGCTGCCACTCCTTGCAGTGCCCCTGGGTGCAGGCCTGAGTCAAGCGGAATCTGGTCCTTTGACCTTGGCTGTTCCCTAGTGCGCCTGGTGGCCCCACCTTCCCTCCACGGTCACCAAAGACAGTGCCACAACCCACTCACTAGTACCATAGTTGTGCTTCTCGAGCCCCTCATGCCTGAGGCCACCTTCTGCTTTGGGCAGAGAGACCCCCCCTTGTTCTCCAGGAAGTTAAGAGAAGGGAGGAATCTTGGAGCCACCTACTTCTCGTGAAAACCCAGACCCTGCCTCCTAGGCCTTTGTCCTGCCTAGGCTTTTGTCCCACCTACACTGACCAGGCTGTGCTAGTGCTTTATTTGAGTCTTCTTGCAACTCTCATGATCCCCACAATTGAACAGAGGAGCAAACCAGTCACATAGCTAGAGCTCCCTCTCCTGCCTTGCAGTCATCTGCCTCCATGGACCCATCACTTCCCATTGTCTGGTGACCTGAGCTTAGCTTATACTACCACTCTATGAACCTTGTTACTAAATCTAACCAACATTTTACGTCAGTCTTAGTTCTAACAAAACGTACCACCTGCTCTTCTGCCTTCCAGGGCCCTTCTATCTGCCAGCTTATTCCCTGAAAACAATTCAGTATTGCCAGCCCCCAGGCACAGTCCTGATTTCCCTTTCTGTCATTGGTAATCACCTTGACATTTCTGAGGTAGTGTGTGTGGCCCAGGGCTTGCCTCTGAGCTCTAGTCCCAAGAATGAATGCCTTCCCCTCTCTCCACTTGTCTATCTCCAAGCCATCCCTGCACAGAAGTGTCAGCATCCTTTCCCCTGAACCTCCTTCAGCATCCTCCTCTTTGTGCCAGCTCATGAGATGCACGTAAACTCAATTTCCAGTCACCATTGCCACCACCACCCTGGTCTATACCACTGCATTTTATTTCAGCAATTGTCCCTAACATTCTGCCCTCCATATGGTATCCCAAAAGGTCCCACCCCACACCCCCCCACTAGAGGCAGTGGTGGTGGTGGTGGTGGGGTGGTATCTGTGGTCATAGCCCATGTGAGAAAGGAAGGTGGCCTGAACCAAGATGGGAGAGGTAGGTGGTTAGAGGGCTGATCCCTGGGAGATGGTGATTGGATATGAGGTGGGGAGGTTCTGTGAGGCCGCCAAGGCTTGTTGGGGAGGCTTGGCTTCGGACTGTGATCGATATCTAACAGGCAGCTGGATATTTGGGTTGGAAATAACAGACCTGAAAATGTGCATGTGAGTGGGAATTTAGTAACTACCAAGGTAGAGTGAGAATAACGAGGTGGAGAAGGAAAAGGCTGCAAAGATCCCAAGAGAGGTCGGAGATGGGGCTGGAGGAAGTATGTTGCTCAGGAGACTGAGGAGAGGAGCTCTCTAGGCATTTACATTAAGAAGTGGCCCTGATTTATCTGCAGGATCATGGATGGTCTTGAAGATGGCAGTTGCCCTGAAAGCTATGGGGCATAAACTGACCTGCAGAGGTCCTAGCAAGGGGTGGTGAGGAGAAATGGCAGCTGCTGCAGGGTGACTGGACCAAGAGACTTTTTTTTTTCTCGTAACAGAATAGTTATTTCTAGGTCAGAGGGGTGGGGTGTGGGCTAGTTCTACCACTTGAACCCCCCCTGAGCACTAGTATCCATATTTGGGAAACTACTCCTGTGTGTCGGGCACATCTGCAGAGCCGAGGCCAGAATGATAGGTTGGTCCTTGGCCTCTGCCTTTTCTCTCTCTGTGACCTAGTACTTTACTCATCATTGCTGACCTGCACCCCACACCCCCAGAAGGGAGTGCTGACCTGTACCCCACACCCCCGGAAGAGACAGGCCAGAGGCTTCTTCCTCACAATCACATATTGCTGGTGACCAGCTCTATTTGATCAGAACCATTCACCTTGCCTTTCCAACTCTTGCTACATGGGCTTAAATGGGGTGCGGGTGACCACAAGTGGGTACATGCTTAACATGAAGTATTTTTCAAAATTTGCTCTTTATTTACATTTTAAGTCAATTACATGCATGTTTTATTTTTTAAAGATTAGCAAAATGCATTAAAATTTTAAAATAGCAATATACAAAAATATAGCTTACAAAACTGCGAATGTTTAAAAATATTCTGCAGAATTCTTAGTGTACAAACTCGTCCATGAAACCTGACACTCAGCATTTCATAAACCTTTTTTTGAGGGAGTTATATAATATCTAGTGAGTGAACTCCAATGGGCTAAACTACAGGACTAAACTACCCTCCTTCCTGGCAATGACTTGTCAGAACCAGAGACAACAGTTACCAGAAACACTATCTTGGAAGACTGGGCGTCACCAGGAGGGCATCCTTAACACTGGCCCCACCTGCCTACTCTAGTGGAGCCTGGGAGGGAAGGGGCAGACAGAGGGATGTGGGCAGCTGGCCCAACATGCAGATCTGCCAGGCTGGTACTGGCATGGAGCTGAGGAGATACATCCAAGTAGAGACAAGTCCCTTGACCCTGGTGAGGCCCACTTTCTAGGTACATGTTCCTGGAGCAGGCAGGGTGTTCTGCCTAACCCTGTAGCCCCAAGTGAGCACTGGATTGGTAAGCAAAGAGTGCTGATGCTTGGTCTAACAGTGGAGGAAAACTATTTGCATCTTGGGACAATTTGGGCTCTACAACTGGGAAAATGATATTTACTGAACAAACCCCTTTATTTTTCTCCTGATATTCTCACTCAAATGGAAGCACCTTAACCCTGTCTAGTAAGAATCACGACCCACCATTTTCCAGTTAACTGCAAATTTCACCTAAATTTAGACATGTTCATCTCTTTTACTCAAATTCATAGCCTAACAGGAATGACTCAAACCCAGGGCCAGAGTCATCAAGTGACAGAGTGGAGTTTCACAACTTCAAGTTTCAGGTCACAGCCCCAAGTTGCACTTTGAATCCTGGGGAAGCCTTGGACTGCTGTTCTGGGTGGCAGGACAATGGGGAAGTGGGTGAGGACCAAGAGGCATGAGTCCATGCGCTTCCCAGGGCTACCTGAAGGAAGCAGCTTTAACTTCCATCTGCAGGGGCAAAAGTAAACTTTTTTTTAAAAAAAAGGTTATTGGTGGGGTAATTTCTGTCAAATGGAAAGCACTGGGCTAGGAGGAAATTCTGTGGAAGCTTTTTTGCTTGTGCATAAAGAGTGGGGAGGGAAAGGGAGCCAGATCCGTCGACATATGTGGTTAATCCTGAGACTGCACCACCTACTTGGTTAGTGATATCTGCTCCACAAGATAGATGCCTTGGCAGTTGCTTCTGCCTGCCTAAGAAAGCCAGACAGTTGTTGCCCGACGTTACTGCTGGACAGGCTTTATTAGGCATTGGCCGAGATGGGGGTGGGGAAGCAACTTGTCTAGGTCATTGCAAGGGCTTCTGGACCTGGATCAGAGGCCTGCACTGCTGATATTGGCTAGAGCTTGCTCTTGAATGTCCTGTCACAGATCAGAAAGAGTCTGTCTGGAAACTGGTTGTGCTCCCATATTATCTGGACATCTGTGGTAAGGGTCAGGGATGAATGGCAGTTTCTGATTTGTCTTGAAAACTAGAATTCCAGTGTGCCGGAATCAATAAAAAAATGCCCTATTCAAAGGAATGTGATTGCAAAACCATCCCCCAATTCTGGGCTCACCTTTTACAGATATTCTGACTTCTGGTATGGCTTGTCTCACATGAATAGGAATGCTCCTTGAATATATTTGTATCACAGTAAAAAATTATATATATATATGTATACACAAACACACACACACACTATATATATGTGTATATATGTGTGTGTATTTGCTTGTATATATGCATAAATGACCTGAAAAGATACACAAGGAACAAAAGTGGGTGCTCAAGGGGTGAGAAGCTGGGCTTGCTGGAGGTCAGGGATGCAAGAAAGACTTAACTGATTTGTGAAGCATGTGAAAGGATTACCTATTCAAAATTAAAGGCACATTCAGCACTGAGCAACAAATGGAGTAACTACTATGGGCAAAGGCGGATGGAGGTGACCAGGGAAGATCAGGGGAAGAGGGAGCCAGCAGACTTGGACAGCAGAGGAGCCCCATGTGACCATGACGGTTACCTTGTATCTGCAGCTTCCATGACCCCTAGACTTGTCACCAGCTAATCCTTGCAAGAACTAGTAAGGGCAGCCTTATAAACCCTGGGTGGTAGATAAAGAAACAGGCTCCAAAAGGTTAACTGGCAGAAAGGCACATGGCTGGTGAGTGGCAAAGGTTATTCAAATCACTCCAAGTACTTTTTGTCCGGAGATCTGGGGATGCCTCCTAGCGTGCAGTTCATAATTCCCAGAAAGTCTCTCAGAAAAGTAAATTACAGTCATTAACAGTAGCTTAGCAGAGTATGGATTGGGCAATGGAGATGACAGGCTTTGGAGTGGGGCTGTGGAAAGGGACAGGGCTTGAAGTCACTGGTGGATCCAAGGGCCTTGGCTTTGGGGAAAGGCTCTTCATTTGTCAAGACTTGTGAAGAAGGCTATCTGGCCATGGTGGGAGGTTCCCTGTATCTCTCAGCCTAGACTTCCTCATGGGTCACCTGCTCCCATCTGGCCATTTCCATCTTGTCCTCCCTTCCTGGGACAGGCCTAACCAAATCACACCATGGCAAAGAAAAGTGGTAGATGACAACCAAGAATCGAGTCAGGCTGTTTTTCCATTTTTAAAGCCAGCTGAATTCAGTTGTGCCCCTGGCAACAACTAGATAATGATTCAGCCACCAGTGGAATCCAGTTGGGGCCGAGTTCTGTTCCACTAACACATGGCACACAAGTAACACCCAATCTTGGAGCTGCTTAAGATGCATTAAGTAAAAAAAAAAAAAAAAAGTCATATTACTAGCCAGTGACCCAAGAGCAGATCAGAGTCCCCACATGTCTACAGATTAACAAAAGGTCATTAACAATGCTTGAAGATAGAGGTGGACAGGGTGGCCTCACTTCGAGGTGTGAATCTGAGTCAAGAGTATTACAGGATCCTTGACTCATTTGTTAAAAAAAAAAAGTCCAGATGGGAATTTAACCTTGTCTGTCACACAAAACTGTAATTTTAATCAGAATAAAGGAAGACATAAATTAACCGCCAGGCATTTGCAGTTACAGCAGTGCAGCACAGGGAAGTCTTGAAGGAGGAGCCAGATGGGGGTGGAGGTGGGGCAAATGCATTCAGGTTGTGTTGCTAAGAGTTGCAAGGAACTACTGCCAAGTGACAGTGGCCATGTTGCAGTAGGACAACGAGCCAAGAAAGGGGAGATGACTACAAGCAGAGCGAGCACTCAGCACTCCAGTATTCAGCCCCACCCTGGCGGAAGAGCTGCATTTTAAAAAGCCCTCCACATTCACAAGGGTTGAGGTCACATTAGTGGCACTTCATGGCATAAAACAGACCCAGTATGGTGCCCAGTGGAGAGTACACAGCACTCTCAAACTTTCCTCGAATGACTTAACTATTTGGGCTTTGCACCTATGGTCCATTCTGCACCAACCACCTCAACTTGCCTTTAGCTGTGACACAGTGAAATGAATTAATTTGTCTTCCTGTAAATACAAGGCTGTAACTGAAAGGCTATGATCCTATAAAAACTGAGTCAAAGCAATCTGCAGTAAGAACACAAGCATTTCTCCTTTTTGGGGAAAAATTATTTCCTATTTGAACCCCATAATGATAAGGTGACATTTGTCCCAAGGCCATTCCATGGAAAATGGTGTTGGCCATTAATGAGGCTAGTCCAGAAGCAAGCCTATTTCTGACATTGGTTGCTGAAAACATTTCACTGGAAACTGGGTGCTTTGCAGCACTCAATTCTATTGTGCTACTTTAGAGAACACAGAAACAGGGTGAAAGTAGGAGTGTACAAATAGGTCTTTTCATGGGTGCCAAACAGGCTAAAGCTTTCATATAAAAATATTTCACACTTTCCTCGCCCTGTTTTACGAAGCAGTCCAGTTGGCATACCACGAATAGGTCACACATAAGAAACAGCCAATTCTGACCAACTGGATTTGTAATTTTCCAAACTGGATTCTGCCCAGCACTCTTCCAAGCTAATGAGAATTTTCATCATCTGACCCCACCCACCTGAGCCAAGGACAGATTCCCTCTCCCATTTTAAGACAGTAGAGGCTGATTCCAGAAAAAATTTCTTGCCACGAAGAGTGACAGGGCTTCCCGCATCCTCTCTCCATATCACGCAGACTGTATTTCCAATGAGAAACTGCCCCACTTGCACCTGTGTGATGGAGCAGAGGCAAAGCTGTCGATGAGGAGCCCATCCCTAGAATGAATGGATGTGGAGCACAGGGCTGTGGAAAAGAACTTTCTGACCCAAGCTGCTTCACATAGCTAATTTATACAATATTCACGAATCCTAATGGACTCTGAGCCATTTCTAGAAAAGCGGGACAGAAAGAGCCAAAGAGTAGCATGCATTTCTCTCCTATAGGGACACTTTCAATTAGTTCTCGCAAGTCCAAATACTGAGGCACGTGCCAATGAGTGAACAGCCCTGCAGGAGCTTCCTGAAACTACATTTTCAAGTGGAGCCCTGGCTAAAAAATTACATAGGGATTTTATTTAGGATGCTTTAAGTTGTTAAAAAGTGAATGATAGGCATTTTTCTCTGAAGTAGAAACTGATAGGGCAAGAGAGAGGATAGAGGGAAGGAAGGAGGGAAGAGGGAAGGGGGTCGGCATCCTCCTTTGTCAAGTGGGCCAGGACTGGCGATCCTCAGCTGTCTGATGGACTCTCAGTAGCTCCCTTCTGAGGCAGGGGGACAAGGCCAGCAGCTATGCTGCAACCATACTGCGTATGCGAGGATGTGGGCAGCACCCCAAGGCCTGAGTTACATAGGGACAGCATGGGCTCAGATCCCACCCCCTGCTAGGGCTCCTGATGGCGCTTGGCTGTGCCTCACTGGCGAGGTGGGGCGTGGAGGTGGGGAGAACAAGAGGAAATGGCTTCTGACCAGGCCTTTCCAAGCGCATCTAATGTTTTTTAGCTTAGATGATTTGATAAGGAAGTGGTGTGAAACAGGGAGAAGCGGTGGCAAGGGGCACTGCTGCTTTGTTGTAACCAAAACCCTTGGGCCCCAAGATGGCCTTATCACAGGAACATAATGCGAAAAGCTTTGTTGGCACTGCCTCACCAACCACTGGCAACTGGTCGTGCTTCGGCTGAGGTAACTGCTGGTTTTACTTGGCTCAGGGGCTGCCGGGAGGGTTCGCTGCTGCTAAGGCATGCACAGTCTGCACAGAAGCTCCTCTGTCCACAGGGTGGGGGTGGGGGTGTGTGGCTTTAAAGACCTGCCCTCAGTTCCCTTCTCTAACACTTGTGTTTATCTTCCCTTCTGCTTGAGAAAGATTCACCTTGCTTGGGAGACAGCGTGTAATGGAGTCAGCAAGAGACTCTCATGAAGTTTCTTGAACCAAACCCGCAGGCTCATTCACACCTCTTCTCTTGACATGGAGTAGTGTCAGCGTGCTTTGGTTGTCACAAGACCCAGAAGTCTGGGTTCTCGGCTTAGCTGGCCCAAGAGTTCTTCATGAGGCAAAGGAAGTGGCAGCTGGTGCCCCAGGTAGAGCAGCCAACAGAGACCACTCGTGTTTCTCCTGCCTCCATGCGGACGTGGGATCCCGCAACAGTCTGATCCTTGTAGTGAGCTATACAATGTTCTCTGCCCCAGGCAGGGGCCCCTGGGGGGGTCCACGGTCCTGCTTACTGTGCAACTGGGCCAGCTGCAGAACTGGCATGTTGCACAGTGGACATACTTTCCGAACCTCCAGCCACTTAATAAGGCACCTGCAGAATGAGACACCACAGGAGGGAAGACATCAGTTCCACGTTCATGGTACCCTCTGCCCACACGCCTCGTGTTGAGCACATCTGTCGCCCAGAGCTGGGCAGTGTGAACAAGGCGCTCCACTCGGACAACACTGTTTACCCTCTGGAGGAACCAGAGTCTCCAACCTTCTAAACAGTGACAGTAAGAAGCCACAGTCAGCATGCTATGCCCTCAGTCATCCACTGCTTCTTACAGAAGGAAGTACACTGAGGAGGATGGTGGGAAGTAGGAGAAATAGAATTTTCTAACAGAAATGCAAAACATAAAATTGTAAGGGAAAGGGGAATATGAGTATGTCTGCAGGAAAGGAGAGACAGCCCCATACCAGCCTTTATATTCAGACTTATCTTGATTTAAAATAACTATAATTTTGATTAAAATATGGTTTTAGGAATGGAAGCTCTCATTGGAAAGTTCCAGTTAAACAGCTGCTTATAGCCTGGGCTCCAAGGAGGTGTGGGCTCATCTGGCTTTCTGCCCAAAGTCCTGCCATGGTGGTCATGTTCCATCACCCCGATCCCTCCTAATGTCACAGACACACACACACACACACACCCCACCCGTAGGGTGCTTTCTGGATTACAGACCAGTCATGAAGCCAAAAGCTTGTCTGGCACTGTCCCTAGCCCTAAGTAAGTTGGCCGATGTGCCTCAAACTCGGGTCCCCTTAAATAATTCCACACCAGTACTCACTTTCTGTGGAAGGCATGTTTACATGGACAAATCCCCAACTCATCTCTAGGCTTGAAGTCTTCTAGACACACTGCACACAGCTGAAAGATAAATTCACAGGTGAGGCAAAGTGCTCAGTGCTTTCTCAGGCCACAAGGTGAAGTGCAGGCTCCTGAGGCCCAGCCATTTAGAAGGAACTTACAAAGTCCCACAGTTCCTTAAGTGAAAGAAAGGCTCGAATGGGCAAGGTCTTCTGAATAAGAGTCTCCTGCTCTTCCCGTCACGTCTTCAAAGATGGAAGGCAGAAGGGAGAAAACAAAGCAAAAGGCAGCTTCCTTTACTTCAGTGTGTCAGAAGAGTCTGACTTACGTTTATTCTCACTAGATAGGCTGGACGTAACGTACTTGGCCTGTGGTGTGCTGAGGGGCTGACTGTCTGCAGTTCTCTGCCTGCTCAGCAGCATAGCCCGAGGGGACTGCTTATGCCCTGCGACAGGCCCCGAGACTCTCTTTTCCCTGGTAACATGCGTTTTATAGTTCCTGGGGCCCTTCACTTTGGCACTGTCCTGTCAGTATCTGTCTTTCTCATATGAAGTTATTCAAGAGTCACTGAATTTAAACTTGTGAAAATGTACAAATGGGGGCAGGATTGCTCTCTGACAGGTGGCTAGGCTCCACTGCTTGGAATGAGGCCTTCTCCTCTACACCCAGATGCCGGATTCCAACCACTACTTCTTGGGCACTTAACAGTGCCCCAGGGACACCAAGTATGGTCATATTTACCAACTTTACAAATGAGGAAAAAGAAGCTCAGAGCAATCACCACGTTTCCTGAGGCCATGCAGTTGGCGAGTGCCACGCCTGGCTGGGGACCCAGGTCTGTTACACTGATGTGCTGCTGCTGCCCAAAAGCTTGAATTTCTCCGTTTGCTTCCTCATCCATCTCCAGGGATCCTAGTTCAACAATCACCATTTCTTGCCGACTACCGACATGGCCTCCTTGTCACTTGTTTTATAACCTATAACATGTAACCCCATCTTCTTAGGTTATGTAACAGGACATGTGGCTCTTGGTGCCCCATGGCCAGTGCTGTGAATGCTGGTCTTCCAACATTCTTCTCTAGGGAGCTTTCAGGGCCTTATGTACATAGCAGACAGGATCTTCACAGGAAGAGGAGAATGGCTAACTGTCTCATCAGACTTGGCATTACTGTTGAGACAGCAGGAGAGCAGGGAGGAAGGCAGGACAGACAGCTGGCCTGGACTTGGACACCCACTAGCGGTGTGACGTCTGCGATAGTGATGCTTCTCAAACTTTGTCCCTTCATTTGTAAAGTGAGGACACTACCTGCCCCGCTCCCCTCGCAGGACTGTCATCAGCTCAGGTTGAAGGGACAGAGCTGAGGTGGCAGTAAGGCGAGTCTATCTACCAATACCAGTTATTTTTATTCATATTTAAATTTCATAAGGGGGGCTCTATTTTCAGGTCCATTTTAAATGTTTTCTAGAGGAAGGTTGAGGACAAGCTGTGGGTAAAGTTGAGAAACTAGCAGTTCCAGCCTTAGAGTGATCTTTTTGGGTCTCAGCTTCCTGTCTGTAGCGGGGAAACGATGTTCCTACTTCCCAGACTGCATGAACAGGCCCTCTGGCCTTAAACACCAGCTTCCCTCCCAGCACAGCCTTCTGAAGCACGGTCAGGACGGCTGGCTCTGCCCGTTGGAGATTCAGTGCTGATCCCACCAGAGGGCAAGAAGTTGGACAAGACACTCATTATTATTTGCTTATTTTTCTAGTCTACAAAATTAGATTTGTAGACTTTTCAAAATTATAACCACTGCTAGTGGTTATAATGTGCTATTATGTTCTTCTCGAACAAATTCTAAAACTATAGTAACCTGAAAAAAAGAAAAGATAAATTCTAACATGTTAAGTGCTAAAGGTAACCAAAAGCCAAGAGCAATCATGAAGAGAAAAGCCTCAGATCTCACTTCTGACAAGTTCCCTGAAGGGTCAAACTAATTTTACAACTTTACAGAGCATATTTTGCAAATGAGCTTTACTTTCTAGTATATTAGCAGTAGATTGTTTCTCCAGTCTGAGTTCTCATCCCTTTTTAAAAATGGAGATATAATTCACATACTAAAATATTCACTCCTTTAAAGTACATAATTCAGCAGTATTTAGTATATTCACAGAGTTGTGCAACCATTGCTACTATCTAATTCCAGAACATTTTCATCAGCTGTTCCCAAAAGCCCATTCCCATAAGCAGTCATTCTCTATTCTTCCTTCTCCCCAGTCCCTGGCAAGCACCATCAACTTACTGTCTTGATGGATTATCAACTTTCTGTCTTAATGGATTTGTCTATTCTGGTCATTTCCAGATTGGAACAGAATCATGAAATGGTATCATATAATCTGTGGTCTTTGTGTCTGTCTTCTACTTAGTATGATGCATTCAATGTTCATCCATGTTGCAGCATGAATCAGATACTTCATTTTTATAGCTAAACAGTATTCCAATTTAATGGCTATACCAAATTTGTTTATCCATTCATCTGCTGATAGCCACTTGGGCTGTTTCTACCCTTTGGTTACTGTGAATAACGCTGCTTTAGACATTGGTGTTTGGTGTACAAGTGTCTGTTTAAAAGTTTTCAGTTCTTTGGGGTATATACCTAGGAGCAGAATTGCTGTGTCATATGGTAAGTCTTGAACTTTTTTGAGGAACTACTAAACTGTCTTCCAAAGTGGCTGCACCATTTCACATTACCATCAGCAATGTATGAAAGTTTCAATTTCTCCTTATCTTTGGGTAATTATTATTGTCTGTCTTTTTGATATAGTCATCCTAGATGGTGTGAAGTTGGTATCTCATTGTGGTTTGATTTGAATTTCCTTAATGACTAAAGATGTTGTGTGTATTGGCCATTTGTATATTTTCTTTGGAGAAACGTCTATTCAAATCCTTCACCTGTATTTTAGTTGGGTTATTTTTCTTTTTATTATTAAGTTGCAAGAGTTCTTTATATTTCTAGACACAAATCTCTTATCAGACAGTCAACTGATTTTGACAAAAGTGAAAAGAATTTCAATGGTGAAAGCACAGCTTTTCAACAAATGGTGCTGGAGCAAATGGACATCCATAGGGACCAAAAGCATGATATGATCCCTAAAGCATAAGCAACCAAAGAAAAAAACTGATAAACAGGACTTCATCAAATTAAAAAACTTTTGTTCTGCAAAAGGCCCTTTTAGGGTGAAAAGACTGGGATAATATTTGCAGATATTTTTATTCTGTAGGCTTTTATTATTGAGTTGTAAGGGTTCTTTACATATTCTGGATACTTCACTCTTATCAGATATAAGATTTGCAAATATTTTCTCCCTGTGGGGTGTCTTGATAATATCCTTTGAAGCACAAAAGTTGTTAATTTTGATGAAGTACAATTTATCTGTTTTTTCTTCGGTTGCTTGTTTGTTAGGTGTTGTGGCTAAGGAACCATTGTCTAATCCAAATCCACAAAGATTTATGTCTATGTTCACTTCTAAGAGTTTTGTAATTTTAGTTGTTACATTTAAGTCTTTGATCAATTTTTGTATATGGTGTGAAACAAGGCTTCAACTTCATTCTTTTGAATGTGGTTATCTATTTATTCCAGCACTATTTGTTGAACAGATTACTCTTTTCCCAGGGAATTGTCTGGCTACCCTTGTTGAAAATCACTGACCGTAAATGTCTGGGTTTATTTCTGAACTCTCAATTCTATTCCATTGATCTGTATGTCTATCTTTCTGCCAGTCTTACTATACTGTATTAAGGCTGTCAAAAATACTGTAGCTTTGTGGTAAGTTATGAAATTGGGAAGTGTGGTCTCCAACTCTGTTCTTTTCCAAGATTGTTTTTGGCTATTCTGGGGTCCCTTGCACTTCCATGTGAATTTTGGGATCTGCTTGTCAATTTCTACCAAAAAAAAAAAAGGAAGCTGTGATTTTGATAGAGATTGTGTTGATTCTGTAAATATTTTGGGGAATATTTGCCATCTTAACAATAGTAAGTCTTCCAAACAATGAATACAGGATGTCTTTCTGTTTATTTAGGTCTTCTTTAATATCATTTGATGATGTTTTATAGTTTTCAGCATACAAGTCTTAACTTCCTGTGGCAAGTTTCTTCCTGTGGAAAGAAAGGACACAGTGTGCCTGCCACATGACTTCTCACCCACTATCTGCCTGACCCAGGAAAACTGACTTAAGCATAACTCTTCCTGGTCCTTGTGCAGTGAGGATCCCAGCTGCTGCTGAGATGCAGAGGGGAGGAGATTCTTCTTTCCTTTCTATACATATACATGCAATACCACTCTGATGAAAGAAGGTATGGACCCAAACTTGTTCAGATTTGGAAGCTATGTGGATGGCTGTACCACCGTACTGTGGATGTGGGCTCAGAATTCTGTAAGGCTATGCATGTTCTATTGGTGTATATGGCAACAGCAGGTGGATGAGGCCTTCTCTGGTGGGGTGGCAGGATAGAAAGAATACAATGCAGGAAAAAAAAACTGAAGAAATAATGGCTGAAAACTTCCCAAGTTTGGTGAAAGAAAAACTTTCTATATGTGAAGTTGAGTAAACCTCAAACAGGATAAATGCAAAGAAATCCCAGACATCATGCCCAGACATTATAAGCAAATTGCTGAAAACTTAAGAAAAAAAAAATCTCGAAAAATGACGCATTAATGATAAGAGATCAATGATGTGAATGACTGTGAATTTCTCATCAGAAAACCATGGAGGCCAGAAGGAAGTGGCACATTTAAAAAGTGCTGAAAGAAAAGAACCATCAACCCAGAGTTCTATATCCAATAAAAAGAACCTTCAGGAATGAAGGTGAACTAAAGACCTTCTCAGATGAAGGCTAATGAATAGAAGTCATAGTCAGCAGATCTGCTCTAAAAGAATTGCTAATGGAAAGTCATCAGATAGAATATGACATAGGAAGGGAACTAGGGACACTGGGAATGAAGAGCAACAGAAATGGTAAATATCTGGATAAATATAACAGACTATTCTTTCTCTCCTAAATTCTTTAAAATATATCTAGTGGTTAAAAGTAAAAAATATAACACCGTCTGGTGGAATTTTCAATGTGTGTAGATGTGATGTGATAGCTGTTGCATAAAGAGAAAATGTAAAATGGTCTATATGGATGTAAGGTTTCTATATTCCAAGTGAAGTGCTAAAAATTGGATCCAAGTATTTATTTTGTAATTCTTAAGCAACCACTAAAAAATTATACAGAAGTATAAAAGTCAAAATCACAACAGATAAAATGGAACACTAAAAATGTTCAAATAACCAAAAGAAGGCAGGAAAAAGGAAATGAAGGAATAAAAAAAGAGAAGAGAAAGCAGAAGACAAATGATAAAATGGTAGATCTAATTCCAAACATATCAATAATTGCATTGAATTTAAATTATCGAAACACACTGATTAAAAGACAGATAGGCAGAGTGGATTAAAAAACATGACAAGAAAACTCACTTCAAATAAAATTATATAGGTAGACTGAAAATAATAAAAAGATGGAAAAAACATGCGATGCAAATGTTAATCAAAGAAGCTAGAGTGGCTACATTAGTATCAAAAATTTCAAAGCAAAGAAAATTATGAAAGATGAAAAAGACATGAGATCTTGACAGTCAATTCACCAAGAAGACATAAAAATCCTAAATGTGTATGCACCTAACAACAGAGCTTCAAATAAATAAATAAATGGAAACACATAATGTGTTTATAAATTAGAAGACTCGACATAGTAAAGATACTAATTTTCCTCTGATTTATAGATTTAATGCAATACTAATCAAAATCTCAGCAGGATTTTTTTTTGTACATATAGACAAACATTTACATGGAAGAGCAAAGAAACTAGACTAGCTAAAATAGTACTGGAAAAGAATAAAGTTGGAGAAATCATACTACTTGATTTTAAGACTTACTATAAAGCTACAGTGATCAAGACTGAAGAGATAGGCATGTAAATCAATGGAGCAGAATAGAGAATCCAAAAACAGACTCACGAAAATATGGTCATTTGATTTTTGACAACGGTGCAAAAGAAATTTAATGGGGAAAGCACCACTCATCATAACCAGAGCTGGGGACACTGGGTGAAGAAATCAAAGACTAAATGCAAATGGCAAGTAGATCATAGACTAATGCCTCTTTTCCTGAGAATGCCTCTCAGGCTTCTCTTGAAAAAAAAACCCAGATCTGGCAACAGTTAGCTAGAGCTGAGTGCTGGCAACTTCTTTACGCAGGACTTGTGTGCCTCAGTGTGCCACAGCTTCCATGGCACCTTTCTGTTTCCCTTGACTCCAAGACTCTATTCAACTTATTATCCCATTTGCATGGCTAGAACTAGAAACATGTTTATTTTAGAGATCTGCTTCTCTCTGTCTCTATAAAAAGATAGAGGAAGAAAAGATGAAACAGGGGTTTTATCTTAAACTATGGGTTTTAAGAGAGGGTATTTTTCTTTATAGAAGGACAATATATTTTCATGTTTTGAATATGTATACATCACTCCTTAGCTTCATTTATCATGTGTTGCTTGACTCCTAGACTGGTAAAAAAAAAATTTAAACAAAAAATGATATAAATAGTCTAGGATGCTGGGAGTAGGGTGGGGGTGGCGTTGCTGTCTGGGCATCTGAGTCTGCAAGGTCCCAGGAAGGCTCCCTTAGGGGAGCAAAAGCCAAGAAGGAGCTATGTGATCACGCAATACTGGACCCCTTAAGAGCCTCTCAAGTGTATACTCCAGATAACAGAACAGTTGCCTCTATGAGACTGCTAACTTCTTGAGAGCAGAAATTAGTATTTTATGTTTGTTTGTGTCTCCTGGTTTAGTAGTGTCTGACATGTTTTATATATTCAATACTTTTAACGTTAACTAATTTTCCTTCTTTAAAAACACTGCATATAAAACTAACATTCCTTTTGACAAACTTCCCCTAATCTCTTTCCTCTTCTTTTCTCTTTGTGTGATCATTACATGTCCTTCTCAAACCCAGTAAAACACTTTGTAGTATGCATATAAACCCATGAGCAATGTGGTTTCTTTTAGTTTACGTATGTGATGTAAACATTGGTATCATTTTGCAACTTGCTTTTTTCAAGATCCCATTAGGGATTTTCCCAGGTTGACTGATATATTTATAGAGCTTATTCCTTAATTTGCCTGCTGTATAGCACCTCATTGTTATGAATCGCTGTATCAGGTTACCTTCCTTCCCATCCTTTCTTAATCTTCCAGCATATCATGTTTTATTTATTCATTACCCTATTGATAGAAAATTTAGCTTGTCTCTGATTTTTCACTATTATAATTATTCACTAATAACAGTATCCATATTAAATTCCATGTGCTTATATAGGACTAAGTTATATATGACTATATGCTACTGGAATGCACACAAATCTAAAAGCTTGACAAAAAAATAGTTTTGACACCAAGAAATGCAACCTGAAAGGACCAAATGAATTGTGAAAAATACATGGAGGCCTCTAGAAACAACCTAGAGAGCAAGGTTAGGTTTTCCTAGTTTATACCTTCAAATAACAAGGGGAAAAAGATAAGTAGCTTGGCCACACTCATTGAAACTGGAATTGGTGGGTACAGCTGGGATACTGACATACAGTTACGTAACATGATGCATGTATTCAGGATAAAGACTCTAAACTGTTGGGTCAAACCAATAAGGAAGACTTCGTTTCTTGACAAACCTGGTTATTCAATATTGCTAATGTATGTCAGAATTTAATCTTTTCATTTATGGTCATCAAAGAGACTCCAAATAGAAAAGGGATTACTCTCTATTACTTCATGTTAATTTAGGCTAATTTAATAATGGGAAAATTTTAAAATCAAATAGTAATCAATGCTTGAGTTTAATCTAAGGTTAGCTCAACCATGTGATAATATATCAACTCTGATAAAAAATATGCAGAAAGAGCAAAGGAGCAGTAGATGATTTCAAAGTGTTCAAGAATAATATAAATCAATTTTATTATTCAAGTAATTTCACAAACTCTCTTTTAAAGAGACTGGCAATGTAGCTTCACTATAATTAGACTATATAAAACACCGATACTACAATATACGGCTTTCCAAGTCCTTGCTTTAAATACTAATTCAAAAACTCACAAAAGGAGGAAGAAAAAGGGCTCTAAGATTAAAAATTCTGAACATTGTCAGAGGCAACACAAAGAATAAAATGAGAAAGAATTTTTACAGACTATGTGTCTTAAGGTGTACAGCAGGACACACACACACTTTTGTATGTTTTAAGTTACAAAGAAAAATAACAGTGAACACCTATGAACAAACAATGCAACCTCAACACTAGACAATCCCAAGGATTTACATCTCTCCCTATATGTTCTTCCCTACTTCATCCCTCTACCTTGCCTCCCCAAACTCCCAACCCCAGAAATAATCACTTTTTTGTGACATTGGTAAGAAGGGACTACTGGGAACATTTTCAAGAGTGAAATTACTCCAAATTCATGTTGAGTAGAAAAACTTATATCTATCTCCTACTCATATAGCATGGACAGCAAGCAGCATCATTACATTGGCATCTTCCCTATTAAAAATATGAGTTATGTTACTCTCTTAAAGCCTTTACGTATTGATTTTTATGTGACCTCAACCTTAAATATTCTATAAACCTATTTTTTCAACTTCTGAAAATAATGATGTTTAAGCATATGACAGCATAATTCTATTAGAAAATAGATCAAGACTGAAATACTTATAAGGCAACTTACCTCATGTAAATTCAGTTCTTTTACTTTTTCTTTTAATATAACCTATAAGACAAAAAAAGCATATTCTTATGCCCATTTAAATCTGTAATTTAAAAAATTCCTCATTGTACTCATGATTATTTTTCTTTGGTATATATAGCTCATTTTCACTCAAATTCAATATTGGAGAGAATCTCTTTTACAGTTTGAGACAGCACATTTTAGCAACATTCTTTAAACTTTAGCAATGATGCAATATTCTCCTGGAAACAATTTTAAAATCTCTTTGACAATAGATTAAATTTTGGGAAGAGACATTAACACATGCCTATCTGGACTAAGAGCTAACATGGAGAGAAAATAAATAAGGTTGATTGCCTTATGATTCAGTAAACCACAGCACTGGCTGATGGGACTGGCTGATTCATAATTTATAAAAGATTAAAAAGATCAATCTTTTAGAAGTTTCACTTATTCTTATACATCACTATCTTCAGAAAACTTTAGTTCTACCCAGTTATAAAAATAGGTTTAAAATTCATCCAGGTGCTGGTTCCTAACCTGACTTTGTAGGGATTGTATATCAGGCAAAAGGTATGCCAAGTGATAAGAGGGCAGATTATTATTTAAATAGAAAATTTCTGAGATTAAACTTAGCTTGTTAGAGTTACATTTCAAGTGAAATTGGGGGAAAAATCTCTAAATTTAGTATCTTATATTCCCGAACCAAAAATAGTTTTAAGGGCACATCATAGTTTCAGAAATCACAATCAGAAACTACCATCTAGCTATGGAGGGATGTATGCTATTTCCAATTCAGTAATTTTTAAAGACAATTTTTATCATGTGTTTTGATAAAGACTATTAGTTTCATCAATTTCCCCTTTAAATGGCCACCAAGGCCAATTCACTTTCTAGTTAGCTTACATACAAATATCTTATAGGTTGTCAAGATTATGATAGAATTGAGACAAAAAATTTCATTTAGAAAACTAAAACGTTTCACTGTGTGTATGGATCCCACAGAAGAGTGTGGGATTACCTACAATATCAGTGTGAACATCTAAGGAACTTGCCAATGAGCTCAGATTTCAGAGAGACATGGACAAAAGATGGACAAAAAGATATGTAATCCTAAAATGGTGAGCTAGTTCTGGAACATCGTGTCAGCAAGGTTAAAGACCCAAATAAACTGAAGCTTACAAAAATACACACACACATACATACATACATACATACATAAAAACAATAAAAAGCTAACAACAACAAAAATAATTTCATGCTTAGAGCCAAAAGAAAATTAAGAAACACCTATGTACACTGTTTGGTGTCAGTGGTAAAATGTTAATGGATAATACATAGAAGAAAAAAATAAATTTTAGTTGGCCTTCGATAAAAGCTGACTTTATACTTTAAAGATCAAATCAGTAAAGGGATAGGATAAAGGGGTAGTGGTAAACAGTGATGATCCATATATCTGGACTTCTAGTGGTGTGACATAAGCTAACATTTAAAGTACAAAGGGGAGGAGGTGAGATAACTATAACAAAGCTGGTCACCTCTGAAAAACTGGTATGTCTTCTAATGAAAAGGAGGTAAAAAATTCATTTAATGAAATCTCTGAATTCTATTAGGTTAACAGTAACTTTAAGGATTATAAGCTACAGAATTCCTCTTTAGCAAAATGTTAGCTCAAGTTTTCTGTTAAATTATATTATTATATCATCTCAACTTCCTATAACTCAAAATAATACTTAAGAAGAGTACTTAAAGTGAAGTTGATCTATTTTGTACTGCAAACTGAAATTTTACAAGCAAAATGCTAAAATGAATGCCAATAAATTGAGTCCTAGTTTAAAATATGAATGGAAATCTGAGTTCTCATTTTGGCAAAAAACATGATCAAAGTCAATCTGAAGTAAATTTCTTACCTGTTTGTAGGCATAAAATTCTTTGTGCGCTTGATGTCTTAGCCTAAAAGAGAAATGAACAATGCAATATTGAGATTTCCAATATATCAACTTGGAAAAAATCATTTATGATTTAAAGTCCAGAATCTTTATCCTGGAATACACCCAAATGACAAATCTGTTACCGTGTTATGAGAAAGTAACCGGTGAACCATAAAATGTTATTCTAATGTAAGTTCAAGTGAAATCTCATTAAAACAAAATCTTGGTATAACAAATATTTTAATGAAGACTCGGTTCATTTTACATTGATAGTCTACTTGTTTCAATAAGTTAACATATCACATTTTTCTTAATTTAAAAATTTAAGTATAACATACTTCTAATGTACAAAAACCTTAATAAAGCTAAATATTTAAAGACACACAAACACACACAAACAGTGCAACTATCATCTAGATCAACACATAGAACACTTCTAGTACTCCTTAAATGACTTCTAATCAATATCCACCCCTAACAGGTACCCACTATCCCGATTTCTATCATTGGAGATTAACTATGCTTGTTTTTGAACTTTACATAAATGGATCATTTGGTATTCTTTTGTGTTGCCTTCTTTCAGTCAACAATTATTTGTGAAATTTATCCATGTTATTGCAGTAACTGTCTTTTTGACTGACATAGTTTTCGGCGGTATGAATATAAAACAACTTAATTTTACATTCTACTATTGACAAATATTTAGAGACTACTTCCAGTTATTTATTATCAGTAAAGCTGCTACATAAACTCTTCCACATGTCTTTTAGTGGACATACAGACTCATTTCTGTTGCGTATATACCAGCAGGAGTAGAGCTGCTGGTCCAAAGTGCTTGTACTGATTTCTAATCCTTTGGGTAATGAGTTCTAGTTTTTCCACATCTTTGCCACTGCTTGGAATGGTTAGTTTAAAATTTTTTAGCCAGTCTGGTGGGTGTTCAGTGGTATCTCATTTTGGTTTTAATTTGCACTTCCAAATGGTGTTTAGAACCCTTTCATATGCTTATTGCCCATTTAGATACTTTCTTGTATGAAATGCTTGTTTGAGTCTTTTGCCCATTTGAAAAAATGAGTTGTCTACCTTTTTCTTATTGATTTGTAGGAGTTCCTTATATATTTTAGATGCAAGTCTTTTGATGGGTCTTTTGTACTGCAATTATATTCTACTCTATGGCTTGCCTTTTCATTCTGATGAACAGAAGCTTTTAATTTAAGTCCAATTTATCAACTCTTCCCAATAATGTCAGTTCTTTTTGTGGTCAGGTAAAGAAATCTTTGCCTACCCCCAGGTCTTAAAGATACTCTCTTCTGTGTACTGTGAAAACAATTTGTTATTTTATCTATTAAATTTAAGTATATGACTCTCTGAAATTAGTCTTATATATATGATTTGAAGTAGAGGTTACAATTCTTTTTATCCACATGCAGATTTTCATTTGGCTCATTTATTAAAAAGACCTTTCTTTTCCCACTGCATTGCAGTGGCACATCTGTCATAAGTCAGACCCAATATGTGAGTCTTTCTACAATTTTTATTCTGTTTTGTGGATCTATTTGCCTATACTTGCGTACTGGGTTGAAGAGTATCCCCTCAAAAATTCATATCCAACTGAAACCTCAGAATGTAACCTGGTTTGGAAATAGTCTGCATACTATTAGTTAAAGAGAGATCATATTGGGATTAGGGTGGACTCAATCCAATATGACTGATATCCTTAGAAGAGGAGAGGAAATAACAGACACGGGGATGAAAACCAGGTGAAGATAGAGACAGAGACTGAAGTGATGCAACTACAAGCCAAAGAAATACCAAACATTGCCAGTAACCACCAGGACAGGAAGAGAGGCAAGTAAGGATCCTCTCCTAGAGCCTTCTGAGGGAGCATAGCCCTGCTGACACCTTGACTGTGAACTTCTAGCCTCCAGAACTGAGATTAAATTTCTTTTGTTTTAAGCCACCCAGTTTGTGGCATTTGCTTACAGGAGCCCTGGGAAACTGATGGGCCTGTATCAATACCATGGTAGTTTTTTTTTAACTTGTATTTTGAAATAATTTTAAGCTTACAGAAGAGTTGCAAAAAAGAGTTCACATATACCTTTCTCCCAGCTTTTCCAATGTTTATATCTTACACAACCATAGTACAATGATCAAAACAATTAACATATATTGATATTGATATATTAACAGACTTTATTTGAATTTCCTGGGTTTTTTTTTCCCACTAATGTCCTTTTCCTATTCTATGATTTAATCTAAGATTCCATCTTGCATCCAGTTATGTCTCCTTAGTCTCCTCCAATCTGTGACAGTTTCTTAGTTTTTCCTCGTCTTTCGAGATTTTGACATATTAACCAAGATCATGGTTATGGCAGTGTCTACTGGGTCTCTCCATTGTAGTTACTATTTTCCCCTTTGTAACTGATCTCAAACTTTTGCCGACTGATTTTAGCACCCATCCTGCTTGCAACAATTACTGTACTGTTTTCCCGGTGGTGGTTTTGTAGTTTCCTAATTCCCTGTTACATTAACTGGAATTCTTCTGTAAGGAAAAGATGTCCCTTCTCCCTCATTTACTTATATCAGTATAAACTCATGGTTATTTGTTTCAGTCTATGGGTTAGAATTCAATATGATCATTATTTATTTTGTTGCTCAAATTGATTTAGGTTTGGCCTTTAGGAGCTCCATCAGGTTGACTCCTGTGTCCTTTCTACATGCCTTCATCCTTGTCCATGTATTTCCTTGCTTATTGGCACTGAAAGATGTTCCAGGCTCATCTTGTATTTTCCATGCCCCAGTTATGGAATTAACCACTTCTTCCAAAGAACATTGGTTTCTTTTATTGGAGAATAGTATTTAGAAACCAAGACCTGGGTGCTAGGTGAATTGCACTCTGGTTCAAGTACTGGAGCTCTGTAACAAGTCTTGGGGACTGATAGTATAAGTCTTCAAGCTTTGTTCTTAACTATTGTCTTGGCTATTTTTGGTCCTCTGCACTTCCATTTAAATTTCATGACCCTGCCAATTCACACACACACACACACACACACAATCTGTTGGGATTTTGACTGAGATTGAATGGAATTTATAGATCAATTGGGGAAGAACTGACATCTTTGCAAGACTGAGTTTCCAACCTAGCAACATAGC
>NW_006442491.1:15847291-15867026 GCF_000325575.1 Pteropus alecto | reverse complement strand
AGTTTAAACTCTGCCTTTTATAATTTGTATATATTTTACTTATTTATTCATTTCTTTTATTTTTTTTCTGCAATGGCTAGGACCTTTAAAACAATGTTAAATAAAAGTGGTGATAGTGAATGTCCCCATCAATAGGTCACTATTATGTTTTCTCTAGATTTTTTTAATAGATAACTTTGATTCAAATAACGTTCCCTTGTATCGTTTGATTAAAAAAAATCATAAACAGATATTACTTTTTATTAAATGTTTTTTTCATCACTTTTTCTCCCCTTTTTACAGTCAATGTGATATACTGTAGATACCTTCATTCCTAGAATAAACCCCACTTGGTTGTAATATACTTTTTTGCATATCTCTGAATTTGATTTACTATATTTTGTTCATGAGAAAGATTAGTCTATAATTTCCTTTCTTGTAATGTCCTTGTGAGTCTTTGGAATCAAAATTATGCTGGCCTCATTATATGAGTTGAGAAGAATTTCTTCTATTCTCTGGAAGAGTCATTTAATAAGAGTGGTATTTTTTTTTCTTAAATGTTTGAAGGAATTCCCTGGTGAAGTTACCTAGCTTGCAGTCTCTTTGTGAGAATGCTTTAATAACACATTCAATTTCTTATATAATTATTAATATTTTCTTTCTTCTTGAGTCAGTTTTATTTCAATAAGAAAATATTCCTTTATTTGTATTCACATAACATATAATTAACCATCTTAAAGTGTATAATTCAGTGTTATTTAGTGTAGTCACGATGTTGTGCAACCACTAGCTCTCTCTAGTTTCAAAACTTTTTCAACATCCCCTGCCAAAACACCTGGTCTCCTTAAGTAATCACTCCCTTTCCCCCCTCACCCCATTCCCTAGAAACCTCTAATCTGCTTCCTGTCTCTGGATTTGCCTATTATGAATATATTATATAAAAGAAATCATAAAATGTGACATTTTGTGTCATTTAGCATGTTTTTCAGTTTCACCCTAACTGGAGCATGTATCGATACTTCGTGACTTTTTATGACTAAATATATGCCATAATTTGTATATTCATTCATCTATTGATGGACATTTGGGTTGTAGTCACCTTTTGGCTATTATGAATAATGCTGCTATAAACATTCCTGTATAAGTTTCTGTGTAGACATCTCTCTCCATTTGCCTTGGATATACACTTAGGAGTAAAATTTCTGGATCATATGGTAATTCTATGTTTAACTTTTTGAGGAACAGCTGAACTCTTTTCCACAGTGGCTGCACCATTTTACATTTCCACCAGCAATGTATGTGTTCCTATTTCCCCACGTCCTTGCCAGTACTAATAATTTTCCATATTTTGATTAGTATCTTAGTAGGTGTAAAGTGGTATCTCATTGTGGTTTTAATCTGCATTTCCTTAATGACCAATAATGTTGAGCATCTTTTCATGGGCTTGTTGGCTATTTGTTTATCTTCTTTGTAGAAATTGCTATTTAAGTCCTTCACCTATTTTTAATTTAGTTGTCTTTTTGTTGTTGAGTTGTAAGAGTTTTTAAGATATATTCTGGATATTAAACCTTTATCAGATACATGATTTGCAAATATTTCTCTCCTATTCTGTAGGTTGTCTTTTCATTTTCTTGATAATGTTCTTTGATACACAAATGTTTTTGATTTTTATAAGCCCAATAGAAAATTTTTTCTTTTGTAGCTTGGGCTTTTGTTGTTACATCTAAGAATCCATTGCCAATCCAAGGTCATGAAGATTAACCCATTTTTTCCCCCAAGAATTTTATAGTTTTAGCTCTTATATTTAGGTTGTTGATCCATTTTTGAGTTATATAGGATGTGAGGTGGGGGTTAAACTTCATTCTTTACGTTTTATTCAGTTGTCCTGCCATTTGTTGAAGAGGCTTCTTTCTTGGCTGAAAATCAGTTAGCCATAGGTGTTTATTTCTGGACTCTCAATTCTATTTCACTGGTTTATATGTCTATTCTTATACCACAATGTTTTGATTACTGTAGTAAGTTTTGAAATTAGGGAGCTTGAGTCTTCCTGTTTTTTTTTCTTCTTCAATATTGTTTTGGTTATTTGGGGCTCCTTAGAGTTCCAAATGAATTGAGGATCAGTTTTTCCATTTCTGCATAAAAGGCCATTGGAATTTTGATAGGAATTGTATTGAATCGGTAGACTGCTTTGAGGAGTACTATCATTTTAATAATACTAAAGCTTCCAATCCATGAACATAAGATGTCTTTTCATTTATTTAGATCTTCTTTAATTTCTTTCAGCAATGTTTTGTAGTTTTAGTGTACAAATCTTTCACCTCTTGGGTTAAATTTATTCCTGAGATTTTATTCTCTTGGATGTCATTGTAAATGGAACTGGTTCCTTTATTTCCTTTTCAGATTGTTTCTTGCTGGTGTATAGAAACACAACTGATTTTTGTGTGATTTTTATACCCTGAATGTTTGCTTAATTAGTCCTAGTAGATTTTTTTGGTGTGTATTCTATGAGTTTATCTATGTATATAGAGTTTTACTTCTTTCTGATTGGATGCCTTCTATTTTGTTTCTTGCCTAACTGCTCTGCCTAGAACTTCTAGTATAATACTGAATAGCAGTGGTAAAAACTGGCATCTTTGCCTTGTTTCTAATCTTACACGGAAAACTTTGTCTTTCATGGTTGAGTATGATGTTAATTGTGGATTTTTCATAAATGCGATTTCTCGGGTCAGTTTTGATAAATTATGTTTCTGCTAGGAAAATGTCTAATTCAACTAAAATTTCAAATTTAGTGGCACAAAGTTGTTCATATCCTTTGTGATCTTTTAATGTTTGTAGTATTTGTAGTAATGTCCCTTTTTCATTTTTGATATCAGTAATTTGTTTACTCTATTTTTCCTGATCAATATTTCTAAAGATTCATCAATTCTGTTAATCTTTCCAAAGAATCAACTTTTTGTTTCAATAATATGTTTTCAATTTCATTGATTTCTATGCCTAGCTTTTAAATTTTCTTTTGCGTTTAACTGGCTTTTTTTTTAAAGCTTCATGAAAGGAAAATTTTCATCATTGGTTTTCAGTCTTTCTTGTCTAATATGTGATTTTGAAACTATAAATTTCTATTAATTAGGTCAAATTTATTAATGATGTAGTTCAAATCATCTCTATCCTGAGGTTTTTCTTTTTTTCTTTTGTCTGCTTGTTTTACTGAGAGAAGTGTACAGTGCTTTTCATGTAAAGGAATAAAATGAACTCCATTTGAGTTCATTAAAATGAGGCTTAATTTGTACATTTGTTTTATTTATTTGACTCCTTTAAATTGGATCTGCATATTTTCCCAAAGCATCATTACTTCCAGCCACAGCATGGGTGAATTTGTGCTTATCTTTTTCTTCAATCCCTGGCTCAAAAATTCACCCCTGCCAGGAAGTTCTATTTAAATTATCTTCACCCTTCTGATTATTCTTTTAGACTCTAAGTCCCACTAATTACCTAATATTTTAGATTGAGCTATTTTATTTTACATTTGCTATGCAATGAACACAAATGTCTCTTTGCTATTCCTTCCAGGAAACAAACTACTAGTAATATAGGTTGTAATTTATTTGGTGAAAGGTAAGAATGGAAAACAGTATTTTTAATTTCCTTTTTCTTCAGCAGCTTGTTATTCATTATTAAAAGAAAAAAAAAACAGTAAAATAGGTATAATCTTCATTCAAAAAGTTCCAGGCTCAAAAAAAAAAAAGATTTTGAAATTCAAAAATAGTTATTGGGAAATGAGGCCTGATAAATACAATTTATCATTATTTTTTTAAGTGATTAAGAACACATGCTCTGAGGTCAGATCCAATTGGGTTTGAGTTACAGTTCTAACCAACTTTTATCTGTGTGGCTGTAGGAAAATTAATTAACTTCTGTAAAATAAAGATTAAAAAATTACCTAGTTTAACTGCAGTGTATAGCACAGGATCTGACACATAGTAAGTGTTTAATAAATATTCATTCCTAAAAAAGTATCTAAGAAAGCATGATTAACAATGCTGAACGGTTTGGAGAAAATGACAAAACAAAACAAACAAACAAACAAGACAAAACCAGCTTATGGCCACTACAAACCTGTGGTCTCCATTCTCAGCTAGACCCTCCTCATTGCTCTCTAGTTTTACACACTCTCGCTCAGTATTTTAATCTGTTTCCACGCAGTAGTCACTTCAAACCTTGCCACTTTCTTCAAGCTTTATCCTATCACCTCCTTCCCTATTCAACTACTTTACAAAGAAAGAGACTGTAATACATATAGCTCTCTCACTCCCAGCCCTGCATACCTACATATATACTGTTCTCCAGTTACCTTCATCTCTGTCTTAAGAAGGTATGCTCCTGCTTTGACTAATACTACTTTAACTTTTAGATGTTTCTTCTCACTTCCATGATTCATTCTCTCACAAATCTTCCACAACTAGCTCATTCTCCTGAATATTTATAAATGTAATATTTATTTGATAAATCTGTATCTTAAAAAAAAATCAAACACCAAAATACATTCTTGGTTCTACAGCAAACTGCCCCTCAACCCCAATCTTTTCTCAGCCAAGATTCTTCAAAGAGGAGGTAGGTTATATTACTTATATTCATTTTCATCTGCTGTTCAGGCTTTGCCCCATTATAGCGCACCTTTCATCATCCCTGTGACCCATGCTACTGAAACATTTCTCAGATTATGGATGCAAATTGTTAAATGTACAATTGACTCATGAACAATGCATGAGTTAGGGGTGCTGACCCCTTGTGCAACTGGAAATCCACGTATAGATTTTGACTCCCTAAAAACTTTACTAATAGCCTACTGTCGACCAGAAGCCTTACCAATAACATAAACAGTCAATTTAACATATCTTTTGTTATATGTATTATATACTGTATTCTTACAATAAAGAGAAAAAATGTTCTTAAAAAATCATAAGGAAAATACATTTACAGTATTTATTTTAAAAAATATGCACATAGCGAACCCACGCAGTTCAATCCTGTTGTTCAAGAGTTAACTTTACTGAACTTTTCAATTCTCTTACTGGACCTTCTTGGGAACAGCTGACACAACTGACTCAATCCACTGAAACCCTATTTGTTGGGTACCTCTCTCAAGATTTACTATCTTCTGCTATCCCTTCCTAGTCTCTTTAATGGGCCCCTTTTAAATATTAATGTTTCCCTAGGATTCTCTCCTAGATTCATTTTATTTCACTACACTATGTTCTCTGTAGGAGCCACTCCTGGCTATAGTTTCCATCTATATTACATGACCTTCTACTTTCAGACCAGTCTTCTCATAAGCTTTAGACATATATCCAACTGTGTACTAAACATCTTGACTATTACACAGGGAACTTGGTTCCATGTCTGAAATGGAACCTATCATCCTTCCACCCCAACTTGCCCATCCATTTTCGATCTCTGTGAAGGGACTGCTTAAGCCAGAAGTTCAGGAAAGATTCTAAGCTCATCCTTTTCTCGTCTTTAATGCCCAGTCACCAAATTCTGTTAATTTTCACCTCCCAAATATTTCTCACAACCATCCATAACATACTCTCTCTAGCTCTATTGTCATTATCTTGGTTCAAGACCTTATAATATCTATTAGGTAAGTCAATATTTTCCCTCTATTTTTAGTCTCAAAATTGTACATATATATCAAAGTCATATATAATTTTACAGGGTTAGTAAAAAAACTGGCAGTCCTCTGCCTTCTTTCTCAGAGATAACCATTTTTTCCCTTTTAGCTCACTATTGATATTTACTTTCATATCTCTAAATATCCTTCTTGTGTTGCTACTCTTGATTTTTCAGTTGTATGCATATCTAATGACTTCCTACTAGGAACACCATACTTTCCTTTACAAAAAATCACTTATCGAGTGCCAGTATTGTGCCAGGCATTGTTCTGTTTTGGGAAAATGATACAGCAAACAAAACAAATGTCTATCTGGGGAGAGAGATAAATAACAAACATAAATTAGAATATTATATGATTCACTATAAAATAGGATCATTCCTAGCAAGGTTAGATGTCCTTTTGTGCTTCAGTAGTGATCTATTCATAGCCCTATCACAGGCAGCAGGCTCTACACGACAATATTATGTAAGATCGTGGTTGGTAGTGGGTGCCTTGTTTATTAGACCTAAGCAGTATTCCTCCTATGGTTCTGATGAGTCTGGCTATGCATGAGAACAGAAGAGCCCCCTAGGAAGGTGCTGGAGAACTTATGTTAAAAAATAGGCCTGGGTAATTTTAGAGGAGTTGAATCCATGAATCCCCTGACCAACTATAATGACTTGTTAAATCCAGACTTAACATCTGAAGGGTTAAAAGTAACAAACTAGGATGAACAGAAAGGAAATGCTTCTTACTTTAAGGTTAAATTTTCGAAATGGTTACCAATGACTTATAAATAAAGCTTAGAAATGTTTGAACATGACAGGCTTCTCTGATTTAAAACGATAATTTGATTTTAGTGTAGCAGATCCCCACTTATTTGCTTTGTTAGCTGAATAATAAAAAAGGATAAAAAAGGATAAAATGAAGTACAATGATAATGCATGAAAACAATTGCTATCTTTTTTTATCTCTTTACTTATTTGCTTGATCATTAGAAGAAATACAATGAGGTAAAATGGTGTTTCATAACTTATTTCTCAAAAAACTTACCCAGAATCACAATTGGTATATTAGGATTTTTCTAAAAACAAAAAAATTAAAGGCTTAATTCTTTAACATATAATAAAAACTGTACTATACATTTTAGAATATTTTATATATTATAATCTTTCCTTAATGAACCTTTTAAAAGTATTTGGTTATATTTTTGTATTAGTTTTTCTTTTTAAAAATAATTTGGTTTCAAATATTAAATTTGCAAATTTCTAAGTTAAGTCAGTATTTGTGGAGAAATAATCAAAAAATTTAGTAGGTCTGAAAAAACGGAAACTTTTAATGCTATTCCCATATCCTGTCTGTGCTATGGCTAATTCCTTAATTAAAAAAAAGCTGAATATTTATATAACATTTATCAAACTATTTATCAAACTATTATTAAAGAATTATTTTAAAAAAGGACATTTCTAGAAATAAACAGATTTTTAAAAAGTGTTTCCTGAATGCTACAATTATATTAGCTAAGTATTTCTCTGAGCAAGACCTAAAAATCATAAGCAGCCAGCATATCTATGAGATACAAAGAGTGATTACACTTTGTGAGAACTTCAGAAAAAATTCACTTTCTATGAAGAATGTAAATTCACTTGTCAGAAAATCAGAAGCTACATACTAAATTCATTTGAATTTGACAATCAGTAAGTGCCCTAAAACACTGGGGGCCACAATGAATTATTGTTGAAAGATATCTGAAAATGGCATTTATGTTAACTATAATCATACTGTACAAACACTAAAAACTGTTAGATGTATAGCTGTATAATAAAATTCAATTTTCTATTATTTTATTCCATAAGCTCTTTGAACAATACAGTATAAAAATTTTTACAGTCTGAGTTTTGGCTTTGAAAATGCTTGCTTAAACAATTATGAGTCATTCAACTATGAATCCTTTACTGGACAAATCCATTACTTCTTCAAATGATGTGTTACTCTTTATAACTTGTCTGCACATGTGCTGTAGAGCTTGTGGAATACTTAGTGTTGTATACAGATAATCAATCACCTGAACACCTGACCAGTTCAATAACAAATGGGAGTTTAAAATCTTGAGAGACCACAAGAATCTGTTTAAAAGTTTGGATCTTGTTTGAGACATTGCTTTCTGATCCCTAATGACTTTAGCTAACAATGATGCAACGCCCTCCTGAAAAGCAATCTTGAAATATCCATGAAAGTAAATTAAATCTTGGGACAGACAATGACATAAATGTATCTAGTTTAAATGCTAATGTGTTGGAAAAATAAATGAGAACAATTTTCTCCTAGAGTAAAACACCTCATCAGCAGATAGGATTGAAGACTGTATAAAGGTATTTTACTAATAGTAACTCATAGAAGGTTAAAGTGTTAAGCCATTTTAATTTTTAAAAATTTGTTTATCATTCTGAAGGGATTCACAGGCTTCCCCAAGATGTGCTACTTCGACATGTGGATTATTTTGAGCTGAAGGCAAAGGAGACCCTGTGGGCCCAAGAGAAACTTTTATCTCTCTCTTAAAAAAATCTAAATTGGGGGCTTTGCCCATAACACTTATTACCATAAATAACTTATGACCCACAGGGCAGGACAAACATGTAATTACTGAACATCTGCTTCTCTTATTGTCCTTCGAATGACCTACCTCCTCCAAGGCACCTTAGCTCTGAATGCCATATATACCTCATTTTAACTTTCTGTCCCTGAACTCCTCATGTATGTGGGGTCTCTGACGCTCTTGTGTAAGTGGGGTTCCCATATGTGCATATGTAATTAAATTTGGTTATTTCTCTTGTTCATCTCTCTTATGTCAATTTGATTATTAGACCAGCTGAAAGAACCTAGAAGGGAAGAGGAAATTTTCTACCCCTCCCCAACAATACTTATAAAACATTTTAACCTAAGGGCAGAAAGTTGACTTATTATTGTTTAATATATTCTGTAGTAACATAAGAATGAAAATTGATTACCTAATCAAGTAGCAACAGAAGAGTAAACTAAGGATGAAGACAAATATAGCAGTGCCAAAAACCACAATATATATGTTGAGAGGCAGATTCTGGAATCCAATATTAGGCATTCTGAAGTTGTAATGTGGGAAATCCGAGCTCATGGATGAACTGTGGGGGGAAAAAAGAAAAATGGAAAAAAATTAAGTTATAAAGACTAGCAACCAAGCCACCATCATCTTTGTACATGTACAGTAGTCCCTCCTTACCCTTGGGGGATATATTCCAAGACCCCCAATGGATTCCCAAAACCATGGAGAGTACTGAACCCTATATACCCTATTTTTTTCTGTACGTACATACATACCTATGATAAAATTTAATGTATAAATTAGGCACAGTGAGCAATTAATAACTAAAGTAGAACAAGTATAACAATATACTATAATAAAATGTGAATGTGGCCTCTAAGTATCTTTTTGTACTATATATACAGCATGGACACGCTGGACAAAGGGATAATTCACGTCCAGGTCTGGATGGTCAGATATTTCATTATGCTGCTCAGAATAGCACGTATTTTAAAACTTATGAATTGTCTATTTCTGGAATAGTCCATAAATTTTAATGTCAAGGAGAATATAAAGATGTGGGGAAAATTAAAATGTAAACTGTATAAATGTATGTATGTATATTTGGTTTTCACCCACAATTTCTGGCTTACAGCTCCTTGGAATTTCCGGAGCGTTGAGAGTGAAAAAGGCGTTTTTGTTATGTTAGAAGTGAGTTTTGGAAACTACCTAAGGATGGGGGCTGGTTGCCAAGGGAGTCAACTACATGATTAGAGGGTTGGAACTTCAGTCCCACCCCCTGACCACCAGGGAGCAGAGAGGGGCTAGAGACTGATTTCAATTGTCAATGGCCAGTGAATTAGTCAATCATGACTACGTAATGAAGGCTTCATAAAAACCCAGGAGGGCAGCTTGTTGGTCCTTTTTTGGAGAGTTCTGGGTTGGTAAACACATGCAGGTGCTGGGAGAGTGGTGTGCCTGGAGAGGGAATCGAAGCTCTGTGCCCCTTCCTACATACCTTACCCTATGCGTCTCTTCTATCTGACTGTTCTTGAGTTACATCTTTTTATAAACCAGTGTGATACAGTAAATAAAATGTTTCTGAGTTGTGAGCCATGCTAGCCAATTAACTGAAGCCAAGGAGGATCCTTAGTTATAGCAGTTGGTCAGAAGTACAGGTAACAATCTGAACTTGTGACTGGCATTCTGAGTTGGAAGGGGTCACTGGAGGGAGCAACAGCTGGTTGGTCAGAAGCACAGGTAAGAGAATGGGCTTGTGTGTGTGTGTGTGTGTGTGTGTGTGTGTGTGTGTGTGTGTGTGGACAGTCTTGTAGGACTGAACCATTAACCTGTGGAATCTGATACTATTTCTGGCAAGATAGCACCAGAATTTAGTTAATTCTTGGACACCCTGCAAGTGTCTTAAGAACTGTTGGTGTGGGGGCAAAATCTCCCACCCCCACATTGGAACTGGGTCCAGGAACCCTTTTCAATCCCTTAGAAATATCTCTCACCAGACACACTGGACTTTGTAAAATAACTCTCAGTTTTGGAAAGATTAAAATAAACATCCACACTGAGAGGGTTAATAAATAGGCAAATAGAAAGTGATGTGATAGGAGAAGGAACAGGTTTGCAGTCAGCAACTCCGGATGCCGTTCCTAGGATGTCACTAACTAGATGTCAGTACTTGGCCCATCTATACCTCAATTTTCTTATCTCATCTAAGAATTTAATGTGAGTGTTTGTGTGTGCATTTTGGTTGGGGCAAGTGGGAAGGAAGACATTAAATAAAAGTAGTAAATAATATTAAAAAAAACCCTAACAAAGATCAAGTCTCTGGAGAGGATTCCACCAAACCCAGTGATCTTTTCTCAGGAAACTCCTCTGCACACATGGCCAAACTTTGTGTCAAGTGGCCTGCCAACCTGGCTCCCAGATACAGGAACTGGATACCTATCGGAGCCAAAGGCAGCCATCAATATAGGCTAGCTGGGAGTGAGTCAGTGAGGTGAGAACATTGCCTGAAAAGGTCCTTGCACTAGGTGGCACCACCAAGGAACTCTTGGGGAATTCTGAAGAGACAAAGACATGTGGAGTATTATAAGTAGTGTTGTCAGCAGAGACATTGGCCTTGGTGCTCTTGGAGGCTGGCTGCTGAGACTTGCTTGTGAGTTGTCCATTCTTGGCAGGGCCTTACGAACTATTACCAGAGGAGTGGGGGTTGGCAGAAGATATGCACATGTAGAATACATTTTAGGAATTTTCCTCCTTTCTTTTGGTAAATGAAATTGCTTAGCTATGATTAATATGTTGGCCCAACAGTCTAAGTAGTATATTTATTATTCCAAGATGTTAATCTTACTTTAGAGATACATTAGTTTTATAATATTTTTATTATAATATCTGTCCAGCATGCATATTAATAAGCTTTTGAAATAAGAGTCTTTAAAAAGAGAGTTACTACTCATTATTCTAGTAAATAAGCATTCTTTGCCTTGTAAGTATACAAATGTAAAAGTTATTTAGAAATTGTTTCTTGTGGGAGTAAAGAGGAGAAATAGAACAGACAGTGCTTTGTTGGATCTCACTTAACATTTTTGACTTTATTTGCATGAAAACCTTTTCCCCCGTATGCAATTATTAGTTCCTGAAATCTCTAGTCTCAGACTATATTTCAAACCTCTAAACAGTGAAAAAAAAAAAAAAAAAGAAAGAAAGAAAGAGAAAAGAAACAGACAGGACGATGAATATTTTATTGGCAGTGGGATTTCTCACCAAGATAGAAAAGGGACAGAATATATGAGATTTGGCTCCACAGAGGACCTGTGGTTTAATAATTTTTATTACATCCTGCTTCTACTTGCTTTGGATTTAGTTGTTCTTTGTCTAGCTTCTTACAGTGGAAGCTTAGGTTATTGATTTAAATTCTTTACTCTTTTCTAATATAGACATTCATAACTATAACTTTCCCTCTAACCTCTGCTTTAACAATGTCCCATTAATTTTTGGTAATCATCAATGATTTAATTTTTTGAGCAATAATTTAATAAACATTTCTAAAGTCAGGTAGCAGACCATTATTCCAAAAGTGATACCCCTGAATATAACTTTCAAAATTTTGGTTTATCACAATTTCTTAAGAGGATATATACCCTGTATATCCTCAAAAAACAGGTGAAATTCACATAACATTAACCATTTTAAAGTGAGCAATGCAGTGGCATTTAGTGCTTTCACATGTTGTGCAACCATCACCTCTAAAAGCATTTAATTGCTCTAAATTTAATAAAACCCTGTACCATGAAGCAGTTACTCCTCATGCCTTCCCTTTCCCCAGACTGGGCAAACATCAAACAATCTATGGATTTACCTATTCTGCTATTTCATATACACGGAATCATACAATACATGGTTTTTAGTATCTGGCTTCTTTCACTTAGCATGTTTTGAGGTTCATATCCATGTTGTAGTATGTCAGTACTTCATTGCTTTTTATGGCTGAATAATATTCCATTGTATGTATATCCCACAATTTGTTTATCCATTCATTCATCCGCTGATGGACAATTGGGTTCTTTCCACCTTTTGGCTATTGTGAATAATGCTACTATGAACATTTTTGTACAAGGATTTGTTTGCATACCTGTTTTCAATTCTTTTAGGTATATTCCTAGGAGTGAATTGCTAGGTCATATGATAATTGTTTAACTTTTTGAGGAATCACCAAACTTTTCCATAGTGGTTATACACCATTCTATATTCCTACCAGCAATGTACAAGGACTCAAATTTCTTCATATCCTTAATAACACTTATTTCTGTGCTTATTTTTAAAATACTCATCCTTATGGGTGTGAAATGATATTTCATTGTGGTTTTGATCGGTATTCCCTAATGACCAATGATGTGGAGCATCCTTTTGTGTGTTTATTTCATTTTTATATCTTTGGAGAAATGGCTATTTAAGTACTTTGCCCATTTTTAAACTGGGCTTTTTATTAAATTGTAAGAGTTCTTTATGTATTCTGGATACTAAACCCTTATTAAATATATGATTTACAAATATTTTCTCCCATTGTGTAGTTCATCCTTTCGCTTTCTTGACAATGTTCTTTAATGTATAAAAATTTAGTGAAGACTAATTTATCTTTTTTTGTTTTCTTTTTTTCTTTTATGGCTCATGTTTTTGGTGTCATATCTAAGAATCCATTGCCAAATCCAAGGTTATACAGACTTATCTCTGTTTTCTTCTAAGAGTTTTAGCTCTTATATTTAGGTCACTGGTTTATTTTCAGTTATTTTTTGTATAAAATATGAGCGGTCCAACTTTGTTCTTTTGCATGTGAATATCTAGTTGCCTGGCACCATTTTTTAGTCTATTCTTTCTCCATTGAATGGTCTTCCCTACTCATGTCAAAAATCAATCGGTCATAGATGTTTGGGGTTTATTTCTGGACTCTCAAATATACTTTTTTTTTTTTTTGAAAACTGTTTTGGCGATTTGGGGCCCCTTGTAATCCTGTAAGAATTTGAGGACTGGCTTTTCCATTTCTCCAAAAAGAAAAAAGATGACTGGAATTTTCATAAGGATTGCACTGAATCTGCAGTGCTTTGAGTAGTCATCTCATTATTTTGTTTGTTTTATTTTCATTTTCATCCAGCTCAAAATGTTTTCTAATTTTCCTTTTTGTTTTCTTACTTAACCTATGGGCTACTCAGAAGTGTAATGTTTAAATTTCCAAATATTTGTGATTTTCCAAATTTCCTTTTGGTGATTTCTCATTTACTTCTATCATGTTAGATTTCAATTCTTTTAAGTTTATTGAGACTTGTTTTATGACCTAGCACAGGGGTTGGCAAATTATGTACAGCCAACTTGTTTAGTGGAACACAGTCATATCTACTTGTTAATGTGTTGTCTATGGCTGCTTTTGAGTTAAAACGGCAGAGTTGAATAGCTGTGACAGAGACCATATAGGCAACAAGCCTATATGGCCCTTCAAGAAACTTTTTACCAACTCCTGCCCTAGCATATAGTCTATCTTGGAAAATGTTCCATGTGTGCTTAAGAAGAATATGTATTCTGCTGTCATTAAGTGGTGTTTGATAAAATGCCAGTTAGGTCAATTTGGTTGATAGTGTTGTCAATTTTGGTTGATACATAACTCTTATGTATCTTTGGTAATTTTTGGTGTAGTTAATTTACCCATTATTGAGAGTGAGGTACTGAAATTTTCAACTATTATTATTGAATCATCTATTTTCTCTTTTAATTTCATCAGGTTTTGCTTCATGTATTTTGGGGCTCAGCTGTTAGGTTGGTATATTTTTGTAACTGTTATATCTTCTTGATGAGTTGATTATTTTCCTATAAAATATCTTTGTCTCTAGTAATATTTTTTTTTGTTTTGAAGTCTATTATGTCTGATATTGGCATAGCTGCTCTAGCTTTTACACATTTTCTTTGCAAGAAAATTTTGAATCTAAAGTATGTCTCTTGTAGACAGTATGTATATAGACCTTTTTTTTTGTCTACTCAGCCAATGACTGCCTTTTAATTGGAGCAATCTCTTCAATATTATTTTTGCTATGCTTGGATTTATGTTTCTTTTCTATATGTCTTATGTCCTTTTACTGAATTTTTTTGGTATTACGTGGATATTTTCTAGTGTACCATTTTAATTCCTTTTTTAAATTTTAAAACATTTTTTCTTGATATTTTATTGAGATAATTGTAGATGCATAGGCAGTTGTAAGAAAACAGAAATCCCTCGTATACTTTGCCAAGTTTCTCATAATGGTACCATTTTACTATATAAAGTCATAACTATATATTGGTTGTATTTATAATTATACCATATCACAAACATGAGATAGACACTGATATAACCATTCTTACTCAGATTTCCCCACTTTTATTTGCACTCTTTTGTTTATGTGTGCACTTGAGTGTACCTACCACCACAGGCAAGATACTGAACAGTTAAAATAACACAGGATTCCTAGTGTTACCCTTTTAAAACCCCACACACTTCTGCCCTTTACCCTCAGTACCTAACCTCCAGCAATGACCAGTCTGTTCTCCAAGTCTAAATGCTGTCATTTCAAAAATTATATAAATGGAATCATAAAGTATGTTACTTTTTGGAGTTAGCTCAGCCCCCCGCACCCCCCCCCAGCATAATTCTCTGGAGATTAATCCAGGTTGTTGCTTGTATCAACAGTTCGTTACATTTTATTGGTAAGTAGCATTCCATGGTTATGTGTGTACCACAATTTGTTTAACCAGTCAATCTGCTGAAGGAAATCTGGCTTATTTCCAGTTTTAGGCTATTATAAAAAAGACCTCCTATGAACATTTATAGGTTTTTATGTGAACGTAAGTTTTCATTCCTATGGGATAAATGTCCAGGAGAGCCTGTTGCTTCTTAAACTATATTTCAGTTATTTTCTTTGTGATTAGTTAAGGGCTTACAATATGTATCTTCTCACAATACAGTCAACTGCTTAACCACCGGATACAGTCTGAGATACTCATCATGCGTAGTTAGGTGATTTCATCCTTGTGTGAACCATGCAAGAGTGGTCTTACAAAAACCTGGATGGAAAAGCCCACTACACACCTAGGCTATATGGAATAAAGCCTGTAGGGGTGGAAAAATAATTTTCTCTCTACCCTTCTGGATTCTTGGCTATGATCTTCCTGTAATAAAAGACAGATTAATATTAGAAAAATAAAAGTGTAATAACATGTATACCTCCTGTATACATGGGGCGGATCCAGGAATACTGAGTAACTTGCCAAAATGGCTGAAGCCACCATCTTAAATGCCACCTTCAGAAACAAAGATGTTGGGAGTGAGGGCTGTCAGTTATGGGGGGTTGCCTTGAAAAGCAAAGTAAACAGTGTAAGGTTGTTATGCAGATTTAAGTCTTTCTCTTCCACTCTGATAAACAACTCTCCCCTCAAAAAAACCTAACTACTTGGAAATTTGAAAAATAATCTTTGAAATGACTTGGGTCCAAGAGGTAGTCAAAGCAAACCACAGACTATTTAGAAATTAATCACATTGGGGCAGAAAGTTTTGCACTGAGAGAAAAATTCATAATATTCAATACTTGTATTATCAATCTAAAAATAATTATGAAAATAAATGAACAAAAGAATGTACTATAGAAGCTAGAAAAAGAACAAACCAAACAAAATAAACCAGAAGAAGGAACTTATAAAGGTCAAACAAAAATAGATAAATTAAAACAAAGAAAAAATCAAGAGAGAAACTGAAACTAACAAAACATTAAAAAAAGAGAGATAAAAACTATTGATATGCCAAGATTAAAATAAAAATCTTTAAGAGAAATAATTTAAACCTAGATTAAACGTATGATTTTATAGAAATATAATCAAAACTGGCTCAAAAAGAAATCCTGAAAATATAAAACTCTCTTCACAAAAAAGGCCCCAGGGCCTGATGGCAACAGAGATGGAACTCCACCTAAACTACAGATATTTCTGCTATCCAGAGGATTGCAGGTCCAGAGTATGGGCGAGGGGTGGGGGGTGGGGGGGATGGAAAGTGTCTCAACTCATTTAAAGAGGTAAACATAATCCTGAAACCAAAACCAAACTAACTATGCAGCGAAGCTCACAAACTCTGAGGCCTATGGACTGAATCTGGCCTTAGAAATGTTTTGTTTCGCCTACGCAAAGTTTTAAAAACTGAGATAACAGTTTAAATTTGGAAGATTTAACATGAAAGTTGTAATTTCCAGCTTTACATGGCAAAAGATCAGAAGATCTGATAACTGGGGCTTCATCTTTGCATGGCAACAATTGCTTGGAGCTGAGTGGCTTTAGGGCCTCCGAACTGCCAGGCTGTTGCACAATTGGGAGGTGGGGGGACATTCTTACAGACTAGTATGAGTGCACTCCTGAGCCAAGGTTGGCATGCTCTCATTTGTCACAATTTCCACCACCCCCTATCACTCTCTAACTCTAAAAATGTTGGTGGTCACTTCTTGTTGTGTTTATACTGTTATTTTTCTCAAAGATAACTGAATGATATATTTTTTCTACCTAGTATACTTGAATGATTTAATTTTTTGCCTGACCCTGTTGCCCTGTTGGCACTGAGTTTGTGCCCTTGCTTTATGGTTTCTATCTTTGATTTCCCCATACCAGATTATAGAAATACTCACTTATATTCTCTTTTAATACTTAAATGGTTGTGCATCTTAAATTTAAATATTTAATTTATCTTGACTCTATGACATGAAAAAAAGATCTAAAATTGTTTTCTAAATGGTTAGTCATTTGTTCCAGTAGCATTTATAAATTTTTTTTTTCACTGTTTTAAAATTCTACCTTTTTCTGAGTCACTTTTTACACACATCTGGGTCTGTTTCTGGATTTGGTAGTGTGTTCCCTTTTTTCCTGTCTACGATGTCCTACATTAGCACTCAAAGTTTTGTTTTAATATAACTTTAGCATACCAACCATTTATACACAATAGGGCAGTATTTTCATCATTACTCTTCCTTTATAATATTTTCAAGGCTAATCTTAAATAATCCTTTTCAGAAGAAAAATTTTTTAAAAATTCAGTTGGAAAGATGACTGAATGTATATTAAATTTATAGCTTACTTTAGGGAGAAGGTCTTTTTATGCAGGCACATGCTATGTCTTTTCATTTATTCTAGTCTTATTTTATGCCTCCCAGATTTGTATAGCTTTATTCGTAGAAGTTTTACACTTTTCTTTAGTTTATTCCCAGTTATTATATATATTTTTATTTCTATTATGAATGGGATCTTTTTTCCCATTTTATCTTCTAAGCTCGTTATTCCTGGCATAGAGAAAAGCTACTGTATTTTTGTATATAGATGGTCCCCAACTTACAATGGTTCGACCTTACAATGGTGCAAAAGTAGAAGCCCTACTTTGAATTTTGAACTTTTCTAAGGCTAGTGATATGTGGTGTGATGCTCTCTCATGATGCTGGTCAGTGGAAAGCGAGCCGCAGCTCCATAAACAACCTATACACCATTATTTTGCCAGCATTTTTTAAAATAATGTTTTCACATCCCACCATGTTTACAAAATGCCCATCTGTATCTCTTGCTTCTGGTGAGAAGAGGAAGACAATTATTCTTGAGATGAAACTGAAGATAATTGCCCAACTATAGGCTAATAAAAGTGTTCTGAGCACATCTCAGGTAGGCTAGGTAGGCTAAGCTATGATGTTCGTTTCAGTAGGTTAGGTGGATTAGATGCATTTTTGATTTATAATATTCAACTTTTGATGGGTTATTGGGATATAACCCCACTGTAAGTTGAGGAATATCTATATTTATTTTGGAGCATAACCTTGGAAAAAAAATTTTAGGGCAGGTACAATCATTTGCCTGCACACAAATCAATCTTACTAAAGTGCCGTAGAACACTCAGCTCTGAGCAGTGGGCACTCCAAGAAAAATTAGCTGCAAAATATACACTACGGCAACTGAACACGGTGATTTTCTACATGGGTTTTTTAATTATATATCACCTAAAATAATTATAAAAAAATATATATCACCAAATATAACTTTTGTTTCGGACTAGCTGATCTCCAGCTCATCTTTCTGACAACAAAACAGCAGACTGGCAAATTGTCTATCAAGACCCTGCCCCAAAGGGACAGGGATCACTGCGCTTTAGAAGATGCGATCTTTTTGTTTTCTAGCATAACCAAAGGGGATCTCAGGAACAAATCACAAATATGAGAAAACCAGGATACATATCTGATTTTTTTAACTTGAGTATATGAACCAACTGCAGGAGAGATCATTCTCTCAGACATGGGACTAAGGTTCAGCTGATGAGCCACAGTGTGGCCTCGCTGGACTGGTCAGTATCTGGCGCAACTGCAATAACCTGAGCCTGAGAGAGTTAGATGGTAGGTTCTCTGTGTTAAAAGTCAGAGGTAGATGTGAAGCCTCTGCAGCTTAGCTCATAGGTGCCTGCTCTGCATCATGCCACCAATAAAACTGCAAACACATCTATTACTAGTTGGATTCAATAGATGTCACTATTATAGAATAAAGAGATTGGCTAGAATATGCATAAACTATCCCTTGAAGGATATCCAAGAAACTGATAACGTGAGCTGCTTTTGGTGAGATAACAAGGAATCTAGGGGGAGGGGACAGATATATATCTTTTTATATCTTTTGAATTTTTTGAATTTAAAGTAAAAAGTCAGTAATATATTTGAACAATATTTGTTTAAATCTGCACATAAAAACTGATATAGACAATGGTATTAAAGGATTTAAAGGGAGACGTGTTAGTACATGTGTGTCTGCACAGAAGCATAGGTTACATGTATAGAATTATGCATGCATCTCCTGCTATATCCAGAGTACACCAGTGGTGTCAAACACTTAGGTCCCCCAGAAAGCATCCTTAAACCAGGAAAGAATATTTCAAGTTTAGCAGAAAAACACTTCTTAAAATCACTTATATTCCTTTATTCTAACTCTAACTTCACCAAAGTTATACACTGATTTTAATTGTTCCCCCTATGTGATTTATATAAGAGAAAGAGAGCAAAAATTTTACTCATTCTTAGTCAATGTTCAAGTTCATCTGAAAATTCTATTTCTCATGACAAATCTATAAATTGGCAGTCTCACATAAGCTTTGGTTTTAGCAAGATTCTCCTAGGTCCTGGTTATCCCTGAGTAAAAGGTAAGGTTGCATTTCTGTATGAATAGAGGCCCAGACCCCAGAATGCAACATCTTGGGTGCAAATCCTGCCCTGAGAAGTTTTGTGCCTCAATACCTAAGCTGCCACTCCTGGATGATTCCACTCCCTCACTTTTTTCTAAGTGTTCCAGTCTCTACCACTTATATTTCAGAAGTTTCCTACATTCCTAGTCTTTTATAAATCTTCTCTGGGATTTGCCTATTGGAAATTATTCTAAGATATCAAGGTTCATAATATTTTATCTTCAAAAGGCAGACAGCTAGGCAAGATAATTGGCTGGTATTCTGTAAATAT
>NW_006442491.1:15827666-15847074 GCF_000325575.1 Pteropus alecto | reverse complement strand
GGTCATTCTTATCTTTTATTCTCTCGAAGATAGTTTTCCTTCTTTCCAGTTTTAAGAAACTGATAAGTAGGTATGTGGGTATACTTTCTTTAAGAACCAAATCTGGAAAATAAGTATTCCACAAACTCGATCTGTAGGCAAAGGTTTATTTTTCTCTACAATAACTTCTTCAATTTTTCCTTTACTGAGGCTTTCTATTTGCATCCCCTCTAATTTAGATTAAGTCTTATTTAGAGGGAAGCTGCAGGAGCAAAAAACTAGGCTTACAGGATTTATTATAACCCATTTGCCTATTCCATCTGTATTTTAATTTGGATCTTTCCATTCAGCCATTTTACTGACTATCCCATTATTTTGATGCCATTTTTTCCTTAAGGGATGTTGAACTTTATACTTTTAATCACAGTGCTCTACGGTTTTGATTTTTTAAAAAAAATTCTAACCAGTTCCTTTTAATAGTCTTTGTATCTTTTATCCTTTTCAGCCCTATTATTGATAATTCCACTCTTTCTGCAGTTTTTTTTTTTCTGTTTCTTTTATTCCCATTGTTTCCTCTGGATTTGTGCATAGCTTTTCTCTCTGTTGGTGTGCCAAAGTTCTAAAATCAAGTCTGAGGTGCTATCTTTGTTAATCGTAAACGAAGTTTGTTTTCTTAAACATTTTTTATTTCAGGTGTTTGTTTTTTGGCAGGTCTATTTTTACTCTGTCATATTTCCAGTAATTATTCTGTGTTGGCTCCATGAAGACTTTTTCTCCATTTCTGTGTAATGATTAAGTCTCCATTTTTGATTTAAATTATTCCATTAGATCTTTATGAGACCCTGATGGCGGTGAGGGATTCAAATTTGATGTCTCATAGTACCCTCTGACCCCATCCCAGACACCATACACGCAGTATAATTTCACAAATAATCTGCTTGTTAGCATTTAACAATTGATTTGTATTTAACATACAATTTTATGATTAACTAAGAATGGAACTCTTAAGATTGCAGGTAGTAGAAGAGCGAGCACAAGAGTAATGCTGAAATCAAAGGAGGATGAAATGAAAGAGAGTTGTATGGGAGGCAAATATTCTTAAGTTGAACTTCACATCATAATTATACAAAAGTGATGAAAAGAAATAAGAAGCAACAAGCAGTTCTCATTCTTAACATGAAATAAACCCTAGCTGTAATACAATATCTACTTAATTTTAGAAAAAAAACTAATCCCCTCCCGCCCTGGAAATTCATGTTTTTTTTTTTCTCCCAACAAAGGAAGTAAAAATGCAGTAGGAGAGCAATGCCTATGTCACTCAAAACCATACTCTAATTAAACATACTGCGATGTTTAATTTTCAACATCTCTCTTTTGATAAATGGGCCAATGAGCCTCTTTCTATAAGAGCTAGATCTTATTCTACATTAAGGCTCATCACTTCCTGGTTCTTGTACAGGTGGGCATAAGAGATACTGCAGAGCACAAAACAAATATAATTCTTAAAAATATGGTAAGTGCTTCCAGTTGCTGGAGTAAACAGTACTTACTGTTGGTGTAATATTAATCTACTTATTTACTGGGATTACTATAAAGATGAATCACGAAAAGAAAAAATTTTCAGTATGAAATTTTTTTAATGGAGTAATAGATATGTTATTCAAGAAATTGTTATATTTTTTCTGTCCCTTCAAGAAAACCAACCTGGTTGTAAAGGAGGACGTAAAATTATCATTATTTGCCTCAGAGAGCCTTGAGAAAGGCCAATACCATAATTCTCAAACAATTTGGAACAGTACATTTGTATTTAAAGTCTTAACTTTGAAATTTTAGATTTACAAAAAAAGTTGCGCAAGTTCCCAAATACCTTTCACTTGGCTTCCCCTAACATTAAAATCTTATACAATCATAGTACGATAATAGGAAATCAACATTGGTACAACACTATTAACTAAACTGTAGACTTTATTCAAATTTCACCAGTTTTTCCACTAATGTTCTTTTTCTTTTCTAAGATCCAATCCAAGATCCCACATCATATTTAGTTATGTCTTTTTGTTCTCCAATCTGTGACACAGAATTCTGTCTTTTAAATTAAAATTAATAAAAGTTTATTTTATTCTGAAAACGTCATGGCACTTCTGCAAACAGCTTTGAATATGGAAAAGCTGCCCTTTGCTGCTGGGAAAAGCTGAGAATTGCTGGATCAATGCAATAACCAAGAAAACATCCTGAAATAAAGAGGCAGAGTGGCCCTGAAGACAGAAAAAAACAGCCACTCTTTAAAATAAAGGTAAGTGTTGGCTGTGATAATCTACATAGGTTAGCTGTATTTAAGACACCTTTCCATATTAAATAAATCAACAATCGGTTCCCCTGGAAAAGCACAGCATACCAGATAGAAATCAATACAACTGTGTTTAATGGAGCAGTCATGAAAGATTAATTTACTTTTAAATTAAAGGACTTGAGTTTGTTCAGTCTACAGACTGGGTAACTTAATAATTAAATTCAAGTATACAAAAGGTTATTAGAAAGCACTGAATTTCCTCTACACATGGACCCCCTTTTCTAAACTGTAATAAAAAAGCTGCTGAGATGTGGGTGACTAATTCAAACCCTGAACCTTTGAGAAGGTATACAGTCTAGACTCTGCTCAAGTTACTCGGGGAGAAGTTGCAAGAGGGTCAGTCCTTTATAAACCTTAATAGGTTACCTCTCATTCTTGAGGGTACTGGGTTGAGCACATTACTTCTAAGACTACTGGTAAATTCTCAATTATCGGAAAAGGTACTGGTTTTTCAGAATTCCTACAGGAGCTTAGAATCCCTGAGGAGGAAAGATTAGAAGGCATAAACTGTATGTATTAAAACTGAAACAAGGAAGTTTAGTAAACCACAAGCACTTCTAGAATGATAAAATAAGAACAAACTGACAAATAAAAAATAGCCTTGAAAATGAGAGAAAACAATGTCACTATGGCTTAGAAATTCATTAGCTAGGAACTGAGGTAAATCAGGGGGCTCCATGGGAGATGATGCCATTAATAGAGGCATTACCTGTATATTTAAGCTTACCCACTCCCCTACTAGGACTGTAGGCAAGTCTCAATTTCCTTACACATAAAATGAGGACAGTTACAACATCTGTCTATGGGCGATGTGCCTGGCAAATAGGCGTGCTCATAATCATTATCAAGGTCTTTGGTTCTTTGATGTGAGCCTGGCATTGAGGTTAGTGTCTGAATTTTCCTGAGTCAGGGATAATTTGAGCCTGGGCCACATTTCCCTGGGCCACTCTGGTTCAGATCCAAATCTTTGGGCCTGGGCCACAAATAGACTCCTTTGTGAAGTGACTCAGAGAGGGAATTTTGGGAAACGGGCATGAGTTTAGCTACATTTTTTCAACAACAATTTCCAGATGGCTAATCTGTATAAATCAAAAGCCTATCAGTTGTTTTGGATCTTACTTTCTGTAGAAAGAGAATTCTATAGTCACAAAACAGCATCTAAGATATTTGTGACTAATTCATCAAACCTCAAATAGTTATGAATCCAGCAAAGTGTGCAGGCTGCCTGGTAGTTTTACACCGTTGAAAATTAAATTAAGTTTATAGATATTACAGTCTTAAGCATGGCCTCAAAGTCTCTCCTTTGTTTACTGGGATCACTTTGTTCTTTTAAGAAAGATATGGGAAGACTTTAACATTATGATTTCAGGCAGACAATGGAACAGCTGAGACAATGGTGCAAATGAAATACGTTATTTCAATATTCTGGAGGGTGAGTCTGATTCTGCTGATTATATATTTTCAAAACTTCTGAAAAGGTCACGACATTCTAGAACAGCGAACAATTCTCTCAGTTGGTTTTTAAGAATCAAGACTTGCCATATTATTAGCCCTGGAAGCTCTTTCCTCTATAAAAACATTTCATAAGACCATTACTAATCTTCATGAAGCAAAACACTATTATTTTGATTTTATAGATGGATACATTAAAGTTTGTGATTTCTCCCCCTTCAAGATCAGGAATGAGAGTTGGGTGGTTCAGGTCAGATGAGGCCTCACAAGGCATATGTTTCCCAGTTTGGTCTATATATCTAAGGTTGGGTCTATTCTCTGCTTGATCACTTTCTCCAGGGACTACTGGACTCAGTGGGAAAAATTCACACTAATTAAATTCACAAGAGATTGGCTTTCATAATATCAATTCAAGAATTCAAACTAGAAATATACCTAGCAGTTCTCTCTTGGAAGATCCTGTGCATTAACCCCATTACAGAAAAGAGAATGACATATTCTTAAGATATGTTTCCATTATGCTGTCAGCTCTTCTCCTCTAAAAGGACATTTACATTTAGAGAACCAATACCAGCTACTAGAAACACAGAACCCTCCTTCCTTCTTTAGTAGAAGAGATATAATGGCAAACACTCCTTGGGTTCCCCTTTTATCATTAGCCAGACTGTAGTAGAGACTCTCCACACCCAAGTCTTTTCTCTATTTCTTCCACTGTAATTAAGATTTTTAGCAGGGTACATGGTTACACTGCCTAGCTTTCCTTGCAGCTGTGAATGGCCACATGTCTCAGTTCTAGCTGATGCGAGAGATGCACATGGAAGTGTCCAAGAATCGTGCTTAACAGAGCACCAAAGGTGTCTTCTATCTTCTGCTTCCTCCCTTCCTCCATCCTGCTCTCTGTAATATCTACACCACTATCTTATTCAATAAGAATATGGTTTATACCCAAGTGGAGGGTGGAGTGCTAAGAAGGAAAAGGGATTAATTGGTAAAAGGTCTGTGATGCCATGAAGCTCCATATTAGGCCTGTGCCAACTTTTATGTAAGTGAGAAATAAATTTTAATCTTGTTTTAAGCTACTTGTTTTGGGTTTTCTGTCACTAACATCTGAACCCATTTATCTAATATACTGGTGCTTTAGGTGAGTATTATTCTAAATTATTTTGTATTAACAGACCATTTGGAATATCAGACCATGGATCCTAATTCTAGTTTAGAAAAATATGATTTTTGCTAAGACTATACATACCATTAGCCTTTTGTCATGACACCACATTAGATAACTAATTAGACAGGAAATCCGACATTACAATGCAATCTTCTCAATGTGATGTAGGAAGTAGTCTCGGACCATCAGAAATATGTTTAACAATTAATTATCTTTACAGAAACATAGAGTTAAAGATAGTCATCACTAATTAAATGAATCCAATCGCCCATTTTACAGAGGAAGAACCTGAGGCACAGATGTCTGAGTTTTTCAAAGTTAAAAGGCTAGCTTTTTTATTTTAACTACAGCCATAAATTTTGGGGAGGATATGCTCTGAGTATTAGATGTATATGTACCATGTTTTCAACAACTCATTTATACTAATATATAATCACTGTTTATCCCCAAATAAAAATACCTAGTGTTTAGCTAATGAGGCTCACATAAAAATAAAAAATGTAGCATGTAACTGTAGGTACTATATAATATGTCTGAGTTATACAGAACACTCAGCATGAAAATTAGCTCCAAGAGGAAAATAGCAAATGAAAATGACAGTGGTGCAGCAGCTTTGGTTTCAATGGTCCTATAGTTATACATTATTATCTATATTGTAAGCTATATCAACAATTATGACATTATTCATATATACAAATGATATGAATCTTTTTCACATTCTATATTGGAACTGACAACCAGTATGGGACACCAGTCAACTTTATTTTAAGACAAGTCACTTCATCTCCTTCTTACAGGATAGGTCAGTATGCCTCTAAGAATCTTAATATAACAAAAAGAGGACATGGATAGACTTTCAAAATATCATGCTAAGTAAAAGAAGCCAGTCACAAAGGATCACATATTATATGATTCGATTTATATGAAAGGCCCAGAAAAGGCGAATGTAAAGAGACAGAAAGAACAGATTAGTGATTGCTTAGGGCAGGGAAGGGGCAGCAGGGTTGGGGAGTGATAGCTAGGGCAGTAGGATTTCTTTTTGGGATAATAATAAAGAAAATGTTCAAAACTGATTTTGGTAATAGATGCACAACTCTGTGAATATACCAAAAGCTATCGCATTGTAGCTTTAAATAAATGAACTTTATGGGATATTAACTATGTCTCAATAAAGCTGTTTTTAAATAGTGGGGGGAGAGAATTGACTTATGACAACTGTCAAAAATGACATCTACAATCTCCTAAACAGTTAAGAAAGTATGTAGTGCAGTTTAGTAGTCATTTCGTACCACTGAATGGAAGCTCTAACCAGCCATAGCTCAGCAGCCAGGCTAGGCTCGCAGCATAACTAGTCTCATATTCATGAAAAAGAGATAACTGAGATGCAGCAGAGATTGTTGTTGTGTTCACTCTTGTCCCATCCCTTGCCTTACAACAACAATAACTGGGAGAGTACTTTACTAAAGGAGATAAACTACATTCACAATAACTTTAAAGTTATTCAATTATAAATAAAAAATTCAATAACTCTGAAGCATTCCATTATAATGACTTTTACTTGAGGCTAAGAGAGGTAGTGATTCACCAAGGCCACAGTTAACAAATAGTAGGGCCAGAATTTCCATGCTTTTCACTACATTTCTTTTTTGCCTTTATGAAAATAAACTTGTAACTTACTGTGCACAAATATATGCCTAGGTTTTTAGGAGTCTAAAGTTAGTCTGAACAAAATCTAAATGCAAGTTCCACTGATTTCATTGCATCTGTGGTTAATTATCTTAGCTTGAAGTACTGAAATTCCTTATGAGGAGCTAGTTTTCTTCAGCTTTACAGGAACTTTTAAGTCAGATCATGTGTAAAATATCAGAATTAGAATATTAAAATTACCTCAGTTCTAATAAATTCAGAAGTGAAATATACCTTAACTTCATTAAATGTAGTGGTTTTAACTTCATTGAAATTCATTAAATAAGAAAAAAGATTCCTACCACAAGTGGAAATTCTATAAATTCAGACTGAATAATACCTGGCACTTAAAAGACACTGAATAGATATGTATCGACATGAATAAAGGTAAGACGATAAATCCAAGCAGCATACCGGATAAAATAATTGAAATATCTCTAAAAAGACAAAAACCACCCTTGTTTCTGGCAGAGGATAGAAAAGGACAGGCTTTGTGGCCTCCACAGGGCAAAGCTTCAACCCCACTGAAGCCCTGTTGCTCCCTCCACTCTCTAGCCCACACAGCACTTGAACAAGGAAACAGGACAAAGGCTAACAATGGGGCCCAAGCCCAAGGGTTTTTGGTTGCATTAAAAGAGGGTGAGGAGGCAAAAGAGTTGAAACAATTCCTAGAGGGCTATTTCCAGCTTCAGTGGAATACTGAAATCAACCCTACTACTCAGCACCTAGCGTACTGACGTGCACACAGTAGCTGTTCTGCAAGCATCTTTTTAATTCAACAGGTGGGAAAATGTAATTTTCATCATTAAAACCATTTAAAAGTCTTGATAAGAAATAATCAGTTATTACGCTTTGCTCAATGGACAAAAAATATACTGATGTTATCTATGGTCTTTTGAGGCATTCCTTTATAATGGCGTTCTTTACCTTTCAGAAAAGATCAACGGCATTATTATTTACAAATAAACAACATAGTCAAAGCAAGGATTTGCCTAAGGAGAAATCACATACTATCACATACTTCTAATGGCATTCTCAAATAACATGATTAGAGGCTGTCTAGAGATGGTCACTAAGCTAAGAATACTGACCTGTTTAATTTTCATTTGACTATCAAGTTTACTTTTCTCAGAATACATGCATTCAGAAACAAAAAAATTGGCTTAAGGTAAAATGGAAGACAAATAAGTAAGGCTTTATTCAGCATAACTTTACTCAGTAATTTTACTGAATAAAAATGTGAAGACATGAAGTTAAAGACATGAGAAACTACGATCATAGGACTCTCCCATATAGCAATTTCAATAAAAAGAATGATATTCAACAGAGTTCTCCTGCCTTTAAAAATATTTAAGCATTAATTCTGTAATATATAATCTTAATTACTTTAGTCTACAGTGCCAGGGGTCTCCAACTCTTGGGCTACAGACCAGTATTGGTCCGAGGCCTGTTTGAGAACTGGGCTACACAACAGGAGGTAAGTGAGCGAAGCTTCATCTGTATTTGAAGCCACTCCCCAGTGCTAGCATCACCACCTCAGCTCCATCTCAGATCATCAGACATTAGATTCTCATAGGAGCACTGGTCTCAGGTGCCAAAAAGGTTGGAGACCATTGGTTTACACACAATCTTACAAAAACACTGACAATATTTATTTTAGGGACACACAGACACAGAGATACACACACACAGCCCAGTCTATTTCGAATGAATAGATTAGACATTCATGGCTGGGCCAAATTAACTCTGGAAATCCCTCAATTTTTAATCCTAATCTAGTACTCTTTCCTCTCCATTGCTTGATTCTAGTTTATAAAAGTCTTACAAATATCTCCGCCTTTAACTTTCAGAGCAACTGGCATACACATCTCAATTGTAAAAGAAAAGCAATCATTCACATTTTGCTGTAATACTCAGAATTTTATTGTAACACTCATTAAAACAAAAAATAAATTGAATTTCTTTTATTCTGATTTAAACTTATCTTTTTTTGAGAACACAATAGTATAAAATTACTTGGCAGTCTCTCATATAAAGTGTATTTCAGGGTAACCTCAAACAGCCCTAATTGATGAGATAAAGTCTTTATAGAATTCCTGTTAATAAATGTGGAAGAGATGACAGAATAAGAAAATCACCATTTTACCACAATAGATGAAATAAATGATACAGATATGACCATCAGTGTGGTATTTTAGCATCAGAAGTGGGGTAGCCAAACATAGCAAGCCTCTGAATGTGATGCAGCATTAAACACCTACTTAGCATTCTTGCCAAAAAACTTAAATCTGATTTTAATCAAGCCGCTAAGCTAACTTCCATTTGTAGGAAATCCAGGGAACAGAGCAACAAACTTGATATGATACCATGATGAAGCGAGCAAACAAATCTCAAATGTGAGAAGTTCCACAGGACTACTGACCTGGTTCCTGCAACTAGTTCAAAACACACACACACACACACACACACACACACGAAGAGAGAGGGAGGGAAGAGAAACTGCCTTAGATCAAAACAAACATGAGAGACAAAATGACCAATGGTGATTGTGGACTCTGACTCTGAATCTCACTGAACAAACCACCTCTAAAAAAAGATATTCTTGAGGAAACTGGGCAAATCTGAATAGGGTCTAGCTATTAGATGATACCAAAGAGTAATTGCTAATTTTATTAGGTCTGAAAATGGATTTTTGGTTCTATAAGACATTATCCTTAATTTTTAGAGATTCATATAGAAATATGTCAGGGTTTATATACAGAAATGCCTAGGATTTGCTTTAAAATACTTCAGCAAAGAAAGGTGAAATAAAAAAGGATAAATGAAATAAATATGGCAAAATCTTGATAATAATTGAATCTGAGTGACTGGCATATGGGGGTGTGTTGTACTATCTCTTTTGAGTATATTTACAATTTTTTAGAATAAAAAAATTTAAAAAGAATCTCACTAGCAGAGAAGGCTGGAAAAAAGGACAGATAAATCTATTAAGTAATATTAATCCTGGGTAGAAAATAGATCAATGAAATAATTAATATGGCAATTGATATTTTAGAAATTGAATTAAATGGAAAATATCAATTTTCTCCTTGTATCATATGGTCAGTGCCATAGACTGAATGTATCCGCCCCCCTCCTTCGCCCCAATTCATATATTGAAATTTAAATCCCAGTGTGATGGTATCTGGGTGATTAGGTCATGAGGGTGGAGCCCTCGTGAATGGGATTACTGCCCTTATAAAAGAAGTGCCAGGTAGCTCCTCTGTCCCTTCTATAACGTGAGGATACAGCAAAAATTGGTGTCTATGTACAAGGAACTGTGTCATGATTTTACATAATTCTGGAGTTCTAGAAAGATGGTGGCAGTGAACTGAAAGAGAAAACTGAGACACAGAAAACAGAAGTCACAGCTGCATTTTGAACTGAATGCTGTTTTTCTTTTTGTGTTATCATTTGATCGTTTTCTAAGAACCCAGGACCTACTTCACCTGCCTCCTGAAAGAGTATTTTAACTTTTAGTATGCAATTTATAACATATTCCACAGATAGTACTAAGGCTCTTTGGAGCTCTATTTTCAAATTATCTTCCAAGTAATTCAAATGAAACCAAACAGAAAATCAATAATCTTCCAAAAATATCTTCAAAGAATAAAATATTTTATTTCTAATACAGCAGTGGTTCTTAATTTTTTTCTTTTTTTAGGGTTATGGACCCCTCTAAAAATCTTTCAATTGAAAAAATCTACACATTTTTCAGAGTTTTATCATAGCTCTGAAGGCCCTTGTTAGAAACCTTTGTAATATAGTGTTTTCATGGATAAGCATCTCTAAACAAAGCACAAATTCATCAACTTAACACTCAAGGCCTCCCATTAATTGGTTCAGACTTTTCAACCCCATTCTCCACTATTTCTCTAAGTACCACACTTTAGTCAAATGCATTAGTTATGGTTCCCTGAAGACGGCTCCCTATCTTTGCAACTACCGCTATCTGCATACTCCAGGCTACCCCAACCACCTGATAAAGGTCTATCTATCCTTCATCATCTGTCACAAGCAATACAACCAACATGAAACCTTCCTTGATTCCCTAAACATTCCTCTGAACTTCAGAATTTGGTCCTACACTTCCAATACCATTTTATACCATGATCTACTATACACTTGTCTAACCTGGTATTCTGTGTGACACAGCAGTCACAATGAAAATCAACACCAAAGAAGTTTTTACCACCTATACTGAGTTGAATGGTAGTCCCCCAAATGGTATGTCCATGTCTTAACTCCAGGAACCTGTGAATGTGACCTTATTTGGAAAAAGGGTCTTTGCAGATGTAAAGTCATTAAGTTGAGAATCTGGAGATGAAATGATTTTGAGTTATCCGAGTGGACCCCTCGCCCCAAATCGAATGACAGTGTCTTTATTAGAGAGAGAAATTGAGAGTCATCTGAAGACAAAAGCAGAGATTGGAGTAATGTAGCCACAAGCCAAGGAATGCATAGAGCCACCAAAACCTGGAAGAAGCAAGGAAGGATTCTCTCCTAGAGTCTCTAGAGGGAGTGCAGCGGCTCTGCTGACACTCTGATTTCAGACTTCTTACCTCCAGAACTGTGTGAGAATACATTTCTGTTTTAGGCCATCGATTTTGTGGTAATTTGTTATGGCAACTTTAGGAAACTATACAGCTCCTTTGTCCCATTCTAACAAGTCATTTTTATTTACTGTAGTAGTTTTGTAATGATTAATTATTCAAGATCATCAGAAAGTAGACGTGCCCCTAATCCTTATTCTCTGGCTATTTTCTGCAAATGTCTCTTAATTTTCTTTATCAATAGTCTTCCAAAAGTGCTAATGCAGGATAGTATCTGAATAGTAAAGAGCTGTATTCTTGTGAAAGATGACAGCATCAACTGTGCTTTGTGGTGGGTTGGAAGATGAAGGCTTGGGTTCCAAACCTGGCCTCTGACCTTGTGAATCTGAACAGGTTACTTCTATGATCTTCTGTTTTACCATCCATAAATAATCTTTTGAGGGTTACTGTAAGGAGTAAATAAGCAATGTATTTAAAGCTACCAGCATAAAATGTTTTTAGTATAAGTTAGCTAAGACAATTTTCTAGGTACACAATATTGTCCCAGGCTATTGCCCCAGGTTGTTGATATAATGTTCTATAATTTTTTAAAAATATCTTTCTTACTACCATGAAAATTCCTTCTGGTCTGTTTTCAGGGACAATAAATTTAAGAAAAAACTTATTCAATTATAGCCAAGCATGAAATTTCTGAAGATTCATTTCTGAAGAAGTTTTGCAGTTTCTTTTGCATTAAAGGAAAAGAACGAAAGCCTACACCTTGACTTCCCTTCCCGCCCATTTCCCATAAATCACATTAGCTCATAGGTTGGTGTTTCATTATCTGCCAAACTTTTTCTTTCGGTCCAAGATGAAGAGCCTATTTGGATATGATACCTACATTATTTCAAGTTTACAACACTGAGCATAATTTTTCATGCTCGGAGTAGGGAAGAGAACAATAAAGAGATACAGGTAGTTCATAATTTTTTTGTTTGCCTAAATGAACTTAATAAACATAGGTAATGCAGTATCATTCAATCTCCAAATTTGAAAATTTTTGAAAGGTAACATCAAGCATACTGATAAACTGTGATAGTTACTAATTTTCAGAATTCAATAACGCTGTTATCAAATGAACTGAATGCTCATTATACCTGCAGTTCTCAATTAAATTATTATGACATTAAGTGTGCTAAAGGAAGAACTGTATCTGATATGAACACCTGTTTAGTTAGGAAAACAAATAACAGACAAAATGAGACAGATTTTAAGACAACACAAATAATAAACATTCTACAGAAGCCTGTGGTTTATGCAGGAGCAAGCTTTATGAAAAGACAAAAATTTTTACTAATCCAAATGACCAAACCTTTAGAAGACAATGAAAAGAACAGGCAAATCTCACTTTACATTAATAAATAAAAACTGGAACTTTGAAAGTGGGTAAACTCGAAATTATCTACAACATAAAAACATTCACTATAGATATTTTAGGAGTGAGAAAATCTAATAGACCTAACAGCATTGAATCCATAAATATTCAAGTGGCATTACACTTTTCCAGAGCAAGTTCGCAACTTAATGTGAGGTTCACTTACAATGCCATCTAATAAGTGGCTTCCTTTCCTTTCCACACAGGCTTGCTCTAACTCCCAAGAGCACCATGGAGGTGCAGAGCAACTCTTTGGTGTGAGACTATCCTTAGGACAGATAGAAGGCCCAAGCTGGCTTTCCCAGGAATGGCCAACCTAAGTAAGGCCACTGGCCAACTACTCTTGGGCCAGCTGGCATGGAACAAAGTGTCTGGTTCCTACCTCCAGAGCTGATGAGGCTCAGCCAGCTGGCTTTCAATGGACTGCACTAGTTGGAGTGCTCACAATTCCTTTCAAACCATCTGGCATTCTTTTTGAACCCTAAATTTACCCAACACTATACTCTGAAGTCTGAAATGCTCAGATAATTGGAGAAGTCCCCACTGCTACCAAGACAAGAAAGAGGCAGAGTAACTGCTAAGTTAATTCAAGAAACAATTTCTAAAATTAAAAACAGCTCTCAATTTTAGTTTGTATACTGTCAACCTTAAAATCTAAACTATTACCATGATTATTAAGTAAACTTTCAAAATAAAAATCAAAACAAATAATAAGAGAATAGGCTAAAACAGACAATTTAACATGTAGAAAAGTTGTAAGACTCCCTTAAGGCTGGCAGGACATGACTCTCCCTACTCTGAACTTCTACAAAGTCTGTCTTTATCCCTCAGAGTGGACTTTGTGTTCCTATGTATATTTATCTTCCCAGCCAGCTGATAAGTGAAAACAGTGTCTTATAGCTACTTAAAAAAAAATCTGTTGATGAAGTTTTCGGTGTTTTAAAAGTTCTACTTCCAGAAATAAGAAAACTTTATATGGAATAACATGAAAAAGGAACCTCACTCCTGGAGAAGCCAAGTAAACAAAGAACAGGACTTGGTTTGACATAAAAATATTTTATCAAGTGATCAAAATGATTTATCAAAGCACTAGACTGCTGGGAAATGCTACAGGGTGTTCATGTGTCACCGGTAGATCATTTTAATCAATCTATCATATGGGGGTAATCTGGGGAATAGAGAGGCAAGATATTAGAAAAAATCATAAAACTAAAAACATATGAATCAAATTTATAGCCAACATATTCTAGGAGATGTAAATACTCTGAACAAAAATATTACAATGACCAAGTCAGATCAAATGTTAGGAATGGGAGGCTACACAAATAATAACTATAATTATAATTATTTTTCATTACATTTACCCTCATGCCAAGTACTGAGTTTAGCTTTTTACCCAGAAAATAAACATATTAGGTGGGTACTACTCTTATTTCCATCTTGAAGATGAGGAAACAGAGAAGTTAGGTAACCTGCCAAGGTCACACCGCAAAAAGTGAAAGAGCCAGAATCAACCCCAAGTAGTCTGACTCCAGAATCCAGATGCAAACCTACTAATGTTAAATTATACTTATGAAAGAGTGAAAGGTAATGTAATGTACAGAAAAAGTCAATCATTAATAATAGTCTTCATATTTTTTCCAACTCTAAGTGAAAAAAGTGGTGAATAATTTAAAAAATAAATGAAAACTGATTTTGCTAGCAATTTTTAAAAAGTAAAAACTCTTTATTCTTCCAGGTTAAAAATGTCAGTTGTGCCTTTTTTGCCCACATATTGAGTAGGTACTTGTGCCAGTTGCTGTCCTATGGGACGCAGTGGTAAACAGGACAGATGAAGTCCTTGCCTTCCTAAAGCTGACCTTCCAGTGGGGGTAAGAGACATAAAAATCAGTCAACAACAGAATTTCAGAGAGTGCTATGTTTTACAGAGGAGGTAGGGAGGAAATGCAGACTTTTTTGACATTAAACCATGAAGGTAAAACAGAAGGGGATGGATGGGAGGCCAGGGAAAAGTTGTTTGTTGTAATTTTTTATTGTTTTCAAAGATGGGCAATATCATAGCATGTGTTTATGTTGACATGGATGGTACCTCGGAGAGTTGCTGATGCAAGAGAAAGAGCACAAATGCTCAAGTCCTTGAGTAGGTATGAGGGGGAATATGTGGGAAGGGACTGCCTCTAACAGGAAAAAAAGAAAAGAAAAACATGGGTCCTAAGGAAGGTAGATTTCTAGATTTGGCAAGGGGGAACATGAGGGGTATCTGTCTAATTACTTCTAAACCCTCAATGAAGTATGAAGCCTGCATATCAGTATGGGGAGAGGTGGGTTGCTCATGAGATTAAAGAACGTGGAGAAATTATTAAATATTTACAAGTAAAAATCTTATTAGGAATCTGGTAGCTTTCCTGGGCAGTGCTGAGAACCCACTTCAGATTTTTGGTCATGACTCTGAAGTTCTCCAGTAATATTCAGCCACTCATGTGCCCTCATGGAAAAGCTAGATGAGGGATAAGGCAGTTGTAAATAGAAAAAACATTGATGGGTAAAAAAAATATGTATCTATGAGATAAACATGAAGTCACTGACAATGTCCAATCAAGCCATGGCCTATGTAGCACCATTTGTCTCCATCTTCCCATCACAGAAATTCTTACAAGTAATATATTTGTCATATTTAGGCATGACATATTTAATCATAAAGCTTAAAGATTGTTTCTTTTTGGTCATGAATGGTTCCTACAGATTTTTTTAAATGTACCTGTTAGCCTTCACGTTGAATCCAGAGGTGACTGGATTGAAGAAACTTTCTCTGGTGCTATTTCTAGTAATGATTCCATCACAAAGTAAAAAACAAAAACTACACGCCCCCTCCCCGCAAAGTGCATGCTCGTGATCATTCAGCTGTGCTCCGAAACCATGTTGGCTCAAGACCCAACATTCTGAAGAGCCTTCATGACTGCACAGGTTCAAAGAGAGGAAACAAAGACCTACACCTCTTGATGGAGGCATGTCAATACCACGAAGAAAAGCATATTGGGTGAGATGGGATTTGTGTGTGTGTCTGTATGTACATACATACCACATGGTCGTTTTGGAAAAGATTATCTGCCCCATGAGCAAAAGGAAAGAAAAAGAAAAAGCAGAGTAACTGCTAAGCATGAAATGTCTGGAACACCATGAAATGTCTGGAAAACCAAGGATAAACAGAAGATCCTAAAATCTTCCAGAGTGGGAGAAAAAAGGAAATGGGGATTAGAATGGCACTGGACTTCTCAAGAGCAGTACTGGAAGCTAATGGAACAATGCCTTCAAAAGAGGGACGCTGTTTTTTAATCTAGAATTCAATGTCCAGCTAAACCACCATTCAAGTGTGAGAGTGAAATGAAGACATTTCCAGACATTTCCAGACATGCAACTTCTGAATTTAGGAAAGAATTTCAGAGTTTATTCATGCCCTTTCTCAGGAGCTACTAAAGAATGAAGGAGACACAGGATCCAGGAAATGAAGGATTCAACACAGGAAGAAGGCACAGGGAATTCCCAAGATGATGACATAGGGAAGTCCTAGAGGACAGCTAAGAAAAAAGAAACAGAGAATACCTGAAAATACTGAACGATTATTAGTTCTGTCATAGAATTTAAGGGTGAATTAATGATTGGCACAAAGAAAACTAAGCAAATGAAAACAAACAAAAGAGGCAATTATTTAATTTGGGAGAAACAAAAGTTGCACAAGAAAGAAAATGTAATAGTAGTACCCCACATGGATCATCTGTGAATAATAGGTACAATGTCGCAGTCGTATAAATACTGAATACTGACTTAACTGGGAACAGCAAAGTATAGGTATGAAGGAGGAATGCAAAGATGGCTGAATGGTACAACTAAGTCCTCAACTTCCAAAACAGAAGTCCATAGATAATACCCAAATGTGAAAAATCAAGAAATAGCAGTTTAAACATTAAAATGAAATAAAGATAAATGTAAATACCAGAAGGAACCATTGAGAGTTAAAAATGGTTGAACTATATGAAATTGCTGATTTTTAACTATTGCTCAAACTAAAAAAATGGCAATTTTATATAGTTTAAGTTAATACATTATAATAATGTTACTTTGTTACTGATTTTAGAATCAACTGCCATTTGAAACAGAAAACAATTATTGCTAGAAAATGCTCAATAGAAAAAAATTCTACTTTTTATTTATTAGATATTGTTGACGGGATAATGTATCCCAGTTTTGGGTAACTAAATGTCACCATACAAGCTATTACTATCACTAACAAAACAATATTAGTATTTCTAATGAATATAGAGAATATATTTTACATTTAACATAACAATTATTTTAATGATATAGAAATTACTTTAGGATTTTTTCTTCAATCATCATACTACAGGAAATGCTAAACTATGGGTTGGTAAAGATTTTAGTTAACAGAATGCTGAATAACAAGGCCAGCATGTTTATAGGTTCCTTTGTTGATTCAAACAATAGCTAAGTCACTCTTGCAAAATTAAAGTTCCACAATATTGTGGTACTATGCAAGTGTATTTCAGCGATAATTCCGGTTATACCACTCTGTTTATCTAAGACTTCCCCTTATGGTTTAAGGGGAGTCCTTAAAGAAAAATCAGATGCAGGCAGTTTATAAAAATTATTAGGGTTGCTTCAATATTAGTGACACTAGTTAAGGAAGTTAATGAAGCCTTTGTTTTTAAGTTAACTTATTTTGACTTAAATTCATTGAAATAAAAATGTATTTAAATTCTACATCATAAAACCAAAATTTCTGCAAACTGAAAAGTCAACTTCTACTAATTTTAACTTCACAATAAAAGAATTTGACCATGCTAACATAAGGTAAGAATTTTACCAAGAATAATGGATTCCGATACAACCAATGGAAAATTTCCTATTCAAATTAAAAGCAAATGTTTTTAACAGAGGGAATATCCATAAACAATACTGTGGAAGACTGCTTAGCTTAGATGTCATTTTGCACTGAAATTATCAAGAATTAACATATATGTGATTACAAAATAATTTTTAAGAGAACCTTAAAATTAAACCAATTCAATTATTCATATTATCCAATAAGTTCCTAATTTTTCACCACCATTGTGATTCAAAATCATAATAAAAATATATTTTAGAGGTGTGTTTATTATAACCTACTTTAGCTAATTTCTCATCACTCTGTAAAATTATAAGGGTAAAAAAATTGAAAATGCAGCCAATTATGTTCTAAAATTTATAAAATCTGGTTTAAAAAGAGAAAAAGGTCCAAACGAAATAGCAAGGGATAGCTGGTGCTATTACAATTGCTTTTTTAATTGGTCTCCATCAACTGTAACTCTTCAGTAACTTTACCAAGACAACAGTCAGGCAGTCAGTCCTACTGACCAAGCCAAAGTCTGTGGGAACCTGCAGAGCTTCCTGGGGATGAGGACAATGATAAAAGGTATTCTGTTTTCCAGTAGTCCTGTAAGAGGAGCCATTGAGCTGGGCTACACAACCAGACAACAGAACACAGGGAAATTCAGATCAAAGCAAAGGCGCATGTCAGGGTAATATGCAATAAAACTCTGTGCCAAAGCATTAAGAAAAAAAAAAAAAAAAGAGCAAGGAGGTGGACAGAACCTGCTGGACCACCTTCTTATTTAACACAGGGAGGCAGGAAGAAACAAAATCTGCCCGAACTAAGGAGCTGAGAAAACAGTATCCTAGATACATTGGCGTATTTCTATAGACATGTATATGAGTATAAAGACATATTGACAATGAATTAAACCCAGAGAGGAGTGTCCTATATGTACTGGAGTATTTCCATGTACGTATATACGAGTATCTTACCATTAACCCAAAAAGCAGAGTGTTCTAGATATAGAAATATATGAGAATATAGACATACATTTTCAATTAACGAAACCCACTGATTTTACAGTAAGAGAAAAACAAACAAAATACTGTTTGAAAGAACATCAGAGACAAAATTCGGTGAAGGTCTGATGAAGTAATGTCTTTTTTCCTCAAACCATTTTTAACGGTCTCTGAATCATTTCATAGGAGATACACACACAAACACACACATGCCTCATTAGGTCTCCGAAAACAAAGGAGGGTCCTTAATTCTCTGGCCTGTGTAAGCACACGCGCCGCCCCCCGCCCCCACAGATCGGAGGCTACCACCTGACTTTCATTAATGAGTAAGCCCAGGCGAGAGATCGCACCCCAGACCATATCCATACATACAGTGACAAACGGGCACGAGACAAACGCCACAAAGAAAGGGGAGGAGCAGATGGGGACCAGGAAAACACTGCCACGCCGCGCCCCTCAAGGCGCGTTCCCATCGCCAACACCGAGGCAGCCGTCTTCGCCTTCCTGCACATCCTAGCTGCCTCCCACGCCCGGGGGCCCGACGCCCAGCACTGGCAAGTGGAGCAGGCGGGGCGTTGCGAACCTTCCCTCCGTGACCTCCCGGTGACAGCCCGCGCAGCCCTTTGTGCGGGACTTACCCTCCGGCCCGGGGCCGACCCTCCTTCGCGTCCCTCCTGGCCTAGGGCCGCTGTCCCACTCCTCCCCGTCCCCCGCCGGAGCGCCGGGAGTGTGTGTGTGTGTGGGAGGCTGGCGCCCGCCCGCGATCTCCTCAGCATCCCGAACCCAGACCCGCCCGGTTCCCTAAGCCCCAACTCGTGGGCGACAGCCCTCGGCGCCCCGGCCCTCACTCGTTCACTTACTCGGGAGCGCCGGCGGCGGCG
>NW_006442491.1:15824729-15827501 GCF_000325575.1 Pteropus alecto | reverse complement strand
TGAAGCGGGGCGGGGTGAGGGACCCGGATGCCCGGGCAGCCCCCGCCCACCTTGCTAAGGTCGCTGCTTCAGAGTCTGCAGTGCGCAGGCGCGGTGCTCTGTGGCCGGGCCTGGTCCCGCCGCGCCCTCTGGGGAAATCCCGCGGGCGGAGCTGCCACGCATAGACCCTATCAATCTGTTTAGTATTTTTGCGTGTCCTATACTCATTTTAAAAAGTGAAAGCTCGGATTGCCTCCTCTTTTCTGGCATCCAGCTTGCCAGTCCCCGGGGGCACAGGAGTGCCTATTAGTTTGATGGAGATACGGTGCACAATACCCCCTTCCTCCATCTGTCTCTCCTGCAGCATGTCCTCTCAGCTGAGTGCTGGCACCTCAGTGATGAATGAGACCCAGAATCTGCCCAGATAGTAGAGGGAAGTGTGCAGGAAAGACTACATTCCTTTGTTTATTTGCATTGACCTAGTCCCCTCAGCCTTGAGCTCCCATTCCATAGGGCAAGCAAGAAACTGACCTTGATTTTGGGTGGAGTTCAGCCTTTCCTGTAATTCCAAGGCATATGATCTATCTAGTGCAGCTCCAAGGATCTGGGAAGGCCTCTCTAGCAGGCAGTGTATTCTGCGGAGACACCCTCCTGTTCCCAGACCCTTGGCTCCGCCAGAAAACTGGTGATGCTGGGAAGCTGCTGCAGGCCTCACAGCCAAGCTTTCTGCGGCTCCTCAGCTGAGTGTGTGGGCACTGCAGCTCGGGGCTTACCGAAATGATTGCCCCCCTTTCCTTCAGTTTCCATGTCCCCCTCTTAGGTTCTCTTTTCTTTCACCTTCCAGTCTCCCTCAAACTATAAACAGCTCAGTGGCTTATTGTTGGGAAGCATAAGTCATCATGGAAAGTGCCTGCAGGCAAGTTCCTTCTGCTCTGGCAAACCATAAACCTCCAATGCAAGGGAGAAGTAAAGACAGATGTCAGTGAATATCTCAAGAAGTTACCCAATGGTCACAATCCCCCAAGTGAGAGATAGACGTGCCATGTAAAGTGAGGCAAAAGGAAGGGTGTGGGAGATCCATTCTTCTGAAGTTGCCTGCAGCAGGAGGGCCTTCTCAACTAATTTGCTGATGCTTCTTACTCTAAAAAAGGCCTCCTCGGGGCTGTTGCTGAAGTCTCAATCCATGCTCATGCAAATAAACATTCATGATAGATAGGCACATCTGCCCACATTTGTCATTTTCCCTTTTCCTGCACTTTTCCCTGGATTTTCCAGCCATTTCCTGAGCAGCACTATGCTGTTTCACCCTTAGTGCCTCTCTTCTTGCTGTTCTCTTTACTATGAAAGCAACGCTTACCTAGGAACACTGAAAAAATCACTATTTAATGAAGTCTTCTTTCCTGTCCCCATCTTGTTGATGGACTTTCTTTTGGAATCTTCACCTGTGCCCTGTACCCACTTTCCTTTTAGTATCAGGTACACTTAGGGTTCCAGCTTGTTTGCATATTTTCTTTCCCAACCAGAATGTGAACCCTTCAACAGTAGGAACGATGTTTCCTCAAGTCCTAGCAGGTGCTGGTGCACAGTGGGCATGCAATGTTGTTGGGGAGGTAATGTTCTCAGGTGGGCCAGAGAAGCTCCAAAGTGGAGAGAAAGGCTGAGCTCCCTTTTCTTTCTCCTCCTTTCTTGTGGTTTCCTTCCCCTGACCCATCTTTGGAAACCTGTTTTGTTTGTTTAGAAAGCTTGGCTAGAAATTTGCTAGTTCGAACAGGTTATAGAGTAGAGTCTTCCCTTGGGACTGAACAGGCGGAACATGGCCTCACAGTTTCCACAATATATATGACAGGATACTGCCCTTCCACCCCCAGAAGCAAATTATTCCTTGTCCCCCTTAGAGGAGAAGTTAGGGTTTGGGGTCTCCTGGTATTTTCAGCTGGGGATTCATCTGCTGGACCATTATCCTATCTGCCTAGTGATACAGAAGGTTCTACAACTCCCTCACCACTCCCAACCACCCTCCTTCTCTAGGGAAAATGCATGTTAGGGTGGGATGTGGGTACATTCAAGGAGGTCTGGGCAGTTTAGGTGGGTATGTCAAACAACAGGCATCCAGGACTTGAAGCAGTGGCTTTCTCAACTAACATGGTCTCTTGTTCCGCATGGGGGAAGAGGGGACAGGAAAGGCTTCACTGTTTAGGACTTAAGAGAATGTCCCTCTTTCTATTTACCCTCCTCCTAGTCCTCTCCCATCTCGTACTTTCTTCAGAGCATTTTCATCATCTCCAACCCAGTCTCAGAAAACTCTGTCACTACTCACATGGTCAGAAGTCCTTAAAGACTCCCTTACCTTCTGGAAAAGAGATATTTTCTAATTTTAAATCAAATGTCTGTGACTAATGTGGAATAGCAGCTTTCTGGATGGTAACTGTAGTGGGAACAGAGGCTGGTTTTAGTTGGATCTGTTGCTCAATACAAGATTTTTGAATAACTGCCAGATTGATAAAGGTGAAAACAGTCTTTCAAGCAGAAGCTAGAAATCAAAGGTTGTCCACAGCCAAACTCCTCTCCCTGTCCTCCCAACGTGGTGGGGCTTATCCATCTGTTAAGTAGTAGGCACTATCCCAGTAAAACATCCTTGTATTGACCAATCCTTTGACTACTTAATTACCTAGAGCTCTGAATATCCCTTCAAGGGCTATTCATTCAAACCATTCCATGCTTTGACCCCTTGGACTGGGTCAGCAGAAGAGTCCCACATTTTTATAAGAGCCTGAGGTATAGCTCTATGTTCCC
>NW_006442491.1:15823906-15824694 GCF_000325575.1 Pteropus alecto | reverse complement strand
TTTCTGCTGGGCTTTCTCCTGCTAGAACCATCTGAGTGGTCCTCCTCACCTCACAGCCTAGCTGGGGTATGACCCTGCCCATGGAGGGATGGAATTGCTTCTCAATGCAGGATGTGTGTTCACGACTGTGAAACAGTGCAAGTGGGGGAGGAAGTGCAGGTTCCTATGTGCATGGCAGCTTTGGGCCAAGCTGTATTTCCTATCTGAGGTGGGAGCCAGACATTCTGTTTTCCCAGTTACCAACAAACCATGTTGCCTTTCAGGCACGCATAGGCCCAATGACCCAAACAGAACTCAGAGCTTCTAAAAATAGAAATGTGATCAGGATCTGGTGTAGGAACCTTCTAGCTGAGACTAGCTGCACACAGAGAAAGTAGAGGCACAATTTCCCGGGGTCGTGAAGACTGCTCTTACTCACTTTTGGATAGGAGGACACCTGTCTTAGTGTGGATTCTCCCAGGAGCAAACCTGAGACAAGGGCTGGGTTGCAGCCAATTTACTTGGGAAATAGGAGTAAAAGAAATGGGAAAGCAAGATATAGAAGAGGGAGAAGCCAATGCTGAGGTGTGTTGATGGGTCAGTTACTATTATGGACAACTGGAGCTCCATCCTGCTGGAAACCCCCTGAGAAAATTCATGGAAACATTCTCACACTGTCCTCTCAGATGATGAGGAAGGAGGCTGGAGTATTTATCCACTGACTTCCCGTTGTTCATAGATGACCATCGGGGAATTTCAAGTTATATTGTGCAACAAAGTGAGCTGCCCAGCTCAGTTCCTCCTACTAT
>NW_006442491.1:15822994-15823866 GCF_000325575.1 Pteropus alecto | reverse complement strand
TAAGTTCTCCCATCCAATTGTGTCACTACCTTTTCTCTTTTCTGGGTTCTTTGGTCTGAGCTTGAAAGAGAAGCAAAGTGCGATGATATCTTTGTCCACAACGAATTCCAGCAAAAAGGAACTATAGTGTTTTATTTCTTCCCCTTTTCAACCTATCCAGTCTACCCAAATAGCTCTCAGCCACCATCACCTCATTCCAAAGCAAGAGACAAGAAAGGAGAGGGCAAGAAAACAGGCAGGGAATGCTGGGAGGAAATGTCTTCCTAACACAACCAGAGGCTCCCCATCCCAGGTAAAGAAGTAAATTGAATCCACACATCTACTTTTGCTCCCTTATGAAACCCACTAAAACTACTGTAAAGGAATTATTTTTTTAAAACGACACGAATTCATGAGGACAGAAAGAACAATAGCAAAAGAACTTTGGAAGCTAGAAAACAGATGGATGAATGGTAATTGACTTAGCAGCCCCAAGAAAGTTGAAACCTAGAGAAAGCTAAGAACAGACCTACTTTCATGGCAAAATACTAAAAAAAAAAAAAACAAACAAACAAACAAAAAACCCTCAAACTGTGGGATAAAAACTTTCCTCTGTAAACAATTATCTAGTAACTCCTACGTAACAGGCACTGATCTATGTTCTCATGTGCATTATCTAATTTAACTTCTATTAACCTTGAGAAGTAGATATTGTTATCTTCACATTAGGGATGAGAAAACTGAGGTTTGGAATACTTAAGTAGCCAAGTAACCACGCTTATTTATCTCTCCTCTAGGAAATTAAAAATTCTATATTTGGAACCTGTTGCCTATTTCCATGGTACTTATGTAAAAATCCAATAATGTGAAAAGATAGAGACAAATGTTTTGAA
>NW_006442491.1:15803201-15822366 GCF_000325575.1 Pteropus alecto | reverse complement strand
TTGGACTGCAATGAATATTGAGGTGCATAGATCTTTATGAATTATTGTTTTGGTTTCCTTTGGATAAATACCCAGAGTGCAAATGCTGGGTCAAAAAGTATATCCATTTTTAATTTTTTGAGAAACCTCCATACTGTTTTCCGTAGCAGCTGTACCAATTTGCCATCCCACCAACAATGTATGAGAGTTCCCTTTTCTCTGTATCCTCACCAAGACTTGCTGTTTTTTGATTTATTGATGATAGCTATTCTGACAAGTGTGAGATGATATCTCATTGTGGTTTTAATTTGCATTTATCTGATGATTAGCGCCCCTGAGCATCTTTTCATAGGTATGTTAGCCATCTGTATTTCCTCTTTGGAGAAGTATCTGTTCGGGTCTTCCGCCCGTTTTTTAATTGGATTGTTTATTTTTTGTCGTTGAGTTGTATAAGTTCTTTATAAATTTTGGATATCAGGCTTTTACTCTTAATCAAGAGCAGACAGTCAGAGATGATGTGTTAGGTTCCCTATAAACAGAGGCTGAGATAGGGTCCAGGTTCACATGATTTATTGAGAGTGGGCTCCTAGGAGAAGCCCCCAACCCCACCTTCCCCATGTCTCACCTTCTCCAGAGGCAGCAGTGGAAAAAGCTGAGCAAAGCTGTAATCTCAGCTGGAGTCTAGCCTCAGTCTGATCCTACAGAGAGTCTGGAGTGTGAACTGCACCACAGAATTGATCTCACCTTGAACAACAAGAAAGCTTTTTTTGTGCCCATATATTAACCAATCACAGGCTATGGGCTGCCAGGGAGGAGACTATAACCTCTCAGGCAGGGCAGCTCCTGGTGGAGATCAATTTTCTACAGAAAGGGGCAACTCTGATTCATTAACAACCAACACTCACAGCAGCTGGGGGTAAGGGCTACCAATAACATCTGCTATAGATTACCAGATATCTGAAGAAAACTACTAACATAGAAGACAGAGAAAAAAAAATAAAAACAAATAAAAATAAATATGTACATTAAACATCAAAATAAACAGAAAAAAGCAACTTGGAAGAAACCAAGATTTAATCTTAAGGATAAGAGATGATGTTACACCCATGAAACAAGAATAAGATGCTATTTTAGAAGACAGAAAACAAAAATAAACTTTTAAAATATAAAAAACAAACATGATAGCAGAAATGAAAAACTCAATAGATGGTTTGGGAAATAAAGTCTGGATTATCTCCCCAAAAATAGATACAAAAGACAAAACAATGAAAAAATAGGAAAGAAGAAAGGAATGTAGGAAGAACAGTCCAGATAGTTTAACATCTGGATAGTAGGCATTCCAGAAAGAAAGGGGAGAACATCATTCATGATATAATTCAAGAAAAAATTCTCAAAATGAAATAACAAATTTGCAGGTTGAAATGGTCCTTCATGTGCCTAGTTCAATGGGTAAAAACAGGCCCAACCAAAGCATGTACTTGTGAAATTTCAGAACTCTGGGGACAAGGAGAAGATTCCACAAGCTTGAATAAAGGGAAAAAAACATATACCAAGTCTCAAGAATCAGAATGGCTTCTGACTTCTCTTCACTGGTATTTTCCAGCAACACTGGAAGGCAGAATGCTACAGTAATATCTTCAAAATTTTAAAGGAGAATTGTTTCCAATCTAAAATTCTATACCTAGCCACACTATCATTCAAGAGACAAGTAGAATAAAGACAATCCCAGATATGCACAATAATATGCTTCCTTTTCTAGGAAGTAACTGAAGGATGTACTTTATTAAACTGAGGGAGTAAACCAAAAAGAAAGACACAGGACGCAGGGAGCAGGGGATCCAATACAAGCAGATGTATGGGAATCTCCATGAGGCTTATATAGGGTGAATCTAGGAGAATTGGAGCATAGAGACTCAAGACACAGATATATTAAGGACTGTCATCTCTAAAATGACCACTGCCATTGTGCCATCTTTGTAATCAGTTTTTCTTACAGGCACAGACTTTTGAGGTAAATTAGCTAAATGACAGAGACCCCACTTATTATTGGAAAGAGCACTAGCCTAATACTGTTGAAGCTTGGCATCCATTCCTGGCTTTGTCTTGAAGTGGCTGTGGGACCTGCAGAAGTCTCTTTCTCTCCTTAGATCTCAAGATCATGCTCTGTAAATGTCAAGAGTTTTCTTAGTGAATTCCATGTGTCTTTAAGACTATCTGTGCCTCTGTGAAATTTATTCTTCATGGTATTCAGTTCTTTGGGTTTTGAAAATTACGTAGAGTCATGTAACCACCTCTACAATCATGCTACAGTACAGTTCCATCAGCCTAAAAAAATGCTCTCATACCACTCCTTTATAGTCAACCCCTTAACTCCTGGCAACCACTGATCTATTCTTTATCCTAATAGTTTTACCTTTTCTAGAATGTCATATAAATGGAATCAAACAGTATGAGGCCTTTTGAGTCTGGCTTCTTTCATTTAACACAATGCATTTGGTTTCATAAACTGACCAGCAATTACCACTGACCTTGTTTACAGTTATCCTTCAAAGAAGATTATGAGACAAGAATTCAAAATGCAAGTAGTTGATGCGGGAGGTGATCCTAGGAAGCACCAGCTAGGGGAATGAAGAACTGCAGCAGAGAAGGGAAGGAAGCCAATACAATTTCTATTGTGAACTTCATTCTATGTTGCTGTCACCTTGATGTCAGTAAGTTGTCACCCAAGTTTTTAGAAATCCAAAAGCATTGGCAGATGACATCTGGTCTGCATTATCACTGTCTGCCTCAGCATTATACAAGATGTGCTCCTTTGACCTTGTCTTTGGTGGTCTTTTCACAAGAGTCCTTGTTGGCCCGACTCTCATCCTTGACTGCATGATTCCTTGGGGCAGGGTGTCTCTCAGTTAACTCTTGTGCACCTCTTGATTCACAAGATTTTCTAAGGTTTCATGATGGGCCAAGGGGACTTAGAGAATTATCCAGGACTCTCCAGATTTTCTGGGATATACATAGATGTACGCAACTCATTCGATTACTTCCACACTTTGCTGGCTAAGCTTGGGAACCCCTGACAGGGCTGGCTCAACCTCTCATGTGCATGCCATCTCTGTTGGGAGGTCTTACTGTTTCCTTGAGCCCTATCCAGGGTTCTCTCTGCACTCGGAGTTCCCACACTGATATGGGTTTCACTGAGGAAAGGGGGCATGATGTAGAGTTCTTTTTCTTAGCCATCCACCATCATGTAGGTCTCCTCACCACTCAGGTTGGGGATTTATTCTAGTGTAGGTGTGAGTGAGTGCTTGCTCTCAAATCAAATGTATTCTCTCAGACACATTATATTGTTTACACATATATGCCTCTAGGTTTCTTTCTAGTGGACTTCCTTTAAAATTAACTTTTAATTTTGAAATAATTGTAGGTTCACATGAAGATTTAAGTAATAATAAAGATTCTTGTATCCTTTATCTAGTTTACCCAATGATAACATCTTGCATAACTATAGAACAATATTAAAGCCAAGAAATTGACGTTGATACCATATACCAATCTTACTCAGTTTTCTCAAGTTTTATAGGCGCATGTGTATATGTGTGTATTTAGTTTATGTAATTAATCACGTGTAGGTTCGTGTTATTACCACCATAACTGAGATACAGAGTAGTTTGATCACCCCAAGGATCCTTCGTGTTGCCTTTTTATAATCATACTTTCATCCCTCCCCTGCATCCTGCTCCTATGCTGTCCCTAACTCCTGGCAACTACTAATAGATGCACCATATATATAATTTTGTCATTTCAATAATGTTATATAAAGAAAATAATACAGTATGTAACCTTTGGGGATTCACTTTATTTACACAGCATAATTCTCAGGAGATTGATCCAAGCTGTTGTGCATATCAATAATTTGTTCCTTTTCATTGCTGAGTAGTATTCCATTGTATGGATATTCCACAGCTTATTTAACCATTTGCCCGTTGAAGGACATTTGGATTGTTTCCAGTTTTTACTATTAGGCATAGTCAAAACAATACAATAGTGATAAACATTTGTGCACAGGTTTTTGTGTAAATATAATTTCTCTGGGGTAAATGCCCAGGAGCGCAATTGCTGAGTCATACAGAAGTTGCATGTTTAGTTGTATAAGAAACTGCTAAATTGTCTTCTAGAGTGGCTGTACCATTTTACAGTCTCACCAGTGATGTCTGAGTGATCTAGGTTCTCTGCAGTCTTGCTAACACTTGATGTTGTCACAACTTTAATTTTTAGCCATTCTGCTAGGTGCGTAGTGATATCTCATTGTAGTTTTACTTTGCATTTCCCTAATGCCAAGTGATGTTGAACTTTTTTTCATGTACTTATTTGCTCCCTGTATACCCTCTTTGGTAAAATGTTTGGTTAGAGCATTTGTTCATTTTCTAATCGAAGGCTCTCCTTCCTCTGTCAAATTGCTTTCATACCTTTGTAAAAAATCAGTTGTGCATGTTCGTGTGGATCTATCTCTCGGTTCTCTATTCTGTTCTGTTGATCTATGTGTCTATTCCTTTGTCAATATCACAAAGTCTTGATTCCTGCTATAGCTATATAATAACTCTCTAAATTGGGCAGACTGATTCTTCTTATTTTCTTCTTCTTTTACATGGTTATTTTATTTATTCTAGGGCCTGGGCCTTTCCATATAAATTTTATTTTATCTTTTCTCAGCTTTATTGAGATATAATTGACATATAATATTGTATAAGTTTAAGCTATAAAACAGTGATCTTTTGTACATATATATTGCAAAATGATTGCCACGACAAGGCTAGTTAACATATTTATAACCTCACATAGTTACAATTTTTCTGTATTTGTGAACTTTTAAAATCTACTTTCTTAGCAACTTCCAAATATACAATATAGTATTGTTATCTATGGTCACCATGTTATATATCACATCCCCAGAACTTATGTATCATATAACTCTCTTTTCCTTCCTTCCTTCCTTCCTTCTTTCCTTCCTTCCTTCCTTCCTTCCTTCCTTCCTTCCTTCCTTCCTTCCTTCCTTTTGCCTTTGGTTTTGGTATCAAGGTAATAGAGACCTCATAAAATGAGTTGGAAAATGTTCTCAGTTCTGTTTTCTAGAAGAGATTGTGTAAAATTTGGTGTTAATTCTTCTTCAAATGTTTGTTAGAACTCCCATCTGGACTTGGAGATTTATTTTCAGGATCTTTTAAATTATAAATTCAATATTTTTAATGGTTATAGGATTATTCAGATTATCTATTTCATCTTGATTGAAATTTGGTAGTTCGGTAGGTTGAAACTGGTCCACTTCTATTAAGTTGTCAAATTTATGAGCTTAAAGCTTTTCATAGTATTCTCATGTTATCCTTTTAATAGCTTTAAGAATGAAGTAATATCCTGTTCCATTTTCGACATTGGTTATATTTGTCTTCTTCCTTCTTTTAAGAACTATGTATCATTTAGATGTGTGTTCAGATTCTAAATTTTAGAGATTTTCATTTTCTCTTTCCATTATTGATTTCCAGTTTGATTCCATTTAGCCAGGGAACATATTTTGTATGTATGATTTCAATTATTTTAAATTAGTCGAGGTTTGTTTTATCTCCCAAGATACAGTTTATCTTGGTAAATATTCTGAGTTCTTGAAAATAATGTGTGTTCTGCTATTGGTGGGTGCAGTATTTTTTACATGCCAGTTATATCCTGTTGGTTGATGGTGTTGTTGAGTTCTATATCTGATTCTCTAATAGTTTTATCACTTGCTGCAAATGGTATCATATATTTCAAGGTTCTTTTAGGCATGTACACATTTAGCATCCTTGTGCTTCCTAGTAGATGGATCCTTTGATCCTTATGTAATGTTACTCTTTGTCTCTAGCTGGAAAAATTATTATCATCATTTACAGATGAGGAAACTGAGGCACAAAAGAAGTTAAAATTTAAAAACAAGGGAAATAAAAAATCACAACTAGGCAAACCCTGTAGTAATAACAGTTGCAGGCAAGATCTACTGATAGTTGTTAAAATGAGTGCATCCAATTTCTTGTCTCAGAATTTGCTTCTTGGAGAACCTAAACTAAGGCAACTTCTGAAGGGCACCATTATCCTTCAGTCACAGACAGATTGCAATCAGCAAAGGCATTATGCGTGGGCAACACCAAACAGGGCTGCCATGAACAAGCTACTCAGGTGGTGTACAATTACTGGAGTTGTACAAATCAATGCCTGTATTATTTTCCTATTGCTGCTATAACAAATGAGCTTAAAACCACATCACACAAATTTGTTACCTTATTGTTCTGGAGGTCAGAAGTCCAACATGGGTTTCACTGTGCTAAAATCAAGGGGTTGGCAGCTCTGTGTTCCTTTCGAAAGCTCTTTTTAGGAGAGGAAGCCTTTTTGAACTTCTTGAGGCTTCCCGTGTTTCTTGGTTTGTGGCTCCTTTCTCCATCTCGAAAGTCAACAGTGTAACATCTTCATATTTCTCTCTTTCTCTCTCTCTGTTTCTATCATCGCTCTCCTTCTTTGACTTCCCTGACCCCCTCTTTCCATTATAAGGACCCTTGTGATCATATTGGACCAACCTGGATAATCCAAGATAATCTCCTCATCTCAAGATCTTTAACCATGTTACAAAGTCCCTTATGACACATAAGGTAACATATTCACAGGTTCTCGGAATTAGGATGTGTATGTCCATCTTGCGGAAGGTGGGGAGCATTTTTTTGTCTACCGTAGTGCCCATGGTTAAGGGTCCAGAATAAAAGAGCTGTAAGTTGGCAACATCTACCCAGAGGAAGCCAGCACTGTGAGGGAAGGGGAAGGTTGCAAAAGTGGCTAGGACATAGAATGGAGAAATACACAGCCGAAGATATATTTTAGTGTGTGTGTGTATGTGTGTGTGTGTCTGGGAGAGGGAGGTGGAGGAAGTGAGATGAGTGTTACAATGACAGGGGCCTGGAAGGAACAAGAGGAACAGTGAGGAGGAGACAGGTAGGGTGTGTTTACTTCTGAGGAAGTGACCCTGTCTGAGGTGGGGCTGCAGAGAGGCAGGGTGAGGGTGGAGCCCATGGATTTTACAGAGAGACGTTTTAAAAGCTGACAAGAATGTATGTGAGGTAAAAATAGAGGAAGGGAGTGCTGCCTGGAGCTCAAGGCCAACAAAAGAGTAGGTAGAGCCTTCTCATGGTGTCCAGGATTGCAAGGAGAGAGGAGGAGGCAGGGCTCAGACCAGTGAGGGGAAAAAGAAAGAGAAACTAGGTTTGTTATGAGAAATGGGGCTGTAGTTTCATATTTGGAAGTGCCCGTATATGATAAATATAAGTGTAGGGTTTGGTAACAGGTTGGGAAAGAATTATAAATTTGCAACTTTTATAAAGCCTTATGTCTCCTATTAAAAGTTTTCTGTATCAAATAAGATTCATCTCTGAATTCATATAATAAATACTGAGCTGCTGTTAGGCACTGGGTAAAGTTCTCTGCATTGGAGATACAAACAGTGGGCAAATGAGGTGAGTGAATGGACTCAGGAAATCAGGTGTGATAGAGAGAGAAAGATAAGGTATGAAGGAGTGAATGGATAAGGCAGAAAAGGCTTTTCTTGGAGGGGGGTAATGTGGGGTTTTCAGTATCCTTGTCACCTGCTGAGGGTCACCAGCTGAGGGAGTTTTGCCCAGCTCCTACCCTTCAGCCTACCTGGTCAGGGGAGCAGCTTTGAAGCATATATTCCTCTCTCCTTCTCCTTGGAACCTTTCCCTCTTTTCTTCTTTCTTCCACTTCCTGACCCCCTTTCCTTGCCCTGAAACCCTTTCCCCATGTCTTCCTTTGTCCTGGAGCTTGGGAGGCCCAAGGCTGGAGGAGATAGTGACTGTGGTTTCCTTTTTCTTCCATCTTTTCTTTCTACCCTTTGAACCGTTCCAGAGTCACCAGGACTGACAAATGCCCCTGCCCCTGGCCTCTACAGAAAAGTTAGCACTTTAGCCAGGGGCAATGGTGACCTCCACAGGAAGACATACCCTTGGAAAGTGCATGGTCCCGCTGACACCTTGATTCCAGACTTCTAGCTTCCAGAAGTGAGGTGCACGAGAAAGGGAAAAAGAAGCAGTGAAGGAGACAGAGATCGGTGAAAACCCAGAAAGCTGGAGGAGGAAATGAGGAGTAGACAGCTGCCTCGTGGACTGGTCTGCAGTGGCCATCGTCCCACTCTGGACCCAGCCTTGCTGTCTAGGTTTGGCATTATAGGACAGAGGGGACAGACTCTTATTTCATTTGTCTCAGCCCAAGTTTCTGAGCGGTAGGAGCTGAAAGACCCTGTCCCCTCTTGTCCATCATCAGTCCATGTCTTTATTTGGTCACCCCCTCCTCTCTTTTACTGCCCAAGCTGCCCCCTCCTGTCTCCTCTCCAGTCCCCACTGCAAGGAGGACCATGTTGCAGCTGTCCCCAACCTATTTTTGGCACCAGGGACTGGTGCTCCTATGAGAATCCAATGCCTAATGATCTGAGGTGGTGATGCTAGCGCTGGGGAGCGGCTGCAAATACAGATGAAGCTTCGCTTACCTGCCTCTCACCTCTTGCCGTGCAGCCTGGTTCCTAACAGACCATGGCCCGGGGCTTGGGGGTCCTCAATATAGAGGCCCAGTTAGAAAGGCAGCCTGGAGCAGAGGAGGCTCTTTAGGACCCAGAGTGGGGGAGGGCAGGATGGAGCCCCTCTTCATTGCTCCCTGCTTTGGCCTGAAAAGCTCCCCTGAGCCTTCAAGAAGGGCAGGCAGCCAAAGGCCCAGGGAGAAGGTAGACTAATTTTCTTATAAATCATGTGGTTATAAGGGCGGGAGTTTCACATGTGGCTTTTTGCATAATCAGGTTGTCAGGTAGTTAGACCATTAGAGGGCTCATAAAATCCCCAGCTGCTCTGACTCACAGCATGAGACTTTGAGAAGTGAGCCAGCAGGGATGGAACTCTGAGGAGGAACTTGTCTGTATGGCATTAGTAGAGATGCTCTTTGGCACTCAAGCATCACAAAAACTCGAGCTTCGGAATCAGTCTGAGTTCAAGTCTTGCCCTTTCCCACCTTGCCAGCTGTCTGACCTTGGGCAAGTAACTAACCCTCTCTGAGCCTCTGTTTTCACATTAGGGCAATGATGGTGGTTTCGAGGTAGAAGATTGGCCTGGGAAACTACAGCTGGCTGCTGTGACAGATTCCTGAGGAGGGCAATATATGGGTGTAACCACCAATCTTGAATCTAATCCTTGGATTTCCTTCAGAAATCTAGTGGTTGGCACTTTGGCAAACTGTTGGACGACATCTAGTGAACTCCCTGTATCTATTTCCTAGGATTGTCATAACAAAATACCACAAACTAGGTGGCTTAAAACAATAGAAATTTATTCTTACAGCTCTGGAAGCTAGAAGTCTGAAATCAAGGTGTCAGCAGGGCCATGCTTTCTCCAAGAATGTGTCTTCATTTAGGGGTGACCACTGCCCCCTATCTAAGGTGCTAACTTTTCTGTAGAGGCCAGGGGCAGGGCACAATAATACATTTGTCAGTCCTAATGACTATGGAAGGATTAGGAATCCTTGTTGCAAGAAGAAAAGAGGCAACATTATGGAGCCTAAGCTAATTGGAGATATTTGGGGGTCCTCACATCCTCTCCTGTCTTTTTGAGATGGCCTTGGGTCCTCAGCGTCCTAGTGAGATCACCAGGAGTGGGTGAGAACAGTGAACTCTGGCAAGTATCGCTCCTTTTAGATCTCCCTCTCCCTGTTTGGGTGACTCGCACCTTCACCCATGTCTCTACCACCTTAGGCTAGGAAAAGGTGTGGTGGGAAGAAGCAGGAGGCAGGGCTGGTGGGAGATGCCCGGGGAGTGGTGCGCCAGCCTTGAAGGGGTTGCTTAGGGAGCTGACTTAGTGGATCCTAGGCAGTCTGGGAGAGTGGGACTCTGTCTTGATTCTCAAGAATTCAGCAGTGTCACAATATTCCTACAAACATGATTGGGTGGTGCTTAGGGGCATGCCCTTGAGTTCTGGGCTGCCCACCTCCTGCTCTCCTTTCTGTCTGTATTTGTTGGCTTTCTCCAGACACACACACACACACACACACACACACGCAGAGAGACAGAGAGACAGAGAGACAGAGACAGACAGAGAGAGAGACAGAGAGAGAGAGAGAGATTGATTTTAAGAGATTGGCTTACACAATTATAGAAGCCGATAAGTCCAAAATCTGCAGAACAAGCCACCAGGCTGGAGACCCAAGGAAGAACTGATGTTATATTTCATACCCAAAGGCCATTAGCTTGCAGAATTTTATCTTGCTTGGGCTTGGTCAGGCTCTTTCTCTAGTCAGGCCTTCAACCCATTAAATGAGGCCTATACACATTATGGAGGGCAATCTGCTTTACTCGACGCCCACTGATTTGAATGTTACTCTTATCCCAAAACAACCTCACAGCACTGTCTGGAATAATGTTTGACCAAATATCTGGGCACCCATGGCCCAGCCAAGTTGACACACGAAAATAACCTCCTTACTTAAGTGACTTTGACAAGCAATAGGAATGGTAGCTCTCCATCACTGAGGACTTACCTTGTGTTGAGGGCCTTGTACTTACTTCCCAACACACCTGTGCTGTGTGGTAAGCGTTATTCCTGTTTCACAGTGGAGTCAACTGAATCTTGCTGAGTGTGATAACAGATGTTGGTGCCCTAACTGGATCTTTTTTTCCCAACCAGTGACCTCTCCCCAGGTGCTGCCAGTATGGTGGCTAAAAACTTGCATCTGAGACCTTCTCTGGAGGATCGCCTGTGGAGGATGCCCTTCTGGGAACTTACATCCACCTCTCCCACCCCACCACCTATCTTGCAAAGGTGGATAATGATTAATTGACACAGGGAAACAAAAGCCTGGCCTGCTTACTTTGAAAGGGAACAACTCTGGACTACTGACCCTGTCAGAGTTTTTTGCGGGGTCAGGCTCTGATCAGGTTAGACTCTGCGGAGACCCCATCCTTGTTGAGCATCTTCCCCTGCCCTGTCCTGCTTCCCTCCTTCCCTTCTCCTGAGATTATTTCCTCAGTAAATCATGTGCCCGCAAATCCCATCTCTGATTCTAGACGCATGTTAGTGGGGAATTTGAAGCCAGGTCTAGCTGACTTTAACATCAGCCCACCGACTCCTCTTGTCCATAGCTTAGTGGCTTTGTCACTCTCTCCCTCGCTTGCTCATACTTTGCTGCTGTCTCATTCCACAAAATCCAGCACCAGCAACAAGCTGCCCAATTAGGTATCTCCACAGGGGCAGGGAGGGGCAAGTTGAAGGTTATGTTTGTGAGTGGAAAGACGGTGGATCTGTGAGTCTTATCCTCCAGGCTTCTCAGAGCAGAGAGTTAAGAGTTTCAAAAGTAGGAGGCCAGATGTGCTGCAAAAGGAATGTACTCGAAATCCTGAGCTGCTTCTTGGGAGAGAGCATGAGCCAAACCCAGACTGGCAGGCTGCTTGGTCAGCAGGCTCCAGGCCTAGGCTGTGGTCCGAGGCCCCTGTTCACAGTCCCCTGCCTGTGGGCGTGCTGAATCACCACCCTGGGAAGGCCTCTGCTGGATTTTTCCATAACTTGGAGGTTTGGAAGTGCCCTAGTCACGCCTGCTCCAGTTAGGCTTTCCCATGTGGCCTCCAGCCCTCTCTTAGAGACAGTTGCTCAAAGACAGCAAATAAGTGAGAACTAGCATTCCCAGGTGGGGATGAGAGAGTCTGGACCAGAGAAGGTGGAGCTAAAGCCTGGCAGAGGAATGGCTGAGGGTGGGGGAATTGCTGGGCCCCCCAAAGCCTTCTATTCCACCTTGCTGGAAGAAACAACAAAGTATGGGGGTGCCAGTTAGCAGAGGGCTTCTCTTAATGGAAAGAGGAGTGTTGGATTGCTAAAGACCTTTACTACTGCCTTCTCTATGGAAGGCTATAGTGTAGGGACTTTGGTGTCAGGTTGACTACCAGCTTGGCATGGCTGGCCTCGCTAAAGGTGGACTCTTAGGCTGCTTTCCCGCAGAAGCAGACCCTGAGACAAGAATTCAAGTGCAAGAGGCTTATTTGTGAAGTTGTCTCAAGACCTCTAGTAGGAGATTCAAGAAGTGAGTTAGGGAAGAGAAGGAAGCTGATGCAAAGCACTTTTCTGTCACAGTGGGTGACTGGAGCTTAATCCTGCTAAGGAAGACTGGGTGACAGTGCAGAGCACACATCTGACTTACGGCATATGAGGGGCAAGGGGCAAGCTGGGGTATTTATACACCAGCTCTCATCAGTCATTAGTTGAAGGCCGCTGGGGTAGGATGTTAACTCCCTAGTTGTAGATAAACAGAATGGGGTCAAGTATCCAGACAAAACTCTTAGGCAAAATGTCACAGAAACTGGTGGCTAGAAGTGGTAAAAGCCAAAAGTAGTATCTGCTATTCATGTGGTCCCCAAATTGAGCCTTTTTATTGAAAATCATGTCAGCCTAACTTTTCCCAATGCCAGCAGCCCTACCCTGCCCCACTCTGCCCCACCCTTAGGGGCATAGGAAGTGTAGTCCCCATTCCAGACTGAATGATCAGAACCCTAATGATTAAAATAGTAAACATTTCATACTTGCTATAGACCAGGTGCTCTGGTAATTGCTTTAAAAGCAAGATCTCATTTAATTTTCACAACGCTGTGAAATAGGTGCTATTATTATCTCTGAAGTTCAGAGAGGTTAAGTAGCTTGCCTAAGGTCACAGAGCAGTATAATGGACTGAATGTTTATGTCCTTCCAAAATTCATATGTTGAAATCCTAACCCCCCATATGATGGTATTAGGAGATGGGGTCTTTGGGAGGTAATTAGGTCATTAGGTGGTACGCTCATGAATGGGATTAGTGACTTTATAAGAAAAGATCTGAGAGATTTCCTCTTCTCTCTTCTCTAGGCCATGTAAGAAGATGGCCACCTTCCTCTAGTGAGGAAGTAGTCCCTCACTGGACATCAGATCTGCTGGCACCTTGATTTTGGACTTCTCAGCCTCCAGAACTGTGAGAAATAAATAAATATTGTTTAAACCACCCAGTCTGTGGTAATTTGTTATAGCAGCCTGAACTAAGACAGATCTTACGTAGGCATGCTGGCTGTTACTACCCTCTCTCTCAACCGTGTCAGACATTGCTAATTCATCACTAGACTCTTTCAGTCAAGGCCTCTCAACCCCTCTAAATAAAGTGAGTGCTCTGTTTAGTCCCTGTAACATAAAAGACATAATCCCAGAATAATTTTGGATATGTTTTTAGAGTAAGACCTGACCCACAGTAGGTGCTCAGCAAATGGAAACTGTTAGTATTATTATTGTTGCCACTTAGAGACGAAATCCACTGGCCAAGCCTGACCCTAAGAGAGATAGGCTTTGTCAGATTTATTCCTCTGCAGCAGCAACAGAGAGTGGGAGTGGAGGGAAAGAACTGTGAAAAGCTAGAAGTTGAGGTAACTTGGGTGGGGGGTTGGTTTTGGAGCCTGGGTCCTACCAGGAGGGAGGTGTTGCAAATCAGGAAGATTGGTGGGAACTTAGTGCCCTGGAAAAGCTGGCCAGGGAGGAGAGGGAGTGAGAGATGCTAAAATTGTCCCCTGTTCTTTGTCCACTGAGGTTGTGTCCTTGTCACCAGAAAGGTCACGTCCAGTCTCCCATTCCTTCCCTTCATTTGACCTCCCTCCTGCCAAACTTTCCTTCCTACTACCCACTCAGAATCAGAGATGAGGACTGACCCCCAGGGCTCCTATGTTTATCCCCGGTCTAGACTCCAGCAAGGGAAGGGCCCTTGTGGAGAAAAGGGCCAGAGGCTGTCATCAAAGTAGCCAGTGAGCGGTTGAAGGATTGATTTGCTTGAAAATCTGGAGATTGGTAGATACTATTGCCAGGATGTTTCTTGCCCTATGCAGCAGAATGATTTCAAAAATGACCCAAATTCTCCACCTCTCCCTGAATCCACACCCTTTATGATGTGATCTCATAGTTCCTCCCATTGAGAGGTAGAGTCTGTTTCCTGACCCCTTGAATCTGGTCTGGACTTGTGACTTGCTTTGGCCAGTGGAGGGTGGAGGAAGTTGTTGAACCCTTTCTAAGCCTTGCCTGTTTCTGCTCGCTCTCTTGGTTGCTGCCGTGACCATGCGAACAAGCTCAGACTAGCCTACTGGAGGACAAGAGACCACGTGGAGCAGAGACAAGCTTCCTAGCTGAGGCCATCTTATACTAGCCACTAGCTGGTGCCCAGACATGTTAGAGAGTCCAGCCAAGATTAGCAAAGACACCTACTTGATCTGTAGTTGACCACAGAGACAAGAGTGATCCCAGACACTAGAAGAATTGCCCAGCTGACCCATAGACTCATGGATAATAATAAATGCTTATCATCTTAAGCTATTGAGTTTTGGAGGAGTCTGATACACTGCACTAGCTAACTGATACACCGAAATCCCAGGGGTCAATCCTCCTTTCTTTGCCCCAGCTGGACACTCAGTCTGGTCCAACATACAATAGCAGCCGCCGGCCTGACCAAGGCTTCCACAGAAGCTTCCTTGTGGCCACAACCAGCTTTCACTTGGGCTTCCTCCCTGTCAGTGGGACTGTCCTGGCACTCTCCCATCTTTTTCGTGTTCCTCTTTGTGGAGGCTAATCTCTGTGTGTGTGTGTGTGTGTGCGCGCGCGCGTGCATGTGCACTAGTGCATGCGCCCCTGTGAGCCCTAAGGCATATTCCAAATCTCGGGTTCAGTCTTCCTCTGGCTGAGGACTCCCTAAGGCTCAGCCTGTGCTTTGTCTCTAGAAGATGTTCCTTACACAGGGACCTGGCCTGTCATTCCTTGAAAGCTGCTCTTACCTAGCACTCAGCGTAGGTTGTGAAGATCCAGCTCTGTGGATTTAGGTCAATCCCATGAACTTCCCTGCCCTGCTTCTAAGTCCAGCAAGGCTGGTGCACCACAGCCCCCACCTCACAGAGCTGAAACTAGACTCCCTGGCTGGGCTGGCTTGCCCTGAAGCCGCCCTCAGCAGCTCTCTTGCTCTTCCAGTGGCTCTTCCTGCCCCTAGGCTTTCCCTTGTGAACTGGGCTGGTCATGGGACAAGCTCCCTCTGGCTGTCTGATTACTGGTGTGGTGGGACTTGATGAACCAGAGCGACTTAGGACACCACCCAGATCTCTTTGACATTTAGCCCTGGACTCTTTCCATACAGCATTTACCAGCTAAGATGTTTGGTTTCAACCGTAGAAATGACTCTGAGTGACCTAAGCAGAAAGATTTATTAAAAGGGTGACTTATGGGATTGATCAGGACTCACCACAGGAGGGGTATGGCTGGGTGCTGCTGCTCTTGGCACCACAGTCTCTAACCATGGCCGTGTTCTCAACCATCTCTGCTTTCTGTGGCCTCATCCCAGACTCTAGCTCTGGGATATATTCCTGAGAGGTTGATCTTGGTTCTGGTTTTTTGTACCCCTCCTGATCAACCCCATCCCTTCCTCAAAGGAAATGAGTGTTCTGATTTTAGCTTTGTTCTGTCTATTCTTGAACTTCATATAAAAAGAATCATACAGTTTGTACTCTTTTGTGTAAGGTTTCCTTTGCTTAGCATAGTGCATTCGAGATTCATCCAGATTGCTGTGTGTATTAGCAGTTTGTTCCTTTTTCTTGCTGAATATTAATCCAGTGTATGGATAGACCATTCTTTGCTTCTGAACATTTGCTTTATTCTCTTATTGGTAGACATTTGGTTTGTCTCTAGTTTTGAGTTCTTATGAATAAAACTATGAACATTCACATACAAGTCTTTCTGTGGTCAAGCAATATTTTTTCCCAGAGTTTTGATTTGCTGTCTTACTCTACTGGAAAACCTCTTTGTCAGGTTAGCCACAGACCTCAGCTGGAAAGACAGATGAGTTTACCCCATGAAGTCACAATTCATATCCAAAATGGAAATTCTCATCTATGTCCCTAAACCCGCTCCTTCTGCAGTCCAGTGCAGGCTTGGGGATTAGAGGAAGCTTTGGGAAATGGTAAGATGGAGCTGGGTCTGGGAGTGTAGGTGGAGTTTGGGTAGGTAGAGGTTAGAAGGACAGCATGGGCTGGTATGAGGTGGTGCCAATTAAGTGAGATACGAGGAGCTCTTATTCCCCACTGGTCAAGAGAAACCCCATAGACTCTTAGTTCCTCACATTTCTGGGTTGCCCATGGATGAAGGCCAGGCAGGTTCCCTTGGGAGTTTCACCTAGCTATACTGGAGAAACCCTAGCTTATGTTGAAGCTGTCCCTGAACAGATCAGCTCAGCACTGGCTACAGGAAGAGGTTTGGTTAAAAGGTTTTTGAGGTAATGTCAAAAAGCTGTCTAACACAATCATCTTTACAATGAGGAGAAAGGTCTCCACTCTTCAGGAATGTTCAAGGATTGGGCCGATTTCCACACCTCGATGATAAAGGACCTGGAGTTGGAGTTCTGAGGTCCTGGGAAGGGCAAGGGCTATGGCAGACCTGTCCCTCCTTTCCCATAGTGTGAAGATAAGGGAGGGCCAAGGCCCAGGGTAAGCCTGGAAGGGAGCTGAGCAAAAAGGGGCTCTGCCATATTGCTTCACTGGGGATGGGCAGAGAGGCCCAAACAAGACAGTGGGGTTCTAGAAGACAGGGAGGAAGGGCATAGAGGGATCCCGTGGACCTGGAGTGAAGGGAAGGGGCTCCTAATAGGAAGCCAAAGTCTTGCTCCTTTGAGGGGAAGGAGACTGATGAGATCACTAAGATGGAGCAGAAAAGGTGTAATAGAATCTTGACTGCACTCTGCTTAGCATAGTGTCAGGCACCCTGCAGGTCCTGTATGATAATAGCAGTCTATTCTTTTATACTATTACTGGTTGTTCTATGGATCTCTTATTTCTACGCTAGTTAAGTCAAAATAATCTGAACAAGATTGAAAATATTAATACCTTCAAGCTGTGCTATCCCATTAAAAGATAACAAGTAAGATTCATGCCAAAAACTTAATGACAATGCCTACTCAAACTCTGAATTAAAAAAGAGTAATAACGTAAATGTATATGTCTTTATTTGTTCAAAATAAAATATTACTATTTTTCTGTTAAAATATTTTGATAACAGTATTTCAGTATAATTGGTTTCCTTTGTAATCTAATGTATTTTATTTTATGCATTTAAAAATGTTATTCTTAGTTGTTTATATTGTTCACGGACAAAAAATTCAAGAATCCCTGCACTAAAGGAGGAATGGACAATATTGACCTGGATGCTGGGACCTCTATTACCTGTACCAATGGCAGACATTACTAATCAACCATGGCAGTCTTTCCAGCAGATCCCAGATGCTCTCCAGGCACCTTCTACTGATTGATCTCTGTAGACATATGTGGTCGAGCTTATTTGCCCTTCTTGGCTGATAATGAACTATATGAACCAATGCAGAATAAATCAAGGTGGGATAAAAATATGATTAAGTGCTTCTTAGGCAAGCGCACAAATCAGAGCCAAGTTTGAGACTAAAAATGCCAAAGGTGTTGGAACAACAAAAAACATTATCACGGAAGACTCCAGAGTAAGGTATTAAAAGAAGGACATAATTTTGAGAGAAGGAGAAAGGAGGGTAAAATAGTATTTGGGGGCGAGGGGAGAGGAAGGGCAAGGGTGAGAGGGAAGACTGTATAAGGCTCAAGGATGGAAAGAGCAAGAAATATCAGAGGATGCTGTGGAGACCAAGAGTCAGAGAAACTGTGGTAAATGAAGCTGAAGCAGCAACTTTTAAGAAGGCTTTGAATAGCCGAGATGGTGACTTTTGGTCTGGGAAGTCACTGAGAGTCAGTTAGCAGAGGACAAAGAGCATATCGGTTTGCTTTTGCTGGGTGAGAAAACACCCCAGAATTTAGTTGCTTAAAACCACAATTATTTATTATTTCTCATTAATCTATGGGTTGGCTTGGTGGTTCTTCTGGTCTGAGCTGGCTTAGCTGATTATGGTGGTTCCCTTATGCATCTTTGGTCAGCTAGTGGTTGGCTAGGGGCTAGTTTATTCAGGATGGTCTCATTATATGGTTAGCATTTGGCTGGTTATTGGCTGGGCCACATGCTTTCTCCTCTTCCAGATGGCTAGCCTGGGCTTGTTCGCGTGGTGACTGGACAGATTCATAAGAGAAGTGGAAATGCAAATGGCCTCTTGAAGCTCAGAATTGACACTTTGTCACTTCTACTATATTCTCATGGCCAAGGCAGTCCACAAGGCCAGCCCAGATTCAAGATTTGGGGAAATATCTCCTCTCTTGATGGGAGGAGATACAAAGTCACATTGCAAAGGGTGTGAATACAGGAACAGGAATAATTGTGGCCACATTTGCAATTAATCTACCACAGGAGGTTTGAGGATAGTTGGTGGAACATGAAATAGTATGAGAAGAGCCCCAAGGATAGGAGGACTGGTTAGGAAGAATCACAGTAATGACTGGGGAAAAAGGGAAAGGATGTTTGCCCAGACTCTAAGATGAGTAGACCTGGGATGGGGGCAATGGGAAGGAAACAAGCCTCTGAATTTGGAGCCTGACGGGGCCAGGCAAGATATAACCATTTGCATAGCTAGGATGTCAGCAGGTAGCCCCTGGAGAAAGACTTGTCTGATTGCTCACAACTGGTACTGGAAGGGCCCTGAGAGACCTTGGGAGATGGCAGCTTTTAGCCCTGAGGCCTCTGCTTCCTATAGACCGGGAGATCTAGTCAAGCCCTTTAACATTTCCAGGACTTGGTGCTCCCCTCTGTAGAGTAGGGGTGGGAATTCTAACCTTATAGGACTGTTAGATGACAAACTGAGGCATAGTATATGGAAGCATTTTGTAAACTCTTTTGGGCTAAACACTTATTAGTGGTTTTATGGCTCGGTTTTGTTTTTAATTTAAAGAAACCTAAAGATGGTGGCTTGAGGGACCTAAGAGGGAGCATGAAGAGGGAAGAAGAGGACTTGGGGTTCTCTTTGGGAGGAAGGGCGTCTGTTAGGAAATTGGAGGAGTAGAAGGATCCGCAAAGGAGAGAAAGGGCTTGGCCTATATTGAATCCCTCTGGCTGGAGGTGGGGAAGGGCTCAAGACTGCTGCAGTGTGAGGCATTCACTCATCGCTGTTCCGTGCTTAGAGAATTGAGAGTTGGAGT
>NW_006442491.1:15751711-15803134 GCF_000325575.1 Pteropus alecto | reverse complement strand
GATGGGAGAAGTTAATCTCCCTGCTCAGTCTTCCAACTGCAAACTCCTGGGTGGTCTGGACTAAAGTCAGCGCAGCTATCCCCTTCTCCTTCTCCTCCTCCCTGCTGCTCTGAGAAGTCCAATGGCGTCACTGCTTCCAGATGTAGTCTCCAGATGTGTCCTGGAGCATTTCCGGGTGTTTCAAGAATGCAGAGGCAGCAGCCAAGCTCCTGGCTTTTCCTCCTCCCTCCTCTATTGGGGCCTGCCTGATGCTGTCCTTCCCCTGCCTTCCTTTCACCACTAGGTCAGTATACCAGGTACCCAGAGGCACTGTGGATGGATAAATAAATACCAGTTGTGAATAAACCTGAGCCAGACAGATGCATCTTTATTCAGGTTGGAAAGAGCTTATAACTGGGGGAGTAGAGAACTCTCAAATGTTTCCATTCTGATCAGCCTTAGCGGCTCCAGGAGGAGGAAGTGGGCTGTCTCCTTGGCTGGGGACCTACCAGGGCACTGGGCTCCTGGCCAGTCAGGGCCTGGGAGGAGCTGCTGAAAACCTCCCCTGTAATGGGAACAGCTTGGGCCTTGGTATCTCACTGGGATGGAGTCCCATTCGGAGGAAAGGCAGCTGTTTTATCAGTAGCAGACCACGGAACTTAGCAGGTAGTGCTGCTAAGAGTGAGTTTTCTGGTTGCCTGGACCAGTATGCATCAAAACAGACTGTGTGACTGAATTCCCTAGGGCTTTTTGTTAAAATGCAGATTCTGACTCATTCCATCTGGGGTGGGGCCTGGGATTCCTATACTGTCTGTCTGTAGACCACATTTTGAGTAGCAAGGCTCTAGACTGGACAGCTAAAACATGTCTATTCTTTTGAACACGTCTCAATTTTTTCTGCATGTTTTCTTGTTTTTTAAGTCAAAAAGTACCAAAGAGTTAAAAGTAAAAATCTCCTATTTTTGTCTCTGGCAACCCAGTGATCTCTTCCCACAGCCAACCAGTAGTGTTGGTTTTTGTGTATGTCTTTCCAGAGATATTTTATGAATCTACGAGCAAGTATATATATTTTCTTCTCTCTCTCTGCCCTGTTTTGAATATTACCTGATACGTATTGCTTTGCTTTCTGTTTTTTTTCACCTAGCAACATACCTTGGCCATCGCTCCAGTTCCTTCTTTCTCTTTTAAAGTTGCACAGTTTCATTATGTATCATAACTCATGAGTAATTCCCTTGTTGATGGACACTTGGTTGTGTCCAATCTTTTGCTCTTTAGGACAGTGATGCAATGAGTACCTTATTATCATATCACTTCCTGCAGGTGTCATATTCATCTGAAAGATAAAGGCCTGCAAGTGGAAATGCCGTGTCAAAGGCTACATGCGTCTGTAATTTCGATGAATGTTGTCCAATTGACCTCTGCACAGAGATTGTACAAACAATGTGAGAGAGGGCCTATATACTTTATTCTCCCAATGCCACATGTTAACAAATGCCTGATCTTTGCCAATTTGAGATGTAAAAAAATGGTAAGTGCTCTTTTTGAAACACTCTCCTCCTTGAGCTTCCATGGTTCTCTTCAACTATTTATTTGTCTGTCATTCATCTCTGGGCCAGCCACATTATCAGGTGCTGGGGATCCAAGGGAAAACAACCCATGAGTAATCCCTGAGTTTTCCTCTAGTAGTAAAGACAAACAATTAATTAGTCAATAATTCCTGGTGAGCATGAAGAGGGCTATGATAAGGGGGTGACTTCTTAAGGCACTGCTTCCCAAACTTCAATGTGCTCAGGTGTGAATTTGAGGATCTCGTTAAGAGGCAGATTCTGATTTAGCTGTCCTGGGGTGGTGTCTGAGATTCTGCAGTTCTAACAAGCCCCCAAATGAAGCCAGGCTACTGGGCCGGGAACTGTATTTTGAGTAGCAAGGACCTACATAAAACAGAAGTTGGCAAAGTTTTTCTGTAAAGGACCAGATGATAAATATTTTTGGCTTTATGGGACATACAGTTTCTGTTGCAGCTACTCAACTCTGCCTTTGAAAGCAGCCATGGACAATAGGTAAATGAATGCACGTGGCTGTGTTCCAGTAAAAACTTGTTTACAAACTAAGGAGTGGGCTGGATTTGGCCTGCAGGCCATGGTTTGCTGACCCCTGGCCTAGAACACCATCGGCATTCAATAACTACTTGTTGAAGCAACTAAATGAAGGGTGCTATGGGGAGCAGTAGCAGGTGCTGAACTCACCTAGGGGTCAGCAGTGACTGCTGTTTAAACAGAGGTAATTAAATGCAGGGAATTGGTCACATGGATAATGGAAGAGCTGAGAAGTCATCCAAGGGCAGCCCAGAGATTAATGCCATTAGGGAGTTGTTATCACCCAGGAGAAGAGGGAGAGGGATGTTTCTGGTGTTACTGGGGCTCAGGTCATCCAGTGGGAGCTAGAACCTGGGTAGGTGTACCTACTGGGAGCTGGAACCACGGATGGGGCCCAGCAGTGGTCAGAGATCCTGGGAAGAAATCTTTCTTTCTTCTTGCTCTCCCATCTCTCACCCATTGACCAAACCCAGCCATGACTCAACGTATTCAGGATCCTGAAGGGGTCATATAGAGCCAAGCAGAGAAAGTCAAGGCATGATCTGAGGCCAAGAGGCCAAGGCCAAGCCAAAGTGATATTTAGAATGAAAACCAAAGTGTAGGTGGTTGACCAGGTATACAAGGGAGGAAGGAGTGTTTTAGGCAGAGAGCAAGTATGTAGGGGTGAATGTGTGGGGTGAGGCCAGCAGGGAGGCCACTCCCTTAAGCAGGATAAGATTTATGCTTTACAACAGGGGATGGCAAATGCAGTTTTTTTTGGTCACATTGTTTTCTTTATCTTGTTTAAAAACCAAATTTAAAAATGTAGGTTTTGTCACAGAATTTTCTTTATTTTGTTTAAAAACAAAATACGAAAGTATAAAAACCATTGTTAGCTCACAGGGTGCACAAAAACAGGCATCGGCAGCCTTTGGCCCATAGTAGTTTGCAAGCCTGTTTTATAAAGATCCACTTTTAGAAGGATGGATTGGAGTGGACAGGAGGTTGAGAGAGGAGTCAGAGAGGCCGAAAAAAGGGGTTGCCTAACATGCCAGGCAGGAGATGAGTGCAAATGGGGCTTGTCATGGTGAAGAAAGAGATGAGCTAGAGATGTAGAGCGGATAGGATATGGAATTAGAATGAAATGGCTGCTCTGAACAGATGGTCTGGACTGGGTCTGGAGGGCTATGCAAACTGACACATTGAATATTCCCCTGATTAGCTTGGAATCTGTGTCTCACTTGCTTCAGAGAGTGAGCAGATCCTGTCATTCTGTCAGTGGGGCACTTTCCTACTCCGCCCCCTTTAGGTAGACTGGTGGAGGAGCAGGTTGCACTTCCTCTTAGTAAGCCAGGAATGGGGGCCACCCAGCTATTGGTGACTCACTGGTTGCTCACTGTAGAACATAGATACTGAGCATCCCCTGTCCTCTGTTTCAAACTGTGGCTGCTATTTCATGACAATAGAGGAAGTCCCACCAACATCTACCACCTCCCTGTGGTCTCTGGGTCCAGAATAGAGATGAGGGCTGGGAAGCCCCTTGCTCAGCCTAGGTCTCAGACCCTTGCTGGTAGCCATCATCCCGATCAGGGGCTAATTTTAACACAGACAGGCCTGGGAGAGTGTCTTAGTTTGGGCTCCCACAGAAGCAGAGACAAGGATTCCAGTGCAAGTAGTTCAGTGTACTGAGAGGGAAGCATTATGGAGCCAGGTTCCACTGTAAGTGACTGGAACTTAGTCCTTCAGGGGAGCTCTGGATTTCAGAGTAGAATACATGTCTCAGAGCTATCCTGTGAGTTACAGATGGAGTGCTTCTCTAAGGAATATTAATTCTCGGGCACTTGCAGCCTGCTACGTGGCCTTCTGCAGCTCAGGAAAGGAAGCTCTCAGGTGCAGACATGTAGACTTGCAATAGGAAGGCAGCTGAAACTTCATGAAATGGCGAAGCCCCCAAGAGATAGGCAGGGTTCCTGCAGAACAAGCTGTAGAGGATTGTTGTCTCCACTTAACAGATGGGGAAACTGAGAAGCCAAGTGACAGCTCTGAATCACATAGTAGGGTTGTGACAAATGTGAGGTTGGAGCTCAGAGCTTGTGGAGCTTGGGCTAGCCACTGGAGGATGAGAGACCATGTGGAACAGATGATTCAGGCCAGCTGGTACCAGTTCCCACCCACCCTGGCAGCTGGCTGCATATGTGCAAGGGAGCCCAGCCAAGATTAAATGCCCAGCAGAGCCCAACCCAAATTGCTGACCCACAGAACTGTGAGTTAAATAAATCTTGTTTTAGGCCACTAAGTTTTAGGATGGTTTGTTATACAGCAAAAGCTAACTAATACATAGTCCAACTTCTGTAGTGCCCCCCAGGTACCCTATTCACCTGCCTTAGCTGATGGAGAGGACACAGGCAGACAGAGGGCCTAGTTCAAGTAATAATAAGGCCCTGTAGGTATCTGTACTTATTGATTGCATCCATGTAGATACTCTTCTACGCTGATATTCAAATATAGTCTTCCCAAGAACACTCTGGCCTGGCTGGTCCCTACAGTAATTAGATACTCTTCTACGCTGATATTCAAATATAGTCTCCCAAGAACACTCTGGCCTGGCTGGTTCCTACAGTAGTGTCAGAGCGGAGGAGGGGCTGACAGCTGGCAGCCAGGAAGGCTGCATGCTTGGTGTTGAGGGAAGCCAAGGGCTGGGTCCTGGAGACCACCTTTGTGGGCCTAGGAGAGCTTCAGGGATACACTGTAGGATGGAGAAGAGGAAAAGAACTTGGGAGGCAGCAAATCTGGGTTAAGTTCTGCTTCTGTTGTTCATAAGTTCTGTGTCCTGGGGCAAATGGCCTCACCATTCTGACACTCAGTTTTTCCAAAGGCAGAGTTAAATTTTGTGGAGTCTAAAGGTGATACAATTTGGAAGCTCTCTTTAAGCAGAAGAATACAAAACTATGATTACAAAATTGCAGGACTTTGGAAGGGGCCCGGGCTAATGAGCTTAAGCTTCATTGGCTTTGCAGTAAATCGCTTCTGGTTTCCTCATCAGTAAAATAGGAGAGTTAATAATAGCAATTGAACAGGATTGTTGTGAAGGTCAAACGAATACACCATACATAGCGGGCATCCTAGTGGGTGGAATCTAGAAGGAAGGCAGCTTTGCATGGAGTGGTTTGCACATTGGGGAAGGGCTCATGTGGAGGCTCTTGGGGGAGATATGGCGTGGGATGAGGAGGAGCGCAGTGGAGAAGGATGGTGGGGTATCTATATTCCCACCTGGCCCACAGACTGCCCCTGAGGCTAGCGGAGAGGAGCTACAGGCAGACATAGGAGCTGATCGCATGAGGGTCTTTGTGAGGTTCTGGAGCTTAAGTAAGATTATGACACGAAGTTGGGAGAAGTATATTATTTTCTTCTCTAGAGAAAGAAGCCAAAATAGAGATTCTTGAGTTAATAATTTATTGACGGTGCGCTCTCAGAGAACCATAAAAAGAAGGGTGGGAAGCTGGACAGGGCAGGTAAAGATGCTTAGCAAGGATGGGGTCTTGGCTGGATCCCACAGGGAGCTCTGGGGTGTGAATGGACCAGAGAGTCACCCCCTCCACCTTTGAGGTAAGCAGTGCAGGCTTTTATCTTCTATGTCAATCACTTGTTGGGAGGGGAGTGGGGAGTATAACTTTTCAGGGTCACCCCTTGGCCAAGGACAATTCTTAGGAACAGGGGCGCCCTTCGCCGCTGCTGGTGGTTGGGCGCACTGGCCCAAGAAAGGGGTTCTGAACAGGGTACCAGAGAATCTACTACAAAGGTCCTCCCCACATTTCTGCATGATACTCAGACCTGGTATTGTGTGGGTTGGCAACCTGCGGAGTGCAGGGGAATGAATGGACAGAATTTAGGGACTGCAGTGCTGATCTTCAGGGCACTCTGGCAGGGGTAGTGGTGAGGTGCTGCCCCCAAGCGGCCTCTAAGGACTTGGCTTTCTAAGAGGGGCCCCTGTGCTAAGCTCATGTGACTTCCAGAAAAAGCTGGGGCAAGTTGAGGGGCCCTGGAACATCAGTGGTCTACAGATGGGGGTAAAAGCCCATGGAATGTGCATTTGTCCTATTAGTGCAATCTCATCTGTGTCCATGAGCTGATGAGTGCTGGAGGAACTCTAGATACATATGGCAAAGGGCTTTATCAACTCTAGAGTGTAGGATGGTTTCCAAGGCCAGGTAAGTGATCAGTTGGGAGGAAGTTCTCTATCCTGTGGAAGGACCAGAGATTCACCCCAATCCCAGCAGTGGCCCATTTGTTGATTCACAAAGAAGGTGGCTATGGCAGAAGAGTATGGCAGTTTGGTGCGACTGGGGTCTTACACTTTGCAATGTCCTGTAAGCAAAGGCAATGTTATTTATCTTTTGAGAGATGAGTCTTAGGAAAAAGCAACCACAACTGGTGTATTGTATAGGTAGGAGTGTAAAATAGGATAAAAAGCACTTTGGAAAACTATGTGGCAGCTTCTTATGAAGTTAAACACACACATCACATGACACAGCAATTCTGTGCCTGGCTCTTTACCTGAGAGAAGTAAAAACATATTGCTGTGCAGTAATTACATCAAAACTTAACAGCTTAAAAGAACAATAAATGTTTGTTATCTTCAGAGTTCTGAGGTCAGGAATCCAGGAGCAGCTTAGATGGATGGTTCAGGCTGGAGCTGTTTCATAAAGTTGCAGTCGATATGGTGACCCCTTTGGCACCTTCAGATTCCAATGTGAGTCCTGAGTATTTGTGTGGGGGCTTTGGTTCCAGTGGGACCGTAACAGCAGCAGTGGCATCAGAAGACTGCAGTGTTCAGCAAGAGGCTGTGCAGAAGAGCGGAGGCCTGGCTGGAGTGCACAGGCTCCTGAGTGAATGTAACCTTGAGCCAGGAGCCAGCCCTGGTGTGCAGCATGGCTTGATGCAGGTTAAATAGATTGAAGGAGTCATCTGGTCTTCAAATTAATATGCCCTGAAACAAAGACTCAGAACCCTCAAGGCAGCCTCTTAGCTGCTGTGCCAGGTCCAAGCAGAGCGGATGTAAAAGCATTTTGATGAAGGGGCGTCGCCGAACTCGAGGGCTTATGTTTTCCCCATCCTGGTGTCTCCTTGGCAAGGGAGGGTGTGTATGAGGGGTCTTCTCTGTGCCATGAAACCAGGGCAATGTCAGTCCCCAAATCGTGGTCCCATGAAACCTCTTTTGCCTTCCAGGTTAGGGAGCAGGACTCACCCTTCACTGGTTAAGGAACTCTATTATCTGTCCATGTGCTTTATATATAGGTCACTCTAACTGAGTTGCAAGGAGTTCTGACTGCTGGGCTGGGTTCTAGAATGAGCGTATAGGTCCTCAGGCCCCAGTCCTTCTCCTACCCCACCAGCTCCTCCGTTTGGGGAGCCTTGTGGGTGTGGGCTGGTGTCCTCCTCCACATCGCTATGGCTGTGCTAGCGGATGGAGGCAGGAGAGCAAGACACAGCCTCTAGTTCTTGAGGGCAGCCGGTGCTTCCATACTGAATTTTGGACCTTCAATAAATGAATTTTGAATTTAGGGACCCCACAAACAGAGGACTCCTTCTTCTTCATCACCAAAGCCCACATTACTTAGGGGTATATGTGAAGAGATGATAGGGTATGGGAAAGAACGGCACTAGCTCTTTAAAGGGGAAGCCAATGTTTTCAGAGCAGTGCAAATTAGCATGCAAATGGCTGTGCAAAAGCAGACTTGGGACCCAGGGGTAGGGGACTTGGATGAACCAAAGTGTTTTTGTGCCAGTTTGTCCAGCCCTGAATCATGGTTCCCTGCTGGATGTGAGAAGAGGCGCTACAGCTTTAGAATTTCTATAAAGGAAATGCTGGGGTGGGAGGTGCAATCTGGCTGGGAAGGTGGGAAACTGTGGAGAGTCGCTGAACTGAGCTGGGAGCCACACACTTTTAACTGATTGTTTATTAGAGGGTGGCTTTCACTCTCAATTTTCTATCTCTAATCTGTTAATGGGGCAGCAGGAAGCAATGTTATTTTAATAATTCTCCCACCCAATTCTTTGGCTCTCTCTCTCTCCTGGATGGTCTATTCTGGAATTTTGTAAATCATTCTTCCCTTCGTGTTCCTTTTCTACCTTGATTCAGCTATTCTTTTTATGCCTGATGGAATTTGACATGCTTTTTATGTATTTGCCTGGTTCTAAGATTATTCTAATGAAAATGCAGACCTCCTCTTGAAACCCCATATTCAAGTGGCCCAGTATCTCCTAGACAACTCTCACTGTATGTCTCCCAGGGATCTCAAGCTGAGCAGATCTGAGATGGAACTCATAGTGCTCCAAAATCTGGTTCTTGCAAATATTCTGCACCCTCTTTCATGTTGCAGTAAAATGGTGGCCTCATTTGAATGAGTGCACAAGCCAGAGGCTGAGGTCAGCCCAGACATCTCCCTTATTCTCATGTACTCCCATGCAGATGTCTCTTAAGTCCTGAGTCTTTTTGTCTCACATCTTGACTGTTTCATCTGTCCCTAACTAGTATCTTAGCACTCCTTCTTACTACCCTCCCACCACTGCGTCTTTAACGCCTCCACTCTGCACTCAGAAGTCAGAGTTATTTGCGTCCCCACTCTGATGCACTAACACACCTGTGTGACACTGGCAAAGTTGCTGCCCCTCTCTGAAACTTAGTTCCCTGTTGGTCAAAGGAGAAGTTGGTCTAGAGACTTGCCAAGGACTGGTGCTGATCAGGTGCTGATCTGGTGTGTCATGTTTCTGAGGGGCTGGCTGCATTCCGGAGGGGCGGGTGATATCCTACGGTCCAGAAATTGCAGTGTAAGCAGTCCTTGGAGCCTTCATCTTCCAGGTCTTTGCAGCATGCCTGCCACTTCCTGCCACCATGAGGGAAGAAATGTCGTGAGCCACAGTTGAAACTCATACATATGTCTTGGTTCCTCTCCCCCTCTCTCCACATACCAAAAATATATGCTCGCTCCTTTCCTATTCCAGAACTTCAACCCAACCCAGTCTGTCCCAGGTTCTCACATTGTGAACTTTCATATGTTAGTTTTTTTTTTAAACCCTTTATTTTGAAATGATTACAAATTCACAGAGAGTTGTAAAGATAGTACAGGGAGATCTAGTATATCCTGTACCCTCCTCTGGTTTCCCCCAATGATTATATCTTCCCTAACTAAAGCGCAGTGTCAAAACTGGGAAATTGGCATTGATGTAGGTATAGTTCTATGTTATTTAATCACTCATGTAGACTTGCGTAACCACCACCCTGTCAAGATATAGAACTATTTCATCACCACAAAGATCTCTCTCCTCCATTCCTTTATAGTCACACCCACTCCTCTCCCCACTATCCTTAACCACTGGCAACCACTGACGTATCCTCCATCTTTAGATTTTTGTCTTTTTGAGAATGTTATATAAGTGGAAACATACAGTATGTGACCTTTTGCATGTTTTCCCACTCAGAATCATGCTCTTAAGATCCATTCAGGTTGTTGCATGTATCAATAATTTCTTTTTCCTTTTTTTAGTAATCATCCATGGTGTGGATGTACCATAGTTTGTTCAACCGTTCACTGGTAGGCGTTTTGGTTGTTTCTAGTTTTTGCCATTATAAATAAAGCTGCGATGAACAGTTAATGACAGATTTTTGTGTGGACATAACTATTTCTCTGGGAGAAATGTCTAGCTATGCAATCGCTGGGTTGTATGGTAAAAGTATGTTTCATTTTTAAAGAAACTGCCAAATTATTTTCCAGAGTGACTCTACCATTTTACATTCCCATCAGCAAGCAATTTATGAGAGATCCAGTTTCTCTGCATCCTCTCAAGTATTTGGTATTGCCACTATTTTTTATTTTAGCTGTTTGAATAGGTCTGTAGTGATATCTTATCATGATCTTAATTTGCATTGCCCTATAGTTAAAGATGCTGAGCTTCTTTCCATGTGCTTATCTGCCATTGTATATTCTCTCTGATGACGTGTTTCCTCATGTCTTTTGCACATTTTCTAATTGGATTTTTTTTAACTGTTGAGTTTTGAGAGTTCTTTATATATTCTGATATACAGATGTATGTAGTTTACAAATATTTTCTCCCAGTGTTTCATACTTTTCACAGTGTCTTCTGCAGAGCAAAAATTATTAATTTTGATGAAGTCCATCCAATTTATTGATTTTATGGATCACAATTTTGGTGTCTTGTCTAAGAACACTTAGATCATCAGGCTTAGGTCCTAATGATTTTCTCCTCTAAAAGTTTTATAGTTCTACCTTTAAATCTATGATCCATTTTGAGTTACTTTTTGACATAAAGTATGAGGTTTAGGTTTAGGTTCATATTTTTGACTATGGATATTCAATTGATATAGCAACATTTGTTGAAAAAGTATCCTTTTTCCATTGAATACAGTTTGCACCTTTGTTTAAGATCAGTTGGCTGTTCTTGTGTGGGGGCTATTCTGGGTTCTCAATGCTGTTACATAAATCTATGTGCCTCTCTCTCCACCAATAACACTCCATCTTCATTATTGTAGCTGTATAGTAGGCCTTAATATCAAGTAGAATTGATTCCTCCCATTTTGTTATTCTTTTTCAAAATTATTTCTTTCCATATAAATTTGAAAGTAATCTTGTCTATAAAAAAGTCTTGCTGAGATTTTGATAAGAATTGTATTAAACCTGTATATCAATTTGGAGAGAATTGGCTTGTTTACTATGGTGAATTTTCTAATCCATGAACACATTATGCCTCTCCATTGATTTAGATTTTCTTTGGTTTATTCTTTAATAGATGTTTTGCAGTTTTAAGCATATCAGCCCTGTACATGTTTTGTTAAATTTATATATAAATATCTCATTTATTTTGAGCAATTGCAAATGGTATCCCCCTCCCCAGCTTATTGAAGTATGATTGACACATAAAAATAGTATATATTTAGGTTTGTCACGGGTGGGAGATTCAAATGCTGGACATTCAATTCTCAACTGTTACTGTGCTTAGCGGACTCCCAAAGCCACCAGAGCTGGGCAGGTGACTTCTCTGGTATGTGCTGAGCATTGTGCTGCAATGAGCATTCTTTTAGTTAAAAGTCACAAACTCCTTCTGGTTTAAGTAAGAAGATGGTGAGGATGGGACCTTTGTTTCCTCTATAGAGGAAAAAGTTAGCTTGATCTTGGAGAAAAAGAAATAGGTCAAAAGCTAAGAGAATGACCTAATCCTCCACAGTCAGGCAGGAAATAGGAGACAGGCAAATGTTATGCAAGAGAGATTCCCCTGGGCCTGGAAAGGAGGAGCTAGCCAGAGGATCCCAGCGGCAGGAGGCTGGGCCTCGGCACCTATTGTATTGGCACAGACTTTGTCCCTATGAAAACCCACTCCCAGCGTCTGGGTCCTCATGAGGATAAGCCACCCCGTCTTGATGAAGGACTGGGCAAATCGCCCCCGAGTGGGGGGAACTCAAGCCCTGCACTGAAAGAGAAAAGGGTTCTTGGCTGAGCACGAGGAAGAATTCAAGCACAGCCAAAGTTAGAGTCCAAAGGAAAGTTTATTAGAGAAAGGGTAACGCTCCATCGACAGAGCGTGGTCTCCTCTCAGAGGCAGAGAGAGAACCTCAGAGAGACTCAGAGGGACAGAGACAATAGAGAGAGGAGGACAGTGAGAGAGACAGTAGAGACTCTGAAGGGGACTGAGAGGAACCTCGATGGGGAATTCAGTTTATATATCACTCTTTAGTTCTTGTGAGTTACAGTTTAAAGACTTCATTTACTTATTTTTCTTTGATCTGGGCATATAGTGAGGAAAGATAAGAGTATGTAGTGTGAAAAGTTAAGAATATGTAGAGTGAAAGGCCTGCTGGCAGTTCCCAGCCTCTGATCCATAGGTTCCCCGTGGTTTTAGCCATAGGGAATGAATGACTCTATTTTTTGTAGGGTGCCACTTATAGACTCTGTTTTCCTGTTTTCCCTTCATGGTGTGGAGAAATGGGTTGTTAGCAATCCCAGTAGAAATATTTCTTTATTCTGCAGGTGTCCTCCCGGCCTGGCTGCAGAGCCGATCAGCATATTGCAGTCTCTGAATAGAGCTTGATTTATCATTTTAGTTCTCTTGCCTCCTCTATGGACAATTCTTACCCTAGAAAGAGGAGGAGAGAGGCTGGAAGGGGACAGGAGTAAACTGGACATGGGACTGAAGTGGATACTGTTGGTGCCTCGCCAGGTCCCTTTACAGGCCGGTGAACCTGCTGCCCGCTTACTTTCCTTTTTCTCTGGAGAATTACTCTTGGCTCAGCACCTTGCAGCAAGTGGGTGAGTGCCAGGTATAACCATCCCCCCATCCCCCGCCCCCTCCAAGTGAGTTTTACCACAGCCTGGACTTCAGCTGAAACCGCATCTCTTCTGAGCAGTGGGGGTGACAGAGGCCTTCCTCACCATAGATATGAAGGCAAGGGGAGCAGTTGACATGCTCCCGGGGCCTCTCCTTCCCTTGTCCCCCACCTACCCACACAAGGCCAGAGTAGAACCTTATCTCAACTCTCTATTCCACTTTCAGAACCTGGGAGCCAGAGGAAGGATCACAGTAAGCCCATCAGCTCTCTTTTGCCCCCTCGTGGATCTGGTGAGAACCTTGATGATTTTCAAAAATTTCCGCCCCCCTCTCCCCCGCCAGCCTACTTGTTTTTCCAAAAAGTAAAAAAAGATTTGAACTGACACTTCACCAAAGGAGACATACAGATGATAAATAAACACACTAAAGATGCTCAACATTCAACCTCGTTAGTCATAAGGAAAATGCAAACTAAACCACAACAAAATCTCACTACACACCTATTAGAATGGCTGAAATAAAAAGAGAGACCATCACAAGTGTTGTTGAGGGTGAAGATCAGCTGGAACTCTCATATGGTTCTCTTGAGAATAAAAAAGAGTTTGGAATGTCCTTACAAAGTTAAACACACACTTATCATATGACCAAGCCATTTCATTCCTAGATATTTACCCAAAAGAAATGATATATTTATTCAAAGATCTGTACATGAATGTTCGTAGCAGTTTTATTTGTAATAGTCAAAAATTGTAAACAACCCAAATGTCAGGTCAACTGGCAAATTGTGGTATAAAATGAAATACTTCTCAGGAATACAAGAGAATAAATTATTGATATCCTCAATGACATGGATGAACCTCAGAATAATTATGCTGAGTGGAAGCCATATTTAAAAGGGTTAAATATGGGGTTCCAAGGTGACACATTATGATAGATGGAGAAGGAGGTAAAGCATGTGTCTTGAAGGAATAGTTTTTTAAGGTCTAGGGAAGATATAATTCCCTTAAGTGCAGCTGGGTAGGATAATGATAGATCAAGTCCAAGTGTAGATATTAATCCTTTCAGAGGTGATAATACACATGATTTGTTTGCTCGCTTTCTGGCTTCATATCTCTTACCACAAGGACCTCATAAGACTGAAGTCAGAGCAGTGATTCCCAAATTTGGCTGCACACTGAAACCACCTGGGAACTTTTAGAAAATATTTTTGCATGGTTCCCATCTGCAGAGATTCCGATGTTAATGGTCTGGGCTGCAGCCTGGGCATCAAGATTTTTAAAACCCTCAAGGGAATAGTAGTGTTTGAGACCATGGCTCTGGAGGGTTATGTTAGAAAAATTAATGCCTCGGTCCTGAACAGAAGAGAAAGAAACAGAAATAAAGGCTCTCAAATCTAGCAAACCCTAGATTCCGCAACATGTCAGAGAAGAAAAGAACCTAAGAAGCAGGTTAAAATGTTCAAACTCTGCTGGTGGTCTGTTCCCTAACAAATTTGCACATGTTTTGAGTGGCCATTGATAATCCTTATTCTATTATTTTATTGGAGGTTGAAAGATCATTATTCGATAGTTCTATTAGTCCATTAACAGTTGTTTATTATTAGTTGAATTCTTCTTACTTTTTTTCCTTTTCTTTTTGAGTATCACAATGAATCCACGGATTTTAAATAAGAATGTTTTATAATCAATTTTAGTTATTCTTTTTGATACTCAAAATATCCCAAAATTGGTCAGTAGAAGTCCCTTCAAGCCAACTCCTTTACTTTCGGCTCGACCCCATGGGTTTTTGAACACTTCCTTGCTTTCTGCGCTACTAAACAGACCCAGCGGGAAACAGAGCATTGGCATGATGCTAGAGTAATACCCTATTACTTGTTTAATGCTCAGGAGAAGCATACCTTTATATTAGAAAGATTTGGTGGTCATCTCCTGTATTTATTACCTAGGGCTGCCTAGAAATTACCACAATTGGATGGCTTACTACAAAAGAAATTTATTCTCTCACAGTACCGGAGGCTGAATGTCTGGAATCAAGATATCTAGCTTCTAGTGATTGCTAGCGATCCCTAGCCTTCCTTGCCTTGTAGACACATCACTGCAATTTCTGCCTCTGGTATCACGTGTTGTTCTCCTCGTGTGACTCTGTGTCCAAATTTCCCTCTTGTAAAGACACCAGTCATCTTAGCTCGATCACATCTGCAGAGACACTATTTCCAAATAAAGTCACATTTACAAGTACTGGGGGTGAGGGTTTCAAAACATCTCTTTGGGGGAACACAGTTCAACTCATAATATCACCTTAACTAGTGATCAAACTTACCATCAATTATGGTCGGACAACTGAACATTATGAGCCCCTGATGTGGTTGAATATGCTGTCATAGAACCACTTTCAAAATACTCTTGCCAAAAATGTTTAATCCAAATCCAATTAAGCCTTTTGAATGAACTTCTAGATTACAGGAAATATAGGAGATAGAGGAATAAATTAAATGACATCATTATAAAGCAATCTGACAAGTTTGAAATGGGCGACATTCTGCAATCAGCTTAGTCTGGTGTCCTCAAAAAGTCAGTGTCATCACAAGGATGTAAAGTATAGCATAAGGAATATATTCAATAATATTGTAATTATTTATGGTGCCAGATGGGTATTAGACTTACTGGGGAGACCACTTTGTAAGTTATATAAATGTCTAACCACTATGTTATACACCTGAAACCGATATAATACTGAATGTCAACTGTAATTGAAAAAATAAAAATTAAAAAGAGAAGTTTTACAACTCAGTAATAAAAGATGACCCAATTAGGAAATGGACTCTATCAAGAGTGCTAAGGCAACCCACAGGATGGTAAAAAAATTTACAAATTATATTTGATAAAGGTTTAATATCCTGAATATATAAAGAACTCCTATAATCCACAACCAGAAGACAAACAACCCAATTTAAAAATGGGCAAATGAACAGACATTGCATTAGAGAAATGCAAATCAAACCCGCAATGAGATATCACTTCACACCTATTAGAATGGCTATTATCAACAAGACAAGTAATAACAAGTGTTGGAGAAGTTTTGGGGAAAAAGGAACCCTCATACACTGCTGGTGGAAATGTAAGTTGGTACAGCCACTATAGAAAACACTATGGAGAATCCTCAAAAAATTAAGAATAGAATTACCAAATACCCAGCAGTCCCTTTTCTGGATATCTACTTGAAAATTTTGAAAAAATTTATCCATAAAGATATATGCAGCCCAATGTTTATTAGAGAATTATTCACAGTGGCCGAGACATGGAAACAACCGAAGTGCCCTTCAATAGATGATTGGATAAAGAAGATGTGGCACATATAGACAATGGAATATTACTCAGCCATAAGAAAAGATGAAATACTGCCATTTGTGACAACATGGATGGATCTTGAGATTGTCATGCTCAGTGAAATAAGTAAGACAGAAAAAGTTGAGGACCATATGATTTCACTCATATGTGTGGTACAAGACTGAAAGAAACAAATGAACAAGACAAACAAATAAAAACTCATAGATAGATAATAGTTTAGTAATAACTAGAGGAAATAGTAGATAAGGGTAAAGGGGGTCAAATATATGATGACGGAAGGAGATATGACTTTGGATGGTGAAAACACAATGCAATATACAGATGATGTATTATTGAATTGTACGCTTGAAACCTATATAATTTTATTAAGCAATATCACTCTAATAATTTTTAAAAACAGGCAAATAATTGAATAGACATCTCTCCAAAGCAGATATAAGCACATGAAAAGTTGCTCAACATCACTAATCATTAGGGAAAGCACATCAAAACCACAATGAGATACCATTTTACACATACTAAGATGGTTGTAATAAAAATAAATGGAAAATAACAAATGTTGGTGAGGATGTGGAGAAATTGGAATCCTTGTGCATTGCTGGTGGAATGTTAAATGATGTAGCCACTGTGGAAAACAGTTTGGCAGTCAGAATTACCATATGATCCAACAATTTCTCTCTTAAGTACATACCCAGAAGAATTGAAAACAGACCCTCAAAGAGATAATTGTACATCAATGTCCATATCGACATTTTTTACAATAGCCAAAATATGAAAACAATCCAAGAGTCCCTCACCAGATTAAAGAATAAACAAAATGTGGTAAATACATACAATGCAATATTATTCAAGCACAAAAAAGAATGAAGCTGACCATGTTACAATGTGGATGAACCTTGAAAACATTATACTAAGTGAAAGAAGTCAGACACAATAGACCTCATAGTTTATGATTCTATAAACTATGGAATCATATCCAGAATAGACTAATCTATAGAGACAGAATGTAGATGAGTGGCTGCCAAGGGCTAGGGTGAGGGATGAAGAAAGAGAGGGGTGATGACTAAGATACAGAGCTTCTTTTTGGAGTAATAAAAATGTTCTAAAATCAATTATAGTGATGGTTGCACGAATCTGTGAATATACAAAAAGCCATTGACTTGTACACCTCAAATGGGGAATTATATAGTATGCAAATTATATCTTAATAAAGCTGTTTTTTAAAAAAGGCCTAGTATTGTGTAGTCTGAGAAGTGAAATGGGTGCCTTGGTAACTATCGATGATGTCCTGAATTTTAAAGGGGATAAGAAGTGTCTTGATGAGGCCTTGTGAATTTGTGGGTTTACTATGTGGAGAAAAATATGCGTAACCTTGATTTATATTTTGAGTATCCGTGAGGCAAGAAATTCCCGGAATTCTTTACCCCAAAGCGGGGCGACCTTGGATAATGAATTGTTGTCGCTGCCATTGGTCAGACCAGATAGCAAGACCATTGGTAACGGTCCAAAAATCTATAAAAATATGTAGATAGGGCCAATTGTTGGCCAGAGAATACAGTGGTAAGATGACTGCCTGAAGTTTGGCCAATTGTGCTGACCCTGAGTCTTGTCTCTTATCAGGGATGTCCTGGTTAAGATATGAGCAGCAGTAGCCTTCCATTGGTCTCTATCGTGTGTGATGGTAGGATGATGTCTTTAAGGTGTGTGAACTACCTTTGCTGTTAATTCAGTTGATCCCATGGGGCTCCTCAAGTAGCCAAAGGGTGATTTCATCTAGCACCATGGCATATGGCAAGGAACTGAGGACAGGAATGGCCATTGAGTCCTGAAAGTGGGATTCATCAGAGGGCCCAGATTCGACTCTATCCTGTAGGTACCATTTCTGTTTCAGCACAGTCCTCTGTGATTGTGCCAAGCTTGTGAGGTGCTGCTTCCATGACCTGAGGCATAGTGGGCAGCTCAATATAGAGGGTCCCAGGTTCAGGGCCTGTGAGAGGCTCTGTTGCCAGGAAAGCTCTGTGTGTAGCCAGCACTTGCCATTCTAATGATGTATGGTGCGGGGCTGGAGAGAGCATCCATTAAAAGCCATAGACGACTTATGGCCATTATGGGTGGTCCAGAGATTTTGGGAGGAATGAAAAAGCCTCTAGAGTGAAGGAGTCTCTGGGTGATAAAGGGTGAAGATTGGGCATAATGTAATTTGGACAAATTCTAGAGGCTTTTGTTGTAGTCTCCCCATTCGAGGTGGGCACGTTTGTGATTAACAACTTACATGGGCTTAAGAAAAATTTGTAAATGAGAAATGTGTTTTTTTCAGAGCCCCAAAAGCGTAAGAGATATTGGGCTTGTTTTAATGTTGTGAGTAATAGAGGGTCAATAGCTGTTTCTTTCTATTATTATTATCATTATTATTATTATTAATGCCTATAGCACCTGGTCTTTCTAGGTGGTCTCCCATCCAAGTACTAACCAGGCTCAACCCTGCTTAGCTTCAGGGATCAGACATCAGGCTTGTTCAGGGTGGCATGGCCATAGACCATGGACCATGGCTCCACTGGGGTGTGAACCCAGGACCTTCTGCGTGTAAAGCAGATGTGCTAACTGCTACACTATGGAACCATGTCCAATAGCTGTTTCTTGACAATGTCAGCATGTGAAGCGACTCTTCGCCGACCAAATGAATATCAGGTGGTGGGCCTTGTACTACATGTGGATCAATGGCCTATCCCCTTTGTTAGAGTTTCTTTATGAGTATTTGTATGTCCTGAATGAACATGTCAAATGAATCTCCTTGGAGGAGGAGGGTGTCATCAGTGCGATGTCATATCTGTGCTCCTGGAAAAATTGATGTGGTTAAGATCTTGCCTGTAAAGATTGTGTGTGATGACAGGGCTGTGAGGGTACTCCCTGGAGAGTCCTAGTTGTTGGTTGGATTAAGCCCGTAATTTTAATAATATTGGATATGAGGCTCTTAATGAGTGAGTCCGCAGCATTGAGATTGCGGTAACCCCTTGTGAGGGACCATTCATTCTTTCTAGGTTTAGAAGCAGGCTGTTAAATGGAGAAACAGTGTGGATAATCACCCTTTCTCTAAATAAGTCTTATATAATGATTTTAATCTTTGAAAGCCATGTTTAATTTATATCGGGTTATATTAATATTTTAAATGGAGAGGAAGAAGAAAGTCTATCGGGTCCCTTTTGTCAAGCTGATTATTAAGTGCCAAAGACTTAAGTTAATTTTATTACTCATCGAGTGGAAATGCCCATGCCAACTATGGGATATTATAGGGCAACGGGTGCTATGACCATGGAGAATTTGGGCCAGGCAATAGTTCTGATGGTTAAGGTTCCTCCTCTATTTTATGTTTAGTGACTCCCCTAAGATTAGAAGGGCTATCTTGTTTAAATTTAGTGGAGTTCCCTGGTATAAGTATAATTTGAACTCTAGAGTTAGGGCCATGAAAGTTTGCCAATTGGTTCATTTCAGCAGATGTTAAAGTTAATTCAGAACCTATGTTGCAGAGGGGCAAAAGCCAATGGGTGCCCTTTCATCTTTTTGTTGTGTACATTCTTTCAGAAAAATTTGGATTTTCAATCAGGTCACCACTCCCCAATTATGGACCTCTGTTTTTGTTTTATTCCCCCTGTATCCAGGTATTTTGCGGGGAGATGGTTACTATTTTGGGGCAGGCCCTTCTCCTATCTATAAGTCTCTTCCTTCAGAATGCTTCAAGTCAGTATTGTCAGAATTAAGGGTTTCCTCCACGGCAATTGTCATATTATTGGTTAAGGGGCCCCTGCTTAAACAGGAAGCAGAGTAGCCCTTTCATGTATTGCTAAGACACCACACTCAATTAATTCCAGAGTCTTTTTTGATCCCTTTTATGGTTGTCCAATAGGGTCATGGTATCCTTTGGCCCTTTAAGAGATGCAGGAATAAAATATTCGGGGCACTTTTTGTAAGAGTTTATGCCATAGGGTATCATGGGGTGCCATGGTGTCTTTTCCCTATCACCCACCTTTTTCATTGGCAGCAGCAGCAGCAGAGACACTTAAGGTCTGTAGGATCCTGGCGCGCCATCTGCTTTTAGGGGTATGAACCTCAGCAGACCACATGGTGACTGTTTTCTTCCGCATGAGCAAACACTGTTGAACCTGAATATAGCACAGGACATCGGTCACACACCCAATGGTCACAGGGTAAGAGTTGGTCTCCTGAGACTGGCATTAGTCATGGTTTATGCTAGAATTGAGACACACAATTCAATGAGACACACAGAGAGGTCCAGGCCGAAGTACACAACCCAGGGCCACATTAAGGAGGGCCTCAATCCCATACTCCTGTTCTTAAAGCCGAATAGTGAAACCTCCAGTTTAGGCTGGTAAAATCTATAATCTGTGCTCAGTAGGACTCAGCAAATACGGCACAAAGCAGCACAGCTCGAAACATCGAGTTAACCAGCAGACAGCAGAGCCAGTTAACAAACTAAAGCAAAAGAGACGACCCCTCCATTGGTTGTGGTCATCACTTAGATGCCCTGCTTGCTATGCCAGTTATTGGTCCATCCTGCCTCTCTGGGTGACAACACAAGCTGAAGGATTGAGGAGTGATATGGAAAGCTTTATCCTGAAGGCATGGGGAGTCACTGAGGGCTCTGGGCAAAAGAGGGGCGAGGTTGATTTGAGCCTGAGAGAAATCACTGGTGGAGGGATTTTCTGCAGTGGTGAGGAAAAGATGGGAGTGGGAGAAGCATGGTGAGAAGATGAGTTTTAGGTAACTATCGTAACAGTCCACTGAGAAGTGAAGAAGCTATCACTCTGTTGGGGAGCAGGAAGGTGGAAGCAGGAGTGAGGGGGGGATGAGGGCAGGACTCACTCATCACTGGGAGCACAGTGCTTAGTGGCCAAACCAACCAACAAATAAACAAACGACATGGCTTGGAGCCAGACTACTTGGGTTCAAGTAGCAACTGGGCACACTATTTAACCTCTGTGTGCCTCAGTTTCCTTATGTGTAAGATGGGAGTGTACTAGTTTTCAAGGGCTGACATAACAAAATACCATAGCCTGGGGGGCTTGAACAACAGAAATTTATTTTCTCATGGTTCTGGGGCGACAAGTCCAAGATCAAGGTGTCAGTGGGTTTATTTTCTTCTGAGGCCTATTTCCTTGGCTTGTAGATGGCCGTCTTCTCTCTGTGTCTTCACATGTCTTCCCTCCACACCTGTCTGTGTTCAAATCCCCTCTTCTTATAAGGACACCAGTCATATTGGATTAGGCCCATCTTAATGGCCTCATTTTAACTTAATTGCTTCTTTAAAGACTCTGCCTACAATGCAGCCACAGTCTGAGGTATTGCCAATTAAGACTTCAAATATGAATTTTTGGGGATATAATTCAGCTCATACGGGAGGATAATAGAATTTATTTCACAGACTTATGGGGAGAATTAATTGAATAAAGACATGTAAAGTGCTTAGAACGGTGATAAAAGTGTTTTCTATTATTAAAGATGCAGAAATGACATGAAATGAGGCAGCTCTTTCACCGATGTCTCAAAACTCCTGCCTCCTCTAGAAATTGGCTCCTTTGAGTCCAAACTGTTCTCAGAGCCTAGGATCCTCAGAAGCCTTCCCCACTTGCTTCTGGTATGTCCTTTCTGAGGTCACAGCTCTAAATTTCAGGATCCTCTTTAAACTCCTTCTCGCACAAGGCAGCCTGAACCAGTGGTCCCTTGAAAACAACTAAGCCTGTGGTTCTCAAAATGTGGTCTCCAGACCACCAGCATCACCTGGGAACTCGAAAGAAAGACAAATTCTTGGGCCCACCCCAGACCTACTGAGTCAGAATCTCTGTTAACAAACTCTCTAGGCGATTCTGAGGCACGATCAGTTTGACAAACATTGAACAAATAGTCCACTCCAAGCACTTATTTGGCAAAGGAATCAATTCTGAAGAACTACCACTTGGGGGCAGCACAAGACCGTGAGGTAAGCACAGGCTCATTAAAAGCATCTACAAGTGCAAAAGCCTCCCCCGCTTTTCCTGCCTCCAGTCTTAACAGAGCTCCCCTGAGTTCTCCCCCCACCGAGCCTGAGCGACTTCTTGAAACCTCAAACCCGATCACTGCCTTTGAATTCTTCAGTGGTTCCTTAAGGTACAAAAGGCTCTTTATCTGCCCAGCAGCATTTCCTGGCACATTTCCTTGCACATCCCTAGTTCTCCAACTTTCCTGGAGTCACAACCACCTAGGTTTGAATTTCATGTCTTTCATTTACCATCTAGGTGTGACTTGGAAAAGACACATCATTCTGAGCCTCAGTTACCTCATCCATGAAACGGGGGCAATTAATAAAACTTTTCTCATAAGGCTGTTATCAGAGAGAGCTTGTTTATAAAGAGATTTTAGACTAGGGTCTTGCACAGTGCTCAGTATGCTGCAGGTCTGCTTCCCCTTGTGCACTGCCGAGCACAACATATAGTCAGGGTGCACAAGTTTAACTCCATGCCAGGTACAGTGGATGCCCTCTGAATTCCACCCATCCCCCAACGCCATGACTTCCAGCTGCCAGCACGTGCATCTCTTTGCCTGGGGCTCCTACTGGCTGCTGATACCCACTGTGATGTCAGGACCATAAAACTCTGTCCAGCGGAGAGAGTAATAGTGCCAGCTAGGAGGGCATTGTTAGTACTCCACATAGAATAGGTCCTCAGACTTTTGCTACTGGGGTGACCTAACATTTGTCCTTCTCTTGCCGGTCTCTGTGACTCTCCCTACTTGCAGAAGTGGCCATGTCAGGACATCAAGCAGTGGCTGAAGGACAGGAGAGAACTGAGGGGTCTGGCTCACTGGTGGCTCCCTGCACTACCACTCCTGACCTCCTGCCCTTGGGCCACCCAGGCTGGCTCCTGCCCACCCCCTTTCAGACACTTAAGACTCCTGAGTGTGTGTCATAGGATATAAGAGGACACCAGGCGCCCAGATGCTGCCAGATAACCTTGGTACTTTGGCTGGGCAACTGGTGCTATGTGGGTTAATGGAACCTGGACCATCTCAGGCTAAGGACCTGGAGGTGACACCACCTCTCAGCCCGCAGCCTGTAGGACCAGCGGCTTTTTATCCAACAGCCTCTGTCATCAGGACTCTACTCTTTTTTGTGGCTGCCTCTTGGGCATTGGTTTGCCCTTGGTCTTTATGTTTTCTGTGGGGCTAATTCTGTCCCTGGATGCAGTTGGCGTTCATCTACATGACTTGATGTAAGGGGCTCCAAAAGCACAGCCCCCTCCCTAGTCTAAATATCTCTTCACCAGCCTGTCATCCTGTCTGATTGTGTATGAAGCCTTGGAGATAAGCATTGCCCTTTCCAGGTACTCTTTGAAAAATTTAGCAAGCTGTCATCAGGAGCAGCTACATAATTGTGGAACCCTGTGCACAATGAAAACAGTGCTTTTTGTTTAAAGATTATGACAATGACAGAGCAGTAAGCCAATCGTGGGGCCCTGTGTGACTGCTCAGGTGACACACTCATGAAGCTGTATCTGACTGTGCCCTATACCTCTCAGAGTGACTGACTGAGTTTGTCAGCTCCTTTCCTTGCACGAAGGAGGAGCTCTGGAGCTGCTTGGAGAAGATGCAAAGACAATGTCAAAATGTGTCCCTTATTCAGCTCAGGACACCTGTCATCTCAGAGGTATTCGAAGTCAGTGTTTTCTGCCCAGCTAGCCTTTCTCATTGGGCCTCCCCTTCAGGCTCATGAAGTCACAGCAGGATATGGGGCCTTTTCTACCTCTGGCTTGGCTGACCCTGGTGAGTCTTTACTCATTCACCTCTACTGCTGTGCTTACTGTGTCTGTTCTGCTCTGAGATGTAGGGCTGAGCCCTTAAGCCCCTTTCCTCCTCCCCAGACAACTACCACCAGATCTTTGGTTTTAGACCCTAGCAGCCTTTGGAGAGCCCCACAGACACACTCCATGTGCACGAGGCTGCTCTAGCTACTCTGCAGGCCTTTTCCCAGCTTCTCCACCTAGCTCTGTGCCCCAGGAGGCTGGGCGGCCAGCACACTGGCTTCTGGTTGGGTGTGACAAACGGGAGCCAAAGCAGGAAATTGGAGGGAGGGAGGGAGGAAGAAAGAGGTGAGGGCATTTATTCCCCCAACTCCCTCCTGAAGCCTCCTTGCAGCCTTGTCCCAGGTGACAACTTCTTGTTAAGCTATTTCTGTACAGCCCTCTTTGCCTCTGGGTTCTAATATCTCCCCACCTTTAGCCTGTCAGGCCTGATGTCACACGGAATCCAGATGTCACTACTGTTCCTTCCTTTGAGATCTCCCTATATGCTGTCCAAACCTTTCTAAATAGTTTCTTTATTAAACTCTCTCAAAATTATCTTAATTTGAATTTGCATCTATTTCCTTCGGGGACCCTGAGTGGTACAAGAATCTTTGTTCTCTATCGTACCCCCAAATATATCTTTGTAGCCCCCAATCCCCAGGACGGCCAGATCATGGGTCCAGCATCCAGGCACTCAAGCCAGGGTCCACAGGAGAGTACCCACAGGAGAAGTCGGGACTCTCTCTCGTGTTCTTCCAGACATGTCCACCTGACTCTCCACCCTTAGCTGACTGGGAACCGGGGACCTGGCAGTTGTGTTTTTTCCTTCTGTAGCTTCAGGGCCTGATGAGGACAAATTGGTCCCCTCAACTGGAGCATCCCACCCCTAGACAGACCACCTTTGACCAGGTGATGAGGTAACCAGACAAGCAGAGAATTAGACAATTGGGCCACCAGAGAACCAGACAAGCAGATGAGCAGACAAGCAGGCAGCACCCTCTGGGGGGTATCTGCCACTCTGCCGGCACCCTCCCTTTGCCTGGTGGAAGATTTTCCCTAGGGGAGCCTCTCCTCTCTCCGTCTCAGCCCTCTAGCTCATCTTTGACCTAAGCCCATAAAGCTTAACCAAAACTGATCCCAGGAAGAGCTTCTTGCTGAACCTGCTGAGAGTCAGTGAGGTCTGGCCACCCTTTTAAATCCAGGACAAGAACCAACATGGAAGAAGCCAGGGCTGAGAGGCAGACATCGTTTGAGCCCTGATTAAGCCATTCTTGAAGTTAGTGACCCCCGAATCTTTCAGTTATATGAATGAACAAATGATCTTTTTTGCTTAAAGCTAGTTTATGCAGATCTTTCATTCCGATGTGTATAATTAAAAATATGTATATTACATATGTATTTGGTCTTTGCCTTTGTCCTCATTCCTGGCACAGAGTTTCTAAAATTCTTTTAATTTCCTAAGTGACAGGAGCTTCTTTTGTTATTCATAACAAGCCCTTTTATCACACTGGAGTTTATGCTAATGAAGTGAGTTAGAGTGAGGTTCCTATGTAGCCTCCGGATGGGGCTCATCTGTTTAAAAACCTCAGTAAATGTTTCCCTGAGTTTGTGAGCCATTCCAGCAAATGATCTGACTGAGGAGAGGGTTGAGGGAACTCCTGGTTTAGCCAGTTGGTCAGAAGTATTTGTGATTGGGACTTTTGATTGCCATATTTAAAGTAAGAGGCAGTCTTCTCTCCTTCAGCTTTATTAAGATATAATTAACGTATAACATTGTATAAGTTTAGGTGTACAATGTGTTGATCTGATAGACTTATGTTGCAAAATGATCACCACCATAGCGTTAGCTAACACCTCCATTACATCACATAATTACCATTTATTTTTTTGTGGTGAGGACATTTAAGATTTATTCTCTTAGCAACGTTCAAGTATATAATACAATATTATTAGCTATAATCACCGTGCTGTACATTAGATCTTATAACTGGAAGTTTGTACCCTTTGACCAGGGGGTGGTTACCACCAATCTACACTCTGTTTCTCTGAGTTTGGCTTTTTCAGATTTCACATGTAAATCATATCACACAGTATGTGTCTTTGTCTTAGTTATTCCGTTTAGCACTTGGCCCTTATATTCCATTCAACTTATCGCAAACTGCAAGATTTTCTTCTTTATCAAGGATGAATAACATACCGTTGTGTATACATACATGAGGTGAGTTAGGGGGGGGTTCTTTTGTGGCCTCTGGATGGGGCCTGGCCCTATGTACCTCTTCCTCTGTTCACCTGTATAACAACCTGGTAAACACAAGTAAATGTTTCCCTGAGTTTGTGAGCCATTCTAGCAAATTATCAAAATGAGGAGAGAGTGAAGGAACCTCTGTTTATAGCCAGTTGTTCAGATGTGGTATCATATCTTCTTTATCCATTCGTCTGTTGATGGACACTTAGATTGTTTCCATATCTTGGCTATTGTGAATAACGTTGCAGTGAATATGGGTATGCAGGTATCTCTTTGAGATAATAATGGAATTTTCTCTGGATAAATACCCAGAAGCGGACTTGCTGGATCGTATGGTAGTTCTATTTTAAAATTTTTGAGGCACCTCCATACAATTTTCCACAGTGGCTGTCTTAGATTACATTCTGAAGTGGGAGGCAGTCTTAACCCGTGGGGTTTGATGTTATCTCTGGGTAGATAGTGTCAGAGTTGAATTAAATGGTGGGACGCTCAGTCAGTGTCTGTTGGAGAAATGAGCTGCATTGATGTGGGAAAAGCCCCACTCATCTGGTGTCCGAAGTATTGTGTGAGAGTAGAGGAAGTTGCTCCAGACCTTGCCGGGGTGAGATGGGAGCCCCTGTGGATCCAGTGCTCCGCTGTTGAGTGTGAGAGGGATCACGATGAAACCACACACGCAAGAGGTCTCTCCCTGCCTGGGTCTGCCTGTAACAAGCTGGGCCAACGGATGCATCCCTTCTGCTCTCAGGGCCCTGGACTTCACATGGGTAGCCATGAGAACACCTTCCCGCCCTGCCTTGCCAGGGGTGGGGCTAAGCGTGCGCTTCATTCTCTGGGAGCCACTGGTGGGTGTGAAGGCCAGGAGCGAGGCCCTGTCCAACATGGCTCTCAGAGCCAATGGCCTTGTTGCCTCCAGGAGAGCAGCCGGAGCTCCCTTGCCCCCATTCTTCAGTCAGAAAACTCAGGCTTCCAGCCAGGGCAGGAGCCTCATGCTGTTCCAGCTAAGCCTTCTTCTCCACTCCTGGACTCTCTTTCCTTCTCTGCACTCCACCCCCAACTCCTACTCCAAATTAGTGTCCTGCAAGGAGCTGAGCACCAGATATTAAGGGTGATTGTCTCAGGAAAGCCCATCTGCTTTCCTACCTCAGCCTTTAATTGCTGGGAATTGCCTATCCCACAGCTTAGAGCTATAGTTCGCAAAGTCTGGACTCCAGACCAGCAGCCTGAGCATCGCTTGGGAACTGTTAGAAGTGCAAGTTCTTAAGCTCTGTCTTGATGTTCAGAATCAGACAGGGGCTGGGGCGCAGCAATGTGATACCCTTTAACCACAGATGCCCCATTCCCTGGCGCCTGTGAGTGAGTGTTGGCTGCTAGTGGCCTCGAGCTGGCCCTTCTCTTGTGCACTGCCCTGTGCTGAATCACTATGCCCAGAAGCCCAGAAATGCCGGAGAGATTATGTACATACACACCCACCCACTGTGGGCCACAGCCAGTGACAGATGATGGGGCATAACAGGCTGGCCCTTGCGTCAAGGGCCCAGTGTGAATTACTCCCTGGAGCCCCTCTATGAATTAGATCAAGGATAGACTTGAATTGCTCCAAGTCACTGCTTATCCCAAATGCCCAGAACTGTTGTTGGTACAACAGGTATGAATTATGTGCAACACATGGTGTAAAATAAAAATGTCATGTGGCTTCCTTTGGAAAAATAAAAATAAACCTGGCTCCAAGGCCCTGCCTGCCAAGATGACTATGCTTGGTTATCCTCATCTGAAGGCTGGTTTGGAGCCAGCTTGGAGGGCCTCCCGCAGTCGGAGAAGCTGGGGAGGCCCCTGGATCACGGGCCTTATTGGCCACCTCTGCAATGCATCATTTTCCTCTCGGTCTCAGCAAATCAGCTTGTTCACCTTTGGTCAAGATGTCACAGGGACATGTTTCACAGGGAGCCCAGGAAATACAAAATAAATGTTAATGCTTCTCCTCTCTTAACTGTCCTTCCTGAGAGGGGAGAGGGGAAAATGTTCACTTACTGTCCTCAATAGGAAAAAAAGAAAGAAAAGCAAGACATAATTTCTCCAATTAGTTTCTGGAGTGGGGGTGGGGTGTCAGAGCAGATGGCATGTGTGCGTGTGTGTGTGTAAGGGTATGTTAATGTGTATGTAGAAGTGTGTGTCTGTGTGCATAGGGGCATTTTAGTGTGTGTATAGATGTGTGTGGGGGTATGTTTGTATGTTGTGTACATAGAGGTATGTTTGTATACGTGTGTAGAGGCATGTTTGCATGTGAGAGACGATAACTAAGGCCAGAGGCCCTATGGCTACTGGAGAAAGTGTGGCCCCAGTTTTCTGCCCCAGGACTCACAGCTGACATGGTTCTCACCTGCTACCCTCTTGGAGCCCACTGGGAGCACAAAAGGTGGTGCTGGACAGGACACCTTCCTGCTTTGGCATTTCAGGGGTCTGAAGTTCTGAGTTGGAAGTGAAAACAGCAAAATTGAGTGATTATGGCCCCAAACATATCTAGAGGCTTAGGGGGCGAGGGGGAAGGAGAATTTAGTTAAATAAAAATATGAAAAGACCAGATGGAAATATAGTAAAACATTTACTGCATTTTTATTTCCTGGGAGCTGTGATTATGGATGATTTCTACTTACGTCTTTGTGTTTATTTCAATTTTTGAAACTTTCTACATTTAACATGAATTATGTGTATAATAATTAAAAATGAAACTGTAAGAGTGATTATAAACACCCCCATGTTTATTCTTTGAGTGCCAGCTCCCTTCCCACCCCTATCATCAAAGGAAAGCTTTTATTTCCTTAGCTTTGTTTTATGAAAACTTCTCAGCGTACAGAAAAAAAATGGGAAGAACAGAACAATAATATACAATATATACCTCACACTTGTACAATATACAAAATACCCACCACCTAGATTTAAAAGTGGAAATGTTTTTTTCATATTTGTTTTATTTACATGCATATACTAAAATCTTCGCTTTTTTTCTGAAATGTTTGAAAGTAAATTGCAGATATGATATTTCACTTCTAAACACTTCTGAATACATCTCTTAAGTATAAAGCTTCCCAAGAATCCAGGTCAGTTTCTTGGGGAATGTCCTTCATTCTGGCTTAGTCACAGTGAGCCCTCTCCCCAGGCCGCTTCCCTCTGTGAGGAGTTTGTCCAGATTGTCTGCAGACTCAGGGTCTATTGCAAGCCCCACTTCCTCCATAAAGCTCTCCCTGACATTATCAAATAATATCCTGTTTTGTTATCTAATTCTTCATTCAACATTCTTTCTGTAGAATAAACTCAGACCAAGACCCAGTCCTGCTCTCCGGGAGCCTGCAGTCCAGGTGTTGGGGCAGAAAGCAGGCAGTGATGCAGAGTGTGGTGGCTGCTGTGAAAGGCACCAGGACTCGGTTCTGGTGAAGGTGTGTGTGGGGGTGCTTCCTTGAGGCTGGGGTGGTTGGAGAAGAAATTTTAAAGCAATTTTAAAGAGGCAGATGCTAGCTGAGCTGAGACCTGACGGATGCGCGGGAAGACGTGGAACCAGGGGCAGATTGGATCGGTGGGTAAGATTTTCATGTTAGAAAATATCTCTGCCCACATGCTCAGAAATATTGTTTGAATGAATAAACTTCTGAATGGAGAATGGATTGGAGAAGGGCAGCACTGGAGATGGAGGAACAGTTTGGGAGCCATGGCAGTTAGTCACCTAGGAGATAATTACAGCATAAACGGGAATAGATGGATGTGAGGGGTATGAGAGAGGTACAACCAGCAGGGTTTGGCTCCTAATTAGATGTGGGAAAGTGAGCGAGGAAGTAAGTCAAAACTGGATACAGCATCCAAATTTCTGGCTAGATGGCTGGATTGATGTCGGAGCCTTTGATGAGGCAGGTAATTAAAAAAAAAATAGAATTTTACAGGTGGATGGGGGAAATGAGCTTCCTTTCACACATGTCTCGTCTGAAGTGCCTGTGGCTCATTCAAGTGGAGACATCTGATAGTGAGGAGTTTATAAGAAAGGTCTGAGGACTCATCTAGATGAAGATACAGATCTGTGGGACTTTAGCAAATACATGGCCAATGAAGCTACACTTAGGAACAGAGTGTGGCTTGAGAGGAGAAGTAGGCTAAGCTTCAAACCTGGAAGACCTGTCACATTTAAGAGTTAGAAGGAAACTGAGAAGGAGTGGCCAGCGAGGTGAGAGGAAAACCAGGACCTGGTGCCAAAGGAACCAAGAACACTGCCAAGGCGGGAGGAAATGGTTAGTGAGTCGAATGATCCCAAATGGGTAAGTCAGATGAGGATGTACAAAGGTCCACTGAGGATGTTATCACTGAAGGACAATTTCAATGGAATGACAGGGGCAGAAGCAAGATTCCTGGGGCTTGAGTGCTAAGCAGGATACGATGCAGGGAGATACCAATAAAGGCTTGCTCTGTGAACAATAGGATGGAGTTGAGAATGGGGGATGGATGGATGGAGGAAGGGAGAGCTCTTTGAAATGGAGTCTCCCAGTCTTTGTTGTCTCTCGGCGTCCAGCTAGAGAGGAGGAAAGCTGTGATGGGACATAGGGGTGGAGGAGGAATGTGGCAACTGCCAAATAAACACACCATCCAGGGAAGCCAGCCAAGGCTGGGCCCAGAATATCTGGAACGGAACCCATCTTCCTTCTGCAGCAGGAAGTGGTGTTGGGAGCTGAGTTAACTGGAATTTCCGAGCTGTGTGGATGTTCCTGGTGAATGCTTTTAATTTATTTATTTTTTCATTCATGAAAAAGAGTAGGAATTAAGTGACCCCCCCCCTTCCAAACATTCCCTCCCACAGAGGAAGAGCTTAATTTAGACTTATGTTCCCAGTTGAAAAATATCCCTGAGGTTTGCAGGCTTCTGCCGGTTTGTTTGTCACTCTTGAATATGGCAGGATGTTAACGAATATGGCAGGATTGGACTCTTTGTATCTTGATTTCAGCTGTGGTCCCAAGAGAATAGGTGGCTCTATCCCAAGCTCAGCACCAAGAGGAAGTTCTGTTAGACCACCTATGCAGGATGTGAAAGGAGGTGTCGAAACCAGCTTTGGGAACCTTAGATGACTCTCTCCACTCTGGCCCGTAAAAGATGTTGGTGAGGCAGAGAGACAGAGCTGAACATTAGAGAAAATTTCTTTGGAGACACCTGTGCTGTAAGTCTACCTCCCTTGGGATGAGGTAAAGGGGTGTTCCCCTTTATTTAGTGCCAAATTAGAGGGGCTTTGGTGGCACCACTCAGAAGCTTGCTGTGTGGCCCTGGAGCTTGCAGGATGCAGTAGACTGGTATTTGATTTTGTCAAGAAATTTGATTTTTTTTTGCCTAGAACTGTCTGGGTTCTAAATGGCAATGTGACTGTGTTTGAGAAGTAACTGCAGTCCATGAGGTGGTGGGTCAAAAGGGCCGGTCTGTACCAGCTGTGGCTACACAGAAGAGGCAAAGAGAGTTTAGATCCTTCCACAAAGGGCTACCTGGCCTGAGAGGGTGATCTCAGCACAAGGTGCCTGGAGGTGAAACATCTCAGATACCTGGTTATCTGTAAGAGGCAGCTTTAAAAGGACATCTTAAGCAAGAGATAAGACTGGGACCCCAGGCTTTCTCAGGCATTTATAGGAAGGGTTCTTGGAGATACAATAGGCATCTGCCCAGCAGCAAAGATCAGGATACAGCTGTTACCTTCACATCATAAGAAGTATATATTTGGTTTTTCTCACCGGTTCCTGGTACAAAGCTCCTAAAAACCTTGGCATTTCCTAAGTGATAAGAACAATAAAGGTACCTTGATATTCATAACAAACTCCTTTGAACCACATTGAGTTTATGTTAATAAGGTGACTTTTGGAAAGCACCTAAGGATGGGGGCTGGTTGCCAAGGGAGTCAACCCTTGATTAAAGAGTTGGTACTTTCAGTGCCGCGCCCCCCCCCGCCCCCCGCCCCCCCATCGCCTAGGGAGTGGGGAGAGAAGCTGTTGATTCAGTTCAATGATTTAATCAATCATGCTTGTGTAATGATGCCTCCATTAAACCCAAAAGGATGGGGTCCGAAGAGCTTTTGGTTGGTGAACCCATGGAGATGCTGGAAGAGTGGCATGCGAGAGGGAGCATGGGAACCCCAGACCCCTTCCCCCATACTTTGCCTTTGCATCACTTCCATCTGGCTGTTCCTGAATTATATACTTTTATAAATCTGTAATCTAGTAAATAAAATGTTTTTCTGAGTTCTGTGAGTTGCTTTAGCAAATTAATTGAACCCAAGGAGGGGGTTGTGGGGACCTCCAATCTATAGTCAGTGGGTCAGAAGCACAGGTGACAACCAGGATTTGTGATTGGTAGATAATGTCAGAATTGAGTTGAATTGTAGGACACTTGGTCAGTGTCTGCTGAGAACTGGAGAATTGCTTGGTGGTGTTGGAAAAAACACATACGTTGGAATATCCAAGTCTATCATTTCAAATGCCTTTAGGATGCGATCATTAAGCTGAATAAGAGAATTTATAGTATAGAGGCCAGTGAACAAAGAGTTTTCAAATGTAAGAAAAAAATGTAAAAGGAAAAGAAAAGATGTTTTTTGGGTAATGTTACTTAAACATCAAATTGAGCGTGGACAAATACGCCTTAAACCTTCTGAGGATTTGAAGGGGCCAGATTACTAAAGAAACTCTAAGCTTGGTCTGCAACCCTTAAAGCAACCCCAGACCTGCACCAATCAGAAGTCAACTATGAAAGCTATGCAGAGCCCAGGAAGGGCACATGCCTCAGAACCCATTTTAAAATGAGAAGAGTTAAACTGGCCAAGTTGGCCATGCCACTGCCCCAGTGGAAATGAGAAGAACCAAATGGGCCAACCGAAGCACTCGCTCCATTTTCAGGTTAGTGAGTTCCATGACTTCTGCCTATCCTCTCTCAGCGGGGCTGGATCATAGCTTGGACCACTGACTGCTGGGTGGGTTTCCCATTCTCCCATTTTTCAAATCAAAGTTTTTGTTGCAGTTATCTCGTTTCCACTCCAGCATTGTATACATCGTCATGTGGGGTGGGAGCCAGACTTCTTGTCTTTTATTTTATAGGTAACTGAATGCAGAGGAGTTTATCCAGACTTGATGGAGAGAGCCCCACATCTCTCATAGACCTGAACTGGAATCATTCATTGGATAAGACTTTGGAGTCATCTCTCTTGGGGAGGGGCAAAGGTTTTTCCATGTAAGGTCAGAAGGATTTGCAGGGCCAAAGTGGTGGACTGTTAAAAAGATTACTAAATTATATCCCATCTTCTCTATTTTATTTTTATTCTATAGCAATAGAAGTTTTCGGTAGGCACTTGATTGCCCTGCTGTGACCCCATCTCCCAGATTCTTCTGCGGCTAGATGTGCCCATGTACCCAGGCCAATGGGATAGGAATGGAAGGGATGTGTACAGTGCCCCAGGTGTATCCTTAAAAGGAAGCCTACTTGTGCTCCTTTTGTTTAGTCTTCATTTCTGAAATGATTTTTAATTTTATTTACATTTCTTCCTTGAGTGCCATCACCTTCTTTCTAAGTTTTTCTATTCTGACTGCCATTGCTATTTCTTCTCTTATATAATCTCCTTATTATCTTTGAGCTCATTTGGATAAAGGCGATTACATTTTTAATCTGTGATATATTACATTTTAATCTGTTTTGTGGGCATATCTTTCTGGTTCATGTTTGTTATTTGTGGGGATGTTATTTTGCTCCTTATTCACTTCATTTTTTAAATTAAAAACGTTATATGGAATTTGGCTTTGACGATTTTCTATTGCTTATTTCTACGTGAAGTAGGTTTTCCTGAACTTTTAGAAGGAGGCTGGTCATGACTTACAGTACAAGGTGAATAGAAGCAGTGACAGTGGGTTTCCTAGCTTATTCTAGAATTTCAAGGGTAAAAATTTAATGTTTCTCCATAAGTATGATTTTTCAAAAGCATTTTGGTGGATATCTTTTACCAGGTTTAGGAAGTTCATTCTTTTCTAGATACCCAAGAATTTTTATTTTTGGGTGTGAATTTTTAAAAAGTATTATTTTCTCATTTGAGATAATCTCATGTATTTTTTAAATTTAATAATGAGATGAATATTTAATATATTTTAATGTCGAACATTTCTGAATTCTGGAGGTAAATCCAACTAGGGTACAATGTATCGTTGCTTTAAATTCATTGCTTAATATAGTTTGTAGAATTTTGTTTTGATTTTTATATCTATGTTAATAAGTAATATTGCTCTGTGATATTTCTTTCTCCTTTGGTTTTTGTTTGGTCTGAGTATCAAGGTTTTTCTAATCTCATAAAATGAGTTGGGCATGTTCTCTTCTTATTTTCTGCAACAGTTTGCATGAAATTGGAATGATCTGTTCCTTGAATGCTTTAAAGAAACTGCCTATAAAACTATCAGATCCTATTTTTAAATGGGTAGATTTTTAAACTTTTGATTAAATTTCTAAAGTTATAAAATTATTTAGCTTTTTTATTTCTTCTTGAGTCAGTTTTCTTTTTCTTTTTTGTTTCTTTTTTTATTATTTATGCCTACAGCAACTGGTCTTCTTAGGTGGTCTCCCATTCAGGTACTAGCCAGGCCCGACCCTGCTTATCTTCCGAGATCAGACATTGGGTTTATTCAGGGTGGCATGGCCATAGACCATGGATAATGGCTCCACTGGGATGTGAACCTAGGACCTTCTGCGTGTAAAGCAGACGTGCTAACCACTACACTATGGAATCACGTCCAGAGTCAGTTTTGGATAGATATATTTTTCCAGGAATTTACCTATTTATTCTATGTTTTTAAGTTTAGTAGCAAAAGGTTATTCATATTTTATAGAAGTCTAAAGTTTAAACTTCTGTTTTTTTCTATCGTTATGCATCTTTTTTCATTTTAAATATTACTATGTTGTGTCTTCTTTCTAATATATTGTATATGTACTTAAATATATTGTACTCTAATATATTGTATATGTCTAAATTTTATTTCATTTTTTCTGCTTTCTTTGGATTTATTCTATTATTCTTTTCCTCATGTCCAATGTTGGCTAATCCACTCAACCATTTTCAGTCTTTCTTTTTTTCTAATATTATCATTTGTGGTTATATGTCAGTCTTATGTCATGTTTCCCAGAAGTAGGGCCTAAAATGCAGATTCTTGAGGGCTCTCAGAATAAGGGAGCTGAGGAAAGCTGGATAAGGTAGAGGAAGGAGCTCAGCAAGGCCGTGGTCCTTGCTGGAGGCTACTTGAGCCTGCATGGCAAGTGCTCTGAAGCATAAAAGTTCACTGAATTTATCTCACTTTGAGGCAAGTGGTCTGGACTTTTGTACCCCTGTTTGAGTCAAATATTGGCTATAAACTGCCATGGAGTGGCAGGTGGAGGCATAATCTCCCAGGTCAGATGGCTTCCATCAACTGAGCGCAGGTCTCTGGAGAAAGGGCAGCCATGAGCTGCTAGCAGGCAACACTCATATAAGCTGGAGATGCACAGGTTGACCTGTTAAAAGGCTATGGTTAAAAAAAAGGGATACGGTTGATACGGTTGGGCACCAACAATAGCTACTGCAGCTAATAATATATTGTATTTTTATTATTTCATATTTGTAGTATCATGATTTTATATAAATTTATTCTTTTATCTAGAACTGATTTAGAAATGTTTAATAATGTATGAACGTGAAATTTTTGGTTATCTTTTTGTTAACTAATCAAAAAGTTATTTATAAGTTAATTGTTTTATAGGAAGAGAACATTTATGATATTCATTCTTTACCATTGGTTGAGAATTACTCTATGGTCAATTTTTGTAAATATCATGTATGTGCTTGAGAAAAAATGTTTTTTTCCCTTTCATTGAACACAAGGTTCTAATATGCCTTTTAGATCAAGTTTACTAATAACGTTATTCAAATAATCTATATTCCTTAAAAATGTTTAATCTACTTTATTTCTCCTAAGATCATGGATTTGTCAATTTTTTCTCATAATGTTTTTAAACTTCGTTTTACTACATTTCATCAATTTTAGGATGCACATTTTTTTTCACATTTGAACATTTCTGTTACTGGGATACATTTCCCAGTTGAAGCTACCTTATGATTGCTTTTAGCCAGGTGGAGGTCATGATGAAATTGTCATTGCCTGGGCATAGATGAATTTGGTCATAGTTGTTCATATTGCCATAATGTCATTTGAGTGATATGCATGTTGGCACATCTCGTGGAAGTTAATGACCATTTTACATTCTCGAATAATATGACATTACTTTAGCATTAAAATGAAAATTGTGTACATTTTATGTACAAAAATCGAGCAGCAAGGCTAAAGCATCTGTACAATATTGAAGGAATTACTGTAATTTTTTTTTTTTACAGCACAACTACCAGGCATTTTATAAAATAAAATAAAGAAACCCATAAGCAGATGAAGCTGTGTTATGTCTAAAATCTTGCCTGTCACTCACCAAGCAATACAACTAAAGTTAGGAGAAATCCTTAAACCCCTCAAATTGGATGAAAGACATTTCAGAACATTGAAAAGCTGGTATGATTGATGTGTCATGTGGGAACTATTGCTGAAGCTTTGAAAATCAGTTTCCCAGAAGCTTTCTGTTGACTTTGAACAGAAGTTTAATTTCTAGTGATGTAATTCAATTGGGGAAAAAATGAAACTGTACATTTAGACAAATAGAGAATGATGACAAACTCACATATTCTTTCAGTACCTCAAAATTGTACTGTCAATTCTAAAAGCACTAAAAAATTAATACCATAAGCACGTGTTACCAAAAGAAGCAAATCACTGTGATGCCATATGTAGCTGCAGTTAACCAAAAGATGGCCATGATATTTAATATGAATAAGGTGTTCGCATAGTTTAATTTCCAAAACAGAATACTTATGAGAGTGAAACTGAGAATTGTGGGTATGTATGTAAAGATAGCAGGTACTGTCCTAAGTAAACTGGGTCACCCTAATTTTAAATTATGAAGCAACTTCTGAGAATGACATTTCCTCCCCAAATGTTATTGTGGCTACATAAAATAATGAATGGATGCTAGTTAGGCTAATGAGGATTAGCTAGAATAGACATACATGAGCCACGGACAACCAATTCACTTAGCACACTAGTCTTCATACATTTTGTGGGCATTTATATGAAAATGAGATAATAAGCTCAAAAGAAAAAAAGAAGGAAAATACAGATAAGAGGGCCAGAGACTGAGAGAGCACAGTGTAAAGTTCTAATACATATATAATCAAAGTTCCAGAGTTGAAAGGCAAGAGAGAAGCTGGGGACAGAGCAGCATTTGAAGACATATAGCTGAAAAATTTCTGAAACTGTTGTAAGAAAACAATACACAGATCCAAGAAGCTTGATTCTGAATAGCATACATAGAAAGAGACCTGCCTCTAGATACATCATAGAGAAACTACAGAGGACCAAAGACACAGAAAAATCTTGAAAAATCTTGGGAGCAGCTAGAGAGAGAAAAAATACAGATTACGTTTAGTTAGATGGCGATGGAAGTGAGAAGAAAATGGAATGATATTTTCAATGTTTTGGAAAAAAATTCATAGAATTCTACACCCAGCTAAAACATCTTTCCATTAAAAAAAGTAAATGTGTTAATGTGTTTTTCCATTGTATTCATTTCCCAGCACCAGACACATTTCCTTGTTGTGGCTCTGCCACTTGCCCAATTCTCAGGAACTTCTGAAATGGAAAACAAAACCACTGCTACCAAATGCTTAAGGGGATTGAGAAAAAAGTATTTCAAGGCCAGAAAGACTATGACCACCTTTATTTTGAATTATGTGATGGAAACCATAAAGAGAAAAATATGTCTTAAAAAAAACACATGATGAAATCATTTCAAAGTTCTCCTGTTAAAAAACTGGCATATAAATCTGTGTGCAAATGTTTATAGCAAGTTTATTCATAACCTCCCAAACAAGAAACAACCCAAATGTCCTTCAAATAGTGAATGGATAAACTATGGTATATTTACATAATAAAATACTACTCAGCAATAAAAAGGAACGAACTCTTAATACATAGCAATATGAATGAATCTCAAATACATTAGGCTAAATTAAAGAAGCCAGACTCAAAAGGTTACATGCCGTATAATTCATTTTTTCCCAAAAGAGCAAAACTATAGTGACAGAAAACAGATTAGTGGTTTCTAGAGGCTGGAGGAGGGGGAAGCGTTGACTACCAAGGCACATGGAGGAATATTTTGGGGCAGTGGAACTGTTTTTTATATCGATATATTTTGATTGCTGTGGTGATAAACATAACTGCATGAGTTTTTTAAAACTGCACACTAAAATGGGTATTTCTGTATATAATTTATACCTTTAAAAAAAAGAAGAAAAAAATACAGATATCCTCAGGGTAGTTTACAATCTCACTCTCTTTGACGTGGAAGTAAATCCTGTTTATTACACGCACACATACACACTCACACGCCCAAAATATTGGTGATTGTCATGTCAAATTTCCAGGACCATTTCCTCCAGCTCTCTCTTTCCTTTTAGCAGATGACTTTTCTATTTACTTTACCAAGAAGAATTGAATTAGATAAACACACTTGAATCTTCTCTCTTCTACCTCGAATTATCTTTCCTTATCCATACGAAGATTCAGGATAATTCTTAAGCACTTTGTGGCATCTGCATTTTAGTATGGAAAATAATTTTTAAAATTATTAAAAAGTAGAATAAGCTCACCAAAAAGTATGACTTGGTGGTATGACCAGATACTGGCTTCCTTTGATGTTTCGAGACTATTTGAGCATGAATTAACCAGTTAAGGCAAAGTGGAAGAAGCCAATATGAAAAGTATTGTATGGTTTCAACTATATGACATTCTGGAAAAGGGCAAAACTATGAAGATGGTAAAAAGATCAGTGGTTGCCAGAGCTTCGGAATGAGAGAGGTGAGAATTAATGAAGCGTAGAGAATTTTTAGAGTGGTAAGACTTATTCTGTATGATATCGTAGTGGTGGATACATGTCACTATATATTTGTGAAACCCATAAAATATACAACACCAAGTGTGAACCCTAATGTAAACTATGGGCTTTAGTTGATAATAATGCCTTAATTTGGCTTGTCGATGATAACAAATGTACTATGATAATGCAGGATATAAAAATTTGGGAAAATTGGGAGGGAGGGTGAGGAGGTACATGAGAACTCTGTATTTTTTGCTCAAAATTTTCTATAAACCTAAAACTTTTAAAAAGTATATTAATTTAAAAAGTGATGCAGAAGGGTTAAACTTTAGATGTGAAGTTTTAGAAATACTTAACCAATTTTATTTTGCTTCAAATTTCATTCTTATATATGCACAAGAGTGATAAGCTATAATTCATTGATTCCAAGCCACACATTTAAAAAAATCTCAGAATCAGGATGATCTTAAAATAGATGATATTCTATCTATCTATCTATCTATCTATCTATCTATCTATCTATCTATCTATCTACCTATCTAGCTAGCTAGCTAGCTAGCTATTGATGGCATTTTAGATTTGATAAAATATGGTATAATAATATATATGTCTAAATAAGTCTAAAGGAATTCTTTCAATAAGTATTAAATCAAATCTAAGATTAGAAAGTATTGTGTCATAGTTTAATTGGCAGTGTTTTTCTTTTTAAGTGAGGCTTAAAATAATAGTGCATGTTGTAATTGATGTGTTTCAGATTAGATGAAATATAGTATAGATGTACTCTATTAAAATCAGCTACATGATGCATATTAAATTTATCTATTGTTGCCTCTGGTAATGGGGATTAAAAGGGGATGATAATCTGAGTTGTAATGCTTTATTTCTTATATTTAAAAATGACAAAGCAACTGACATAAAATGTTAACAACAATTAAATCTGAGAAGTGGGAGCATGATGTTATATCTTTCTTGGCTACTTTATTTTCTATAGTTAATATTTTTAAACAACAAAACAGAAATACCTGAAAAAATAAAATTGAAGAACATTAGCTCAGAAACTTATTTTATTGCTGGGACGTATTCTTGGACAATTGGGGGATGGTGGAACTTGAGGGAGGAAAAAGTTGGGCAGGCAAACACAAAAAAAGACAAATATTGCGTGATTTCACTTATATGAGAAACCTACAACAGTTAAATTAATAGAGGTAGAAAGCAGAATCGTGGTTACCAAGGGCTGAGGGTCGGGGGAGGGGGGAGGGAAGGGGTATCTTTATTGAATGGGTACAGAGTTTCAGTTTGGGATGATGAAAAAGTTCTGGAAATGCATAGTGGCGATGGTTACACAACATTGTGAATGTACTTAATGCCATTGTGAACTGTACGCTTAAACATGTTTAAAATGGTAAATTTTCCATTATGTATATTTTACCACACACACACCACACACACACCACACACACCACACACACACACACACACACACACACACACACACACACATGTTGGGCAGGGGAAATCTAGAGTCTTATTTTGGGCATGTTGAATTTGAGATGCTCAAAGTAGTTGGATAAAAATCCAAGTACGGGGTGTAGATGCAGAATTAGCAGATGCCATGTTGGAGCCATGGGACCAGAGAGTATGGGGAAGGGGAGGAGGTCAGTTCTAAGACCAGGGCCCTCCAACACTCAGAGGAGGTAGGAGAAAAACCAGTAGAGGCGGGGCCCAGGAAGCCAAGAGCAGAGTCTTCCCAGCAGGAGATAGTGGTCAGCAGTCTGGACCGTTTCTGAGATGCTGAGTGAGGTGAGGACCTCTGGATCTGGAAGTGAGGGAGTTGTTGGGGTTTCAGTAGTGTGCTAAAGAAGGAAGGCAAACTGGGGTAGGGTGTGGAGGGAGGAAGTGGTGATGGGAACCATCCACATACTTTAAAGAAGTTTTGTTATGAATAAAGGTGAAGGATGGGGTGGTAGTGGGAGGTAGATAAGGAGGTCTAAGACAGCTTTTTTTTTTTTTTTTTTAAAGATGAGAGATGCTAGAAGACATTTGGATGCTTGTGGGAATGGCCCACTAGTCCCATAAGGGAGCATGGGAAGAAATAGGAGATAACAGGGAACTGAAGAAGAAGGGACACAAGTGGTGTGAGTGGCCTTGGGTGGGAGGAGGACACCTCCTCCATCTCCGAGGAGAATGGGCAAGTGGGTGGGTCTGAAGATTTGGTTATGGGAAGATGACGGCGTCTGTTTCTTCAATGAGAAGCAAAACAACGAAGAGGATAGCTTCTGTTTTCTCACCAGCTGAGCCGGGTACAAGAGAGGCTGTCAGAAGTTTGAGGACAGAGGAAAAAAATGTGAACAAGTCATAGCAAAGAGTAGGAAAGGCTAGACCTACAGGAAGTGTGGTGGGCCTGTGGAGTTTGAGGCCCTGGATATAAAGGGAAACCAGTGACAAGGTTGAGTGAATTTCTCTAGCTGTGAATGCAGGCAGATGGGTCTAACTCAATTATGATTCTGAAAGTGTGCTTCGAGAACCAGAGGCATAAGCATCACCTGAGAACTTGTTAAAAATGCAAATGATCAGGTACCACCCCAAACCTATTGAGTCAGAAACTCTGGGGCGGGGCCCACCCATCAGTATTTTTCACAAGCTCTCCAGGTGATTTGGAAAGTTTGAGAAGCTCTGAACTAGAGTGAAGGAACCAAGGGCATTGGGGGTGACCTGAAAGTTGTAGGTGCCAACAGCTGCCATTCTCTGGGGCAGAAGTTTCTAGTGCTATGAGCTGTGGTTGTGTCTTCTCTCTTGACTCTTCACAGATCTATAAGTGCACTCTGAAAATTACCAAGAATGGAATGCCACTTAAAGGAACTTTGAGCTTTCTAATGAAAGATTATTTCGCAAGGCAAACACCATCTTTCAAGTGTACTTTTTTTTTTCTGTGTCTGAATTTGAATATTGAGTTTCCTGTGTCTTGATCTTTGCTTCTGCCCACAGTGTTGTGAAAGGACCCTGGACTTTCCTTGCCCTCCCCAGGTCACATCTTCCAGGGTCATCGCAAGGCTCTTCCTGAGGTCTGCTTTGTCTTTCTACACAGCTCACTTCAAGTTTTCAAGTCTGTGGGGAAAGAAGGATGAACTGGTCATTTTCCTATGTGTGAGAACTTTTCCTCCTGAGCTGAAATTAAGACAAGGATGAGTCAGCCTCTCCCAACCTCCAGGATCTCCCAGTGACTCAGAGGATGGTCTGTTTAATGGGTAAGTGCTCCTCCCAGGAAGTTGGCGACCCAGCCTCCCCCTACCTGAGTCACTGGACCTGGGTGCTTTTTGCCACACACTGCCACCAAGACCCGGGGAGACAGGCCAAGAAAGACCAGCGACAAGTGGACCAGGAAAAAGGATGAAGTTGAAAGGCTAGCATGCAGGAAGCTAAATTTTTTCCTTGTTTGCTGGTGGCCTTGGGTGAACCCACAAATGGCTCAGTGTCCCTTTTTGAAAATGGAAGAAATCATGTATCCCACAAAGTGAGTAGACCCAGTAGTGGCCCAAAAGGAGAGAAGATGAGCCCTCTGGGAATATATCTGGCTGGAGGCACACTATGGAACTTTTCTGGGCAAAAGGAAGGGAGCCGTAGAGATGGTTCATTCTTGGGGATTTCTAGGACAAGCTGTAGCCTGAGCAGAGTCTGAAGGAGGGTAGGGAGGCCTCCATAGGAGGAGGGGCAAGAGGTCTGACGTGGGGAGGTTGGCCCAAGGCAGGGGAGCTTGGCAAGTAGGGACACCAGTGGGCACTTTTAGGGACATAAAACAGCTGGTGGAAACACAGCAGTTGAAGATCTTGGTGTTGATACTGCCTGAGTTGCCAGCTCTGGCTTACTTCTCTGTCTCCTTCACTGCCTCTCTGTTCATCTCTGTTTTTCACTATTCTTCTCCTCCCCTCTCTCCTACATCACAGAGAGTAGTGACAGACCCTCTCCTCATGGGTCGAGTGTTTTTCTTTCCTGTTTAGATGGTGACTAGCATCTGCTTGTGGAGGCAGCAATCAAACCATCCTGTTTACTTATTGCTGACACAGCGGACTGTGGTCAGCGAGGCTGTCCGAAACAGCCTCCCAGGGTGGGGTGGGGACCAGGATGCTGACACACACAGGCACACACATTCAGCCATGACTAGATCAGTCTGCCCCACAGAGCCAGCAGGTCCTGGGCTGTCTCACTCTGATATCTGAGATGCTGTAGGACAGTCAGCTGGACTGAAGTTACCTACTCTGCTGCTGATGTGGATGGTCAAGCATGCTTGGCATGGACTCAGGGCTTTGAAAAGATCTCCTGCCTGAAGCTGAATGCACAGCTCCTCAGAGGGTGGGAGAGGTCTCAGAAGTGAGAAAGGTAACACCCAGAGGGCATAATGTTAGATGGCATCTTGTTCAGAGTTCTCATTTCTACATGAAGGAGTTAGGACCACAAATAAGGCAAAGGGCTTGCGGAATCGGTCACCCTTTACCACATCCCCTCTCCGCTCCGCCTCTCTCGGTTGGGCCCCTCCCTCCTTAATTCATGTGTTTTGAAACACTTCTCAGTTTGTTTTTCTTGGTTTTTCCAAAGCCTGTGCAGTGGCTGGTGTTCAGAGTTGGGCTGGAGATTGACAAGTTTTCCAGCGGTTGGTGGCATGAGTAGAGAAAGGGGCGGAGCAAGGCCAGACCTATGGGGGGACAGATGGTGGTGGTGATGGGCGTTTTAATAGAGGCAAAGAGGAATCAAGGCCTAAGAGTGGGTGCTCTATGTTTTCAACTTCCTTGCCTAGGACCTGACTCCTAAACTCAGAGCACAAGGGCCCAAGCAGACAAAGATCGTCAATGAAAAAGACCAAGGAACACATAAGCTGAGAATGCAGGTCGATGCCCTTTGGTGCTTTGAGAGGGTCTTCAGAATTTCTGTGGTCATCTAGCGCTTGCCAGGGATGCCTCACGGCTTGACTGCATGTCACCTGTGGTGGTAAAGAGCCAGATAGACCTGGGCTTGTTGGGGGCAACTCAATCTCTCAGTGCTGTGTGACCAGGACCCATGCTTCTGCTAGAAAATTATTCATTGTCTGAAATTCAGATCGAACTGGGTGTCCTTCACTTTATTTGCTAAATCTGGCAACTCTTCTAAGTCCTCCAAAGGTCGGCCCCCATCCTTGACCTTATCCCATTAGCAGCAAATCCCAAATTACTTCGAAGTCTGGGATTTTACCTCAAAACTCACATAAAGTTAAGGTCATCTCTATGTTTCTATCCTTGTTTTCATATAAAGCAGTTTTTAAATTATCCTGGTTAAAAGCTAAACATTTCCTACCTATTTATACCTGGTTGTGGATTAGTTAAGGCCCTGCTTATCTTGATGGCTGACCTTCCAGGGGGACAGGGGGCGGTCCTGGCGGTGCAGTCCTGGGAGTGTTTGCACTGGGCACCAGTGAATGAGCAGGAAGAGCAGGGCAATGAGGTTTTTAAAAGGTCACATTTGTTCAGTTTAAAGGACTCCATTTTTGTCTTCCATTTTATCTTTTGGATATGTGTTTAATTGTTTCTTCTTTTTATGAAATGGGGGTTATTTTTGTTAAAAAAAAGTATAAATTTTCTTACTTGGTAAAATAAAGGGTGGGCAGGCAGAGAAAGCCAGAGTCTTTGGAAAAATGGGGAGGAGGTAGGAGGGTACGAACCCCTGAAAACAGTGAAAGATGCTTTCAGAGCAGTGGCTATATGTTGGAATAACCAGGAGGCCCAGGTGGCACCCCAGACTCCCTGCATCAGAACCTTTGGAGTGGCACCTAGGCAGCAGTGCTTTTTAAAGCTTCCTGGTTTATTTCAATGTGCAGCTGAGGTTGATATCATTGCTTTGGAGGTTTGCTACTCATACTTGGGGCTGAGGACCAGTGGCATCGGCCTCCCCTAGGGACTTGTTAGAAATGCAGAATCTTAGGCCCCAGCCCAGACCTGCTGAATCAGAGCCTGCATTTTAACAAGGCCCCCAGCTACTTCATATGCGGTCTGAGAAGATCTGCTTTAGTGGACCAGTCAGAAGCCTCATCTTGATGAGATCAGCAGGAGCTGGCCTCATTCAGTGGGGATCTGAAGGCCATGGGTGTACTGGTTTCTCCATCAGAGCCTGCTGTAGTATCTCCCAATCCTGAGTGTATGAAGTTGGAGCCTTGTCCACAGTAATGAAACTTGTATCCTTTGTCTAGGTCTGTTAGAGTCTTTTCACTAATACATCATTGTTCCATTGGGACAGCCATACATTAACCAAGGATGTTGGCTGAAAATACTGGTGGAGAAACCTAAGACTGCAAGTCAGGATGTGTGGAAAGGAAAAGAGGGAACATATGAAATATATATCAAAAATATGAATAAAGAATGGCAATAACTGCATATCTATCAACAAGTACTTCAAATAAAAAAGATTTAGATGCTCCAATCAAAAGATAGGATGGCTGAATGGATAAGAAAATAAAACCCTTACATATGCTGCCTATAAGATTAAAAGATGCACACAGACTAAAAGTAAAGGGATGGAAAAAGATATTGTATGATGGACCTAGGGGGTATTGTGCTGAACAGACTAAGTCAGATAAAGACAAATGCTAAATGCTGTATGGAATCGAAAGAACAAAATAAATGACAACAACAACAACAAAATAGAAGCAAACTCATAAATACAGAGTTATTTTGAGGGTTACCCAATGGGAGAGGGTTTGGGGGTTGGTGAAAAAGGGTAACGGGATTAAGAAGTATGAACGAGTAGTTACGAAATAGTCATGGAGATATAAAGTATAGCATAAGGAATATAGTCAATAATATTGTAATAAATATGTATGGGGCAGCGGGGTACTAGATTTAGTGGGGCGATCGCTTTGTGAGTTGTATAGATCTCTAACCACTATGCTGTACATCCAAAACTAATATAATATTGTATGCCAACTATAATTGAAAAATAAATTTTTTTTTTTTTTTAAAGAGGGAGTATACAGTGAGACTTTGACTTCAGATGCAATCTTCATTTACTGCATGACCATGCATGCTTGGTTTGGAGCCACGTGCTCTCTTGTTTTCTACCACTTTCTTCAATCAGTTGGAATTGACATAATTCATGAAAGAGTTGCATGAGCAAAGATACTCATTATTTGTCCTTATCAGTTGGATATTGTCATGACAGTGCTGTGTAACAACCATGAAATCTCAGTGGCATACAACAATTAGCATTTATTTCTCATGGGTTGGCTGGCATGGCTTTGCTGATCTCACACACTTACAAGCTGGCTAGGTGTTGGCTGATCTAGGTTAGGATCAGATAGGTGATTCAAGATAATGGTCTGGCTCTAGGCACTGGGTTAAGATCTGGTCTTTTCCTCATGTGTGTTCATTCTGTGGCTCCAGGCTGAAGGGCAGTAGCTATCTAGGGGAGCATTTCTAATGGAGATGGTGAAAGCACAAGAAGGAAGTAAAAACATGCAGGGACTCTAAAAGCTGAGGCTCAAAACAGACTCACTACGACTTTTCTATTTCATTGGCAAGAGAAAGTCACATGGTCAAAGACAACATCAGTGGGTGGGACAATACACTGCATCTTTCTTAGTCTACGGAAAGACTATGGATGCAAAATACTACACAGAGAAGTGAAGCATTGTGGCCAATAAGTCAACACATTACATCTCCTCCAACCAGGAACAATGCTTTCTTGGGGAAATGTTACTCATTCCTTCTAGAACTTTATAAACTCCCTCATGGCAGAGACTGCTGCTTGTTACCCCTCACTCTACTACCCTTCTTGGGCTCACAGTTAGAACAAACACATTTCCCAGCCTCCCTTAGAGTAAGGTGTGACTATGTGACTGATGTTGGCCAGAGGTATGTGAGTAGGAGTCATGTCATTTTTCAAACTAAAGCTTTCCAATGCTGTTGGCTTTGTTACAGATGACTACAGACTCTAATGGTTGCTGGAGGCACAGGTTGAAATGAACCTAGATCTCTGAATGTGGAAGAAACCATTATGAAATGGGAATAACTTCTTTACTGTGTGGGTAAGATGTGAATTTCTATTATGTTTGAACTACTGTATTCTTGAATCTCTTTGTTTCAGCAGCCAGTATTACCATAACTAATTTACCTCTTAAAGTCTTTCTTTGTTACTCTGCCTTCATAGCACAGGACAACCCAGTTCCCTGTAAAGGGGGCTGTGGAAGGGCTTTGTAAACTATGCTCCACACATGAGATATCTGACTGATTAGTGCTTTCTTAATGTTTCAACACAAAACAAGGTCTAAGTCAGCTATACAGACGTAGCAAAGACTAGAGGGGCCATGATGGCTTAGACATCATTTTCACACCCTTTATTCTTTTTAATCCTCACCACAATCTTGAGAGACAGGCTTTTATCATTACCCCCATTTTAAGGATGACAAAAGAAAATGTGCTGAACTTGGTCAAGGCCTTGCAGCTAGTCAGGTGCCTGAGTCTGACCTTTTCCCCTTGTTGTTTTGGGAGGAAACAAGGAAGAACTATTTTAGCTCCAATTCACTTTACACCAATCAGGCTCTAAAGGTCCCCTTGAGGGAATAGGAAAACAGGTTATATCTAAGGCTGCTGATGCCGGTGGTGTGATTTGTAAGAATCATTCAAATTCCAGGCCCTAGTTGAACCTGCCTGCTCCAGGAATCTGTTCTTAAAAATAAGATGGTTCATGGAAAACTAATTTTTAAATTAAAATTTGTCTCATAAAAAAAATAATAAGATAGAAGTACTCCTTGGGGTTTCTGCTTTGTAGTAGATCATCTGCAAAGATGGTTACCAAGGAGTCCTTCCATTCCTGTGTGTGCATTTGTTATGGGTTGAATCATGTCTCCCACCCCCACCCCCACCCTGCCACTCTCTATAGATAGGTTGAATATGTTAGAGGCACCTTGGAGTCTTAATCCCCAGTACCACAGAATACGACCTTATTTGGAGGTATGGTCATTACAGAGGTAATCAAGTTAAAATTAAGTCATTAGGGTGGACCCTAATCCACTGGCATCCTTATAAGTAAGGGAAATTTGGACACAGAGATAGGGACATGGATACAGAGATAGGGACATGCACACAGGGAGAATTCATGTGAAGATGAAAGGATGAAGGCAGAGATTGGGGTGGTGCATCTATAAGCCAATTGACATCAAAGATTGCCAGCAAACTACCAGAGCCAGGAGAGAGGGAGATTCCCGCTTACAGAAGGAATGACCCCAACTGACACCTTGACCTTGGACTTCCAGCCTCCAGAACTGTGAGACAGTTAATTTCTGCTGATTAAGCCAGCCAGTTTGTGGGATTTTGTTGTAGCAGACCTAGTAAACCAATACAACACTCTATTCTTCCTAGAAGAAGGTGGAAACAATTTACCCTCTTCTTGAAACTGGAACGGCTTCATGACTTCCTTTAGCCAATAATATATGGCAGAAATCATGAATTGACAGTTCTGGGCCTAGGTCTTAAGATGCCTGGCAGCTTTCATTTTTACCTTCTGGGAAGTCAGACTGCCATGATGTAAGAAGTCTAGGTTATCCTGTTGGAGAGCTACATGGAGAGAAAAGCCATTTGGACTGTTCCAGGCCCAGCCAAGCTTTCAGTTGATGTCCCTAGTCAATATCATATGGAGCAGAAGTACTGTCTAGCTAAGCCTAGTCAACTCTCAAAGAGTTGTGAGAAATAAGAAATCACTGTTGTTTTAAGCCACTAAGTTTTGAGGGTGGTTTGTTGGGTAGCAATAGACAACTGAAATGTTCTTTGGCAAGGGCTCTAGCACCTCTGCTACTGTTGTCCCTAAAACCGGATGCCTCTGGTACCATCCTTGCTAGCATCCGTCTGAATGGATGCCTGTCTCTTCACATTGCTCACTTCCACATAAAACTCTTCAGTGGTGCATCTGGTTGCAGGTCTAGATGATGCTAGCATCCCAGCTGCAAAGGAGACTGGAACAGAGTATTTCTAGCTTTGTAGAAGGGGTGCAGGATTTGTGACATGGCAAGTTCCCCTAACATAGAAGGATGTTCAAAAGATACTGGGCATCCCTGAAACATGAAGTTCCCCCCAAATGGCCAATATATTTTTTTTGTAAACTTACTGTGTGCTTGGCTATTCACCTTCTGATTGTAAACAGTACCCTGACATCACCCTTCTTCACTCTCCATCTCTGTGGTTTGGGTGGGATTGATGTCAGGTCTGGACATGTGATCTAGGCCCAAACAATAATACGTAACTCAATCAGAGCCAACTTGGTATAATCTTGGCTTTTTGCTGGGACAGCTGAAAGAAATGAAGACTTGGGCTGTGAGGATGGAGCCTAGAGCTGCTGGCAGCCATCTTGCTGCTACAAGGAACAGAGATGAGAGAGGAGGAGAGGAAGACAAAGTCTTGATATTTTTTGAGCCTCTTGGTATACACAGATCAGTCATACTGTTGGAGTCTTCTGTTAGTGAGCATATAAAATTCCTATTTGCTTACACCAAGCCAGTGTGAGTAGTTTCCCATCATTCGTAATCCATCAAGTCCACATTAATGTTGTTATTTAATACTTACAAATCTTTGGAGTATTAACCCCATTTCACAGATGAGGAAACTGAAGCGCAGAAAAGCCGCGTGGAGGAAGAATTCGAACCTTGGAAATGTAATCCTGAGAGCCCATCCATGAACATTCTGCTTTCCTTGGTGATGGGGAAGGATGAGGAGGGTATGACATTTAAGCTAACATTTAACTCCAGCGTGACATAGGGGCTCGTCCGGAGCAGGGAGAAAGTTTTTTGGTGGAGGGAACAGCTTGGACAATGACAAGACCTTTTTTGCTAAGAAACCTCACCTGAAATTCACCATACGCATGCCCTGCAGCCTGTTGTGGAGGAGACCATTCCATGATATGACCGCTGCCAGACCCACCAGCTAGATCTGGGCTGGAACAGGGATTGCTTCCTGAAAATCCCCTCAGAGACTGCCTGATCAACCTCTCCCCTGAGCCCCAGGTGTGCTGGTTCTGGGAACAGGCCCTTGCCCTATCAAGCATGTAAGGCATTTTCCCATTATCTGGGGTGCATCATTCACCAGTACCCCTATCCATCCTGCCCATTCTATATAATTCTTTAGGGCCTGCCATGTGGCCTGGAGGATATCCATGTCCTCTTGCCACCACCCAAGAAGAGCCTCATGGGTAAGTTCCCTTTCTCTGACAGGGAAAAATTTTCCTGACACCTGAACCCAATCACAGTGGTCCCTCCTCAGGGGAGCATCAAATTGCCTTACTGCAGAGACAATGTATTTCCGGCCTCTGGAGCCTGGTGGAGAGCCTGGTAGGTCCCCTACAGAGACTGGGTAGGTAAGGCACTCTCCTTAGCCTGAAAGACAGTTCAGGACAGAAGCCTAACTTCCACAGAAAGCATGCACCCCTTGGATTGGGTCTCTGTTAGCACTAGGAGGCCTTGGAAATGCTCATAGGGTTAAATAGGATGAAACCGTCAGAGACCATGGGCTCTCTGCTCTCTCCTAAACTAGAACAAATGAAAAATTGTACAGGGGACCAGAGCAGTGCTTGCAGAATCTCAAACAGAAAATAAATAATTTTCAAATAATTCTGATTCTTTTAAAAGAAAAAAAGTGACCCTCATACTTATATTTGTTTTGGTTTCTATTAAATTGAGGGTGAGGCAGTGGGTGCCAGTGAAGGGTATTTTCTTAGAGGCTACTTCCACTGACGGTCGTGGGCTGCGAAGGGACAGGTTGTGGCGACTTGAGTGCACCCTACCTCATGCTGTTGCGGGTTTGAGATTGATTCTCCGAGGCTGGGGCGGGGTAGGGGTTATGGCAGCGGTATTGGGAGAAAATAAGATTGGGGGTGACTCCTGAGGACGAGCCCTCTGACCTGGTGGAAGGTCTGCGGGAGTGAAGACAGCTCTAGGGGAAGAGAGGGGCTTTCCTTCCTTTCGAATGGGCGACTCGGAACTCCGCGGGTAAACTGAGGCCCGCATCCTAGCTCTGTTGGTCGCTTGGCAGGCAGTCTCGGTCCTACGTTCTGCCCAACACAGGGCGGGCCGGGATGGGTCGGCTACTTTTCTTTTGGAGACGGGTGGGGATTTTGGTGCTTAGCTTGACTGGGGAAACGTGCAGCCCGGGTGGAGACCGCTGGGCTGGGGAGCGGAGGCTGAGGCACCGCGATTCTCAGCCAGGGCTGCCGCCAGCTTCCCCGCCCCCGGAGGGGCGGACCAGGGGCGGAGCTGGGCGAGTCCCCGCCCCGAGGCGGAGAGGGGGCCGGACCCGAGCGAACCGGGCGGGGTGGGCCGGGGACGCGAGGCGGAGCGGGGCCCCACACAGGCCGCGGCGGCTGGCTCGGGCCCCTACGGTCCCGGTGGTGGCTGGAGGAGGAAGCCAGGCGGCTGAAGAAGGAGGGGAGGCGGAGGAGGCCGAGGCTGGAGCGCCGCTCGCCGCAGACTCACTTCCCGGCTCAGCAGGGAGAGGTACGGCGCGCCGGCTCTCTCGCCCCGGCCCCCGGCCCCCCGCGCCCGGCCCTGGTTCGGGGGTAGGCAGGGGCTGCGGCCGCCGCGGGGGGGGGAGGGGCCCGGAGCAGCCCCGAAGGCT
>NW_006442491.1:15735888-15751570 GCF_000325575.1 Pteropus alecto | reverse complement strand
TCTGGAGGGGGCTGCGCGGGCCTGGCAAGCGCGGTCAGTGGAGGGTAAGGCCCGACCCCACGGGCTGCGTGCGGCTGGGGAGCGCCCGGGGTGCTCCGGGGGCGCGCTCCGTGGGCGCAGACAAAGCCGTGCGCTGACGCCCCGCGACGGTTCGGGCGGCGCAGAGGGTGGACGCTGGGGAGTAAAGAGAAGGCTGCGGGGCGACAGCTGGGACGCGAGGTGAGTCTGAATGGTTCTCTCTCTCCGGGCGTACGGGTGGTCTCCTCCGGGGGGCGCCGGACAGGGTGGGGAGCAGCTCTCTCCTTTGGGACAACTAAGGGCTAACGGGCTGCGCGGGCTTGGTGAGAGCCAGGCTCGGAAATGGGTAGTGAGTTTGAGAGCTCACTTTGGGGGAGGGGCTGAGGGAGGCCACTGACGTGGAGTGGGTGAAGGGCTCGTGGATTCCCTCCGAGCTTGCACCAGGAAGGCGCACCGCCTGATGAGGTAAGCGCAGTAGATCGAAAGCTTGGTGAGATGTGTCCACAAGTAGTTTGCAGAACCTGCTAGTGGTGGCACATCCCATGCCAGTCCGTGGGAGGGCCACTTGTCCAAGCAGCGAAGCAAGGCAGATGCCCCAGGGGTGATTGGAGTGCGCAGGAATGGAGGGATGGGTAAGTGTGCTTCTGAAAGTGTGTGCAGTGAAGACCCCACATCTATATTCTGCGGCCTCGGCTCCTCCTCCCCTTCTCTCTTGTTGGAGGGGAAGCATCCCAGTTCCTGCCACAGCCTCATGCCTCCACTTGGGCTCTGAGGTGGTCCATTCTCTCTCCCTAATTCTTCAGTTATTTTCCCTCTCTCCAGTGTTAGAAGTGGCTTCTTTCCTCCTGGATCATTCTCAACAGTATAAGAACATGGTTTGACACCCCCAACCCGCATTTTATAGTCCCCTTTTTGCCTTTGTCCCTCATTTTCCCTCAGCAACAGACCCACTTCTCCACTCCTCACAGCAAAGCTTCTCCAGAAAGCTGTCTGTACCTGTGCCTCTGGAGCACATCCCTTCAGTTTCTCAGCCCACTTGACCGGGCTTCTGTCCCAGGGCTTTACTGAAACTGCTCCAGTCAAGGTTTCCAGTGATTTCCACACCCCTCAAGCAGATTTTCCTTGATCACCCTTGGATTTGTTGGTCATTCTCTCCTTCTAGAACCAATAATTTCTCCTGGCTTCTCCTGGTTTTCTTCTCTTTTCCTGGCTAGCCCTCCCTTCATCCTCTTTGGGGACAACTTCACTCAACTCTGAATGTTGGAGGATCTCAGGGCTCTGTCCTCAGCCCCCTCCTCTTCCCTGACTCCCTTCTATTTACATACCCACCAAGCTCTCATTTTTTCTTAGAACTTTGAAAATCAAGCATCAATTTACAAAGACACAGATCTTAAATGTACCATTATTTTCATGATTTAAGTAGCAAATTTTATCTTTAACCTCTCTATCCAGCCACCCTCTGATGATTTATGGTGTCCTGGATGTGTCATAGGTATGAAAAATTTCATATGGACAAAACAGAACCCTGACTACACTCCCCAAACATGATCTTGTGCAGGCCTTCTCATCTCAGTAAACCCACCCAGCTTTAAAGACAGGAAGCAGGGTGGTATCAACTCCTCTCTCTGCCTCCCTCCCCACACCCAGTTCAACTGTAAATCCTTTTGGTTCTTTCTGCAAAATCTCTCAGGCCTGTTCTTCAAGCTCTGACTCCACTGCTACCACCCAAGGCTATTGCCCCAGGCCAATCCATCTTTTCTGTCTTGCCTGAATGCTGTAGTAGTTGCTGTATGCTTTCTCTAAGTCCACATTTGTCCTCCTCTAATTCATTTTAACAGAGAAATATTTAGAAAAATATTGATTAGATCATCTCATTCCTCTGAAACCCTCTGTAGCTCCCTATTGCACTTGGAATCAAATTTCAAAGCTTTCCCCTGGACTATCAGACCCTCTATGATCTGGCCATCTTTAACCTTCTCCAGCCTTATCTTGACCATTGTCCCTTTGCATTTTTCCTGATAGCCACTTCTGAATCACTTTGCCCTTGAACATCTCAAGCTTCTTTCTGCCCTAGCTCCTTTGCTTATGCTGTTTTCTCTGCCTGGAATGTTCTTCCAGAGTTTTCCACTGGGCTGGCTTGGCTCTTTATTTTTTAGGTCTCGACTTAAATATGCCTTCTTCATATACACTCCCAGTCTTAGCAGAGGGCCCCTTCTCACCCATAATTCATCATAGCACCTGCCTTACTTTCTTTATTATATTTATCACAGTCCGTAACAGTGTGTTACAGTTGTCTTTTTACCTTGTCCCAATTCTCAAGGTCTGGAACCTTGAATGAATGGCCCGCTGCTGTATCTGGAGCATCTAGCACAGTGCCTGGCACGTAGCTGCTGCTCAGGAAATTGCGAGCCAGGTAGGAAGATCAGGGCTGGGCTAGGCAGAAAGAGGTGGGTATTGCATTTAGTGCAGGAGGCCCCTTTAAACTGCAAGTGATCCTAAGGATTTTTATTTTTTGTCCACAAAAGCCATTGTGCAATGGCTACAAGAATCTGAGGGGGCCATTGGGTGTGAAAAAGGGAAGTGGAGAAGGCGCAAGTATCTCGAAGGCAGGCCTGGATGCCTAGGGGGAAACTGGGGAATCTAGGGGGTGTGGAGTCAGTGTGGGTTGCTGTGGGTTGGGGATAAATGACTTCCTTTGCTCTCTTTGGTGGAAATCCAGGCTGGGTTAACAGAGGGGTGTGTGTGTGTGTTCTTTAACTCAGGAGATGGGAGCGGCTGGGCACCTGGGGATTTATTTTAGGCTACTCCCTTGGGTGACTGCTGGGTGCCCAGCCTTAGGGGGCAGGGAGTTGAAAGGGAAGAAGCTGGGCTGGGGGAGGGGTCTCTCTATAGACCCTTGTCTTTCCACCCACAGCTCTCTATGCACAGAGAAGCTAGCTGAGAGTCGAATTGTGTGGCTAGTGCTCTGAGAATGGAGGGTGGCGAGCCAGGAGACCTCAGAGCTGGGATGGAGGGGAACTGGGCCTCAGACAGGCAGTCTGGGGATGGGCCAAGGTGACACTGATGTGAACACTGGAACCAGGGGCTAAGCATCCAGATCTAGAGTTGGGCTAGCATGCCTAGGAAAGGCTTCGATCAGGGATAGGTGGGAGCAAGGAGGGTTTCTTGGGTGGGAGAAATCAGACAGAGGCCAGGAGGCTTGGCCAAGGCTCTGGTCTACTTACCGGGTGCCAGGAAATGTTCTAAGGACTTTGCAAATATTAACTCCTTTAATCCTCTTAACAACTCTGTGATGTAGGTCTTATTCCCATTTAACAGATGGGAAGACCGGGGCACAGTCATACAACACAATAGTGACAGAACGAGGATTTGAACCCAGGAAACTTGGCTCCAGAATTTATGCTGTAAACCACCCTACTCTACCACACCCCACTCTGCCACTTCTCTCATACCTCTCAGATACGTGCCAGCTGAAGACTTCTTAGGAAATAAGTAGTTTTTCCAGAATTCCTAACTTGCTTGGCCTTCGGGATTGGGGAGGTAGGGAAGAAGGCACACCCTCTAAGGTAGAAGGGGTTGTCCTTGATCAGCGTAGACAGCTGAGTTTCTCTCCTTTATATCCCACCTTTTCTTCTGGGAGGGGCTGGGGCCCAGGCTAAGTAGTTGGGTCACATGCACACTGATTTTGGGGTGCTGAGGAGGTCAGCTGCTTCCAGTACAAAAATAGCTGCCTAGTTGAGCTGCTGCCATTAGAATATCACCCCCGTGAGTTTAGCATTGCCCCACTGCCCTCTTCCTCTGCCTCCAGAGAGCCCAGGGATGTCAGGTAAGGGCTCTGCAGATAAACTGGCCTGTTTTGAATTCCATCTAGAATGTTGTGCAGTCGAGCTTCAGGCTTGGCCTTGGGAAACCTGGATGGGGGTTAGAGTAGGGCTGGGTGGAGCTGGGAGAAGAAAGAAATGGAAACTGAAAAGAGTTCAATCCACTTCACTGTTGGCCCTGTCCTTACCTCTTTTTGTCTGTTGTAAAACGGGATTAGGGAGGCTTTTCCCCTTGCTCCCCAGAGGTTGTGGAAACAGAGAACTCCGAAAGTTTACATGCTTGGGTGCCTTCTTGCAGACCCAGTGTGAAGGAAGACTTCCCATGGGACACCAGTCCTGAGGAACTGGGCCAGGAAGGAGGGAGCCAGGAGGAGGGTGTGGCAGCCCTGTCCTGCGAGGCTTTCCTGTTTGGTTATAAGGATGCCTCTGGGCAGGTGACTTGGCCTCCCAGGGGCCTGGCTGGTTGGCCCAACAAGAGTTTACTGACCACACAAGGATGGAGTCTTTCTGTTCCAAATTCTGAGTTCCAGAGTTTAAGGGATCTGCTCCTCTATCTCAAGAGATTCTGCTTTTTTGGGAGGCAGAATCAGTGGCATTTTCTTCTGCATTTTGGGAAACCGAGGCACAGAGCAAGCACATTGCTGCTGGAAGCTCACCAGGCCCATGGTTCTGGGGAGTGCCCGGTCTCTGGCAGGGAGTATGCAGGGGACTTATCCACGTTGCTCCAGTCCTTGGCTGCTGGGTTGAGGTGAAGACTGTGGCAGAACCAGAGGCTGGCTGGCTAGAGCTGAGAGTGGACTTCTTGACAACTGGGTGCTGGGCCTTGTTACCTTTGGTCATCATTTGGCATTTCCTGCACCCCAGCCTGGTGCTCACAGCCATGTGGAACATAGGACAGTGTCCCCTCTCTCCAAGAAATAAGAGTGACACAAATATAGAGGACAACCTGGTGATGGACAGAGGGGAGGGTGTTTGGGAGGGTGTGAGAATGGGGTGAAGGGTTAAAGAAGTACAAATTAGTAGTTGATAGATGGTCATGGGGATGGGGAACACGGCATAGGGAATGCGATTAATTTTAATGTATTGGCTAGGTGGCAAGCTAGAGGAAAGAGCAATTTAGAGGGATGTCTAACCAATGTACTGTATACTTGAAACAAATTAAAAAAAAAAAAATAAGAGTAAGCCACGCTGGATTAACATAATGAGGTGTAGTTCAGACCAGTTTCCTGGAGGAGGTAGTGCTTTCAGAGGGTCCTGAAGTTCTAGGCGGCTTTGTCTGACAGAGGAAGGGATGCTATTCCCAAGGCAGATGAGGAGCTCAAGCCTGGAGAAGAGTGTTGAAGCCAGGTTGGGGAAAGCCTTGACTGCCAGGCTGCTGAGTCTGGACTTGATTCACTAGGCCCCGGAGAGCCATCGAAGATTACAGGCTCTGGGTGCAATGACTTGATTTGAGCAGTGGTCTGTAAAGTGCTTCTCAAACTCTAACATACACATGGAGTGCCAGGGAAGCTTGTTAAAAATGCAGGTTCTAACTAAGCAGGTCTAGAGTGGGGCCTGAGACTCTGCATTTCTAATAAGCTCCTGGGTGGTGCAATTCTATTGGTCCAGGGGCCATCTTATATAGCAAGAGTTGAGGTTGGGGACTTGAGGGCCAGGCAGGTGCAGGGGCAGTTGCAGGTCAGGTGAGACTTGAAACAAGTAAAAGGGACGGTCCTGGCTTCTGTGGATTGCTTTGGGGGAGGTGTAGGGACTGCCTGTGTAGGGGCCGAGGTGGGAGCAGGGCAGAGGGCAGTGTGTAGAGAGTGTGGGATGCAGGAGGGGTCTGCTCTGCTGGGAGATGAGGCTAGGTGAGGGGTCTCCAGAGGCTTGGGTCTCAGGCCAGGATTCAGGCCTGGTTTTCAGGGTACCTGACTGTGAGGAGCTCCCATGACCACGAGAGGGTGTCTTAGGCAACTGCCCTAGGTCAGGGTGACATGCAGACAGCATATAGGGCATCTTATCTTTGCCCACAGCTGAGCCCAGCCCTGTGGGTAGCCAATCTGGGGTGAGCACTCTTCCTCCAGCCAGGGTGGGGCCAAGGAGATTGGAGAAATAGCTGACTTCAGCCCCAGACATGCCATCTTTTAAAAGCCCCCAGCATCTCCCCAACTGCTGAGCCATCCCCCCGCCTCCTCTACCCCCAGTGTGTGCAGCGTCCTTTACCTTGGCCCGTGTGTCTTTGTAACCACTGCCAATGGTTATGTGAGCCGCTGTTGGGGTCTTCTCCCACTGGGTCACCTCCTCGGTACACCTGGAAGTGGGGAGGCCCAGATGCTTCTCTCTGCTCTGCCCCGGCTGGGCCACTACAGGCAAGTGTCTGCTCCTCTCTGAGGCCTTAGTTTCCTGTCAATTGAGGGATTCTGTCCTCTTTCTAGGGAGCAGGGGAGAGGGTCATAGGGTTTATTGGGTGAGACATTGCTTCTTCCTGTAATGGTAGCTTAATATATTTTAATTTGAGTTTAATATTAAAGCTTACATGCTAATCATGGAGTATAATGAGCAGTTTGCATGGAAGAGCTATCCAGTGTGTTTTGGGGGTCTCCCAAGGCCCTTCATTCTCCAGGCTTGGCATGGCCTGGAGGCACTTGGTTTCTCAGGGCACTTGATCAGATGAAGTCCCCTCAGACCCTGGCAGGAGGGTAGGCGGTCACCTCACCTAAAGGAAGGTGGGAAGGGCAGACGTGAGGGCACATGTTCTACTGTCCTAGGCAATGCCAAGAAGGTTTCTCAGGTTGAATTCCCGAATCTTATACACCTTCTAAAAGGACTGCAGGGCTCAGTGTCTGCCTCTGTGCCACCTGCTGTGTCAGGCTCTCCTGAGGGGGCGGGAGCGGGTGGCATTACTGAAAGACTTCTGAGAAACCTCAATGGTTCAGGGGACAAATAAGGGCAGAAACTGGCAAATTCATTCCACCACCATGTGGGAGATTCAGAATTCTTTTTAAGAGAATTAAAGGCTCTAACAAGTCCTATAGAAAATAAACCATTTGGTGTTTCCCAAAATGATTTGACCATGGAAATCTTTTTAAAAAAGTTTTCCTAATAATATTCCGCTGACCAGGAGAACACCTGGTGGGGAGGGCTAATGTGGAAGGATGCTGCTCCACGAAAGACCACAAACATAGGTGATGAGTGTGCCCAGAAGTGCCAGGGAGGGAAGGAAGGATAGTTTCCTAGGGGAGGTGGTCTTGGTGGGATGGGTAACATTGGACAGCCAGTGGAAGAAAAGGCCATTGCAGAGGGACGGATGGCCTGGAGGGGACTTGGTGGGTGAGGCAGAGAGACCTGGGAGGACCTGTCTGGCACCTAGGACCCAACGATAGCTAGGACCTGGCCAGGACCGGGTCTTTGGGATTCTGGGAGTGCCTCCCACCCCACCACCCCTGCCATCTCCTCCCTCTACAAGTTATCTCCCAGCCGTTCATCTCAGAGAGCAGGGCTGTGACCTCTGGGCAAGAAGCTAAACCTCTTGGTGTCTTTATTTCCTCATTTGTACTGTGGGAATAATTATTTCCCTCATAGGGTCATTCTGATATCGAATACGTGTTGGCTGCTCTTTGTGTGATTGACGTGGCTGCAGGCAGTGTCTCCAGGAGGGACCCAGGGGAGGAGACAGTGGTCAGGGACAGGAGAGGCACAAAGGCCAACAGAGAGCATGGTGAGGCTTGAGGTAGGTCCTGATTAGACCAGAGTAGTGATCTCTAGAGGAGAAGAAAAGTGAGGGTGACGGTAGCCAGGATGGACTTCCTAGAGGAGAGGCTGGCAGGATGGGGAGATTTGGGCAGAATGACGAAATTCCACAGGCAGAATGAAGAAATTTAGGCTCTCTGGGCCTAGTCTGGGTGCAGGATTTGGAGGATCTGGTGGGTTGGTGTAGGAGTTGGGGGCTGAGGGCAGGGAGGAGGTGTCAGGGACCTGCCCTCATTCATTAGGCCGTGGGGAGCCATTGAACATTTTTGATCAGGGCAGTGGTTTGGTCAGAGCAATGCTTTTTAGTGAGAAACGTGGCAGGGGTGTGATGGCCGATTGGGGGGTGCAGGACATCGCCCACGTTGGACTTCCTCACAGAATAGCTGTGCTTCTTCACAATTCAAAGCATCGGGAGGGGTTAGGTTGCTTATATGACACTTATTCTCAGATTCTCAGAGTTCTGAGTCATTTTCCCCAAAAGGTTGGGAATCCCATCTTGTTCCCTTTCTGGAAGGGGTGTTGCAAGTACAGGAACGGGGAAGGAAAAGTTCCAGGGCTCTTGCTCCTTTCCCTCCTCCCCTGTGGCTGGTGGGAATGGTCAGCGAGGCCACCTTGCCTTGCCCCTTGTCACACCTCATTTCCTCTGAAGTGTGAGGGCTCTTTGTTCAGTGGCTCAGGTGGGGGTGATGGGGTGTGGCATTTTAAACAGTGACCCAGGAGAAGTTGCTTTAATGGCACAAAGTTGGGCAGATGGGAGGGCCCTGGCGGAGGATGCTCAGTGAGCTTGCTTACCCAGCTCAGCTACACTCTCCCGTCCTCTTTTGCCCTTCTCTTTCTTCCTCAAACAGGCGGGGCCTGAGCCTGCTATGTCTACACAGGCTGAGGGGGTGAGGGTGGAGAAAAGTATTTGGGTTCAGCCAGAGCAGGGTGGCCTGGCCTGTGGGGTGTAGCACCGTTGCACCCTCAGTCCAGATTCCTTTGTCCTCTAGCTACTTCTTGGAGGAGGGTGTTAAGGAAGGTGATTTAAGCCCAGGAGAAGAAACCCTTGGAAAGGAGTTGTAATTTATTAGAAAACAGAACAAAGAACCTAGCCACCCTCTGCCAACTTTGCGCCAAGCCCTGGCAGACCCATAGTTCTTATCTTCCCCATCGGCCCCGTGAGGCCCAAGCTATTACCCCATTTCACAGATGGAGACACTGGCAGTTGCCAGCAAATGGCATGACTGGGTCTCCATTTTACAGCTGCCCATTCTTCACCTCACAGACCCCCAGAGTCTGTCCCCAAACCTTCAATCACACCTACCTACCACAACCAAACCTTCCCCTTCATGCCAGGCCAGCTCAGCTCTCCCAACTCTTGACCTCAGGGAGGAAGAGCTAATGGGTGCTTTTGGACGGGCAAAAAACTAGACCTTGAGTCAGCTAGATTTTAAGATGAGTCAGGCAGAGATACTCAGGACCACCAGTAGGCAAACATTCTTGGGAAAGATTTTTAAATGAGGCTTTTAAATGTTAAACATACAGATATCTTTTACTCTCATTTATTTTGGAAAGTGAATTAAAGAAATCATACACAATTAATGGAGAACTTTGACTTAATCTGAAAAAGTAACTCAAGACTCTGACTTTGCCTCATTCCTTGGTTTTAAAGAGTATCTTCCTAAGTGAACTTTGAAGCGCGTTATGTCAGATGGTAGGTGTGGAACCTCTCTGGACCTGTTTCCTCTTTAGAATGAGGACGTTGATGTCAAGATTCACTGATACATTCCACATGAAATGCTTTAGCGCTGCGTTCTGTGCCTCAGACATGCTCAGAGAAAGTAGCGGTAACAATGATGATAGAATTATAAGTACAAGCATTTCTTGATTTCAAAATCTGGTGAGTTAGTTAAGTCTGTCTTTGAACTCAATGAAAGGGCTTGAAGAATATGTTTATTGTCCAAGCTCAGCGTCTTGCTCCGTAGGTGTTTTATGGATTAAATCATGGGCTGAGGGCCTACGTGTGCATTTTGAAATGAATACCCTTGGCTTTTCAGACCTGGTTCCAGCTCTTCCTGGGGGTCCTGCTTCAGGGTTGAACTTTATGGAGAGGCTTTTTTTGGGAGATCCTGTGCTAGGACTTGTTAGGAGAGCACACCATCCTGAAGTTACCAGATGGGGAAAATCTTGTCCACTGAGAGAGGAGGTGACTATCTAGAGGGAAGCATGAGTTAGTTGGTCTTAGATTGTTTTTTATTTGTACAGGCACAGCAGTTAGACCCCTGTCCTTGTTCCTGTTTATGGAGGATGAAACCAAGGGCAAAGGGCTGTGGCCTGCCATAATGTAGTGCCTGGCATACCTTGAATCAACTCCTACTTCCCACAGCCCGAAGCCCACCCCACTGTCACCCTGGGCAGGAGGAAGGTAGCCTTCCTGTGGCAGCCCTAGTTTTGGCACTACAGCCGTTTGGAGCAGCCAGGCTTGGGGGTGCCTCCTGCCGGGCAGCCCCAAGTGCCTAGCATGATGTGTGCAATCTGAGAAGGGGCGAGACAGGAGAAGTGGCAGGCCAAGGGATGTCCTCAGGTGTGCTACCCCTTGAGGCCCATGGGGGGCCTGAGAATGCTCGAGTGTTGGGCAGAAAAAGATGAACTCAGTGTTGTCAAGCCCTCCTCTGCCCTCACTCTATCTGGGTGGCCGTCGTCACATCTGTGAACCTCTCTGAATCTTTTCCATCATCTGTAAAATGGGCACCTGAGTGTTATGGAGTACTAAATGATGCCATGACTAGAGAGTACCCAGCACAGGGCCTGGTACATGCAAGGCTCAAAGAATAGAGGTTTGCCGTGGTGTTCATCTGGTGGCTGGAGTTTGGGGGACTGTTTTTTTCATTTTGTTATCATGCATGTCACCTTCACTCTGTGATAAACTGTGCTGAGTGGGTGCCATAAGAGAGGGAACTTTATGGGAAAAGAGTTTATGGTGGAGGGGGACCCTCTTCCACAAATGCTGCCTGGACCCAGCAAGCCTTGGACATTCAGCTCTTCCTTTGGGGCTGCAATCTCTTTGGGGGCGGGAAGATCACAGATCTCAGGCTGGGCAAAGTGGGGACCCTGTGGCACTGGAGAGAGGATGGACTTGCAGGAGACCCCCCCTCCCCCCATACACACTCCCCCCAGGGGCTGGAGCTGAAGCACAGACAGGCTTTGTGCAGAGTCACGAGGGGCCAGCAAGGGGGAACTGCGCCCGCTTGAGCTTGTCTCACAGCCTCAGTTCTTGTCAGTGGTTTTGAAAGAGTCAGTGGAAAGTGCTGACTGGGCAGTCCTCCTTCACCCCAGAACTGTGGGGCTGCAGCTCCTGGCAGGGAGAGGGGAGAAACCTGGCAGAGAAGCCACCTCCTCATCTGCCAGCTCACACTTCACAGGCTTCAAGTGCCCCAGGTGCAGAATGGGTAGGTCTTTGTGGGGATACTAATCCAGGTCAGGGGCTTGCATGGCTGCGCCTGTAGGTGATGCCTGATGAAGTGAGGCTCTGAGAGGTGCCCTGGGCTGTGAGTTTGGGATGTGCTAGGCAATGCGAGGGGAGGTGGCCTGGAGAAGTATTCCCAAAGCTGGTATAGCCCTGAGGAGAGAACTGGGCTCTGGAATTAGGCCTCCTAGGCCCTCCTCCTACCTGAAGCCAAATTACTTGGCTTCAGTTTCTCGTCTTTCCTACCCTACAGGCTTGTTGTCAAAGGGAAAGGGGATAACCAGTTGACACTGAACTGCAGTGTCATGAATGGTCACTCAGGTCATCCTGACCCCTCTCTTGCCCTCACCCCCACATCCTGTCATTTCTAGGAGGTCACCATAGCACTGTCACCCTCTGATCTCCTCCTGCCTGCACTTCCTTGGTTCTACTGTCACCTTATTAATGAGGCTTCCCTGACCTCCCCACACAGAGCAGCTACTTCTCCCCTTATACTGCTTTTCTCATGGCACCTGTCACACCTGATCTGTTAGATCCTCGATGGGGAAGCTTCTGACTTGCTGTATTCTGAGTGCCTGGCCCAGAGTAGTGCTCACTAAAATTTTTGTTGTTGTTTTTGTTTTTGTTGCGGTAAGATGTACATAGCATAAAATTTACTATTTTAACCATTTGGAAGTGTACAGTAGTTCCCCCTTATCCACAGGGAATATGTTCCAAGACCCCCAGGGTTAGCCTGAAAGTGTAGGTTGTACCAAAACATGTATTACTATGTTTTTTTTTTGTATACATATACCCGTGGCAGAGTTTAATTTTATATCAGACAGTAAGAGATGAACAACAATAAGTAATAATAAAATAGAATAATTACAACAATATACTGTAATAAAAGTTGTATGAATGTGGTCTTTCTCTCTGTCAAATATCTTATTATACTATATGTATAGTGTGGATATGCTGGACAAAGGGATGATTCACGTCCTGGGCAGGATGGAATGGGACGGTTGGGACGGAGTGAGATTTCATCCCACTATTCAGAGCAGTGCACAATTTAAAACTTATGAATTGTTTATTTCTGGAATTTTCCATTTAATATTTTTGGACCGCAGTTGACTATGGGTAACTGAAACCTGAGAAAGCAAAACCATGGATAAAGGGGGACCCTAGGACGTTCTGTGCCCACCCAGACTTCTCAGTGCACCGTGCACCGGTTCTACAGTGCCTATACTGTTTGCTGAATGACTGTGTGACCATCCTGCCCACCCCCTCCCACTTTCCTTGGAGGGTGGGACTGCAGGTGATACCTGATGAAATGAGGCTGGGAGAGGGGCCACTCTCCACACTCCACTGCCTGTGGGGTCTTGTACCCTCTGGGGAGCTGGGGCCGGCCATTCTACCCTTTTTCCTGGGCACCTCCATGGGGCTGAGCTTAACATGTGTGGCTGATTTGCTTGGAAAAGCTCGGAGGAAGCCCTACATGCCTATATTGTGGCTTGGGAGGTTGCTGCTCAAGCTGTGGAAAAAGGTCAGGTAAGTGGCCAAATGGGGCCAGGGTTCACAGGATGATACCCAGAGGGAGGCAAAAGCTGTGTTGAGAGTTGGTCTTGTAAGCAGTGCCTCCGAGCCTTTGCACATGCAGTTCCCCCTGCTTGGAGCTCACTTCTTGTGTCCTTGAAATCGTCTCTGACTCCTCTCCCTGCCGCCGTTAGGTGCTCCTCCTCATCTTCTTCATTCTCCATCACAGTCCTTATCAAATCCTCATCACTGCATGTTGTATCTGTGAGTTAACTGGCTGTGGCCCTGTCTGTTTAATCCATTGCTATGTTCTCCCCAGGTCTGTGTCTTGGGGGAGACAAAACATAAATCTTTCTGAAGACATCTGAGAGGGGGCCTAGGACCCCTGAGAGAGCACAGCAGGTGTGATGGCAATTCCCATTTTACAGATGAAACAGTCTTTCCCAAGATCATTTAGAGCTAGACTCCCATCCTGTACCTTGGGTGCTCCCTAGGGGAGCAGTCCCCAAGGGCAGAGTTTGGCTTGAGGTGCATTCCAGATGTGGAATGCAGAGGGCTTAGGATGCTGGGCAGCTGCAGGAGAAGCGAGGATAGAGGCAGACACTCAGTTTAAGCTGGGGGTCGGGGAGTGGACCTTGGGCACAACTTGGCCTGCTACACTCTGCCTCCTCCTCTCCTGCACAGGCAGACGTGATGTCTCTGGCCTGGAGTCTGCATTTGGATCCTGCTGTAGAGCAGTGATTTTTAACCTTGGTTATGTGTTAGCATCATGTAGGGCCCTTAAAAACTATTCATGAGGGGACACCACTCCCACAGAGTGATTTAGATGACCCAGTGCGGGGGGCTGGCTATCAATCTTTTGTAAATGTCTCCAGGTCAGTCTAATGGTTGGGAAGGAGATCCTGTCTCCTGGGCCTTGTAGGCCGTAGGGTCTGGACCAGGCTGCCTGCTCACTCCATCCCAGCCCTGAATTTCAGAAAAGAGGGAGCTGTGGCCCAGAGTGGACTTGGGAGTTTCCCTGGGAGTCCCTACCCTAGGGGGTTCCCCAGGGAGAGAGAATTGATGACTGTATTAGTTACCTATAGCTGTGTAACAAACTACCCCCAAACTTGGGTGCTTAAAACAGCAGTAAATACTTATTAACCTCACAGTTTTTGTGCGTCAGGAACTTGGCAGCAGTTTAGTTGGGTGTTTCTGGCTCAAAGCCTCTCAGGAGGCTGCAGTTGAGTTGCTGGCTGGGGCTAGAGTCATCTGAAGACTTGACTGGGGCCAGAGGGTTTGCTTCCAGGGTGTTTCACTCACATGCTTTGCAAAACGGTTGGCTGTTGGTAGGAGAACTCAGTTCCTTGCCTCTTGAGCCTCTCTTTAGGGTTGCTTGAGTGTCCTCATGACATGATGACTGGTTTCCCCTTGAGTAAGCAGTCCGAGAGAGCAAGTGGAAGCTGCAATGTGTTTTATGACCTAGTTTCAGAAACCACGCTTCATCATTTTAGTAATATCCTATTGGTTTCACAGGTAAGCTTGGGAGTTGACTATTTTAGGACACAAGTACTAGGAGGCAAGGATCATTGAGGGCCATCTTGGAGGTTGGTGACCATATGGTTTGTTCTGTCATTGCACTTGCAGCCTCACAAATCTTGCCTGGGAGGGCCAGGTGCCCCCAGTAAGTGGAGGAGGGGCCCTTCTCTCCTAATTCTCTGTTCCATCGGACCATAGCAGTGTCACTGCAGGGAGGGGTGGTTCTCTCTGAGGCCTGGAGGTTTTGCTCTGGAGTCATCATGAAGGAGGGTCTATGACCTCTTTGTCAGCTGGACTTCCTCCAGCCCCTACCACATTTGGCGTCCTTGCCCATCCCTCTCTGGAATCACCCCAGTAGTGTGCATACTTGGGTCTGTAGGAATATAAGAGCCATTGCTGCTATATGCCTGGCTCTGGGTAAGCACTGTGCATTGTCACATTCAACCTGGTGAGGCAGGTACTCTTTATTGCTGTTCTGCTGATGAGGAAACTGAGGCTCGGGTCACTTGTTTAATAAGTGGTAGAGATTCAAACTACTGGTGTTCAAAAACAAGTGATCTGACCCCAGAGGCTGTATGAAAACCGCGATGCTAAGATGTCCCCAGAGGAGGGGACTTTTATCAAGCAGGGTCATGAGGCAAAACAGCAAAGTATCTTTATGTGTGTATGTGCGTGCGTGAGAGAGAAGTGTCTCTTTATGAGATTCCTCAAGGGCCATGGTGACTAGCGTGCCTCAGAACAGGGCTGGTACCTTGGTTTTGAGGCTGATTTTTTCCTCTAGGTTCAACCCTTATTTAGGAGAACTTTTTCCCAGGGAAGCGAGTGTCCATGAGCATCATCTCCCAACAGCCCTCTTCTGCCCATGGCCTGGTCTGCTGTCCCTAAGGGCAGTCTTGCACCAGCATAGTGATCAGCTCAGTGGTCTCTTACAATTCTGTGGTTGATGACTTCTGGAGGGGGGTTCAGATTTGGGGTCAGTCAGGTCCTGCTTAGAGGTACAAAATCCCAGCCATTGTGTCTCACCCTAAGGGTTGCTAAAGGGAACCACAGTGAAACTTGTGCCTTTAGAACTTTGCTGGGGGACACAGGAGGCTGGCTAATAGGGTCTGGGGGTCAGTCTCACTCAGGGTAGGGGTGATTATTCCCATTTTACAAATGGGGAAACTGAGGTTCGATGCCAGTGGACTCGCCAAAGGCCACACTCGTTATGGGCAGAGGCTACCATCTGGGCAATTTCGTCTGCTCCAGGAGCATCCAGGAGTGGCATAGTCATTATGTCAGACCCTGACCTCTCTCTGGGCTGGGAGGGTGTGGGGTTTGCCTGCCTCTGTAAAGTCTGGGATCTGAGGGGAAGAATGTGGGCCCTGCTGGCAGAGGTGACTGCCTACCCTGCTAGACAGCACATCTGCGAGACACACACACAAAGGTGGGAAACCAGGGCATGGGGTATGAGGAGCTGGGGCTGGAGATGGAAGCTGAGCTGGAGGGGCTGACCTAGATTTTAAAAGGTTCATAGGAGATGTTTAGAACCATCATGACTGCCACCTGATCTGATCTGTTGTCAGAGTGTGATCCACTCGTTATTGCTGAAAGTGGGATCTCTAAGGTAGAGTTTTGGGTTAAGCTGTTGGGGTGGGTC
>NW_006442491.1:15723202-15735869 GCF_000325575.1 Pteropus alecto | reverse complement strand
GGCTCTGCCCTGGTCCATCTTCACCTCTGTCTTTTCTTCTGGCTACAGTTATCAAGACTGCCAGGTGAGCATTATGGCCATCAGAAAGATCCTACTCTTTCTCTGGCTTCCCCTTTTCCGTCCCCAGTAACATTCTAGTCAGAGGCAGGTGGTCTCCAAGGTCTGTCCCTGCAGGCAGCTAGGTATAAGCCAGGGTCCTGAAACAATCCACCTGGGTCTCTCCTGCCTTGCAGAGCATTGTGGGAGACAGAGGTTTTAGAGCTCAGCTCTCTAAAAATGCCTCTCTCTCCTGCCACCAGAGCCTGTGTGGGCCATAGATTGGCTTTGTCCCCTCAAACACCCAGTCCAGCTGCCTCTCTCCATACAGTATAGGCTCCCCACTTCTGAAAAGGCTTACAAAGCCTTTTAAAGTTGTGCTTTTAGGGACTTTACACATCTGGTGGTGGGGAAGAGATGCGGCTAACAAAGGCATTGTGTCCAAGAGAAGCCTAAGTGCTGTGAAGGAAGATGGGTCTCCCCAGTGTCCCCTCACCTCAGGCTGTGAGGGCCAGAGAACATCGCTGGTGGGAGAGCTTTGTAAAATGAAGCACCTATGCCTTGTCCCTTTTATGAGCTTGGGGTTGGCTAATGGCTCCTGTCTCTGATAACTTCCCCTGCCCCCAAAACTGGGTAGGATGGTCAGGCTGAGACAGTACTGAGAGCAATGTGATTGATGTTCAGGGTCAAGGTCCAGTCTGGTATTAGGGTTAGGGTCAAGGCTGAGGCTGGCTGGGTCTGAGTTCAGGTGAAAATGGGTTCTTCAAGTGAAATGGAGCTCTGGGCCCTGGGAGAGGTGGCTCCCGCCTCTGTACTAGTCTCTTTGGGTAACTTCCTCTCTGTCCCTCCCTCTCTGAGGTGGCCCTTGCAGATGGCCACACTGTTTGCCTGTATTATCATTTAATCCTCCCAGCAGTCCCAGGTGGCTGTATCTATCCCCATTTTACATATGGGAAAGCTTGAAGACTAAAGAAGGCAGTGAAGCATCCGATGGGGCTTAGAAAGTTTGTCCAAGCATCTGATGGGGCTTAGAAAGTTTGTCCAAGTGGGCTATATCCTTGGGGTGAGTTCAGAAGTGTTGGCCAGGTGGGGCCCAGAGAAGGGGTCACCTGGCTAAGAAGAGATTGATCTGGGGCCTGGGTCTCTGGGCTCCTAGGCAAGTATTCTCTCCCTTTCCCTGTGTCTCCTGGGCTCACAGGCTGCCCTTGTCCTGTCTCCCACCCCCACCCCATACCCCACGCCCTGTGACTGGCCAGGCCTGGCTCAGTTATCCTGCCTCTTTAACTTCCTGGCTGGCTGGCCTGGGTAAGGAGGGCTGGGGAGGGTCTGGCTGGGAGGAGTTCAGGCTCAGCCCCTTCCTGGGCTTGAGGGGTGGGAGGAGCCTTGCAGGGCAGACACAGAGCCCCTTTGTCTGGGGCGCACTGCAAAGCAGCTGGTCTGGGATTTCTGGGCGTTTTTACATTTGAAGAATAATTGCATTGTCTGGGGGGCCCCTTGAGAATCCAAATCCCTCCCCAGACCTGCCACTCCAAAGGGATTCCCCTGAAAGCCCCCCCTCTCCTGTTAGAAGCCTGAGGCAGAGGGGTCCCTCCAGGGAAACTGAGGTAGGGCTGCTGTCCTGGAGCACCAGGAGTTTCCACTGGGGGGAGAGACTTGGAAGTCCCTAGGGTTGGTTGGGGAGGATGCAGGTGGCCCTGGGCAGGGCTCCCTTGAACAAACTTGGGGCTGAGAGGAGGGGAAGAGCCTCCGGGTCCGAAGGGGTAGGCCCATTTTGGAGTGCTTCTGCTGGTGGAGCTTGAACCCTAAGGAGTGAGGCGAGGTGAGCCAGGTGCATAAACTGCTTTGGCCATACTCTTTTCCTCATTCACCTGGGTGACCTGAAGAAAAGGAAAAGGAGGCCGACACGTTTGGGAGTAGCCTGTGTTCAGAGGGGAGCCGAGGATGGGTAGATGTTTTTTGTTCCTTGTGAGGGGCGACTTTGGAAGGGTGTGGGGCACCTGGGAAGCTGGCCCTTCATGGCATTGTTTTGGTTGTAGTGGCCCCTGTCGGGGAGGTAGTGACCTGCTGATGGCTGGGTGAGCCATAGTAGCCTCCAATGCTGAGGAGGAAAGGGCACCCCATGCTGAGCTGGCCCACTGACTCCCCTCGCATGCAGTTCACTCCCAGGCTTCGGGAGGAGGTCCCCAATCTAACCTGGGACCGCGACCAAGCTCAGTGATTGTGGGGCTGCAGCCTCACTTCAGAATAATGGGCTGCCTCCTCTTCCCAGGATTTCTTGGAGGAGGGCCCGGGGACGGGTGGTATTGGTTACAGAACAGAACCAGTGCAAAGGACTCACATTTCCAGGGTGTCTCTTGCTTCAGGAGACATCAGTGGAGCAGCCCTTCCTGGTGGTTCAAGCAACAGACAACTGCAGTCACACAGCTGCATAACCACAGCACCCTGCACAAGGGTGTGCATTTAAGAGAACCCAGAGTCAGCTTCTCTGATGTGTGTGGAAAGGGAGGGTTCCCCACAGGCCTTCAACTGAGTGCACTGGAGATTCTCAAGACTTTGGTGAGTTTGGAGTATGTGTGTATGTTTGAGGGAGTGTGAGTGAAAACAAGCCAGAAAGATCAGCTAGGTCCAGAGGGTCAAGGACCGAGGCCTTCCTCATGCCTGGTACATTGTAGGTGCTCAGTGAATTGTTAGATTTTATTCCTGGTCAATGAGAGGCCTGGCCATGCTTGTCTTTGAGAGGGTGGCTGAGCAATTATGTAGGGGTGCAGTTCAGATGGAGAAGGCAGGCTGCTGCCTAGGGTAGTTGAAGATGGAGGCAAGAGTGATTTGGGCTGTGGGGTTGACATGGCTTGACCCAATAGATAAGGGCGGGTCTTTCATGACAGATGCCTTCAGTTTCAAGCCTGGGAGTGCTTGGTGCTCCAGCAGTTTTTAACTGAGACGGGGAACATGTAAGGAGATGCATGGTGCCCCAGCTCAGTTCTGGGCATTTCCAGGAAGGGCCGTGCAGGGTCAGATGTGGGAGGCCAGGATTAAAACATGTTTCTAGTATTTGTCGGTTAGGAGGCACTTTTTGAAGGGTAAATCTCAGGGTGACAAATGAAACTGGTGAGGATATTGAGAAAAGGCGGGTGGGGAAGTGGACACATGCCTTCTTGTTCCTGCTTCCATGGCAAAATGGGGCAAAATGGGGATGGCTGCTGGTGCCCTTTCCTGTTGCGTAGCCTCCTGGTCTTCATCCGTCTTTCTTTGGTGACTCTGCCGTGGGACAGGGTCTTTTTTCTCTCTTTTTTTTTCCCTCTCTCTTCCCCCTGCTGCCTCTTCTTTCCAGTTTGGCTTCTTGGGCAGGTCAGTCAGGGTAGTGTTGGCTCTATGCAGCAGGGACAGGTAGTGGCCTGCAGGCCAGGGTAGGAAGGAGGATGGGGAGGGCAGTGGGGCAACTTGAATGGCAGTGAGACACTCATGCCATAGCTGGCCTGATTTCTTGAAGCTACCAGGCTTGGCCTGCTTAGGAACATAGGGGCTCCAGGCTCCCATCCCCATTTTGCCATGGAAGCAGGAACAAGAAGGCAAATGCTATTGCTCTGTGCCTCCTGCCTCCCACCTCCCTCACCCCTCCTCCTCCTCTTCCTCTCTCCCTCCCTCCCTCCATGCCTGGCTGATCCAGCACTTTTTTCTTCTCTCCTTTATCTGCTCAAAAAGTACAGGGTGTTCTTTCTCCTGTGCATACAGATCAAGGAGCGGATGTTATTTCTTTATTTCCCTGAGTCAAGAGAAGAGCAGGCAGGCAGTGAGGAGCATTAAGTAATTATTCTTCCTCAGTAAGGCATTTTCTCATTAAAAAAAAAATAAATAAAAAAGAAAAACATGATACAAACCAATAGAAAACAAGTTGCTTCTGCTACCACCAGTCAGATAACAGAGCACGTGAAGGTCCAGTTTAACATTTAGCTGAGGGCCCAGCACACAGTAGGTATTTCTGCACATGCTTTTTTTCCCCCCCTTTCAGTTTGGACCCCAGGGCATGTTAGCTCCAAGGGCTGATCTGGGGGGTACAGCAGACTCCTCATCTCTCTGCCCTCTGTGGGCTCTGTGAGTGGCTTCTCTGGCTTCTTAGGGGCTCTAGGGGTTGACAGGCCACCTGGGACAAAGCCTGTAGAGGGACAGGACTGTGGGATTAGCTGTGAGGGTTAAGGGCACAGGTGACCTACCTGGCCCCAGTTACTTGCTTCTACCTTGGCACCCCATGTGTTCAAAGACTCTGACACTTGGGAACTGGGGGTTCTTTCTGTGTTAATCTTAAAGGCAAGCCGCCTGCCTACACTTTCCACAGTCCGTTCCCGAACTCTGTCCCAAAGACAGTCTACTCATAATTTAGCTACAGAACTTCACAAGTGATTTCCACTCGTGAGGCTCTCGAAAATACTGACAATCTTGTGACATCCACGTTGGGCCTTGTTTGACTGTCACAGCAATGTAGTGAGGACAAGCTGGCCCTTTCACCTGCTTCCCAAAGTAGCTTATCTAGATGCAGGGTTTTTAGAGGTGGTACGCCAGTGAGCCTGGGGGGTTCTGTGGTGAGACTTAAGTGGGGATGGGAGCCCTAGTTTCATCCCAGTCATGTCCTGTGCCCCACAGGAGCTTTTTGAGAAGGGGTGCCACCAATAAGGTTTGAAAACCACTGCAATGATCCCACCCCTTTATTGTATATGAGAGGTTGTTTTGGGGGGATGGCCTTGAGGTGGGGGTGGGGATGGGGATGGGGATGGAGGCTCAGTGACCAGCAGCAGTGCCCAGCAGTGATGGCGTCAGTGGCGGCTCCCAGCACCAGCTGTGTTTACAGACCTGCCTCAGAGCAGGGTTTTAGTGAGGAGTTGATCCATGTGAAACTTTTAAAACGGTGTCTGACACGTGGCAAGCATTCCTTGCGCGCGCGCGTGTGTGTGTGTGTGTGTGTGTGTGGTGGTGGTGGTGCACATACTCGCACCCTCACCTCTAGGTTTAGTCCTCAGGAAGGAAAACCTGGGGAGGGAGGGGGGAAGGGAGGAAAGGACTCAAGCTAGCCCTGACCCCCATGCTTCTGGTAGGCTGGACAGAACAGCACTAGGGGGCGGTGGGGGGGAGGGTGGTGGTGGTGGAGGGACAGAAGAACAGAGGATGAGGGAGGAGGATTGGAAAATTCCAGATACAGGCTCTCCTGAAGGGGGCAGTCTGCGTTGCAGAGCCCCTGCCTCCGAACCTGAGACTTTGACTCGGAGCGGCTCTGGGCCTTGGGTGCCACCTTCCGGCCTTCTAGGAAACCATTTCTGCATGGAGTGGGTGGCCCTGGGGGGTTTGGAGGGAGTTTGGGGGCTGGAGTGGGGAGACGTTCTTGTCCATGCCCAGGCAGGTGTGCCGTGGGCAGGTGGAGTGGATGGGAGGAGGCACGAGAAGCAGCTTCTCAGCCTGAGCATATTTAGAAAAAGACCACTTTGCTAAATCTATGATAAAAAGATATTAAAGGGTGAAACTTTGGTGGTCAGACCCTGAGATGTGTGGAGAAGGAAGTTAGTGTGCCAGCCTTTTTTTTTTTTTTTTTTAATAGGGAACTAGGAATGGATATCTGAATGGTTACTGAGGTATACACGTACACATGCAGTGAATGGCACAAATCCTAAATGTCCAACTCTGTGGATCTTTATATGTTCACTGTGTAACCACTATCCAGATCAAGATATGTGTATTCCTTCCACCCCAGCAAGCTCCCTTCTGACCCTTTTCAGTCATCCTCCCCACTCCCATCTTTCTTCTGTCATCACATATTGATTTGACCTCTTCATGAACTTCATACTTCATGTAAATGTAGCCATACAGAACGAGTTTTTTTTTTTTTTTTTAATCTCTGGCTTCTTTTGCTCAATGTAATACTGAGTTTATTGCTGAGGACTATTCCTTTGCATGGATATGCTACACACAGCATAATATATGTATTTATTCGCCTGTGGATGGACCTTTGCGTTGTTTCTGTTTTTTGGCTATTATGAATAAAGCTGCTATAAACATTCCTTAGCATATCTATTTGGTGGAATATGCCATATCAGGTATGGGTATCAGCTTTTTAGATGTTCCGATCTGCTGCCCAGGAGCCACTTTCCACCCACATTTGCTTCCGATTAGGTCCTGGGTACTATTAGAGTCTGTAACTTCTGCCACTGAAACCTCTGGAATCTAAGGCAACTGGAATCTAAGTTGCTTGGGTCAGGCAAGGAACAGGAATGGAATCAGAGCTGAGTGGCCCCCTGGAGTGACCCATGGATACCTTCAGAGCTTTTTGGTCACTCTGGGAATAGAAGGGTAGCCTCTCCCAGCCCTGGGGCCAGATTGAAGGACCCCCTTGGCCTCCCAGCCATCAGCTCCCTAGCCTGGCGTCTCTGAGCAAGCTGGCTTAGCGTAACTGTCAATTTGATGTCTGGCCTCTGGTGCCACGGGTCCTCCTGGTCCACTGTTTCCTGGGCTCCTTGCTGCTTTGTGGTGACTGAGGGTCTGGGTGGCCAGGGAAAACAACCAGAGGTCTACCCGGAATAGCAGAGGCTTGTCCAATACCGGCTTCGTGGCATTTCTGGGGGAGGGTGGGACTTTGTCCTGCCCAACAAATTGCCACTTCGTCGAGGCTGTGAAAGACTTAACAGAAAGCCAGAGGAGAAGAGAAGGGGCAAGAAAGAGAGTGCCAGGGAAGAGCCAGGCAAGGGCGGGAGAACGGAAAGTCCAGCACTGTGTGTACAGGTATCTGGGGTTGGTGCAGGCATCCTGAGGTCCGTGCAAGCATCCTGGGGTCAGTGTGAGCATCCTCAGGTTCGTGTGAGCTGAACTGCAGCAGCTGTGCTGGGCTCAGCTGGTCCAGGGTCAGCAGTGCCAGGGTCAGTTTCTCCTGACTTTGGCCTTCTTAGTCATTCTCTTCTTGGCTGGCTCTTGTCTCTCAGCCTTGGGGAAAAGGCAGTGCCTAGTAGATTTGGGATGGGATTGATGGCTTTCAAGGGCTCTAGGTGGACTCCCAGCTCTCCTGCTTGCATCCCTTCCTTCCTCTCTTCTAACCTGTGTCTCTTCCTCCTGCCCTACATCCTTTGGATATGGCTCTCTTTGCTCAGGTTCTTGGGGAAGGTGGGGCTTGAGGTCCCCTCTTGAGGGCAGAGCCCATGCGCAGCCCTGGGTCAGGTGGCAAGTGAAGGGAGCCTAAGTGAGCTGTGACACCCCTGCTCCCTGCAGGTTCCTAGGAGGTGAGTGCGGACGGTATGCAAAGTTGTGAATCCAGTGGCGACAGTGCGGATGACCGTCTCAGTTGTGGCCTACGGAGAAGAGGACAGCCTCGTGTGGTGGTGATCGGCGCCGGCTTGGCTGGCCTAGCTGCAGCCAAAGCGCTTCTGGAGCAGGGCTTCACGGATGTCACTGTGCTTGAGGCTTCCAGCCGCATCGGAGGCCGTGTGCAGAGTGTGAAACTTGGTGAGTGCCACCTCAGCCCAGCTACCTCTAAAAGCACCTCTCGTCCCCCAGTGCCTTGGCCCTGCCTGAATCTCATTATTTTAGCTTCTTCTCTAGGGTATTTTCCATTATGTATGCTGCTTGGATGTTTTCCAGAAGCTTCCTTTGCCCCTCTCGGTAGCTCTCTGAAGTAGGCAGGATGGGGTTCTGGCCTCCAGTTTTGGAACATGACCTAGGGTTCACAGTGTTTAGGAGGGAAGGGACACCCAGAACCAAACTCTCCCGAAAGTGGACGTACCAGTTTATATTTCACAAGAAGGAGAATTCTGTGAGCGTCTATTAGTCCTTAACTTTTGCGTGTGAATTAATGTATTATGACTGAGAGCTAGCTGGGACAATAGAAGCTCAGGGCAGCAGAGGGGGAAGGGGATTTTGGGCCTCCCTGTGGGTGATGGGCAGGTTTTAGGATTGTCTGGGAAAAAGATCTGTCCAGGTTGCGGAGTAATGAGGACTCTGGAGAAAGCAGCCAGATAAGAGACTTACCCTAAGGGTCTGAGGATTATGCCAGGGATTCTAGAGGGTGGGAATTACACGAAATGCAGGTGGAAGCCAGGGCTTCTTAGCCAGGGCATCTGACCGATGAGAGATTGAGTGGGTAGCGACCATGAAAATGGTCCAGTGGGACCATGCACTTTGGGCTGCATTGACCAGAAGATTTTGTGTCTGTGAGTGTTTCCTCACGGGCAGCAAGGCCCAGCAGATTCTGTGTGACCATTTTTGATGGTTGCGGCAAATGGCTCAGAGGAGCAGGTGGTCAGGCTTAGAATAAGCAGAGGTTGAGGACACGTGGGACCTTCTCCCCTTTTTCAGAAATTTTGATCACATTAGGAGCCTTCCGCTATAGCAATTACTGGAAAGCACATGTGAAGTTCTGTCTTTCTTCCCCTGGCACACACAGGAGAGTGTGTTGGCAGTAAGGATGAAAGCACCATCCAAGGTGTAAACCTAGGGACATCCACTGAGGAAGCCTGAGACTTGACACCTGATTGACTGGCCTGGAGCCTTAGAGAAGGGGCAGCTCTATTTGTGGTTCTTGAGTCTTGATAAGACATTCAAGGTCTGACAGAAGCAGAAGATGGGAGGACAGATGGCCCAGTCTCAGTGGAAGCCAATAGCCGAGACATGCCATGTAGCGAAATGATGGTACAGACAGTGATAAGGAAGAGGTTGGGTTGCAAGAAGCTGAAGTGGTGCACATTTGGGCAGGAAGCCTTCCCTTGGGGGAGTGAGGTTAGGTGGGTCTCAAGTGACAGAGGGAGTTGGGTAGTAGTGAGAAGAAGGAGGATGGGGCGGTACTTGTGGAATAATGAATGTGAGGAAAACCAAGGCGGATCTGTCAGGAGACGGGAGAGAGTGTCTGGGCAAGGGTGTATGTGCATGTGTTGTGTGTTGTGTGTGCAGACACGCAGGGCCGAAGGCCCAGGCTATAGTTGGACCTGCTGCAGTGTGAGATGGTAGTTGTGAATCTCAGTGCCAAGAGTAGGGGTCAAGGGCCAGAGGCCCCAGGGACTCTGGGCATAGACATGGAGATAGTCCCTGGTGTCCTGATGCAAGGGTGTAGCAAGGATGACAGAGGCAGAGGGGCATGTGGGAGAGGGCAGGAAATATCCTCAGACTGGAGCTTGCTGTGGTTGCCCTACCTACTGGCAGGGCCTGGGGGGTAGGGGTGGGTAGTGACCTTGCTGCTGACCTCAAGCTGCTCCCTTTATCCTTGCTTTTGCTGAGTGTCTAGAATCAGGAAGGGTGCCCCATGCCTGGACATTGCTTCCCAGTGGCTGTGTGACTTGGAGCTCCCTGCTGTGCCCTGGGAGGGTTCTCAGGTTTACTAGAGTCTCCAGGGTATTGACTCCCTTCTCCTCATATTGAGAGCTCAAACCAGGCAAGATTCTTTGGGGGTCCCCAAGCCTGAGGCTCTAAAGGAGGATTAGTAATAAATAAATACCCTCAGTGCCCACCAAGAACCCAGTAGAGGAAAGGCACTGGGTTTTCAGCTTTTGGTGTTCTCCAGTCTGCCGACTTCTAATTAGTCCAGTGTGGTGACTCTGGGGCAAATCACAGAGTCATTCAGGGTAGCAGTTATTTCAGCTATAAAGTGGAATCCACTTTGTGCCACATGTAGTTTTACTGGGAACTTTTCACTGAAGGCTTTGGTTGGTTGCCCGAGGGGGACCCTAATCTTCTTCCTGCCCTGTTGTGGAGTGGAACGATCCTCCTGGAGGGAGGGTGAGGCAGTGTTCTAGCCCTCTCTGAAGAAGTCCTTGCCCCTCTATGGGTGTGTTGTTGTCACCATCAGGACACGCCACCTTTGAGCTGGGAGCCACCTGGATCCATGGCTCCCACGGGAATCCCATCTATCATCTAGCAGAAGCCAATGGCCTTCTGGAAGAGACAACTGATGGGGAGCGCAGTGTGGGCCGCATCAGCTTCTACTCCAAAAATGGCGTGGCCTGCTACCTCACCAACCGTGGCCGCAGGATCCCCAAGGACGTGGTTGAGGAATTCAGCGATTTATACAACGAGGTGAGGGGATAGCAGGACAACTGGGAGTAGAGTATGGGGGCAGAAGTGCTCTGGCAGTGTGGGGGGCGTCAAGCAACCTGCTGGGGTTTTCTAAGATCCTGGTCATGACTTGGCACACTCTCTGGGCCCTGCATGTGGAAAGTCAGGACAATTTGTGAATAGAATGAAGATGATGAATGGAGAAGTACTAGGTAAGAGATTATTGGTACACATGATTAAATATTTCTCCAGAAAGGCCTTAAACATCTTTATTAGATTTATTACTAGGTACTTAGGTGGTAACTGTTGTTGTTATTGCTTTTGGATACTCTTTTAAATGGTAATTTAAAAAACATTTATTTTCTAGTTGTTTCTGGTATACGGAACTATAAATGATTTTTATAAATTGATTTTAGCAACATTGGTAAATTATTATTTTAATTCTAATACTACATATATTAATGTTATATTAATTTATATTCTAATAATATTTTAGAATTTGATGTATATAATTTTATACAAAAAACTGAGAATTTTGTTTTTTCTTTTCTAATCCTCAGACCAGAATTGTCTATTAGAACTTTCCACAATAATGGAAATGTTTTAGACCTGCACTATCCTGTATTGTAGTCACTAGCCACATGTGGTTCTTGAGCTCTTGAAATGTAGCTAGTAAAACTGAGTAAGTAAATATTTAATTTAATTTTAAATTGCTACAGGTGTCTAGTGGCTACTGTATTGGACAGCACAGCCTAACACTCTTTATTTCTTTTTCTTGCCTTATTGCACTGGCCAGTATCTCTATTACAGTGTTGGATAGAAGTGGCATTCATCCTTGTTTAATTCAGGTTCTAAAAAATGTGTCGATATTTTCAGTATCTTTTGGCAGTGCTGTGAAATGCACTGAACAAGCAAGGTAACATGTAGGCCCTGCCTTGTCATTTATAGTGTAATGACTCTTCACTCCAGGTCCATAAATTGGTCAACAAGCACCTATTATACATTTTCTATGTCTCTTGGGCATAGAAAAGGAGAAATGACCTTTCCTTTGGGGTAGTCCCTGCTCAATGAGGTTGGTTCAATATGTGTGTACCCACAGGTATGTTGTGTGCAATCCCATGGTATTAATGTTCTCACTCATGTGCAAAGGGACTGAATTATTAATGAGCAGATAAGAACTAATATCCTTCAAGATAAAACTTCCCGGTCTACTGGGAATCACTCACACCCTGATTCCCAGGTTATTGTGAGTGTTTCAAGCATGGATGCCTCTTGAGAATGACTTTCAGGGTCCATGACTTGTTCTTTTAAATGTCGTTAAAAGTAGATCATCATCAGCTTATGCTTGTGGGTTTGATTTTTGAAAACCAAGAGTGTGAGTTGTGGGAAGTAGGATGGATAAGGTAGGTTATGGATCTCGGTTGTGATGCTTTGTGTGAGAAGGATAAGGTGTTAACCATGAGGTCCATAGAGTTCCTTGTGTAGCTCTTAGTCAGTACTGTTGAATATGCAGTCTCCCTTCAAAGGTGACGACTCATTTGAATGTATTATATTTGTTAACAAATAATTGGGTTCGTGCAGTAATATCACATAGATCTTACTTTCTGGAGCAAGACTACCTTGATTTAGATATTAGTTCTACCATTTATTAGCTTGAGCAAGTTATTGAGCATCTCTGAGTCCTACTTTCCTCATCTGTAAAATGGACATAGTTATACATATTTCATAGTGTTATGAGGATTAAATGGGATCCTGATGAAAAGTGCTTAATGAGAATTGGGGTGGGTATTAGCTGTTATAGGCTTGCCCATTTCCCTTGGGTCATACTGGGAAGATGTCATTTAGCCTTGAACAGGAGACTGTACCCATATGACAAACCCATGTTCATTTAAGGCTGTCCTAGTTGGTGATTGACACAAAGAGTCATGCAGATGGACTCAATTCGTTACTCCTCAGCTGGGCATTTTGGCCTCTAGTCAACATGAGCTAAGGACTGGCTACCATGCTGGTTATCAGCCAAGATAAAAAAACCCAGGGAGAAGGAAGAAAGGTGAAAGCTTAATAACTCTTTGGCAGTGATACTGGGTGAAGAAATTGCTGAGGACTCCAGTTAGGGCCAAACACCCAGCATCTTGTGACTGAAGGTAGGAAAAATAAACAATTTAACTCATTACTTCTTTATATTTTGTACTTCAGAGACATGTTTAAATTATGTTTCTATCTTATGTAAAGGCTTTTCCCTTGAGTGGAATGGTTGCGGGTGGGCAATGCCATGTTCCTTCCTTCACATTGCAGCCCCAGGGTCTACACCAGGGCTGGGTTACAGGGAAGACACATTCCCATGGCTGTGTGCTGACCAAATTTAAACTCACTTTAGGAAGGGGAAATGCACCATTTATCGGCACTAGCAACAAATGTTTGGCCAGAAAACCTGCATTTGCCAGTGTCCTGGGAGGGAGAGTGGGCATGTAGTCACGCTCACAACACTTCACTGATGTCAGGCCCTTCGATAAAATTGAGTCCTTGACAGAGACCTTTAATTCTTCATGCCCTGGCCCCTGCCTGCCTTTCCAGAGTCATCTCTTGCAACTTCTCTTTCCTTGCTGCCCACTTCAGC
>NW_006442491.1:15711926-15723154 GCF_000325575.1 Pteropus alecto | reverse complement strand
TCTCAGCTTTGAGTATGCTGTTCCTTCTGCCTGAAATACTTTTCCTTTCCCTCCTACTGCCAACCTGGCTGTCTCCTGATTGTTCAAGGTTGTCTGGGTTGATCTCACAACCCCTGGGTTTTTCCTGTCACAGCATGTTCTATAAAAACAGCCCAACTGTTATGCTGTATTCCCAACGTGGGTGAGGGCAGGGGTTCAGGACTATGTCAGTCTGGCTCACCATTACAACCTATGTCAGGCACAGAGTCCAGTAAATGTTTATTGAGTGAATGTTGGAGCTCAGACATTGCCCTTTAGGGACTGCATGCCAGGACTGGCTTTCTTTCCTCAGGGAGACCTGCCTGGTGTTTGGTGAGGGTGATACCAGGCAGGCAGGGGAGGTAGTAGGATCCACTCCAAGGGGCCATTCATAACTTTCTGTCGATGAGTTGTGGGTTGGAGTTCTTGCCAAAATATGACCGCAAAATTTATTTCCATTCCTTGGCACACTGCGGCGTCTCTGCCCACTGCATGCTCTGCCCCAATATTGCCGTCTTCTTTACCTGCGTCTGAGTCCTGCAGTAAAGGGAGTGTCTTGTGTGGACCTGAGCAGGGTCTGGCAGGGTCTCTTGGAAGATCAAACTTCAGGGCCTCTTCTGCTCTCTCTTCCCACAAACACTGGCCAGGCCACCGCTCCAGATTGCCCTCCTGGGAGAGAGTTAAGTAGACATGCTTGGGCAGAGGTGGCAGGGAAAAAGTTTGTGCATATGGTTCTTGGAAAAGGGAAATATGTGCAGATCTGGGTTCTGAAGTGGATGATCTGCTTGGCCTTAGAGAGTTCATGAAGGGAGGATCCTTTTCCACAGACTGTACAAGCACCAAACTTTTTACTTTTGTAAGCAAAAGCTCAGTAACAGAGCCTCTGCGGCCCACCCGGCCTCCCTCACAGGCTCAGATGGCTTTTGAGGGCAGTTTCTGGAAGAGCTTGTTATCCCCGAACAATGACCTGTCGGTGCAGTCTCAGTGCAGCATCTAGAGCCACATTGATGCACCAAGGGAGATAGGTCACAGGCTCAGTATATCTGGGGACGTCTGGGAAGTGGCAGCTTTTGCATCGGGGGCTTTCAATCTGAGATGGAGATAGGATGAGGGGGTGTGTTTTCAGTCTCCTCGGGTCTCTCTGGCAGGTCTATAACTTGACCCAGGAGTTCTTCCGGCATGGTAAACCAGTCAATGCTGAGAGTCAGAACAGCGTGGGGGTGTTCACCCGGGAAGAGGTGCGCAATCGCATCAGGGATGACCCTGACGACCCGGAAGCCACCAAGCGGCTGAAGCTCGCCATGATCCAGCAGTACCTGAAGGTATCTTTGCTGTGTGGAAGCTTAGTTGAGTACAGGTGCCAGAGTGAAGAAGACCCCCTCTGAGGAGTCTGAGTCAAGGAGAGTGTGCTGCTCTGAGGTCCTGTTCCCACCCCTGGCTGGCCCTGATGGTCTCCTGACTTCTCTCTGGCTCTTCCCACAGGTGGAGAGCTGTGAGAGTAGCTCGCACAGCATGGACGAGGTATCCCTGAGCGCCTTTGGGGAGTGGACAGAGATCCCCGGTGCCCACCACATCATCCCCTCAGGTTTCGTGAGGGTAGTGGAGCTGCTGGCCGAGGGCATCCCGGCCCACGTCATCCAGCTGGGGAAACCTGTCCGTTGCGTGCATTGGGACCAGGCCTCAGGCCGCCCCCGGGGTCCTGAGATTGAGCCCTGGGGTGAGGGCGACCACAATCACAATGCCAGGGAGGGCGGCCAGGGTGGAGGGGAGCCCCGGGGGGACGGGCGGGATGAGGACGAGCAGTGGCCGGTGCTGGTGGAGTGCGAGGACTGCGAGGTGATCCCGGCAGACCACGTGATCGTGACCGTGTCGCTGGGCGTGCTCAAGAGGCAGCACGCCAGCTTCTTCCAGCCGGGCCTGCCTGCGGAGAAGGTGGCTGCTATCCACCGCCTGGGCATCGGCACCACTGACAAGATCTTTCTGGAATTCGAGGAGCCCTTCTGGGGCCCTGAGTGCAACAGCCTACAGTTTGTGTGGGAGGACGAGGCGGAGAGCCATACCCTCACCTACCCGCCTGAGCTCTGGTACCGCAAGATCTGTGGCTTCGATGTCCTCTACCCGCCAGAGCGCTACGGCCACGTGCTGAGCGGCTGGATCTGTGGAGAGGAGGCCCTCGTCATGGAGAAGTGCGATGACGAGGCGGTGGCCGAGATCTGCACGGAGATGCTGCGGCAGTTCACAGGTGCGGCCTTGCGCCACCGCTTCCACCGCCTCGCTCCATCGGTCTGCCATCTTCTGCCAGACCCTCTGAATCCCCTGAACCATGTGGTGGCTCTCCCCTCCACAGGTTGTGAAACTGAGGTGGCGCGGCCACTGGGAGAGCTGCCACCCGGTGCAACATCTCAGCCTCCGACTCCTAAATTGCCGGCTCTCCCCGGTCTGGAGCCTGAGACACTCAAAACCATAGATTTTATGTTTCTTTTTTCTAAGAGCTGATAGTAAAAACTCAGATGTCACCGCAAAACCTCAGATTGCTCATATCCTACTGATATTATTGTCTTACTAAATGGATTTTTGTTTTACTGTCCAATTCTTTTAGTTGAACATCTTTCATCTATTATCTCAGGAAAGCCAACCCCTGAAACTGGAAGGAAACATGATTATCTAGAATGTTTTTTGGATAGGAAAATTAAGGCCCAAGGAAATCAGGTGTTTTGCTGAGGGTCACAAGGAGACGTGAGGGGTATGCAGCTGGAACCGGCCTCTCTCCTCCGCCATCCTCCATGCTTCCCCATAGCAGCCCGGCCCTCTTAGAGCCCTGGAGTTGGATGGGAGCGCTCTGCTCAGCGTGTCTTCTATGTGCAGCCGTTTCTTATCCTTCCTCTTGGCTCTTCTGACTCCCCCACAGGGAACCCCAACATTCCCAAACCTCGGCGAATCCTGCGCTCAGCCTGGGGCAGCAACCCCTACTTCCGAGGTTCTTATTCGTACACACGGGTGGGCTCGAGTGGGACAGACGTGGAGAAGCTGGCCAAGCCCCTGCCGTACACAGAGAGCTCCAAGACAGCGGTGAGTGCGAGTGTGCTCAGCATATGGGGGTTCAGGGTGAAAAGTCTGGGAGGGGTGGGCGTGTGTATTCTGTGTGTGTGTTTGGCCTAGGGGGAGGGTGGTGTTCATTGAGGGATACCAAGGTGAGACAGGGATGTAGTGGCTGCTATAATGGAAAAGAAAACAAGACGATGTGCACTTAACATCTGGAAGAAAAGATGGAATCAAATTGAGATGTTAAACGCTTTCTTGAGGTTATAAAAACTGAGCCATTTCATGCTGTGCTGTCCAATATGGTAGCCATTAGCCACATTTAATTTAAATTGTTAAAATTTAAATTAATAAATTAAAATTTTTGTTCTTCAGTTGCACTAGGCAGATTTCAAGTTCAGCAGCTACATGTGGCTTGTGGCTACCATGTTAGATTATGTAGCTATAGAACATTTCCATTATCATGGAAAGTTCTATTGCACAGCACTGATTCAATGGAAGCAAGTTTTTCCAATATGTTTTATAGACTTTTTCCCCCCAATATATTTTAGAATATAAAATTGAGAATACTAACCCTCCCCCAAATTATATCAACTATATAATAAATATTAGATAGAGGTAATTAATAAATATGAGAGAAATAATTATATATCTGTTCCTATAAAATGGATTGTAATAAAATACAATAAATTTTAAAACCCATCGGAATTATATTTAAAACATTTACTTGGTGGAATCGATGCTTTCAGTGGCCCCTCTCTATCCACCAACATGGAGTCAACCAACCAGCAAGGTGCATTGTGCGCCCAGCTGTGCTCAGGGGGAGAGAGGAAAAGGCCCTCACTGCTGCTACAGCCATCCTCTAAAAAAGCAAAACAAAACAAAAATTAACTGTGGCTTAAAGAAGACAGAAATTTACTTCTATCACACAAAAGGAAATACAGAGTAGTTGTCAAGACCTGGTATCATTAGCGCCGGGCTCCATCTTCAAGGTCTCCTTTTGGTTCAAGGGGGCTGCAGAGGTTGCTGCTCTCACATTTGCATTTTAGGCTAGAAGGAGGGGGACGCTTGGGGCTGAATCAGTTTTTCTAAGCAATGGTGCACTTGAAGCTGATTGGCTGGAACTTAGTCACATGACCACACCAGCTGCTGGGAAGGCTAGGATATGTTTTTTATTCTATATGGCAATGGACCCAGTTAAAAATCAGAGCTTTGTTACTGAGGAAAAAGGAGAATAGATGTGGGAGTAGGCAGTTTGCCCTCTGCCATAAGACGAGCTCCCCTTTCAGTTCAGCCACCTCTGTGGGCTCCTTGTTTGGAGGTTTAAGACCTCATTACTCAAAGTGAGAGGTCCGTGGACCAGTAGACCCTGCATCACATGGTAGCGTGTTAGAAATGTAGACTCTCAGCCCACCCAGACCTGCTGAATTAAAAACTTCACCCTACCAGGCTCCCTAGCTTGTGCCTTTGCACATAGAGTTTGAGATGCCCTGGACTAAAGTCCAAACTCAAGCTTGGAATGCAAACACTTGTGCTTTGCCTGGACCCCACATAGACAGCCAGCTATCTCAAGGTTGAGTCCTGGCTGTACCAAAAATTGTCACTGTCCCCTAAACGAGGCCTGCTTTGATGCGTTTTTGCTCCCACTTTCCTTCTTCCTGAAACATTATTTGTCCTATTTATTTACCCAGCATCTTCCAAGAAGCAGCCCAAAGGTCCTGTCCTCTGGGAAGCTTTGTGTGTCTCCTGCTAACCCTGAGCCTCTTTTCTGGGCTCTCAGCACCTCACCCAAACACCCATCACGTCATATATGACACTGTTAATAATTGGGTTTCGTGTCTGGCTTCCCCACCAGCAAGGAAGCTCCTCAAAGCAGCAGCCTGGTCACCTTTTATCTTCCAAGTGCCCAGAACAGTCCCTGGATCCTAATAGGGGCTCCATAAAGGTTTGTTAAATTACCGCCTAACTTTATCCAGTGCTTATGTTCTTCCAGGTTCTAAGTGCTTTAGATACATTATTTCACTTAATCCTTACAACCACCCTCAGAAGTAGGTAGTATAAACCCATTTTGCAGATGAGAAAAGGCTTAGGAAGGTTAAACCATTTGTCCCGAGTTCTCTGGTAAGAGGCACAGTGAGCTTCTGAGGCTACAGAGCCAGGACTCCTAAAAGCCTCAGAGCAGACAGAACTGAGAACTGGATGTTTGGGGCAGAAGCAGGGGAAGGTGACCAGGTGGGGTGGAGAACTCCTCATCCTCTGGAAGCAGCAATACCTGCATCTCAGATACCTGCTCATTCCTCTGTGACTTGTAGTATGGATGGGGGTTCTGGGGCAGACAGGTAGCCTCTTAGCCTCTCTTCCTCCTCCACCCTCACTTCTTCATCCCTCACCCAGCCCATGCAGGTGCTGTTCTCGGGTGAGGCCACCCACCGCAAGTACTACTCTACTACCCATGGTGCTCTGCTCTCTGGTCAGCGTGAGGCTGCCCGTCTCATCGAGATGTACAGAGACCTCTTCCAGCAGGGGACCTGAGGGCCCTCGTCACTGCTGAGAGTGTTCCTTAAAGAACCACTAACTTGTGACTGCCAGCCCTGCCCCTTGCTGCCTTATGCTCTTAATTTCCTAATCCTCTGTAGAATGGATTTGTATTTTTTGTAGAGCTAGACCTTGACTGGCTTCAGACCTGGCCTTGTAGCTTTTCCTTTTCTCCTTGCCAGGTGGTGACTAGAGTGCGGCCTAGCAATTTACTTTTGTGCTCTGACCTCTGACCTCCCCTCCCCTCCCACCTCATTATTGTAAGTGCCTTCAATACTTTGCATTTTGGGACAATAAAAGAGGCTTGCCCTTCCTGTGCTCCTCAGCTCCTCTCTTCTGTTTTCCTCAGACTCTTGTGTGTGTGTGTTTAATCACAACCCCTTTGAGTGAGGAGATAGTGGGGGGAGCCATGGGCTGGCTGTGACCCCAGAAGGAAAGGTGCCTGCTTTTACGGAAAGGGATATCCCCTCACCCCAATCTGTTTTTGGTGGTTTGCCTTCCTGCAAGTGAGAATCCTCAGGAATAGGGGTCCCTCACTGCCCAGCCCCAGCTCCTTCAGGACAGGCCTGGATCTGCCCGCTAGGTCTTTGCTGGACTTCTCTGAGACTAATTGGGTGACGTGGCCACACGGAGTGAAGGTGAGTGCCATGGAAGGGGACACCTATTGTGGTTCCATGCCAAGCTCAGATGTGTTAATTATTAATCAGTATCACTTGGCCATGAAGTCCTAGGTCTTGGCCCCTGGAGTGGCTCCTGTTGACTTCTGGTAAGGTGAGTAGTCCGGCCATTTTTTGGCCAGGGAGATATCTCTAAGTGTTGTCCACCTGCTATGTTCCAAGGGCCTACCCCTTATTGGGGTATGGTCTTCTCTGCTCTTTTTGCGGAGTGAAAACATACAGACACAGACACAGACACAGACATACACATAACTTACATATACTCACTCACCCATGCACACGCACTGCCACACAGATAGACCATCCCACACCCTTCCACCTACACACTACATCTAATACACATTTAGTCATTTTTTGACTCCAGATTTCTAGTGATAGAGCTTGAATTATGTAGAATTGAAGGGTCAGGTGGTAGAGGAAGTTGTGAGAAGCCAGGTGGGCCCCCTGGTCTAACTCTGTTTAGCTTATGTTTGGTCTCCTTCTTAGAAACTGCCCTTGATATACTCTACATCCTCTCCTCCCTCACCTTAGATTATGATGGAGCTGTCCAATGTGGAGACACAGCTATACACATTCCTACCTGCACCACCTGCATGCACAGCCATCCATGCGCACATATTGAACAGGTATCTTGCTTTGCCAGGGTTGATCCACCAGGCATCTTCATGGAGTTTATATCAGGGATTCATATTCACCTGATGTATAACTTTAAAAAAATTATAAGTAGAGACATTAAAAATATTTTGAATAGAGAGAATCTGTTAATGTGGTTCTTCAAAGCTCAAAAGTCATAAAAGGCTACACTGAAACATATCCCCCCAGACCTGTCCCCTGTGCCCTTGCCGCTCCTCACAGACCCATGTTGTTAATCTTGTGTATCCATTCTTAGATATGTCAATAGAACTATATACTCTTCTCTGTCCTTTTTATGCAAAAGTGACAAGGTATTTATGCTGTGTTTTGCTCTTTTTAATTAACATAATGTATCTTGACAATCTTTCTATAATAGTACTTAAACAGGCGATGTAAATTTTGACCCTGCTTTAGTTAAAGAGTGTCTCCTTCCTGGCCTCGAGTTATTTTGTGGGAAGGACTTTCTATTAACTTCGCTTCAGGAGGCACGGATCCAGCATAGAACCGCGTCCTGGCTTTTCCCTATGAATTGTGATGGGGTGGACAGAAGTGGCTCGTCACATAAGAAAGGGGGAAGAAGGTCATACGTAGATTTTTAGGATCACAGGCATAGGAATTTTAAAGGACTCCATGAAGATGAAAAGGCCTGAAATATCTACTGGGACTGCATGAGGGGGGCTTCAGGTGTGATCAAAAGGAAGGGAGAGTATTTGCTTAGTGCTGACCACCTGCCAGGCAGGATGTCAGTTGTAAATGCGGGGCTCATGGTCTCTTGATTTGACAAGGATGCCAACTCAGGCTGGAGGCTGTGATTTATCCTCATGGGAAACAAAGCCTCTGAGAGTTAAGCACCCATCATCATTCAGGTAGGTGGTGATGCTGAGGCTTGAATCACAGTCTGTTCATCTCTACAGTGCAAGCTCATTTTATTGCATGATTAAAAGAAGAGGCTGGTGCTATCCAAAAAAACCCCAACAACAAACAAAAACAACAAACAAACAAACACCAGGCCATTGCTGGAGAGAGCGGAAATGGGTAGAGCTACAATCTACTAAAGCTGGTCATGTGCCCACCAGCATCTCCACTCCTGGGTATACACACCCAAGAGAAATGAGTGCATATGTCCACCAAAAAGACGTACCAGTACTTTTGTTCATAGCAATCCAGTTTGTAACAGCAGAAAACTGGAAACAGCCCAGATGTCTATCAATAGTAGAATGGACAAACTATAGTACATTCATACGATGGAATACTAATGTGCAAATACCATAAAATAATCTGATATTTGCAACATTTATTAATCTCAAAAATGTTATGTTGAGTGAAATAAGCCAGGTACAAGGCTACAGGCATACCTCGTTTTATGGAGGCATACCTCGTTTTCTTGCACTTTGCTTTATTGTGCTTCATAGATGTTTTTACAAATTGAAGGCAAGACCCTCCACCAACAAAAAGATTACGACTCGCTTTATTGTGATGGTCTGGAACCGAACTTGCAATATCTCCTAGGAGGTATGCTTGTATATACTGTATGATTTATTTTATATGAAGTTCAGGAATCTGCAAAACTATGGTGTTAGAAATGAGGGGATGTGGTAGTGCTTGGGAGGGAGTGCGTCATATTTTCCGGGTTATAGAAATGTTCCATATCCTGGTACGGGTCGTGGTAAAATGTGTTGGGTTATACACTGGTCAAATGGGTTACACACTGAAGATTTATATACTTTTCTGTGTGTATGCTATAACTTAATTTAAAATGTTTAAAAAAGAGTATGACAATGCTTTCCCCGCAACCCTCCCTTCCCAAAACATACAGTTGTATTGGCTCCGTGAATTTCTTCCTTGCAACAGAGATGACACACCATGAGAGCAGATAAAGGGAGGAAGGACCTACTTATGCCCCACTGGCTGCCTGGTGATAAGGATTGGCCTTACATTTACATAGGATATCACCATTTACCAGACTCCTTGCCTATGTCCCCTCATCTGGGCATCTGCAGCCATGGGAGGGAGGCTGGGATTATTTCACAGCAGAGGAAATTGAGGTTCCCAGAAGGACTCATGTGGGGCTGTGCAAGGCCATGCAGCTTGGAAAGGATGCCATCTCAAGGAGAAGGCAGCAACTCTGGGAGGGAGGTGGGGGAAGGCTTGGGGACACAGGTGGGAACAGGTGCAAGAGGGGCGACCCCGGAGAGGCTGCCAAAGCAGTCAGCTCTCCAATGCACTGCTTCTATATCGAATAATTGTGTAATGTGGGTAGCATTTAATGGTTTACAGTTCCAAAAGCAGATTCAAGGCAGATAAACAAAGAAAAGCAAGTGTCATTCAGAAGTGAGGAAAGGCTAGGTGTACCATGAACGCAGCGTGAGTTCCTTGCTGGGACTGTTTCTGAAGTAGCCTTGGCATTGATTGAAACACAAAGGACCTGATGAGGGGTGGAAAATGTAACATGCTCAGGCTAACACCCGAGCCAATACCTACTATCCAGTTACTATCACCCGTGGAAAGTCACTTGAGAGTAAAGTTCTTTCTTGGCACTGGATTCTATGTAGAATTGTTTGCATCGTTTCTTGTGCTGTCAGCAGTAGTGAATTCATGGGCAAGGTGTTCAGTTGTGGCTTTGTGGAAGCCCAGAAATATTCCTTCAAGGGGCCTGAGGTACTCGGCAGGAACTGTCTCTTTCCACCTTTGCTGCTACTGGACAGGTGAGCATTATGTTGCTCCCACTTCATGGGAATCCCTTGGAATGTCTGCCCTGCCCACAAATAAATGCACTAGTGAAGCACCTCCGGTTTGAGTCACCCTGCATTCACTTGGGCCTGTTGGGATAAGCCCAAGGGTAACCCTGAGATGCAGAGTGAGGTGAGTTGCTGGATCAGTTCTACAGAACTACTTGCCTAATGAATGCTCTGCCAAACATAATGGTAGTGTTACATGAGGCTGTGCTTTCTCTTAATGACTGGCTAGGCTATTTGTGGAGGCTACTCATGATTTGTGTAGGATAATCAAATCTCAACAAACAGGAGAAGTTGTGGCCTTACTAAGGTGGCATTCAGGACATCTAAGCTCACGTTAGGTATTTCATATAAGAAAGGAAGGGGTTGGCCATAGCCCTGCTTCATACTATTTAACTGGAGATGATGGATACAAAAACCATTCTCACCTCCCATGATTCTAGTGGTTATTGTTGAACATTGATTTAGCAGGCATGTTCAAAACCTGGATCTCTGTTAGGGGGACCATGTCGGGCATATTTTATTTCAGTGAGCTCAGTATTTGAGCGATTTTGATCTGTTGGATTGGGTGTTTCCCTTCCATTTCACTGCAGAGCCCATTACTCCTTTTTGTCTTAGATCTGTCACATTCCACTTCTCATATGTGGGGCATGTGGGGTCACACAGTCATCTGTCCATGCCCGTTCAAGGCCATGATCAAGGCCAGATGTCTTAGCCAGTTTCTGAGCTACTGCAGTGTCTTTCCAGCTACACAAGCCACTGGTTCCCCTTTTGCTTAATTAGCTTGGGTTAGGCTTTTATCACTACTACTAAATTAGTTTAATTAGTTCTGATTAATTAAAATTGGTTCCAGGAGTGGGTTTTCAATTATCTGTCATTTTACTTGGTCTCTTTTCAACATCTTCAACTCACTTGTCATTTGTTCTGTTAAAGCCTATTCATGCATCCACTGTCAGCTTTCTCCACAGTTGTGTCTGAGTCACCAGTAGGTACAGCTGGAGAAAAACATAGAGCCACAGCTGCTGGCCAAAGCAAAGCAAAGAAGAGCAAACAACACAACACTGCTTACGGGATCTTTTCCATGAGCTTAACATGTCCAAAGTAGAACCCTTGATCCTCTCCTTCTCAAATCTTCTCTACCCGATTTGAGTCACGGGTCCCACCATTTGGTTCGGGGCGAACACCCGAGTCATCGACTCTGTCTTTCACACTCCACATCTGATGGTCAGATTTGCCATCAGCAAATCTTGTTGGCTCTACCCATGAGACATATCCTGAATCTCATCAGTTGGTACTTTCTACCCTGTGCCCCTCACCTCTGCCATTGATGGCTACAGTAGCCTCCTGTGTGGTGTTCCTTCTTCCATGCTTGTCCCTTAGCCTGTTCTCCACACAGCAGCCAGTGTGATCCTTTTAAAATGTGACTGTAGTCCTGTGCTTCTCTGGTTTCCAGCGACTCCCATCACACTGAACATACAAGGTGATTTCCAACACCCCGTGTAATTTGTCCACTGGCTCCCACTTCTTGCCCCCTTCCCTTGGCCCTGGTAGTCCCTTTTATCTGGAATGCTTGTCCCCAGATATTTGCAGG
>NW_006442491.1:15702208-15710671 GCF_000325575.1 Pteropus alecto | reverse complement strand
TTCAATAAATAAGTTTACTAAATAAATAAGAAACGTAAACTTATTTTGTTTCCCAAGTGAAGATGGACTGTATGATTTCAATTCTTTTAAATTGTTGATGTTTGTTTTATGGCCCATATGATCTACGGTGCTTGCAAAGGGTGTGTATTCTGCTATTGTTGGGTGGAATGTTCTATAGATGTTGATTTGATCCTGTTGGTTGATAGTGTTGATTTCTTCTGTATTTATCAGTTGTTGATAGAAGACTTGTGAAGCATCCAACTATCATTGTGCATTTATTTATCCTTTCAGTTCTATTATTTTTTTAACCAATAAATTGTTTTTGGACGTTTTGGCCTCACAGATAAAGTAAGTATATAGACGCCCTGTTTTCCCTATTATTAACATCTTACATTAAAATGGTACATTTGTTACAACTAATCAACTAATACTGGAACATCATTATCAACTAAAGTTCATAGTTTATTCAGATTTTCTTAGTTTTTACTTAATGTCCTTTTTCTGCTCTGGAATTCCATCCAGGATACCGCGTTACATTCGGTTACCATGTTTCTTTAGGTTTGTTCCCTCTTGGTTGTGACATTTTCTCAGATTCTCCTTGTTTTTATCCCAAGTAATAAAAATAGTATTCTATGTTTTAAAATAATTCTTAAAGTTTTATTTTATATATTTAGATCTTTGGTGGACTTGTGGTAGAAGGCAGGGGTCCAAGTTTATGCTTATTCCTCATCACTGGTTGGTTATCTCAGGGTTACTTGTTGGATGATCTGCCCTTTTCCCACTGATTTAAAATGGCATCTAATGATTATTTCTGTGGAATAGGAAGGATGTTAATTTTTGAATATCGATTTAGACTTGGCTAAATTGCAAACTCTTCTTTAGATTGGATTATTTATTGGTCACTTTTCTTGGATTTTCTAGGTAGATCACATTACCTGCAAAGTTTGATAGTCATGTTTCTTTACTGTTAGTATGCCTGTTTCTTTCTTTTTTTCTTATTCCATTAAGTATAACTACTGGCACAATGTTGAGTAAAACAGTGATATAGGGATTCTAGCCTCATTCCTGACTTGAATGGGCATGTTTCTAAAGTTTCTAATAAATACACTGTCTGCTGTAAGCTTCTGGTGGCTCCCTTTTATCAGGTTAAAGAAATTCCCTTCTATATTTAGTTTGTGTTTTATTATGAATGAATATTGAATTTTATCAAATGCGTTTTCTGCATCTATTAAAACGATTATAGGGTTTTCTCCTTTTATCAATGTTAAGTACATTGATAAAATTTCTAACGTTTTTCTTCTATTTTGGGGGCAGTCCTTGCCTTGTTGTATTAATCAGCTTAGGCTAAGTTCTGCTCTGGTAACAAACAAACCCCAAATCTTTGGGAATGACAACATAAGTTTATTTCTTGCTCATGTCACATGAGGATTGATTTTATACCTTCTTAATTTTAGGACTCACATTGATGGAGCATCCCATGGTAGATGGAAAAGAGAGATACTAGAACATCTTAATATTTCTTCTCAGAAGTAGCATGTGTTACTTCTACTTACATTTCATTGGTCAAATCAAGTCAGTGCCTGAGCTTGATGTCAGTGAACGGGCATATAATCCTTCTGCAGAAGTGCCCGGCAGGTTGGGGCAGTGAATGTTTTGTCAATAATACAGTTTACCACACTGGTCATAAAATATTCTTATTTTAATGTGTTGCTGGATTTAATGCGCATGTGTATATTTAGGCTTTTGAATCTTTGTTTACAAGTGACCTAAGATTTTTTTTCTCCTCCTTGGGCTTTTCAGGGCTTTGCCCCTACTCCCTCTTGGGCATTTAAAGTAATTTGGATAGCTTTACATCTTTCTACTGTACACACAGGGAAAGTATATATAAAATGTTAATTATCTGTTTCCTGGAGATTTAAATAACTTACTTGCAAAACTGGCCGGACTTAGTGCATTTTTTCTTAACTACTCAGAAAGCAGCTGTTGGGCAGTAGGACAGTGGCTAGAGGTTAGATGACTGGGCAGGCTCTTCTTAGAGTTAGATGTGGGCGTGGGGGAGATATGTGGTGGAGAGGGTAAAGCCTTTCCTTGCCCACTCCTAGCCAGTGGTGCCCTTGATGCGGAGGCAAAACTCGGGGATGGCTCCTGAATCTGTCTTTTAATGCAGCTTCCTCAGCTCTGGAGTCCTCACTCTTTGCAAATGGTTGGTTGATATCCTTAGTTTTCAGATCCATTTTGAGTTTCTATTCTCTTTTTAGATTTTTGTTGCTGTTTTAAGGGGAAGGTTTTATAAACGGTTTGGCAGGATGCCACCTTAAGTTGGAGGTGCCTGTCCTTGAATTAAAGGAAACAAAAAAAACTTTCTTACGCCAACAATGTGTATGAGCTTTGATATTGGAGTCAGGAGGAAATGTGCGTATGGACAACCAGAGTCAACCCTGTATGTTTTACCAAAGTAAATACGAGGTCATGGAGACAGTGTTGGGGCTGGAAATGTGGATTTGGGATCTGGATGCGCCTATGGATGGCATTGGAGGAAAGAAAGGAAAAAAGCAGGAAAGAAGGAAAGAAAAGAAATCTGAGAATAGAACTTTAGGAAATGCCTAAATTTAGGGGGAGGTGGGAGAGGGGCAGGAATAAAATCTTTCCTGAGGTGTTAAGGGTGCCTCACACGGCAGGCAGGTCTTGAGGGTAGCTTGGGAATGCTGGGGGTGGTGGGTACGGCACATGTATATGTCATCTCCAGAATCTCCAGAATCTACCTCTTCTCATCATTTATATCAGGCAGAGTAGGGAAATAGGAGGTGAAGGTGCCAGTTGTGGCCAATGGCCAAGTCTCTATCATCTCTTGCCTGGATTGCTGCAGCCGCCATTCTCTAACCGGTCTCTTGCTTCCACTCCGATCCCTTCCTCTTCCTCTCCTTTCTCTCTCTTTCTCTCTCAATCTCTCTGTCTGTCTTTCCATCATGACAGCCAGAGTGACACTGTTCACCCAAAGTCAGATCCTGTCATTTATCTCCTCAAGCCCTCCTAAGGCCCCACCTCACTCAGAGGGAAACCCGGAGTTCTGCTATGCTTTACGCAGACCTGTGCCCTTTCACTGCCGTCACCTTCTACAACTGGCACCTTCATCTCCTATTTCTCTACTCTGCCTGATCTGCTCCAGCTACAAAAAGCTGAGAGTGAAGCATGAGACATTTGGATGGGAGGACGGAATGCACCACGGATGGTGCTTGGTCCCCAGGGCCAGGGATCTCCCTCCCTGTGTATCCTGCCTGTTTCCACGGTACATCCTCTTCATGTTTAATAGCCCATGTTGAAACAGCCATTGATCAGCTTTTTACGACTTGCAGCTACATTCTCAATGGAGCCAGTGTGCTAAAGATGTCAATCATTACCTGCCCCACCACTCCCCCATCTAGGAGAATCACTCTGCCCAGACCCTGCTACCCAGACAGCTGTGTTTTATACCACATGATCTACCCCATGCCCATCTGCCTGCCCAGCTGCTCAACCTTGTCCCCAAATTAGCCAATCCATAGGCTGGACAATGTCCAGCCTATATAGTTTAGTTCAAAGATGAGTGGGACCCACCTGGACTCTCTCTCAGAAATAAGACCTGGGACTCCTTTGGTTTTCGACGAGACAGAAGGAGGTGGACATAGCATGGGAGGGGAGGGTCACGTGAATGGAGAAACCCGGAAGGAACGTCCACACGTGTTACGGGTGAGGTCTCTGGGGCCACCCCCACTGCATCCCTCCCTCCAGCCCTTGGCTCTGAAAGCTCAGCCTGTCATGGCCCCAGTTCCTGGATTTCTTCTTGATTTCAAATTCTTCCTGCAATTTCCACTACATTCTCCCCGAGACCAGAGCAATTTGAGAATGTAGGCTGGGGTCCTATTCAGCATTCCTTTTGTTTCCCTGTTCCTGGCAAGGGGTGGATGGAGGAAGGGAAGAAATGCCAGCCCAGATGGGCAGGAGAGTGAGTGCAGCCTCCCTTTCCAAAGGCTCCACCCCCAGTACCACCTGGGCCCACCGGGCTCCCCAGAGAACTGTTCCGAGCTGAGAGGCTACGGGACCGGTTTAGCCTTTACAAGCATCTGGTTTTGTGCTTCCCTGCAGCCACAAGAAAAAGAAAGAAAGAAAGAAAATTCTTTCCAAGTGGACCGTGAACATGTAACCCCCTGGGGGTATAATAGGATGAGAATAGAAACAGGGTCAAGAGGGCACTGAGGAGTCAGAGCTCTGACAGGTCACCGAGGGGAGGGCCACCGAAGTCCCAAACCTTTCCTCAGGACCTGTCAGCAACTCGAGCCCTGCAGCCACAAGAAAAAGAAAGAAAGAAAGAAAATTCTTTCCAAGTGGACCGTGAACATGTAACCCCCTGGGGGTATAATAGGATGAGAATAGAAACAGGGTCAAGAGGGCACTGAGGAGTCAGAGCTCTGACAGGTCACCGAGGGGAGGGCCACCAAAGTCCCAAACCTTTCCTCAGGACCTGTCAGCAACGGTGGTGAGGAAGAGCCTGCAGGGAGATGGGGCTCCAGGTGGGAGGGTTGGGCTGGAGGACAGGTAGAGCAGGTGTCCCTGCCGAAATCCAGGTCACAGCTGGCTCTCTGGCTCGGGGAGCATGCAGATGCTCACCCCTTGAGGACTGGTGGGACCAGCTAGGTTGAGGGTCTTGCAAAGACAGTGATGTTGAGCCAGCTACCAGATTGACAATGGGGCAGTATCCCAGGGAAGGTCAGTGGATCCACAGGCCCAATATTTAATGAACACTCATGCCCAGTCCTGAGCAGCGCTGGGGAAAGAGAGCCGTCTATCCCTGGTGGAGGCAGATATGAATTCTATCAGTGGACTCTAGGCCAGGGTGACCTTGGTGTGAGTTACCGGGGAGGCTGAGTGATGCTTGTGGCTTAGTTCTGGGCAGGGGATCTAGGAAGGTCTTGAGAAGAAGATGAAGTGTGGAGAAGATGGGCAGGCTGAGGGCCTCAGGGAGCCTGAAGCCTCAGGACCAGTGGCCTTGTCGTTCCTGCACAGAGTAGAAGAGATGGCTTTGCAGAAGGTGAGTGGGCTTGTATTTGGGGTGTCTAGGGATCATCCACGGAGAGAATGAGCACACATCTGGAGCTAGAGACAGATCTTTGGGAGCCATTTATGTATGAAATTGAGATGATTTGGAGTGGATGAGATTGTGTGGAAAGTTGAGAAAGGAAGAAAACCCTAAGGGACATTTATAGGACAGAGAGGGGCGCCTGCGCAGGAGTCCGAGAGAGAGTATGTGGTCAGGGGACCCAAAGAGATCCCAGGGGTGTGGCTCAGGCAAGGAGAGGAACATTTCAGGAAGCAGGAGTGGCCACCAGTGTGGACTGCAGCAGAGACAGAGGGGAGGAAATCGGAGAAATGAAAAGTCCCAGGTGACTTGCAAAAGCAGCCCTGTGGGATGCTGAGGACAGAGGTCCTGAAAAGAGTGTGGGAAGCAAAGCAAGATGGGTGGCAAGAGCCCAGCTTGAGAGGGAGGGTGGACTAGAGCTGGAGGGTTTGGGTGGGAAGAAGGATGGGGGCGGGGAGGGCAATTGGGCAAATGCCAATGTCTGGAGGCTTGCTTTCATCGCTGTCACATCTCACAGGACCATCCCCTTCCCACTAACAGACTCCCTCAGGCCTCACCTCATTTCTTGAGGGTTGTGCAAAGGAACTCTTACTCCCATTTTGATGGGCACTGAGAGAGTCTCCCCTATTTCCCCAGTCACCTTGACATTTCAGAAGAGCCTCCTGGAGACAACAGCTACATTTTTTTATATGCATTGCAGGGACAGTCTTTAATGAGATATGTGAGCCAAGCTGGGGACCTGGGGACCTGAGGACCCAGTAAATGCACTTCTTCTAGATGGCCCAAAATCACTTGCAAGAGCTCCCCTCTCCAGAAGGGCTATTTCTACTCCCTCTATTCCTCTTGGCCACTCTGACTTTTTGGCATGTCCTGAGACCAAGGTCAGCAACTCAGCAACATACGACCTGGTTCCTGGATGCCCCTCTGTGGCAGGCCTCTCTGGGGGCTCTGCAGTCCTCCCCTATCTCATGAAGGCTTGGTACTTTGTTTTGGGGTACAGGAAGAGGGAACTGTAAGCAGAGGGCCTCTGTGCCCAGGAGAGGGGGGCCGAAGCTTGGACATCAGGTGTGTTTTGCTGATTGACCATTGTGCCTAGAGAAAGTACTGGCCAAGCTGCTGGCATTGCCAGCCTCCACACTCACCATTATCTGGGGCAAAGAAGCCCCGTCTAAAATCCTCCTGCTAGAGACTCCCTCCCTGCCTTGCTCCCTTGCTTCCACCGTTGACTTCCTGGGAGCTCAACTGCCCTGGCATATGGGATCCAACACTCACCCTGCTGAGAGATCCCCTGCCCTGCTGTCGAACCCCTGCCCAGGAGCCCAGTATTCAATCCTCTGACATTGGGGTCTGTGCCTTCGCTGGCCCCTGATTTTACTGATGGCTCTCATCTGCGAGAAGACCTTGAGGGCCGTCCTCCAGTGCCCCCAGCTTTAGGGTGGCCAGCGTGCTGCAAAGTGGGGCCGTCTTTGAGTATGCAACATACTCCTAGCACCTGCCTGAAACTGCCCTTCCTGTGTCTCGGGGGGATGCCAGGCCTGAAAGTCCAGAACCTGATGTAGACCCATAGTGTGAAAGGTTAGTTTTCCAGTGCTGGCTGCCTTTTTACCTTAGAAAATTGGGTTGAGGGGTCTGAAATTGTGGTGACCTTTCAAACAGACTACTTTCCCAGTACAAGATAGAAAGTTTGGCTCAAAATACTGGTCCCAGCAACTGGCTCTTCCAGTTTTGGAACACGCCCGCTCCAGACACCCCAGGGTATTGTCTAACCAGCTCTCCTTTCAAGTGTCCATAGTCATCACTCCCATGCTGGTTAAATGTATGTAGTTGATCTTATCCAGCTGAAGACCGAACTACCTGCAATCTCTTGGGAATATGTCGTGTTGGACATTTTACTCAAAGCTAACAAGCATGGTTCCTAGGTAGTTGTTCTCTCATTCTCCATATATATCTGTCTACTTGGGCTTGTATATTTTTTCTTGGAATGTTTCACACATTAACTGATGGCTGCCTTCTTCACTGAGGCCCTCAGTACATTGCAGATACATCTGGGGAGACTGACAAAATAAAAATTTGTGCTTATGATTACTGTTTGCTTCTCAAGATTAATTATGTCAATTTTAAAAGCCAACAACTCCTCCACCCCAGTCTTTTGGTCATGCTAAAAGTCCCAAAGGACAGCAGCCATCAGTTAAAGAGGTGGTTAAGTTGAAACTAGAAAGGTGAATGCATATCCAGTCTATCTTGTTGTGGGCCTTTAGTACTTGAAAGAATTTAGAAAAAAGAAAAGTAGTTCTTTATGGGTTATAAGCTAAAGAGGGACAATTTGCACAGTTAGGACAAAATAGAAGTACTCTTACCAATAAATATGTCTCAAAATGACAAATAAAGCTTTCCCCATTTGACGGCTCCAGATCCCAGAGAGAGGTGATGGGTACAGGCACAACAAGCTATGTACAGAGTGTAAACATAAGGCCCTTGAGAACATAATGAGGGCAAGGCCAGGTGATGTGGTGCGCGTGTAGGAACATCGGTAGGGGAAATGGGCCCACGGGTAAATGCAACAGGCTTGTAGGACGGTCATCCAATCTGCCACCAAAGCTTGTGGGTGGCCGTGGCAGGTCTTCACGGTTCCTCCAGCCGGCAGTAAGGAGAAATTGTGTTGAGAAGCCCTGGTCCCAAAGACTTTTTCCTAGAGAGGCATTAGGGCAGCCATGCATGGCCTCCGGGCCCCTTTCTCTCCAAGAGAAGGAGCAGGCCTCCCTAGCCATATCTGGGGCTGTTAACCCAGGGTTCAGGGCATGGATGGGGCAGTGTTTTTCCAACAAGGACTGGGAACAAATGGCCCCACGGAGTCCGCAGCCCTCCCTCGGAAAGGTGTAGCTTGGGGCATCTGTGTCCAGGACGGGGCACATAACTCCATCCTTTCAGGGCGCCACCCCGCCTCAGTTCCTCGGGGCTGCCAGAGAGCAGCCGCTCTGATCAATTTTCCGGTCCCTGATCCGCAAGGGCCTCTTGAACAAAGCCAGCCTCCCTTTCCCACGTCCTCAGCCTCGCCCCACCTTAACCCCCTTCCCCAGCACGCCCCCCAGCCCAGCTCGTGGGTCCTTAAATATCCGTCTCTCGGAGGTTGCTGTAGTCTGTCAGTTCATAGGCTTGGCAGGTGGCGCCCTCGGCCACGTCCTGGGGGACGCCTAGGGACACAGCCTCAACCTCCGAGCGCAGGGCGCACGCGGCCTCTGCACGCTGCGGGTTCCCGGCGCGGATCTTGTGCGACAGGCTGGAGACCTTGGCACGCAGCTGGGTGGTGGGTCTTCGGAACGGCCCGAGCAGCCTCCACTCGGAAGGCGCAG
>NW_006442491.1:15694701-15701994 GCF_000325575.1 Pteropus alecto | reverse complement strand
AGTGGTGGCCATAGAGGGGCCAGAGGGGGCGGCGGCGCCGGCGCCGCCGGCACTGGCAGCGTAGGAGGCGGAGGAAGGCGCGCTTGAACTCGCGGCTGGAGCACGGGTAGATGAGTGGGTTCACGCAGCTGTTGAAGTAGCCGAGCCAGAAGATCACCTTGAAGACGCCCTCAGAGGGCTTCAGCTGCGGGAACAGGGAGCCTGTGGGGAGCAGAGACCCACGTGAGCGAAATGCTCGGGGAGGAGGAGGCCCAGGCAGCCCCTGGGTGCGAAGGGGCAACCCTCCCCGCCCTCCAGGGCCCTGGCTGAGTCATCGACTAGAGGATCTCTCAAGGTATCGCTCCCCAAGGGGTCCCTGATATAATTTGAGAGGGTCCATGAACTTGGATGAGGAAAAGCGGTCATCTTCAGTTTTACTCACATCTACCTGAAACTGAACATTTCCTTCAATGATGAATGTAGGCAACAAACAGTAGAACTAGGCAAAATCATATGAAATCACCGTTTTTGTAGCTCAAAACTGGTGCAATATTGGCAGTTTCGTACGGTTCAACCTAATGTTAGCAGGTCCTGCAGATAGTTTTCTATCACATTCGGTTGCTGCAGATGTGAAATATTGTCTGTGCTCCTCACTACGTGGAGATGACTGTCATTAGAACACAACAATAGATCTTGTTATTTCATGCCTTAATGTAGAAGCACGTTTATTACTAGATCACGAATTATGTTTTAAAATATTTGACCAGGGTTTCAATGAAATCGGTTTCATTTGTAGTCCTCTATATTTTGTGCATTTGCAAGTGTGACTCTGAGAAGGGATCCTAAGTAGTCCTTGGCACAAAAAGAGACAAGGACCCCTGATAAATGTTGAGCAAGGCTCACCCCATGCCAAGCACTGTGCTGGGCTCACATCAACCATTGTCCTGTTCCCTTGCTGGCAATGTGAATCAAACACCACGGGAACACAGGTGGGGCGATGCTGGTGTTCGGCACATGGGGTGGGGGGCTTCTAGGGGTCTCAGAGGGTAGATAGAGGCCAACCAGGATGAGGAGGGGCAGAGGGTGTTAGGAGTGGAAGGGACAGATGGGCGAGAAGAATAACGTCTGGGGTCTGGGAATGTTGTATAGGATATACCAGCAAACTTCACTGGGACAGATGGTGAAGGGCCTTAAATGCTGGGAAGTTTGGCTTTTATTCTGTGGGCAGTTAAGAGCCATGGCTATTTTTTAAGCAGGAGAGGGATAAGGCCTAGAATTAAGCCTCAATAAACACAATGACCACGGCTGTCAGAATGCAGGACAGCGGGGCTGCCTCAGTGAAGTGGTCAGGGAAGGCATCTGGGATGGCTTCAAGGGAGCGGTGCCAGGCAGGTGGGGATGGGGAGCAATGGGTCTAAGCTGTGCCAGGAAGACCTTTCTCTCCACAAACCTTTCCCCTGGCATCTCCACCATGGACTGGAAAGGAGTCATGTCTCCAAAGCACTGGGACAAAACGCAAAGGCATGATTTAGGATGCAGAGGCCATCTCAGCCTCATTCATCCTCAGCAGCAGGAGAGGCAGAGGGTAGCTGGCAGGAGCGTGGGTAAAAGATGCAGGCACCCAAGAGCCTGAGCAGGCCAGGGGTAGGGGTCCTTGGCAAATCACGGGACATGTTCTTTCTTCCCTTGCCCCAAAAGAAATAAAAGCGGGGTCTCCTACTGAGGGGGCAGAGGCACCATGCCCCCTCTTTGATGTGGAGGCCCTTACTTATCACCCACCTCCCCCCATACAGAGAATCCCTGGAGCGAAGAGACACTGCGGAGGAAGAGGAAGGTCATACAGCATCGTTGGGCACAGGCCTTTCAAACCTTGGTCACACTGCCCTGAACAAGTCATTTGGCTGGCCATTTAAGTTTTGCTTTTCTTTTTTGTGAAATACAGACAATATTTCTCTGGCAGGGATTTTGTGAAGATTCATAAATTTCAGGGTCTAGCACTTCACAGGTTCTTAATAGATACTGCTGTCTATTTACTCTCCTCTCCCTATTTCTGTGGCTTTTGAGAGAGGAGAGGTCCACTTCCCAGCTCTGGAGAGTGGCCAGAAACAGAAGCTGAGACCTGGTGGGTGTGGGGGAGGCTGGGGCATCAGTCAGGGTGTGTTGAGGAGACAATATCCCCTGAGAGAGGAGTTGGGCAGTTGTCCCTGGAATGTGGGGGCCACCAGGGTTGACCTCAGCCTCCAAGAAGGCGGCCCTCGGAACAGCATCCCTCAATGGCTGCAAAGACAGAGTACTGAAAATAACTTTCTGACTCAGGCCCCAATTTTTTATATTTAGCCCAGAATGACAAATCAGTGGACTATGCTTTCAGCGACAAGACCGAAGCCAGCCAAAAGGCATTGTTATCAGCCTGGGTTCGATTCGGATTGGTGGGCAACATGGCACATTGTATGGCCTGGGCCTTTTTGTAAACATGAATATTCTAATTTATGCTCAACGAAACTGTTCAGAAGCCTGCTGCCAGCTGGGAATTCCTTACACACAACAGAGCTGGGATTCAAGCAGCCTTTCGGCCCCCCAATTTTCTTACTGTGTCCTGCCGACATTTTCTGTCTTACTTTGGGCCCTCCCAGAAGCAGACCCTGAGACAAGGATTCAAATGTAAGTTGTTAATTTGGGGGGGTAAATGAAATACCAGTAGTGGAGTGGGAAAGAGAGACAGGAAAGAGAAGGAAGCCAATAAAAGGTGTGTTAAGGAGTTGTCATCACTGTGGGAGACTGGGGCTTAATCCCCCTGGGAGCTCTGTGAGACAGTGGAGAACAGGAACCTGAGTTATCCCCGCTTCCCCACTGGGGCGAGGGAGGTGGGGAATCTATACGCCCACTCCCGTAAGTCATTAATTAATTTTCCACACCTCCTGCCTGCCGCATGAGTAGACAAGCAGGATTTTGGTGGGCAGAGAAAGCCCCTAGGCAAAGTGACAGAGCCAGGTGCTCAGGTGGAAGTTAGCCCATTAGCGCACTGAAGGTCTAAATGAGATGGGTGAGGCACCAACAGCATCTGTCACAACTTTGCTTCATTTGCTCTCTGCCCACTGCACAGACATCTTGCCTGGAAAATACAGACGTCTGTGCCTTGGGCTCCAGCTTCCAAATAGCAGCTCCCAAGAGACTTTTCCTATTCCCTTCATAGATGGCAATTTTGAGCCTCGCACCTACCTCTTCCCAGAGTACTGTGGTCTTCCCACACCTCCCTGAACCCTGCCTCACTCTCCCTGCCTCCCTCGCCCCCCATCATTCTTTCATTGGCCCACGGTCTCTTGCAAGGATCTCTGGGGAGGGGGTTGCAAGTGAGCACTTCCCTCCCTTTGTGTGTTATGGAGGAGATGGGGAACTGCCCCGAGACCCCTGAGGATGGGCACTTGGCTACTAGGCACTCCCTGCAATGCTGCCGTGCTGTGGGGGCATCAGTGGGCAAGCTCCTTCTCAGCCATTCCCGGCTTGCTCCTCCCCCAGCCACTGAGTAATGGCTACTCGTCGACCAGCTGCCTTGCTCGTCTTCCCTCCACATCCCTCTCCAGCTGCCCAGCACACACCTTTGCCAGCCCGTGTACCACAGATGCAGGAAAGCCTCAATGGGCAGCTGGGGGCTCTGAGACAAAGCCACTCTCCCTTAGTCCCTGGCACCCACTTTTCTGCCCTGAGCTGGCTTCTTCTCCTACTCCCCACATTGCCCACATCCTTTCTCGCCCAGCTGTGCTTACTCATCTTGGCAGCTGTCATTAGAACCAGAGGCTCTCATGGAAAGCCCTCCCTCAGCCCCACCCCCCATCCAGGTGCTCAGCATCACCCCCACATTCTCCTTTCTCCTGCTCTTCTCTCCGCAGTCTTACTTCTGTCTTCTGTCTCCATGTGCATCAGCTAAGTGGCCACACTGACTTCTCGCTGCCCTCCGGCCACAGTGGGCTCCTCAGTCTTGCCTTTGGGCTTTTGCACATGATCATTCTGGATGCCCTTCCTTTGCCTCCACCTGGTACTGCCAGCTCCAGCGGCACCTCCTCCTGGAGGCCTTCCTCATACCGCCCCCTCCTGACCCAGCAGTGTTAGTGGTACTCCCTCCTCTCTGCCAGCACATCTACTCACTTCTAAGTGCCAAGAACCCTGCAGGTAACTCTTGGTTTCTTGTCTATCTTCTCCTTAAATGGTAAGCTCCTCACATCGCACTTGGCACATGGTAGGTGCTCGATGCATCCTGACGGCTCTCTATCACATCCCGCATCCCATCATCGCCAAGTCCCACAAACTCCTCACTTCGTACCAACCCTTGTTACTGCCTGGTCCCAGCTGCCATCATCATCTACCTACAGTGCCCTTCCACGTGGGCTCCTGCTCCTGTACTTGTGCCCTCGAACCCTGTTCTCCACACAATAGCCGGGGGATCCTTTTAAAACATACGTCTGAGCATTTCATTTCTTTATGTAGAACCCATCTCCATGCTGACTGCGGCCTCCTGTCCTCTCTCATCTGTACTTTGACCTTCTGCCAGCCCCTTGGTTCTCTCCTATCATCTCCTTCTGTCTGCCTCCTTCTCAGCTTAGCCGAGACTCCTACTCGCTCGCACCTCAGCCATTCTCAATCCTCCCACAACCACGTCCTTCTGGATTTGGGTTGTCCTTCTCCATCCGGGTCCACCCACTCCCGGAACATGCTTACGGTCCCTGACCTCAGCTCAGTGTCCTGTGTTTCCAGCAATCTCACCGTCCATCCCCGGCCCGCTCCCTACTATTCCTGCACCAGCTCCTTTAAGCCCTGACTCCTCTCTACAAGCCTTGCAGTCACCCCTTCACCTTTTCCAGAGCAGCTGACCTCATTTCCTTTTTACGGAGAAAACAGAAGCCAAAGAAGTTAGGGACCCGCTCAAACCTTCACCTCTCTTCTTGCTTGGTAAGATAGGAGTCTCTCCTCCCACCCAAGGCCAGTGTCCCTGTTTGTGTCATGGAGCTCTCGAGCCATCCGTCACCCACGTGCTCGCCCTCATTCTCTCCACCCTTTCCATCCACGACTGCTGTCTCCTCTTCCCTAGCTGCTTTTCACTCCACTGCTTTGCCCCATAGCGTACCTCACTTGGGCCCCCAACCTGTGGACACCTGTCACCTCACTGTGGCTTTCAGGGCATCGCTCTCTTGGATTTTGTATGCGGCTTCTTCCTCACGACCCCACTGCTAAAGGTAGGAGTGCCTTTATAAGAAGAATCTGGTCATCAAAATGATGTCTCCCTGACTTCCCACTTAAAATTGCAATGTCCTCTTACCCCGTGTTCCTCATTCCCCTCAACTGGCTCTACTGTTCTTCACAGCACTCATCACTTTCTCCCGTACTATTTGACTTATTCTTCACTGTGCCCATCATCTTTCTCCCCGCAGTCCACGGGGCAGGACTTGTGTCTGTTTTGCTTGGCACTGCCCTCTCACCGCCCAGAAGACCTCATGAGCCCACTGAGCATACAGTAGGCACTCGACACCTGCTGAGTCTGCTGAATGAGTCCCTTTTCTCTACCTACATGTCCGACTGGTCACCACACCCAGTGCATTTGACCTTCTCTCCAGCAGGGTCTCCCCACCCCCTCCACTTCGCCTCCTTCCTGAAGCCTTTGCTGAGTCTGGCATCTCATTTTGTTCGCATGGCTGTGACAGTCCCCAGTGGGCCCCTGTCCTCTCCACTCTGCACACAGCCTGTTGGAAGCTTTTATTAAAAAACTGGTTTCTCTCCTTTCCCCTCTGAAAACCATGAGTGGCTTCCAGTGGCTCTGAGGAATAAGCCCAGACTATCTCGTGCTGCACTTAAGGCTTTTTAGGAGCCAGTGCTGTGTTCGTTGTGCCTCCCTCATGAAGCCGCAAGCAGGGCTTCCCACAGGGGCTGCGCTCCATCTGCCATTCTGCTTGGCCCCTATCACTCCCACGGTGCTTTCCGTTTCCTTCCACCCACCCCTGCAGCCTCCGGTCAGGCACCCTCCCCCACCGGGTCTGGGCACCCTTTCATGAGTGCCTCTACTTTAATAAAATTTATGATTACTCTTTCTACTCTAGTAAACTCTAGGTTTCTTGAAGGCAAAAATGGGATTCATTGTTCTTTTCATCCCAACCTATAAGGCAAGTGGCTAACCCAGAGCAGGGACTGTAAAATATTTGTTGAATGAATGAATAAATGGTGTTTGGGCAGGTGGCCTCTAAAGTAGGAAGGAAGGAAATAGGAGCTCATGCTTTCCGAGTGTTCAGTACCTACTAGTCTCCAGGCCGGGCCCTGTATGCACGTCTCATTTAATTCTCACGGCACTGGCATCCCACTTTTCAGAAAGATTCTAGTTTTCTCCAGAGAGCAAGTGGTGGGGTCAGTATTTGAACTTGAGTCAGTACAGCCTTAAGTACTTGGTTTTCCTGCAACATAATGTAAAGATAGAAACAGAGCTTTCCCTGATCTTCCAGGGATCCTGGGGAGTCAGGAACCACAGACACTTGCTTTCCTCCAGTAGCTGCCCCACAAGCAGCACGCTCATGCTCATTCCCACTCCTGGGCTTTCACGTGCTGACCTAGAGGATGCCCCTCCTCCTCTCTCCCTGTTTCTTCAGACTCAGGTCTAGAACCACTTTCTCCAGGGATGTTTCTGTGATTAACCCCACTCCCTTGGGTATCTGGGGAGGTGGTAGTCGTTTCTGGAGCGTGTGCTTTGAGCATCTCTTTATTCTGCCTCTGTCAGGCCTGGTGGCATTCGCTGACCTTCTGTATGGCCTCAAGCGTGCCCTGTGGGGCCTGCCATATTGGGTTTGGCTCCTGTGCATGCATGTCCATCCGGAACATTCAGAAGGGCTGGGCTATTGCCTGCTTGTGGAACCTGTGTCTCAGGAGAGAGTGTCAAATAGACCCCACCTCCTGGGAAGAGCCCCAGAGCTGCTGGGCCATCTCCTTCCCCTCCTTCAAATCTTTGCTCAAAAGTCACCTCTAAGGTTCAAAGTCAATGCTGTTGGGCCCCGCTTAGGTGCCCTGCAGGCCCAGGTGCCCCCAGCTCCAGATGCTCCCAGCCCCAGCTGCTGTGAGTGTTGGCTGCTAAGGCTCATAGTTACCTTTTCTCTAGAGAACTGCCCTTGGCCAATGGGAGCTGTTTTAATGGGAAGATGACACCTCTCCACCAAGGGGCAGCTCACAGCCAGTGAGATTGACCTGGGGATGGATAAGACTATGTACCTTGCCTCTAGGTGGCGTAATTCTGTGAGGCTCGTCTTGCTCCAGGGCCCCCCTGAGGGGGGCCAGGCTGAGGCC
>NW_006442491.1:15680086-15694653 GCF_000325575.1 Pteropus alecto | reverse complement strand
CCCATTAAGGTGCCTCCTGAGAACCTTCTTCAGCCCACAAGAGAGAACTCCCATCTCAGGCTCTGCATCTAGGGACCTGACCCAAGTCACTCTTTGTGTGGATGTGTCTTCAAGCCTTTTGCTCAGTCCCCAACCTACAATCTATGGGTTATGCCTTGGTCACTGTGTCAACTCTTCTGTCCACTGCCAGGAAAGGCAGGGAACAAGTGTGCACTTCGTGTCCACTTCTCCCCACTTGATGGGCAGGCTGGAGTGGGTCAGTGGCCGAATTTACTTGCCGATGAAGAGAGGCAGTAAGGGTACTAGAAGTAGGTGGTTGCACATACAACTCTTGCTTGCTTCTCTCTGCTCCTTGACCTTGTTCCTTATGTGCATCTCCATCAAGCTCATTCCCACCTGCCTTCCTCCATTTCCTAAATTGGGGCGTCTCTGTCAGGAGTCTAACCTAATGTCTGGGAGGGCCGATATTACCTGATCCTGTATCAGTAGGTGAGCCCACTCTCTAGTTTGGGTCATTCTGGCCCACACATTGTTGGGGAAACTCAGGCAGCAGTTATGAGGGTGGTATTAGCAGCCTGATCATCATAAGTCAGTCCCCTTTCCTAAGGAACAGGAATGGCCAGGCCTCGGAGTTGCTGCTTAGATGCCAGTTAAGGCTGGCAGTGACTAATGTGACCAAGCCTTGCTGAGGAGTGACAGCTCTGAAGCCAAGGGGCGGACTGTGTGATTAATAGTACGTTTTGGGCCTCAACAGAAGGGAACTTGTTTTTCCTTGGCAGAATGTCAGAATTCACGGCCAGCCTTGCTCATAACTTGCAGTCAACCATGAAATATCAGGCTGCACCCTAGTCTTCCCCTTTACCCACCTGCTCCATCACTAGTGGGGGGTGGGGAGGTGAGGTGCAGCTCCTAGAGCCACAGAAGCTGCCTGGCAGGGAGATGAATCACAGACCTGTTCCAAGTTCTATACTGGGCCCTACCCATTTCCCATCAACTCTTTTTCCTCCCCTTCTCTCTTCTCTCTTTTTTCACTTTCCTTCTTCTCTCCTTTCCTTCTACTCTTTGTTGTCATGTATTAATTCATTATTTTCTGATCTGCAGCCTTGGTGTGGCCATGCCCCAAGCTCTGAGTGCCCAAGGCTGAAGACTCTGCCAAATGGTCCTTGTGCTCAGCCAAACTGGACCCTGATCCAAACTTGAGCTTCTTAGCTCTGGGGCTGCACTGACAAATGGCTCACAGGTCTGAGTATATCAGTGCTTAAGCCAGAGGAGAGAAGGTCCCCAGACAGTGGTCACTCTATCTGGGAGTCCCAGCACCGAGCTGCCAGGCATTATCTATGAGACCCCAATGCCAGCTCTTAGGGGCCCAGGATCCTGTCCTGCTGGGTCACCACCCACAAAGCAAGGGCAGGCAAATCCTTTAGCACTCATAGGAGACATTTTTTGGTGGGCATAGAGCTCATGAAACAGGGTGAGGTAGGGTTCATGAGGGGCCAGAGATGGGCTCAGAAACTCAGAGACTTTTCCTTGAGGGGTGGGCTCAAGGGTTCTGGGGGTCTTCTGGTGTCCGTGAGAGAACTGGATCACATAGGAAGTGGCCCTGTCCCATGGCAATGCTCAAGACCCCACTGTGGCCAGTATCTGGGACATAAGGGAACATGAATCTGAGCCTGGGGGATGAGTGCAGGGGCTGAGGGGTCTAGTGAAAATTTAAAGCTTAAAACATGGCTGCTGACTTCTGGTCGAGATGGTAGGTAATTGCTATACTTGCTTCCTCCCACAACCACATCAAAATTTCAACTAAATTACAGAACAACCATCATTGAGAACTGCCTGAAGACTAGCTGAACAGAAGTCTTATAACTAAAGATATATAGAAAAAGTCACGTCGAGATTTGTTGAAGAGGCAGAGGTATGGAATGGGTTGGTCCCATGTTCATGTGTGGCAGTTAAAAATGAGGAGGGCTATCTCAGCTGTGGAGGTCCTCTCTGAGGAGCAAGGGGTCCTGGCCTACACTAGGCTTCCCAGTCTGGATCACCAGTGCTGGGAAAAGAAGCCCCCATAACTTCTGGCTGTAAAAACCAGCGAGGATTGTGGCTGAGGGGGATTCTATCTGGGTGACACGGAAGCCTGCCAGAGTCCCAGGCATTTATCTTAAAGGGCCTGTGCATGGACTTACTTGCTGATGAACTCACTAGCCCTGAGCTCCAGTGCTGGAGGAGCAGCTTGAAAAAGCACCAGGGACATACAGGGAGGAGCTGAATTGTTTGGCTTCAGGATGAGGACTGGAGGGGCAACTTTCTTCCAGACAGAATTGCTGGCAGAAGCCATTGTTTCTTTATTGAACCCTAGCCTGCAGGCAGGCATCGTACCTGAGTCTATCAACCTGGCTAACACCGTTCACTCTGCCCTGGTGATTCCCTGAGACCCTGCCCCAGCCAAGCTGCTTCCAGTGGTTTTTACATACAAAAGGCCTGTCTTGGCTCATACTGCGGGCTTTCCTAAAATCCCTCAAAGGTTCACAAACCCCAAACTAGCAGCATCTGGCCTCCTACTAAGTGGTCCCAAGCCTGGCACTAGTGGCGTGTGGCCTTGGTTCGCAGCGCAGCCTTTCCAGTTACCACTAAGCCCAGCACAAGTGGCAACCATCTGCAGGTCACTTTGTAGCTCATTCCAAGTGTCCCTGGCAGGGCAGAGGAAGATGACCTTGGCCTGCACCAGAGCCCCCCTCCTGAGAGGCCCCAGAACCAACACAGCCAGTGGCTTCAGACCACACCTGAGCACCACCCAATCACCTCTGCAGATGACTCACCCAAAGGGTTGACTCAGCAGGTGCCAGAGCCCTGCTAAAGCAAATCCTGCTCCATAGGGTCAGCCCCTGAACAACAGCTCCTCCACTATAGTCATGGCCAGTGCTCACAACCATTCAGCCTGAGGATCAGTTCTGCCCACTGATGTGCCAATAGCAATCAAAGCTCTACTACAACAGGAGGGCACACACACAAAGGACACACCTGGAGCACCTGGCTCTGGATCAGAGAGTCTGTGCCGCTGGGCCCCACAGGTCACCTACTACATAAGGCTACTCTACCAAGACTAGGAGACATAGCAGCTCTAAGTACTTAATACATAGAAACAAACACAGGGAGTCAGCCAAAATGAGAAGACAAAGAAACATGTCCCAAATGAAAGAACAGAACAAAGCTCCATAAAAAGAACTAACAAAATGGGGATAAGTAATCTACCAGACGTAGAGTGATTTCATTGAGAACTTCAACAAAGAGATAGGAAACATAAAAATGGAAACAAAAACATAAAAAGAACCCGTCAGAAATTAAAAACACAATAACTGAAATGAAGAATATATTACAGGGAATCGACAGTAGATTCGATGAAGCAGATGTTCAAATCAGTGATTTCGAAGATAAGGTAGCAGAAAACATCTAATCAGAATGGCAAAAAGAAAAAAGAATTTAAAAAAATGAAGATAACTTAAGAGGCCTCCGGGACATCAAGCATACCAACATTCGCATTATTGGGGTACCAGAAGAAGAGAGAGCAAGAAATTGAAAGCCTATTTGAAGAAATAATGATGAAAAACTTCCCTAACCTGGCAAAGGAAATAAATATACAACCCTAGGAAGCACAGAGAGTCCCAAACAAGATGAATCCAAAAAGGTCCACACCAAGACGCATCATAATTAAAATGCTAAAGGTTAAAGACAAAGAGAGAATCTTAAAAGTGGCAAAAGAAAAGCAGTTATCTAAAGGGAGGTCCCATAAGACTGTCAGCTAATTCCTTGGCAGAAACTGCAGGCCAGAAAGGATTGCACGAAATATTCAAAGTGATGAAAAGCAAGGACCTACAACTGAGCTCACTTTACCAGCAAAGCCATCATGTAGAATTGAAGGACAGATAAAGAACTTCCCAGACAAGAAAAAGCTAAAGGAGTTCACATCATCAAACTAGTATTACAAAAAATGTTAAAGAAACTTCTTTAAGAAGAAGGAGGTAAAAAGATAAAAATATGAGTAATAAAATGGCAATAACTGCATACCTATCAATTATTATTTTACAATGTATGGATTAAATGTTCCAATGAAAAGACGTAGGGTGGCTGAATGGATAAGAGAACAAGAATATGACCCACTTTGGATCAAAAGACACATACGAACTGAAAGTAAAAGGATGGAAAAGATATTTCATAAAAATAAAGCTGAAAAAAAAAAAAGGTGGAGTAGCAATACTTATATCAGACAAAATAGACTCTAAAACGAAGGCTATAACAAGAGACAAAGAAGGACCCAGCAATTCCACTTCTGGGTATTTATCTGAAGAAACCCAAACACGAATTCAAAAAGGCCCATGAATCTCACTTCTGGGTATTTATCTGAAGAAACCCAAACACTAATTCAAAAAGGCCCAGGAATCTCTATATTCATTGCCACATTATTTGCAATAGCCAAGATATGGAAGAAACCCAAGTGTCTGTCAATAGAGAACTGGATAAAGAAGATGTGGCGCATATATACAATGGTATATTACGCGGCCATAAAAAAGAATGAAATCTTGCCATCTGCAACAACGTGGATAGACCTAGAGGGTATTGTACTAAGGGAAATTAGTCAGACAGAGAAAGTCAAATACCATATGATTTCACTTATACGTGGAATCTGAAAAACAAAATAAACAAACCAAACAGAAACAGACTCACAGATACAGAAAACATTTTGATAGTTCCAGGTGGGAGGGGGTTGGAGGGATGGATAAAAAAGGTGAAGGGATTAAGAAGTACAAATTGGCAATTATAGAACAGTCATGGGGATGTAAAATATAACATAGGGAATATAGTCAATAATATTGTAATAACTACGTATGGTGTCAGGTGGGTATTAGAATTATTGGGGTGATCACTTCATAAGTAATATAGTGTCTAATCACTATGTTGTACACATGAACTGTAATTGAAAAATAAAAAATTAATAAAAACAAACATTGCTGTCAACTGACCTGAAGCCTGGCCTCCACCTGACCTTTGACCCTGGCATGAAGTAACAAGGACTCTGGAGCCAGAGTACTTGGGTTCTAATTCCAGCTCTAAAATTTAGGATTAAGAGTAATATTGAATTAAAAAAAAAAAGGTAAGTAGTAAGGGATATTCTTGCAAGTAGGTAAAAAGGAGAAAAGATTATAGTGAGAAGATAGGGAGGGGATGAGGGCGAAGGGGCCACAAGATTGAGGGTGAATTACTTTTACAGGAAGCTCAGGACATAACTACTTGCTGTGTGTGTGGGCAGAGGACAAGTGGAAGACAGGGATGGTTGACCAGTAACTGATAGAGTGAGATCCCTTAGGAAAAAAGAGGGGTTAAGAGAGTTTCAGAGCCAACAGGGAACATGCAGGACTTCTGGAGACACACTGAGGCTTCTGGAGGAAGAAGCTTGACTATGGAAAATGTGATTTTTCTTTAGCAAGTGCTCAGCTAGATACTGGTTTGCCATGGCTTACAAGAGCTGATTGTTAAAATTTCAGAAACTTTGCAAGCGGATTCATGTCTCTTTGGTAGCTTGAAGTTGATCACAGTGGAAATAATTACACCAGTGGAAATGGGCAGGTGCTATACATTAGCCAACTGTTAAACATTTACCAGTACACCACTGTATTCCACATAAACGAATGCTGGATTCAGGATTTGGGGCTCACAGAAGTAGGTGGAGGCAAGAGAATTCAAGATGGTGAGATCGGGTAAAGTGATGGATCATGGTAGTAGCTGGGAAGGGAGGCCTAACTGACCAGAGGGCAAGGTGAGGGCAGGGAGGTGAAGGCTTGGTCAAGGTTGGGGTGAATGAGCAGGTGTCATGGGAGCCAATGAGTAGATGGACTCAGGTGGCAGAGATTCATTGAGGATTTGGGAGGAGTTAGATCAAGGTAGGCCAGGTTATGGCCCTGGGAAGAAAGGATAAGCGCATTGAGGATTTGGGAGGAGTTAGATCAAGGTAGGCATAAGGGCCAGGTTATGACCCTGGGAAGAAAGGATAAGCAGGAAGTCACTGTAGTCTTCAGGCCAGGGTCTCTGCATGGGTCACCTCGGTACAGTGGAGTCACACTGATGACCAGGGTAGGGATGAGAGTGGAGAAGAAAGCATGTGACCCCAACACTCAAGTCTTTCATGAGTGATTCAGAGTGATGAACAGTTCATCAGTCATTTGAGACTAACCTATCAGCATGGGTTGGCCACAGGACAAGACCCTCAGGGGAGGAGAGATCTGTGCCCAAGGACTGAAGTCCACCCCCATCAGTGATGTATTTTTCTTATGAAAAAAAAAGTATTTTCTAGCTCTCACTGAGTTGGTGATCAACCAGTATCAATGAATAGCTAAGAGCTCAGATGTGGTCTTTAAATGATCATTTTTTTACTAAAAAGAGACTAGGGCTCTTTAGAGAAATGGCTGCTGCCAGGTCCAGGCAAAAAAAACCCAAAAAACCCAAAAAACCAAAAAAACATGCTGAGCCTGCAATGTCTCATCAGACCAGAAAGTGAGGAAGTGGTCAAGACTCCAGGTTGTGCCAAAGGTCTCAGGAGCCAGTTTGAAAGGGCAACTAATGGCCAACCCCAAAACAGTGATGTTTGTAATATGTGACAAATTTAAAAATTACTTCGTCATGGTACTAAAAAAATCTACTGGTCCTCTTTGTAGAGAATGTTAGAGAATTGACTCTTCTGATATAGGGGAGCACTGAGTAGCTCTTCTGCTCTTCTCATACAGACTCTATTTCAAGTAACCAAACAGCTAATGGTGAATTCTTTTTAGAATTTTAGCAAACAAATGTAGAAGGAATGACAGAATTTGGATATCGCACTTTAAGTCCCAGTGACATAATGAGTCCAGGCCATGGTTAATGGCTGCTAATACCAGTGGGTGAAAGGTTGATGGGACACTTTACAATGGATGGATCAGACTGATGGCACCCTAGCCCCTGATCGATCTTAACATAATGAAAGGGAATTCTTGCCCAAAACACCGAATCTGAATCTGATTAAGCCAGTTTACAGAAAGTGTAGAGAACCGAGGGACACATAACATGGCACTATGGAGATGCAAACTCCAGGCTGTGGGCTATTCCTTGGGACAAACAATCTAATTTCCTCACCAAATAAATTGAAAGGGAAAAGGTGAGGGGAGGAGAATCTTATCAAAGAGACCTGGGAGGCAAATCGACCACATGCAATATATGCACCTTTTTTGGATCCTGAGTCAAACAAACTAAAAATTTAAGAGGCAATAGGCAACTTTTGAAGACTGGGTAGATATTTGATGATATTAAACAATTATTTTATACATTTAATGAATTGTGGTTATTTTTAAAAAAGTTCTTATCTTTTAGAAATACATATTGAAGAAATACATATTGGTATGATGTCTGGATTTTCTTCGAAATAATCCACAGTAGTGGAAAAGTGGGTGGGAGTTGGGATGAACCAAGAGTGGCCTTGGATTGATGCTTATTGAAGCTGGGTCACGGGTACCCAGGTGTCATCGTACTGCTCTATCTACTTACGTATGTGTTTGAAACTAACCATGATAAAAAAAAAATCCCAACCCTAGTTCATTGCATGTTCGTGGTAATCACTCGATAAATGTTAGCTGTTACATTTAAAAATTTTTTTAGGTTACATAAATGGGGGGCCACCCCAATACATCACTAATAAGGATGGTTGGTTTTACATAGAGGGCTATTATGCTAAGTGAAATAAGCCAGTCACAGAAGGACTGCATGATTCCACTTCTATGAGGTATCTAAAATACAAGCATACCTCAGAGATTTTGCAGATTTGGTTCCAGACCACTGCAATAAAGCAGTATCGCAAGAAAGCAAGTCATGATCTTTTTGCTGGTGGAGGGTCTTGCCTTCGAACTGTAAAAAAATGCATCATCTGTGAAGCACCGATAAAGTGAAGTGCAATAAAATGAAGTATGCCTGTGGTCAAAGTCATAGACTCTAAGAGAGGCTGGGGGGAGGGAGAAGTGGGGAGTTGCTAATCAACAGGCATAAAGTTTCATCTAAACAAAAGGAATAAGTTCTAGAGATCTGCTATACCACATTGTATAATGACAAAATTGTATTGTACACTTAAAGATTTGGTAATAGAGTAGATCTCATGTTAAATGTTCTTATCACAATAAAAAAAAAAAGAGGACTGTGCTTTGCCACCCAGACCCTTGGCATGGCAGGATGTGAAGAGGCCATGGGTTCTGCCACTTCCTCCCTCTGTGCACATTGACTGAGCACCTACTATGTGCCAGGTGCCACAAAGGCACAGATAGGGGACATAATGCCAGCTCCTCCTTCAAGCTTTTGGGCCAGAGGACAGAACTACCATTATTGAAGACCTGGTCTCTTTTCCCTGCATCTGTAGACCCCCTCATGAGACCCCCGCATGACCTCAGGAGCCTGTGGAGATGGGTCCTTTGGCACTTGGCCAACACTCTCAGATGCACACACCAGCTGCCAGAGTACTTTCCAATCTGGACACCAACTCCTCAGCATGGCTCACAGCCTTCTCCTGCCTCTTCCTGCTTTCTCTCTCTTCATTAAGACATAAGATACCGACAGTCAAGTTTATAAAGTGCATATAGTTTAAGAGTGCAGACTGATGACTTTACATGTGAATACACCAATGCAGTCACTGCCCTGATCAAAACATAGGACATTCCTAGCCCTTTAGAAGGTTTCTTTGCACTCTCTTCTAGTTAATATCACCCCTCCCCACCCATACACTCTCACACGTAACCACCATCCTGATTTTTATCACTATTTGCCTGTTTTTAAACTTCATAAACATAGAATCATACAGTGTGTAAGCATTTAATTTCTGGGTGTGAGGGGACCCTTGCACTAAGTGTCTGGGGCAGAGGCTTTAATCAAGCGCACTTCCAGACGGCCCCATCTGGGCCATATTCCCTTTCTCTAGAGTCTCCGTGTAGGCAGAAGGCCCTAACTGTTGTCCCTCCTTATACTACTCTGTAAGTTGGGCTAAAGAAGCCTTGTAAGGAGGGATCTTTACATAATGTCCTGTGATTTCCCCAGGCACCCAGTCTTGCTACAGCTTGCTGGAATGAGGGCAGGGGTACATATTTGTCATGGGCAGGGCTGCCAAGAGCCCCTCCTCCAAAGGCCCCAAGGATTGGTGACCATATACTCTATCATCCAGACTAAAATATCTTTGAGAGTAAAAAGGGCACTAGTAATCACTCAGGTCAAGAGGCAAAATCAGGACTGTTCTGGGCAAACGGATGTTTGGTCAGTAAGCGTAGAGCAGACAGCACAGCTGGACCATCAGCACAAAATGCCAGGCAGGTGGGCACCCTCTCAAGAGGGTAAGTGCTGCTTCTCACGTCCTTATGCCTTCCCTGAGTTTGCTGTCTGGAATCTCAGTGTAGGACAAGTGATGTCTCAAGTTCTTTGAGCTGACCCTCTGCCTGCCTGCGACATGCCCTGCAGTTGCTCCTCCTGGGGAAAGGAGGGCAGCTAGAGGTGTGGGGGATGACCTCAGCCCCTCTCCAGGCCCCTCAGGATTTTAGGTGCCTGGTGTCTGTGTTCCATTCTTTTCTGGCCATTGACCTGGGCTCCCAGAGTCCTCATGGTTCAGGACACCCCATCTTTGTCTCTTTCTGTTGCTACTCTGGCCTGACCCACAGCACTTCAGGTTTATAGATGGCAGTCCAAGGCCTCCTGTGCCAAGGTCCCTCTGGGACCCTGGGTTCCCTTCTTCAGGTTCTCAATGCCCTCTGGGCACTTGGGGCCATTCATTGGCTATGTCACTGCTGTAGCTGTGGCTGCAGCTTCCACTCGGCTTTGTGTGTGGAGGTGTGGGTAAGGGGCATTCCGGGCCTGCTTGACAACCCCTGGGTTGTAGCCCTACTGGGTGCCGTCATTTCCATGGTGTATGGCCCTTGCTGGCACCCAATGCTCTTTCGCAATCCCTCCATCTCTGCTGCTCCTCACACCTGGCATGGGGACCAGGGCCTGGAAGCAGAGAGATGCCATTCCTGGCTGCTCCCTTCTCTGTCCCCTTCCGATTCCTTCAAACTGGGAACCCCCCAGGGCTCCATCCTCAGCTCCTTTCTTCTCTTTGTCCCTCCATCCTCTTTCTGGGAAAACTGTGCTCCACACTCCTGCTTCTGTAACCATTTCCACCCTTGGCCCCCTTATCTAAGTTCCAAATGCCCTCCATCTCTCACCATATGCCAGCCCTCGGTATGCCACATTCTCCCCTAAAATCTTCTGCTTAGAATGTTTCCTGTTCTTTCAAAGGTACTTTCCTTCTCCCAACCCTGGGCCCAGTGCTGGGGGGTGGTGTCAGGACCTCTTGGGCCTCTCTCTCTCCTGCACAGTCCTTAAGCCACTCCTGCCCCCACCTCAGGCTCTGTCCTCTTGTTCTCTCTGCTGACCTGCCCTCCAGATCACATCATGATGATTGGAATATTCTGTTTCTCTGCTTGAACTCTGTCCTATTTGCTCACTGTTGCCAGATTCCACTTAATTCAGCTCCACCGGTGGCCCTGGGCTCTGTGCTGGAGCTTGGGGAGGTGCCCTGGGAGTCTGGGCACAGCACAGACTGGTAGGAAGGAGGAGATAAGGATACCTCCCCCCAGCCTCCATCCCGGGTCCCCATGCCTGGTGCGAGGAGCAGCAGAGATGGAGGGATTGAGAGAGAGCAGTGTGCGCCAGCCAGGGGCAAAGGCCATGGAAATTTAGGGATGACTTCCTGGAAAGGGGGGACATGTGATCTAGACCTCAGAAAACAGTAGCCTTTCGCAGTGTTGATTGTTAATTGCCAAATTAGATCCCCCCTCGCCCCCGCACCCCCTGCCGCCCCCGACACTCAGCAGGAGGCCGCATCAACATACTGTGGAACACTCTCAAGCAGAATACTATACTGCTGCTAAAACGAACCGGCATGGATAAATCTCAGCGATATAATGTTGGGTATAAAGTCAAACTGAAGACTGGTACGCAAGTCATGGTGCGATTTACATAAATCCTAAAGACACACAACACAAAACTTTATATTATCATGGATATACATGTTTTCGGTAACAGTATAAACATGTATGGGAGTGATAAACACCAGATTTACCTCTGGTGGGGGGGGCAAAAGAAGAAAGGACAGGAGGAGGGAACTTAGTTGTTGTGGCTGTGTTGTATTTCTTTGAAAACAGAGAGAGAGGAAGGGATCTGAGGCAACTATGGCAAAATGTGTGTATCTGTTCAACAAGGGTGATTGCCTTTACACAGGCACTTGCTATATTATTTTCTCCTTATCTGTCCATTATCCTGTAACTAGAAATTTTAAAAGAAGTAAAAAGGCCATAGCAGGGAGGTGGCATTCTACACACAGGCTGATCATTCCCTAAAGTAGCTGGTGTGAATCGAGGGGCAGGCGGGGAATGAGGGCATCTGGGACAGGGCAGTGCTGGGCAAGGCTGGAGCAAGGGTCGGCTGGCAGGGCGAGGAGCCTAGGTGGTGGGCTTGGGGGCTTCTAAATATTGGGTGGGTGTGCTTCTAAAGGGGGGCGCAATGACTTTCTCCTGCCTGCCTTCTTCCTTCCCCCTACGCCCTCTATTCTCTCTTCTCCCTCTATCCCTCTCCCTACCCCAACAACCTTTGGTTGGGTGCTTTACAAGTTGGTGATTTATGCATTCCTTATCTCGTATTGAGCATTTACTACAAAAGCAACAGCTCACACAGCACTCACCACATGCCACAGTTAAAGTCACACATAATATCTCACTGATGTCTCACCACATCCCTATAATAGGTCAGCATTATAACCATCACCACCATTCCTATATCATAGATGAGGAAACAGAGACACAGAGGGGTTCTGAGATTTGCCAGAAGTTACACAGTTAGTAGAGGGTGGAGCTGGGATTCAAACCCAGGCTACCTGGTGCCAGAGACAGTGGTCCTTGTTGCTGTGCTCTATTGCTCCTCATATGCTAGGTACTGTGCTAGGTGCTGTGGATTCAGTGACAACACATCCACCACAGCCCTGCCCTTGCAGAGCCTCTGGGCCAGTGGGGGAAATTCAGACACCAAACCAAGATACTACTGTAGCTAAGGAGCTAGTAAAAGAGTGAACCTGTGTCTTGAGGAAGAAAATGCAGAGAAGGACACACTGAGGATGAGGCATCTGGGAAGGCCTCTCTGAAGAGAGGACATTTATACCAAGACCTAAACAATGGGGAGTTAGCCAGGAGGGGCTGAAGAGGGCAGGACAGACAGAGAGAAGAGCAAATGCAAGGACATGAGCACTGGGTGTGGACAAGGAAGTGGAAGGTCAGAGGGGCCAGAGTATGAAGTGAGCAAAAGGCAGAGCTGCCAAGCAATGGGGCTGGAGGGGAGATAGCCCGTCATTCAGGGCCTCCCTTACAGGAGCGGGATCACATCTGGGTTTGCCCACACTGTCCTGGTTCATGCCTGTGGTTCTAGCATAAATCTTCCTAGTGTCTCATTTTGGTTTGGACAATAATAAATCTGAAGGTCACCCTCTCACAGGTCATGGTGGAGAGTTAGATTTTGTTCCCAGGGCAGTGGGAAAGCATTGAGGAGTTTTCGTAGAGCGTGACACTCTATAATGTATAAAAGTCAATCTGGTTGCTATGTGGAGAGGGCCTGCAGGGGAGCAGGAGGGAAGCCATTGTCCCTTTTCCGACTCAGCTGCAGAGTGTGGAAGGATAAGCCTGGGAAAGGCAGGGAAGATCCTGGCTTGGGCCTGCTGAGGTTGCAGCCATTGGGGGAGTGACTCAGGCAAATGCATCCTCAGAAATGCTGTTCCCCTTCTCCTTCCTGTGCTGACCGGCCTCAACGCTTCCAGTAGGGACCTCAGGTGTGGGAGGAAGCCCTTGAGAACAGCTGTCCACCCCTCAGGACTGCAGGGACCCTTGTGGAAGAAACAGGAGAGTCCTCTGGAAGTGCTCAAGGGCTCAGTAAATTTAAAAAATGGCGACGAACAACATTAACTTTACACTTCGTAGTTTGCCTTTTTCCCTTTCCTTCTCACCCTCACGTAGCCCTCTCCCTTCCACTCCAAGAGGAGACTGCAGAAGTGAGAGCCCAGCTGGGGAGGGTATCTGAGTGGGCCCAGTTTCCAAACTGAATGAGTGCTGGGAGAAAGCAGGTGGCTTCTGGTGCCTGCTTATGTACATGTCGGCCAGCGTTTGCTGCTCATGAATGAGTGTAGGTCCACGCTGTGTACCACCTCTGGCGGTTGGCATGTACATCCGGGGGCAGGGTGATGGTGATGCTTAATATGTAGAGGCACACATACACTTGACCACATACTGTGCACAGACGCCTCCACAGATTTCCACGGACCTTTGATATTTAGGGGGATCAGGAGTGAAAAATAAGCCCAGAGCTTTGTAATGGCAATGAAAAGAGGGAGAAGGCCAGAAAAGTTAAAAGCCTGTAAAATAAACCCTGCAAACACGAGGAGCCTCTTGTTTGTCCCCCACAAAGCGGCGCGTGCAGCAGCCTAAGAGACCAGGGAGGTTACTAAGTCTGCCTTCCATGTGGTGAACTTAGTCACCTGGCAGGACTATCCGAGCCTGGGTGCCAGGAAGGCGCAGCCACAGGCTCAGGGAGGAAGGGAAGGGGCTTGTGGGAGAGGGTCACTCACCTAGCGGCAGAACGAAGAAGAAGGGGAACCAGCAGAGCACAAAGACGCCCACGACGATGGCCAGTGTCTTGGCTGCCTTCTTCTCGCGGGAGAACTTGAGCAGGCGCACAGACAGCGAACTACGGAAAGTGTGGCCCTTGGTGCTGCGCATACCCCCGTGTGTCCCGTCTGCGCCCGAGGTGGCGCCGCGACAGTGGATGCGTAGCACCACCTCGGAGGCCTTGCCCCGCTCACGCTTAACTCCCGCCTCAAGGCTGCGCGTGGTGCTGCGCGCTACCACGTACACACGGCAGTACATGACCACGATGACGGCCATGGGCAGGTAGAAGGAGCACACGGAGGAGAAGACGGCGTAGCCTGCCTCCTCGGTGATGCTGCAGAAGCGCTCATCGGGGGGCACCGGCTCCTTCCAGCCCAGAAGCGGCCCCACGGACACCACCAGGGCTACGGCCCAGAGCAGCGCCAGGATGGCGGCCGCTTTGCGCTCGGTCATGATGGCGGGGTACTTGAGGGAGTGGCGCACGCCCACGTAGCGGTCCACGGAGATGGTGCAGAGGCTGAGGATGGAGGCCGTGCAGCACAGCACGTCCACGGCGGCCCACACGTCGCAGAAGGCCCGGCCGAAGGCCCAGAAGCCCAGAACCTCCATGGTGGCCGAGAAGGGCAGCACCGTGGTGCTCAGCAGCAGGTCGGCCACGGCCAGGTTCACAATGAAATAGTTGGTGACCGTCTGCAGGTGGCGGTTGCAGGCCACAGAGAGGATGACAAGCAGGTTGCCCGCCACGGCTATGAGGATGAAGGCAGCCAGGAAGACGCCCACGCCCACACCCTGCGCGCTCACCACCAGACCCCCGACGGCCGCCGTGCCGTTCACCTC
>NW_006442491.1:15676326-15679193 GCF_000325575.1 Pteropus alecto | reverse complement strand
TCCCCGCCGCCTCCCTCTCCCCTCCCGGGCCCCCGCCTCCTTTCCCCTTAGCTGAGTCCCCCTTCCTCCCGCCCTTCTCCAGCCTTTCGGTCACTTGCTGGTGCCCTTGGGTGCTCGGAGCGTAGAAGGCGCGACTCCTGGGTCCCCAGGCTCCCGGCTCCGGCCGCCAGAGAGCAGCAAGCGTCCGGGATCTGCGGACTGCGGACTGGACCGCGTAGTGCCGCGGCGGGTTCCCTCCCGGGACTGCCTGAATGGATCTGTCGCACCTCTTCATTTTCTCGGGCCACTGGCCGGGGTGGGGGTGTCTCAAACACCTCTGTCCAGTGCGGTGGCATGGAGAGAGCCCCTGAAGAGGTCAGATGACTGTGCTCGCTTAGAATGGGCAAAGGAACCAGACTACATAGTGACAGCCCTTGGACCCTGCCCACAACATATCAGTTCGCATATACCGACTTCTGCACTGTTACTTTACTCCATATGAGACGTCGGAATAAAACTTCCTTGTCACACTAAATAAGTGGCTTCGTTCTGGGGAGGGAGGGTTTAAGTGCTGGAGGGTGGGAAAGGCCACTTGGCAAGATGGTTGCAGGGAGAGCAGTCTGGCTCCAAATCTAGGCTCCACCCCGTGTCAGCTGTTTGACATCTTTGTGCCTCAGTTCCTCATCTGTAAAATAAGGGTGAGAATAGTGTCTACTTAATGGCATCAAGTTTAAATGAGTTAATATGTGTTAAGGCCCCAGAGCAGTGCCTGCATTTGTTAGCTGAGTGGGGTTTGACAGGGCAAGATTTGAACAAGGAGGACAGAGGGCAAAAGGGGTGTGGAGCTGGTATGAACAGTGGATCCAGGCGGAGGGGAGATTATGAGGAGTGACTTGCTGACTAGGTAGGACTGGGTAGGGAGAAACAAAAGGAGATCATTCATTTGACCAAAATAAAAATACCAACTAGGCTGCTGTCATGTGGCAGGCACAGTGCTGGACACTCTGGGTGGCGGGGGAAGGGGACATTGCAGGGAGGATAGCACCACCATGTACCTGTAGGATGGGGAAGGCTTCATGTCAGGGAGATTAAAGCCTGTTTGGAGAGGTGTCTGGGAGGGAGTAGAGAACTCAAGGCCTTGGTGTCCACTGGCTGTGGATGACATAGGGGCAGGGTGTCTGTGAGTCCTAGATGAAAAGGCATTTTGGAGAAAAAGCAGAAAATAGGTGAAATTTTGAGAGATGGGTAACCCCCTCCCTCAGACACCCTCTTCCCCAGCCCAGGAAACTAAAGCTATTATAGTCATACCTTAGAAAGAGCTCTTCCAAGGCCCTCCCTCGGCTTCCCCAAATCTTTCATCTTTTGCTTGGTTGAGTCTTTGATAATTTACCATAGAGAGTTGAAATTAAAGCAAGGTGAGTCCCGGAGACCCTGCTGGCCCTTGGGTTCTTTGTGATCCAGAGGCATGGCTTCTATTTAAGATGGAAAACTAAGCACCTGTGTTTACCTCCCCTCCCTCCTAGAACCCCTTTTAGAGTGAGAGTAAAGAAAAAGGAAAGGTCCATCCTAGAACTGAGAAGTAAACTCCTATGCTGATAAACTTGGACTCTAGCCTCTAAAGAGGAGGCTTGAAGGAACATTACAAGAGATCATGAGGTGTTTGAAGAGAGCTGGATCTATTTCTCTCTGGTGAAGATGGAGCAGGTGGTTGTCACTTTGAGTCAGAATGCTGCATGAGAAAGAATACTGACATAGAAGGTGTTCCTGACAGATATCCTGTTTGCAGGGATGAGCCAGTCAACCCCCAGTCCCCTCCCACCTTACCAAAGCCTGGGCAACCTTCATTATTCGTTCGACACAAGTTAACTAAGTAGCAGCTATATGCCAGGAACTGTTCCTGGCACTGGAGATATGATGTTGAAAAAAGCCAAGTCCCTGCCATCCTGGGGCTCACATTCAAATGGCAGGAAGTGCTGCCCAGAAGAGTTAGGAAGAGAGCTTTTCCATTGCTATGAATAAAAGTTTTCTCTGGGTTTGATATCTGGATCCTGGAGATTCTCTTCAGTTAAACCTTCAAAGGAAATCCAAATCCAATTTTTTTAATGTATCTCTCCACCTCAGAATTGCAGTTGAAGCTGAAGAAGTTCAAAATCATGCATGTCATTGGCAGACATGGCTAAAGCTGCCATTTCCTGGGATTAGTCCTTGTGAAGAACATGAACTTCCATTCTATTTTTCAGCTGCAAAGGGATTGATAGCCCTAGTCTGACCTTTAAGTCTACCATGGCCTGACCCTACCCCTGGCTACAACCTGACCCATAACTCTGACCAATCAACAGCCTAAGCCTTCCGGATCCCCCTAATTGTGTCACTCACCCCAGACACATACTGTGATCAGCAGAGGCACAGGGTGAAGGGGTGAGGGCTCAGTGTTATCAGGACTGTAGTTTGGTGTTCAGGGCTGGCCGCCTTCCAGTGGTCATGTGTTAGGTAGTATGCAGCTAAAGGATGTAGTTTCTGCAGGAAGGAGATACTTTGTTATCCATCCTGCCAGCCCCATCCTTATGTCAAAGAGGCTGCAGGGGACTTCAGGCCAATTATGATTTGATTTTCTATGCTGATTTTTGCCTAAAATTAATGGAGTTAGAAGTTAATGACTATATCTCCCATCATAGTAGAAATGGTAGAGTCTGAGTATGGGCTCCAATGGAATGACTACTACTCAGAGCCTGGCAAGCAGCCCACTGTGGCTCTGGGGACCTTGGGGTGGCTGTTTGCTTTGCAGCTGTGTTTGCTTCTGCTCCTAAGACATATTCATTTCCTTCTTTCTTTCTTTCTTTCTTTCTTTCTTTCTTTCTTTCTTTCTTTCTTTCTTTCTTTCTTTCTTT
>NW_006442491.1:15669070-15675993 GCF_000325575.1 Pteropus alecto | reverse complement strand
TCTTTCTCTCTCTCTTTCTCTCTCTCTTTCTCTCTCTCTTTCTTTCTTTCTTTCTTTCTTTCTTTCTTTCTTTCTTTCTTTCTTTCTTTCTTTCTCTCTCTCTCTCTCTCTCTCTCTCTCTCTCTCTCTCTCTCTCTCTCTCTCTCTTTTCTTTTTTTCCTTCAGGAAAGGAAATAACCTGGGAAGCAGGATATCGGACAAAGTTGGAAGAACCACTTGGAAACTCTCAGAGTGGGGCAGAGATTAGTTATGGTAGGTTGAAAGTTGTAATAACAGCCTCCCCTCACCTCCCTCGTATTTTAGTGGCTCAGTACAATGAAACTATTTCTCATTTACTCAACATCCAATGTGAATGTACCTAGTTGGGCAGCTCTCATGGACAGAGTTCCATGAGGCAACTCAGGAATCCTGGCTCCTTCTAATGTGTGGCTCCACTGTTTTGTAGAGCTTGTGAATTCTCCGGGGCCCTGGAGACCTCCACTAGATTGTCTACACCCAGCAGCCCAAAGAACGAAGGGACTACTTCTCGGCCTTTTGGCTAAGAGCAAGTGTAGTATCTGTTCTTATCAGTTTAATATCTGATATGTCCTATATCCAAAGAACGAAGGGGCGGTATGGAGGATTATGTACATTTTAGGAGCCAAGCGCAATGCCTGTGTCCAAGCCCATGCCCCCACTTAGATTCAAAGGGGGAAATGTGGTTCAGCCAAGTGCCCAGGAAAAGGGAGTGGAATTGATGGCTACTCAGTTTGGGTATGCTGCAGGACAGCAAGAGTCCCAGGAATACTTGATTTAGGAATTAGTTAGGCAATGCCCAGTGGATGATTATGAAAAGAGTAGATAGACTGGCTACTCTGAACCCCTATTTAACACTATCTAGACCCAGTGGACACTTTTTATGTGGCTATTCCTTCTGGACCAGGCTCAACATGTGCATTTCCAGCACAGCTTAGTAAAAAAAAGCATTAGGATTGGGAATGCCATTTGGGATGAGCTGGCAACAAGGATAATGCCAACTCGGCTCTGAGAATTAAAAAGAAGAATTAAGGTGAGTAGCAGAGACTCAGTTAGCATTGCTTTAACTTTCATGGAAAGTACGCAATGCCTCTCTAGAAGAATCCACCCAGTTCCGATGGGAATCTCTCACCTTCCTTTATTAGTGCCTGAAATTCCACCCTTAAAATCTGGCTCTTTAACTCCAAGAATCAGTGTTTTTCATTACATCACAAACTTTTTTACGCCCTAGTAGGAGTAACATAAGATTACTATCTCCACTAGCTCCTGAGATCTGATCACCCATTGCGGGCTGGGGATGAGTTGGAAAGACATTCTATAGGGATATTCTGTACTAATGAAAGGAAAGATGAGGAAGTTCTAGGGATAAACTTTGCTAACCTGACAAATTCTCTGACCCCCAAATAGAGACGCAAATGCCAACGAGGGAGATTTCCTAACATAATTAAAATAAACCAGTCAACTCAGAGGAAGTGGCCTATAATCAACTTGAGAGGCCAGGCAGGGTTGCATGACTCCAATCCCAATTAGGGAGGCTGAGACAGCTCCTGCTGGGATGTCAGCCTTCCAGCTCACAAATGAGATGGCCCACAGCCATTTTCCATTTCCTTTCTCCTGGGCCAAGATTCAATCTCTGGAGAAGAGAGTGAAGAAAGGAGGATTTCCTTTGATAATGATTCCCTGGAGGAATAGAAAGATGCAGAAAACAAAAAATCTCAAGTGTCCCAGGAAGAAAATTAGAAAGTGAGGCTGGCCTCCATGTTCTCCATGCCTTATACTTGAGATCTTACCCATTCTCCTTTCCTCTCAACCCTGTGAGCTTGCCATTTAATCTCTCTGATCCAGCATTTGTAAGATGGTGATAACTCTGTCCCATGTGGGACTACGTGTCTGTAGAAATCCCATTTACCTCCTCCTCTGGGTCCCCTTGTCTTTGATTTCTGTCTCTGTAGTTTCCATTGTTTACCTGTGGTACCTGGTGATAGTGACCTTCTTGGGCTTTTCAGTGACTGTGATATATTTGTTTTGTGCTCAACGGTTAGTGCAGTGCTGGCCTCTTGAAGTTGCCAGTAGATGAAAGTATGAATCAACAAATGAAGAAATGAATGAATGAATGAAAGCATAAAGGACTGTGTATCTCTGAGTGTCACTGAAGGTTAGAGTTTGTGTCTGTGTACCAGAGTACCAGCCTTTTGCAAGAGATGACTAGGGATGACTTTCAAACATTTCAGGGAGCCCGGTCTGTCGAAGGCAGGAGTGGGTATCTTTCTTCTGAGAGGCACCCACAGGGAGCTACAGTAGAGTAGTACATGCCCCTGCTTCCAAAGAGGGAATAGGAGGGTTCCAGGGTCAGGATATGCTCAACACATGCCTGTAGCTCTTGGCTTGGGTTTGTCTAGGGCCTCAGGCCTTTGAAAGAAGGTGATTGTCAGACACTGTGGGACCCCGTGCATGCTCTAATCTGGGGAAAAGCCTGCTCTGGGTCTGTACACCCATAACAGAGCAGCACTGATGACTTACTCAGCTAATAACCATTTGAAATTTTCTTGTTCCACCAACTGACCACCTTGAGAATGCCAGAGATTATGTGAGTAAATGTTACAACCAGATTTTTTCTATTTTCTCTTCAAAACCAGAGACTAAATATTGGTGTTTTATAATGACCTCTTTGAATCTCTCCAGAGATCTATTCTTTGATGGTTTAGTTAGGATCATAACTTTGTATAGTGGGTTGTGTGGTGGCCCCTCCAAAAGATATGTCCACGTCCTGATTCCTGGAACCTGTGAATGTTATATTTTTGAGAAAGAGTCTCTGCAGATGTCATTAAGTTAAAGATCTAGAGATGAGGAGATCATCCTGGGTTATCCAGGTGAACCCTAAATCCAATGACAAATATCCTTATAAGAGTGAGCCAGAGGAGGATTAGACATAGACATAAGAGGAGAAAACAACGTGAAGACAGAGGCAGAGACTGGAGTGACGTGACTATAAGCCAAGGGTTGGCCAGCAGCCACCAGAAGCTGGAAGAAGCAAGGAATGGAATCTCTCCTAGTGCCTTTGGAGGGAATGTGGCCCTGCTGACACCTTGAATTTTGGACTTCTAGCCTCAGAACTGTGAGAGAATAAAATTTCTGTTGTTTTAAGCCACTAGTTTGTGTTAATTTGTTACAGCACCAATAGAAAACTAATAGACTTTGGTTAAGATTGTGCGCTTGGCACAATGATCTGCCAAAGCATTTCCTTCAGTGTCACAAATGGTGTCAAGATCTTTTTCTGATATGTGCATCAAATATTATGGAGGAGGTAAAGGTATATCCACTACAGATACAACTTGATTATGAAGAGAAAAGTCCTTTGGAATCTCAAGAAATAGTCCCTCCGGTGTATATTTAAATTACAGTAGTCCCCCAATCCTATCCTCATAGAGGATAGTCCTAAGACCCCTAATGAATGCTTGAAACCATGGATAGTACCCAACCCTAAGCAACTTCTTCAACTCTGCTGCAAATGTGGCAGCAGCTTCTTAATTGGCAGATGCAGCCTCTCTAGTAATTTTCACATTTTTTTAGTCCAAACTTGTTCCTGAATCTGTGTTACTATCCCTTACTTGCAGTAAATGGCTTGGTGTCAGTCTTCATATAGGCTCAATGCTTTCTGTCACAACACGTTACTGTCAATCAGAACACATTTTCTGTTCATGTCTTCCACCCACAAATTTAATGCCTTTGCATATTAACTAAGCACTTATCACATACTGTGGCTGTAACTTTTACAGTTTGAGGTGTGACAGCAAAAGTAGCAAAATTTTCTTGTTTCTTTGTCACAATTTCATGATAGAAGATTCGTTCTTACCTTATGTAGATCTTAGCAACCTTAGCATATTGTTTTTTTCCTTTCCTTAGTAAGTCAAGAACTTTCAACTTTTCACTTAAAGGAAGCACTTTATGGCTTCTCTTTGGCATATCAGAATTGCCAGTCATGATTTTTGCACTTTGGGCCATTATTAAGTAAAATAAAGGTTACATGAACACAACACTGTGATACTGAGACAGTCCATCTGGTAAAAGAGCCTCCTCTTTAGTGACTAATAGGCCAATGTGTGTGTGTTGGGGGACGGGAGTAGGGGGTGGAGAAAGGGAGCGTCCACAGTGTGGAGACGCTGGACAAAGACAGGGATGAGTCACGGCCTGAATGCAAGGGAGTTGGGTTGTGAGATTTTATCATGCTTCTCCGAATGGTGAATAATTTAAAACTTAAGAATTGTTTATTTCTGGAACTTGTCATTTAATATTGTCACAGTAGAGTTGACCACAGGTAACTGAAACTGTGGATAAGGGAGGACTACTGTACACTCGCAAAGTAAGTATTTTTGTATTAATTTACAGGGATGATATCACAGAGCAGGAAGGAAAAAATTTCAGTCAAGGGCCCCAAGGGTTACTGTTATGGGCTGGGAGATAGGGAAATTCTGTGAACTATTAGAAATATCTGCCACCTGTGTGGTATGTTTACTCTGAGGAATAAGTTGAACAAAGCAGGGTTTATTAGAGAAATAACAGCACCCATATATACTAGAAATTGATGAGGATGACCATTTACATTTATAGTTAACTTATCTTGGATGTTTATGGGTAAGGCAGGATATTGAGTGCTTTTTCCTTCCTTGGAGCACTGTCATTGACCTAAATCGAGGGACTTTTCTTTGTCTTGGTTTTTCTTTTGTAAAATGTGATGATCTTTTACCAGTATGCCTTCTGTTTACAATATCTACAATTGTCCTCATTAATAAAGGTAGTCAGTTGGGAAGTGGGCCATCTAGCTGCTTGATCTGCAGGGCTGTGACTGTCAGGTTATTCAGAGAAACAGAACCAATAGGAGATGTATGTATGTGTACACATACACACACACACGTATATCTTAACTAATATATATATATTAGTATATATAATTTATATATATATAAATTTTAAGAAACTTGCTCACTCAATTGTGGGAGCTTGCAAGTCCAAAATTTGTAGGACAGGCTGGAAACTCAGGTAAAAATTGAAGTTGCAGTCTTGAGTCTAAAATCTATAGAGTAGGCCAGCAGGCTGGAAACTTGGGCAGAGTTTTTATGTTACAGTCTTGAAGTACTATTCCTTCTCTCTGAGAGACCTCACTTTGTGCTCCTCAGGCCTTCGACTGATTGGATGAAGCCCATCCACATTATCAAGGGTAATCTTTATTTAATGCAGCCGTCCCCAACCTTTTTGGCACCAAGGACCAGTGCTCCAATGAGAATCTAATGCCTGATGATCTGCGGTGGAGCTGAGGTGGTGATGCTAGCGCTGGGGAGCAGCTGCAAATACAGATGAAACTTTGCTGGTTTGCCTGCCGCTCATGTCCTGCTGTGTGGCCTAGTTCCTAGCAGGCCACGGACCAGTACTGGTCTACAGCCTGAGGCTTGGGGATCCCTGATTTAAAGTCAATTGATTGTGGACAGTAATCACATCTACAAAATACCTTCACAGCAGCATCTAGACTAGTGTTTGACCAAACAACAGGGCAGCATAGCCTTGCTTTTCTTCTTTTGCAGGATCGAATACTGTCCAATAGATGTTTTGGGCATGGCTTTTAGGAGATTTTTGCCCTACTTTTTTGAGTCTGTTTTTGACCTTCTAGTTTATTGTGGAAAGAGGAATTTAGGTCAGTTCAATCAACTTTGTCATCCAGGATTTAGCATCTGAGGTTCTGAGCAGCATATGTACAATCGATATAGGTTAGGTAACTCTAGATCATATGCACTCAAAAGAATTCTAAATTTTTCTATAAATAGTTACTGGTCTTATCTGGGTTTAGGGAAATCCTTAATTATAGTTATTAATTTAGCTCTGGTCCAAGGTTTAAATTCTATTGCTGTTTGTATATCTGGCTCATGGAAGAGATGTATCTTTAGAGGCAACTGGCATTTAAAGATCTTAGGAGTTGTTGGAAAAGTGAGGGATTGGATAGGGGAAGAGGTGGGTGGAGTCCATGGTGGGTATGGATGGGGAACAGTTGGAAGGATAAGGGGAAGAGGCAGGGCTGGGATTTGGGGAGCATATCTGCCATTCTCTGGTTGGTCCTGAGTTAAAAGCATGTACAAAAGGAACCTGGAAGTCATTGATCAATTCCTGACCATTCTGGAGTGATTGCTGCAGGGGTTTGGCTTCCTGAACTGGTTGCTACAGACTACGGGTCCGAGTTCTACTGTCATACACAGTGTGGCCATTGAATGTTTGTATTTAGTCTCTGAGGAGATATTGATGTCTTGACCCAGAAAGTTCACAGTCCGGGTAAGGAAATAAGATGTATATTTAAGGGCAAAACTGTTTATGTGTGGGATTAGGGGATCCATCTGAGACTAGGCTGAGGGTAGAGTGAGGATCAAACTGTGGGCAGGGTGAGGGTCAGGCTGTGGGTGGAGCTTACTCAAATGGAGAGTGCAGGTTGTACTCAGGTGAGGGGTTGGGCTATGGCAGGTGACTGGTCGGGACAGGGCAAGGAAGGGGGTTAGCCAGAGGCTTCTTTCTAAGGGAAAGGTAGCAACGAGAGGTTAATTCAGTAGTGCTGGCCCCATTTTTGAGCAGCTCAAATTTAAGCACTTCCTACTTTCCTAACATCTCCTTTGTCACTAAGAGACTTTCCCCAGCTGCACCCTGGTACCTTGGGGGATGTACTTTTAGGTATATTCTAAGGCCAGGAGGAAGTAGCATGGCTTTGATAACAGGGGGCCAGGGCGAAACTACAGCCTACAGTCTCTCCCTGCTGTGCGAGAAAAGCATCATCGCACCTGCACACAAAGATGCTTTGACAGTCACATCCTCTAACAAACCAGAAATGCCCCTGTGCCATTGTGTTGGGAATCAAGATGCTGTGATGCCACAGA
>NW_006442491.1:15658900-15669040 GCF_000325575.1 Pteropus alecto | reverse complement strand
GGGGCTTTGTTCCTTTCCTTGTGCTGTTGAATGCATTTCCTTCTGTTTAAAAGGTCCGCTATAGGAGTGACTATAATCTAAAGTCTCCAGTTAATTTTTATCTAGGGTGATTGCATGGGGGCCCCAAACTTCTGCCAATAAAACCTTACTTACTGTCTGGCCACGATGCCTGAAAGGCCACACATTATTGCTCCACTCTTGGGTTGAACATTGCCTTTTATTTCTTAATTCATTCTACAAATATATATTACACATGTACATTATTCATTAGTGAGTTTACTGGTCACTGGGGATAAAATGTTGAGTAAGATATGGCCTTGACTTTCAGGAATCTTATAGTCTCTCATGGGAGACAGGTAATAAAAATAAAAGTGCAATGAATCTAGTACAATGAAGAACACACACAGAGCACTGTGACAGGATCATGGAGGAGACAGGGCAACTTAGGTGGAGTAGTGAAGGCAGGCCTTTCGGAGAGATTGGCATTTCAACTGAGATTGGATTTTTAGAAATACCAGGTTCATGAGGAGCAGACACAGTGACCTCAGGCAGAAGAAAAGCATGTAGAAAAGTCTCAGGATAGGAAAATCTTGGCATTCTTGGCACCAAATGAAGGCTGGTGAGCCTAGAGCATAGAGAATGAGGATTGAGGACTTGAGTTGAAGCTAGAGGGGAAACCGGGGGCCACATGGAGATGCAAAGTGTGTCCGTGTTTAGTTCCAAATATTCCACACAATGGAATATTTTCAAGTAAACTTTTTATTAAAGTAAAACATGTAAAGAGAAAAATGCACAAATCATAGATAAATAGCTTGCTGAATTTTCATAAAGTAAACTCATGCATGTAACCATGTCCAGATCAGAAACAGAACTGCCCAACTCCTGTCCCATTGGAGATTCCCAATGGGCATCTGGACCTTCACAACTGCCAGTCCTGAGCAAGGAGAGTTTTTTGCATTATCCAGTAGCTCCAGTGTAACCACGAGGGTCTTAAATGGGGGAGAGGAAAGTAGAAGAGTCAGATGGCCTTTCAGGCATCGTGGCCAGACAGTAAGTGACACAGGTAGAAAAAGTAGACTGGCTATTGCTGGCTTTGAAGATGGAAGGGGTCCATAAGCCAAGGAATATGGACATCTCCAGAAGCTGGACTAGGCAAGAAAACAGACTCTTGCCTAGAGCCTTCAGAAGTGAACACGACCCTGCTGACACCTGGATTTTTAACCCAGTGAGACCCACTTCAGATTCTGACATGCAGAAGATTAAGATTATAAATTTGTGTTTTAATCCATTACATTTATGGGCGTTTGTTACAGCAGCGATAGGAAACAAATATACCATCTTTATTGTCAACAATAAGACTATGTGTATGGTTTAAGATTTCTTTGAGGTTCATTTTATCATTAGAATATAATGACATTATATTCATTAGGGATGCCTGGTCAAAATACCGTTTCTAAGTCATTTGATTTAATAATTATCCTCTGTATTGTTATTCTACCAACTTTATATACAGTTGGTTCACTTGTTTCAACTTATTTTTTACTAATTTTAGAGATGCTTTTTTTTCCTTTTTGAATTAACTTACTTATTTTTTTAAAAATATGAGATTTTTACATGGTTCCAAAATTCCATTCCATCTCCCAAGTTCTCTCTTTCCCCTCGATGTTAAACATTTTAAAAATTAGTTTTTGGCTTACTTTCTGCTATGGACTGAATGTTTGATTACTCCAAAATTCATATGTTGAAACCCTAATTGCCAATGTGATGGTATTTGGAGATGGGGCCTTTGGGAGGTAATTAGTTCAAGAGGTAGAGCCCTCATGGTGGGTAGCGCTCTTATAAGAAGAGACATGAAAGAGCTTGCTTCCTCCCTCTCCCTCAGCCATACAAGGATACGGCAGGAAGGCAGCTGTCGACAAGCCGGAAGTGGGCTCTCACCAGACACTGGCTCTGCTGGCTCCTTGATCTTGGACTTTCTAGCCTCTAGAACTGTGAGAAATAAATAATTTGTTGCTTAACAAAGAATACCTTTCTTGTTTTAAGGTCAGCTGGTTAGCACACTTAAGGATTATGAATTGTAATACCAATATATTCGATGGTATTTTTGTCACAGCAGCCTGAACTAATATACTTTCCTTTCGGAGACAAATACACACACACACACACACACACACACACACACACACACACACACACACACACACACACTTTCTTTCCTTTATTATACACAGGTAGCAAATAATATACACTATCTCGTATAACATGTCCTCAAATAATGTCGTTTGGTTCAATGTGATTTTGTTATAATGTCGATGAGAAAAAAATTGATTCCTGGCTGAGACCACTGTCTGTGTGCAGTGTGTACATTCTCCCCATGTCTGTGTGAGTTTTCTTCTGATGCTCTGGTTTCCTCCCACCCCCTAAAGATGTGCACTGGAGGTGAACTAGTATGTCTCGATTGTCCCAGTCTGAGTGAGAACCTGAAATTTCAATGTATTCTGGTGAAGATTTCATATTTCAGGTACACTGAGTAAAGTAATTCAGTCTGGACTCAGATTTCTCTCTGATAAAGAAAGTAGGGTAAAAGCTACAGCATTATTTAAGTGGATGTTATGCCTATCATTGCCTTGGGAGACTGTGATGGATATGCTTCCATCCATGCTTGGGAAGTGCTACAGACTATATATTTCTTTCTTTCTTTCTTTTTTTTTTTTTTGATTTACAAAGGTCGTTAATTTAGTAAAAAATAAGTGGTTTATTTCTGCTTACCCATATTTCCCAATAATAAATTTTATGCCTCTCGTCATATCCACAGATAATTCCCACTACTTTGAAAATTATTTAGCAGGAGAGTTCTAGGATTGCAACCCAAGAATTCTTGGCTTCACTAAGTCATTGTTCATATGTAAAAGTAACAGGAATTTATTATTTATAAGCTAGATATTAAAAATCTTTGGAAATATATTATTCCATATACCCCTCCTGTAAGGATACTGCCAACATGAACTTTTGGGCCACATTATCACGCAGAGTTTATTTAGAGAAGGGAATGACCAGAGGCAGTGGTGTGTGGTGGAGAGAGTATCAGACCACGAGTCAGCAAATAAGATGTTAAATACAACTCGGGGTATGTCAGCTACTTGTTATGTGGACTTTACCTGGTTGTCTTAATTTTCAGGGTCTCTATTTCATCATCTGAAAAATGGAACAATTTCTACTTCCTTTGGCTGCTGGAAAATTAAAAAGGGTAAAAATATAAAAGTAAACTTGAAAGAATGACACGAATTCAAGTACAAGTAGTTTATTTGAGATGTGACCCCAAGAATCACCGGGTGAGGAGTGGGGAAGTGAGACAGAGAAGGGAAGGTAGCCAGTAATGATGAGTTATCAAGCCAGTTACCACTGCGGACAACAGGGGCTTAATCCTTTGGGGAGCTCTGGGAGACTGTGAAAGAGCAGGATCGCAGTTATCCCAGGGGTGCGGGGAGGGAGATGTGGTATCTATACATCCATTCCCACCAGTCATTGGTGTGGCTTCTGGGGTAGGTGTCAAAATAGGTGGTTCTAAGGGGATACTGGTGGAGCACTGACGGCATCTACTGCATTAACCATTTTTCAAGTCCCATTTCAAACGGTATGGGAATGATCATCAAGATATATATTTGTGTTTCTTTAACCCTTCACCCTTTTCTCCCAGCCCCCAACCCCCCTTCCCTCTGTCTGTCACCAGATTGTCCTCTATATTTGTGAGTCTGTTTTGATTAGTTTGTTCTTTTTGTTCCTTAGATTCCGCATGTAAGTGAAATCATATGGTATTTATCTTTCTCTGTCTGACTTATTTCACTCAGCATAATAACCTGAAGTTAGCATTAATGTATTGGCTAGGTGGAGAGCCAGAAGAGAGAAAGAGTAATTAGGGGGATCGTTTTATAAACTATATAAAAGTCTAACCAATGTTCTGTATACTTGAAACTAATAATTAAAAAAAAAGGCATATATTTGGACAGAGACACTTTAATGTTTCCACAAATCTTGTGCCAAATTTTATCTGAAGACCTGCTTTGTTCATGGGGACAGCTCCAGCCCATTCTTGTCTCTGGAGTCCTACCATCCTATGGCCCATGCCTTGTTCGGCCCTTCTCATACTTGCTCCTCCTTCACATTTCCCTTCCCCTGTCCTTTTCTCCACCTCCCACCCACCTCTTGCAAGGGATTAGGAATGCAGAGAAGCTCAGGAAGGACTCATTAACTGATGGAATTGAATTCAGAATGCGACTTGAATTTTCATTCATATATATTCTTATTTCCAACCAGAAACTTCATTTTAGTGGCAGATACCTCCTGATGAGAATGGTGTGCTGGAGAGGCCTGCATAAATAAAACTCATGGATAATAGCCAAGCCTCTTCTTAAAAATTAGATTTCGTCTTTCCCCCCAGCAAAACGCTTAGTGGAATTGCTCACATGGAGCAAAACAAACTGGCTTGAGTCACTTGCCACTCTGAAGCAACCCTCTTGGGACATTTATGTTTCAAAACATGCTCTTTCTTATCCTACAATCTTCTCTTTGCCCAGATGCCAAGCCCTCCTACCCCTGGTCTCTGTATCCTGGGTGCCAGTCCCTGTAGTCAGGGCCAGGGTTCCTTCAGCCTTTGCTGGTTTGGCTAACTGTCTGGATATCTCCTTCTTTCTCTCTAAGCCATTTGGGGACCTCCCAAAGTTGCTTCTCAGCTGGAGAAGGTGGCCTTGCCAACAGAAGACAACCCACTCGCCTAAGACCTGCTGTGAGTGAGGATGTCAAGAGTGACACGAGATGGTTCTCTCCTGCAAGAATTTCTGTCCCCGCTCCGCCTACTCAGCTTAGCATCTTGAGGCCATGCACACTCCTGGGAATAATTGAGGGGCTCGATTTTTTTCCATCGTCATTTGTTTTTGGTTCATAGGAGGTGAAAACCCTAGAAAAACTCAAAAACAGTGCCTAGAACAATCCACTGCACATTCTCAAAAACACCAATGATATGCTGGTGGCTTTATTTTTGATAGCATACAACGGAGCTGCTTGCATTTTTTCCCACTCAATTGAGTGACTTTTTGATGGATTTGAGTGGTTGTTTTGGCATCGCGTAGGCACAAACTCGAGCTGGGGCTCCACAGAGGCGGCGAAATCAGACATGAATAATAATCATAATAAACCTTCACAACATTTGAAAGTTTCCAAAGAGCTTTCTTGTGCATTTACCTCGTTCCATCCTAAAGCGCCAAGTGACATAAGCGGGGCTGGTGTTACGGCTCTCATTTTCCTCATGGAAGACATAGAGGTCCAGAAGTGGGTGCTGGCTTGTCCCCAGCCCTGATCAGAACTGGACTCCTTGTCTGGTTTTTTTTCCTACACTGAAGGGTAGGAGAGAGAGAGAGAGCAACAGAGAGCAAGAGAGAGCTGCCTGGGTGGGGCCTACATGCAATAGGCTGGGGCAGAGACCCTTTAGAACATTTGCTTGGGTAGATCCAGTTAGCTTTCAGAATATCAGGCTCTGAAGGGGAAGGCAAACATCAGGGCATTGGACGCCAGCCTGAGACTGAAACTCTGATGAGATTGGAGGAGATCATGTCCCTGGGCCTCTCTCTTTTCAGGTGAAATGCATCTATTTTTACTGGAGCATTTTTGAGATGGTGCTTCTTCTTGCCTTGGCCCAGGCTGTCAACCCGAGATGTTTGCTTTCCATTGACCATCTCTTGGAGGACTCCTCAAATCCTGCTTCCTCCGGGAAAGCTTTTTTGACTGTTCTGGCCCACATGTATCCTGGCGTTTGTGACGTACTGGGAAGCTGGATTGTTTGGGCGATGACTTCCAGCTTCTTCGGAGCTTTCCTTCCTCCACCTTTTCTCCACCCACCTTCCTGGCCTCCTTCTACCCCTTCTGCTATCCCTGTCCCACGCACACATTGGGTTTCCAGCGTCTTTGTGATCACTCCCTACTCTTCTTACCAAAGCTTTCTAGGGAATGGATATGCCCCTTACTCTGGGTTTTTCAGACTTCGAGTCAGCAAAATGGTGGAACTCTACATCTCACTTGGGGCAGTTTTGCGTGAGATGGTGAGTTTATCTGGGAGCCCATGAAATTTGCCAGAGGGAGTGGGTCCTGAGCTTATGGCATGCACTGAAGTGATTATTTTTTGTCATTTCGACAAATCTTGTCTCTAACTCTTGTCTCCCAGTAAACAGGGAGCCTCTTCCCTCTTTGGAGGGACTTCACATGATGTTCTAAATGGGATGCTGTTGAGTGTAGAGTGACACGGGAGGAGGGAGCGGGTGTGGGCAGAATAGAAGTTGCTGCTCCAATCTCTGCAGCCTTCACTGGCCTCTGGGTGCCTCTTCTGCTTGAGGGATGGAAGTTCCCTCCTGGCCTCCTCTGTTTATGGTCACCATGCTCCCTGGCTGCAGCCTCTCCTCTTCATCCCATACTCAGGGTGCAGGCGGCGGGTGTGAAGTCAGTGCTGGGCACCCAGCCGGAAAGTGAGGGCAGATGGTACTGACCACTGTGGCCTGACACAAAGCACAGACTCTAGAGTGCCCCTGGGAATATGTCCTTGTCCTCCTAGGGATCATGGGGGTTCTGGGCCCTCCCCACCCAACCCAATTTCCTTTTGAAGGGCCTGACAGAGGCAAGGTCCCTTTCCCCTTGCCTGCTGTGCCAAATGTGAATCATATTTCATTTATGGTATTTTCTTTCAGTGAAAAACACATAGTTTGACCAATTAAAGCCTCTTTTGGACTAAGTCCCTGACAGAATTGGAGAGGCAACAGAAAAGGACGTCCTGTTCCTATGGTTTCCTTCTCTCTCTCGCTCTCTCTCCTGTTTTTCTTTTCTTTTTTTCCCCCCTTGGTCACAGTTCAGATTTAGAGGGAAGCAGAGATGGGAATAAACTATGTCCATTCTGGCCTCTTGGCGGCTGTAGGGATCCAACTCCCAGCTGTGCAGTTAGGGCCCCAGGAGCTGAGGCCAGGCCCAGAAGGCAGAAATGTACTCAGAGAGATCTGGGCTAGCCCTGGAGTCAGGGAGAAGAAGGAGAAAAAGGGCTGCCTGGAGCCCGTGGGCTGCCCCTGCTGGGGTGAGCCAGGGGCTGTAAGGGAGCCCCACAGTCGGTGTAGGAAGAAGGAACTTGCTCTGGGGAGCAGAGAAGACAGAATGGGGAGGGCATTGTGATCTGGGGTATCGCTCACTGGCTGAGCCTGGTGGAGTGAGGAGTTGTGAGCATAAGCTAAGGAGCATTGAGAAAGCACCCTGGAAGGGTCACTTGTGCTGTCCTGTGAGCCCTGGAGACAGTGGCTCTGTGGGTCCTGGAGGTGGGGCCAGCGCGAAAGAGGAAACACATGGCAGATGCGATTCCATGAAGGTAACTGATGGGTTAGTTTGTAAGACTTTCTGGAGACTCTCAGAATCATTGAGCAAGCAAGGCAGGAGGAGATGTCATTCGGGAGCAGATGGGGCCAAGCACTAGCAGCATATGCGGCCTTCTTGTCAAGGGGACCCCACTTGTACCCATGGGCTGAGAGTGGAGGAAGGAATGAAAGTTAATTTGTTAGGTAGCTATGGACCTGGGTATTATGGTCACCATGTACACATGGTGACCATAATACCCAGGTCCATAGCTACCTAACAAATTATGTACACATGCCTCATTTTATTTCAGCAAGAACCCATTTTTTTCATTCCTTCATTCAATCATTCAACACACATTTATTAAGAGCCTTTCATGTATTAGGCACTTTTCTAGATACCAGAGATGTAAGTCAAACGAGACATGGCCCCTCCCTCCAAGAGCTCACAATCTGGAGAGGGAGACAGTAACCCTCTGTCAGGCTGGGTATCATGGATGGCTTCCTGGAGGAGGTCACCTCTGAGCTAAGTTTCAAGGACATAAATAAAAGGAAATTACACAGTGTTGGGAAATGGAAGTGTTTAAAGTAGAGAAAGGAATGTGTGTGCAGACAGAGATATTGGTAGCATTGACATGTTCGAGGGAGAGTAAATGGTTCCATGTGACTGATGTCAAGGTTCTGAGACAGGTTCAGAGGTGTGAGGCACGGGTGGAAGGGCCTTTTGGAGGCCCAGGGGCTACGAAAGGGTCTGAACACAACAGTGAGCCTTTGCAATAATTAATGAATTTATTATTATTTATTTGGTGGATGACAAGACAAGATTATCACTTTACATATTCCGTTCTGACATCAGTGTCAGAGGAGCCAAGTTGGATTTCAGAAGTCCTGTTGAGGACTGTGGCTACGATTTGGGGGAGAAGTGACAAGGCCCGGGTTAGGACAGTGGCTTCAGAGATGGAAAGAAGTGAATAGTTTGGGGGCTAGTGGGGAAGTTAAATGGATGGGACATGATTGGATGTGAAGCATGAGTTGTGGACCACATCTTTTAGCTTGTATAATTGGTGTGTGACCCCTGCTACGAGACTCTGCTATTGGTGTGAGGAATTTAGCAGAGAAAAACACAGAAGTAGTCCCTCTTCTCATGGGAATTCCAGTCTAGGAGGGAAGACAGTGAACAAGAAGTGATGAGAGTTGTGCATGCTACAGAGAGGTAAGGAAGTTCCCAGACAACTCCTTAATGAGGGTTTGGGCATCTGGCTATGCTCTTGGAAGTTTCTGGCTAGTGCAGGATCTCTAGAGAGACCAAGAAAACCAGATGGGAGAGGGGAGAAATTTGAGACAGAGGGTAGAAAGCAGGACTTGGAGCAATTCCTCCTTTCACAGATGACGGTGCCAGTGTGGGCATCTCTAGATGAAGGCTGGAGCACTTTACTGAGACCACAGGTGGAGGACCATACATATAGGTTTGGATGTGCTGAATTTGGCTGCCTGTGGGACCTCCATGTGGTGATGTCCAGAGGATGGTCAGATAAATAAGAATGGCATTCATTAGCTCAGGACTCATGACTGAATATTCAGGTTTGGGCCCACTAACATATACGTGGCGGTTGAAGCCATGAGATGAGGTCATTCAGTGAAAAGAACGAAGAGAAAAGGATGTCATAGAAAGCATTGGCTTTCCCTCTGCTCTCTCTTTCTCTCCCTCCCTTCCTCTCTCTTTGATAAAGCAATACAATTTTAATTCACTTTTTGGGAAGATAAAATATGCACATGATGATCATTTAAATAGTACAAGAGGGTATATGGTGAATAGCAAGCCCCCCTCGCTCCCGATCACTAGTACCTCAGGCCCCATCCCCAAAGGCATATCAGTTTCCTATGTATTCTGGAAATGTTCTAAGCCTATAAAGCAATTTTATATAAGTGTTAGCACATTATGTTTGCTTTTCTACATCTTTCTTTTAAAACTTAACTAAATACTTTGGTGATTATTCCTTATTAGTACTGAAAATCTACCTCATTCTTTTATACAGTTGGATAATATTCCATCCTATGCATGTCTCATAATTTAATTAACTGGTCCCTTATGAGTGGGAATTCAGTATATTTCCAGGCTTTTGTTATATAAGTAATACTGCAAAAGTATCTTTGTATATACAAATATCATTTAGGGATTAATTTTGGCTGCATGCAAGATAAAAACAACAGAGATTTGAACAATAGATTTATTTTTTCTCATGCCATGAGAAGTTTGGGGTAGGCAAATGCTGGCATTATTTCAGTGTCTCAGTGATACCACAGCAAGGTCTCCATGTCCTTTTTTTTTTATGGTTAAAAGATGGTTGCTGCAGATCCAGCCACCACATCCACATTCCAGGGAGGAGGCAGGAATGAAGACAACAAAGGAGAGAAGGCTGTATCACCAGTTGAGTGCTATTTTTTTAAAGGGATTTCCTGGAAGCCTTCCAGTGTTTTTTTTTGTTTTGTTTTTTTTGTTTTTTTTTTTTGCTTATGTCTCATTGGCTAGACATATGTGAAGCACTCATTCCTATTTCAAGGGAGGCTGGGAAATGTCTTTTAGTTTGGCTCATTGCTCTGCCAACAAAATCAGGTTCTGTTGTAAAGGAGAGAATGGGCATTGGATATACGTCTGGCAGTTTTATCTTTAGCACAAATTCTTATAAATGGAATTGCTGGATTAAATCCTCCCATACATTAAACATTTTGATTGTGCCAAGTTGCCCTCCAAACGGGTTTTACC
>NW_006442491.1:15644021-15658844 GCF_000325575.1 Pteropus alecto | reverse complement strand
TTGCCAAACTCTTCATGTTTTGCTAATCCAACGGGTGAAAAGTGATCTCTCATTGCTTTCTTTCTAATGTGAGTGGGATCGAGCATCTTTTTATGTGTTTAAAAACATTGGCATTTAAAGTGTGATAAAAGAAAATGCCATAAGGAAGAATGAGAAAGCAGTGACTGGGGATGGAGAATAGCAGGGGATGTTGGGGTCTAAGAAGGGCATGGAGGAGCTTCAAGGAAAAGAGGAAGATGTAAGGGACACTGTCAGATGTTGCAAAGAGGTAAGATAAGGACAAAGGAGTGCCCACGGAGTTTGGTAACATAGAGGCCACTTGGAACCCCAGACAGAGTAGGCTGAGCTGGGGTAGAAACCAGGTGAGCCTCATCTCCTTTGAGGTATTACTTTTTCTGTTATTTAGATGAGTAAATGAATTCAGAGAGGCTAAATAACTTGCCCAAGGTCACAAAACTTTCAAGTGGGGAGCTGAGATTTGAATCCAGGTGTGCTGGACCCACAGAATTTCTGAGAGTGAATTTCATAGAGGCTGTGGTAGAAGGAGAACGTTTGTTTAGAAATGCTGCCTTACAGACGTGGAGGGAGCCCTTGAGATTACAGATCTACTTGCCCCATTTAACAGATGAGAGAACTGAGTACCATTAAGATGAAGAGATTTACTAGAAAGTGTGAGAGCTTTGCAAGAACACAGATCTTGCTCTGTTCAGGGCGTTTTGTGAGATCACTTCTTTCTCCAGCAGGAGGAGCTAGTCAGGAGCTTGGGCTAAGTTGAACTCAGTTGAGTCAGTCAGCATCTTGGACAAAACAATTTAGCTGGGCCCTGGGGGGAGTTCCCAGCCCCTTGAAAGAGACATGGGTCCAACTTATGTCCTCAAAAAATGTCAGGCTATTGGTAAATTTTGGGTCCCATCGGTAGCCCTTTGGGAGTAGTCTGGGAACTTAAAATGGACCTGGGCCATATTTGATCTTCTCTCATGGCAGATCCTCTAAATTGCCTCCACTTGCTGTCACTAATGTTTGGGTTATCATCTGGCCTTGGCTTTCAATAAAGTCAACCAGATGGTTATACCTCTAGTTCAGCGGTCCTCAACCTTTTTGGCACAAGGAACTGGTGGTCCTATGAGAATCTAACATCTGATGATCTGAGGTGGAGCTGAGGCAGTGATACTAGTTAGTGCTAGAGAGCAGCTGCAAAGACAGATGAAGCTTTACTCGCTGACCCACCGCTCACCTCCTGCTGTGCAGCCCCGTTCCTAACAGGCCACGGACCGGTACCGGTCCACAGCCTGAGGGTTGGGGATCTCTACTCTAGCCTGTCTGATGGTTTATTTACCTATTCACTTTAAACATTTTTACAATTAGGCTTAAAATAACTGATTATTATTTTAATAAAATATGGATTATCACCCAGATAATCCCCATTGAGGAGTTTGTTTAGGGTGGCAATACGTGCAGCCTCTGAAGACAAATCATGGTTAGCTATGCCAATCATGGTAATATGTTCCTTTTTTTTTTTACAAGATATTCACTTTCCTAGAAACTCTTGCAACTGGTTGGTGGAGGGAGTGTCATGTGACAGTTCTGGCCAAAGATTATAAGAGACAGGTGTGAGAAGAGTATACACTGGGATGAAACCTACCTTCTTGCCTTTAATATGGATATAGTGCGTAAAGCAGAGGCAGCCATCTCGTAACATGAAGTGACAGTAAGAGATAAAACAACCTGGGATGGAGGAACAGAAAGCTAGGTCTTGCTATGTGAGATCATTAAATGTATTTATTGTTTAAGCCATTGTTACTCAGGTTTCTGAGTATTTGTAGCTAAAAACATCCTCGTGATACTCTCAAGTTTTCTTTATTTATACGAAGTCTCACTCATTATTCAGTGAATTGCATTCTTCATTTAATATATCTTGGAGACTTATTCATAGCATTACACACACAGGTCTGCCTAATTCTTTTCTTTTTACAGGCCTGGAGTATTTCATTATAATAGATATACTACAGTTTATTGCCCATTTCCTTTTGGATAAAATTTAGATTGCTTCCAATTTTTTGCTTCTACAAAGCAGAGTTGTAATGAACATCTCGAACATATGTATTGGCCACTTTTGTCAGTGTTATCTGGAGGTTAATTTGCTAACACTGGAATTGCTAAATCAAATGCTATATGAATTGTAAGATTTGGTAGTGCTGCCAAAATGTCCTCCAGAAGGGCTCTGTCAACACACACACACCCACTAATAGTGCACATGCATGCCTGTTTCCCCAAACCCTCATCAAATGGCTTCTGTTAAATGTTTGCATTCCTGACAGTGCAATCATTTTAAAAAGGTATCATTGTTTTAACTTGTATTTACTTGTTTATGATTAGGGTGAAGCATTTTTTCTTATGTATATTGGACATTTGAATTTGTTCGTTTGTAACCTCCTGTTTTAACACTTTCTTCCATTTTTTTCTGTGGGGTTTTTCGGTCCTTTCTGATTTGTACAAAGTTTTTTTTTTTTTTTTTTAATTTGGAATCATCCTTTTGACAAATGTATTGCAAATTTTACCCCCAGTTTACTGTTTATCTTTTGATTTTCTTCATGGTATTTTTTATCTCTCAAATGATTTTAATTTTTAGGTAGTTTTATATATCAATCATTTTCTTTATGGCTGCTAGGTTTTTATCTTGTTTAGAAAGGATGTTGCATTCTAAGATTATATACATTTACCAATTTTTTCCTTTTAATACTTTCATATTTCTTTTTTGTTTGTTTTTAATTTCTATTTCGTTTTTTATTTTTCAATTACAGTTAACACTCAATATTATTTTACATTAGTTTCAGGTGTACTCATAGTTTCTTTTTTATACTTAAAAATTTGCTTCAACTGGCTTTTATTTTGTTCTAAGGAATAAGATAAGGATTTGTTTTACGTTTTCCCAAAGAGTCTTCTGTGTTGCTGGTTCTGAGGAGCCAGACTTGCATTTGGGGACCTAGTTATCTTCCTGTTTTCTTCAGATCTAGACTTTCTTCCGAGGTTTGAAGACACCAGGAAAGACAATGCTGTAACCCAGGGAAATTATGCTCTGCAGGAATTTCCAGGTCTAGAGTCGGCAGGGTGGAGGAGAAAACTGGGGAGCGGAGGGCCTGTCCTGAATCTGTGACTCTGACAATTTCCTTCTTACAAAAGGCTGGCCAGAACTGTCAGCTCGGAAACATGAGGCAGTCTTGCCAGGGCTCTTCTAAGCTCTCTCTGACAGGTACGAACATGGCCTCATTCCCCAGGTGGCTAGAAACAACTCTTTTAACTGTATCTTGCTCTTCATTTCCTCTCATCCTTCTCTTCCCTTAGTCGATTACTTACTGGTCTTTCACCTCCCCCACTTCCTCATGCTGTGCAGGTCCCCAAAGGGGAAACTTCCCTCTAAAAATCTCGAGCAGTAGTAAGGTAGAGGCAGAAGATCAGATCTCTTGGTACAAAGGAAATTGGAGTTATCAACGGATTTATATGGCAGATATTCTCTATAATTCCCAGGAGAATGATTTTGTAGAAGGACTTGCTTTGAGGCCATCTTTAAGATTCTTGGAGAGGCTAAAATACAAAGGAGTGATAATACTAGTATTGGCAAAAGTGTGAAGCAATCAGACCTCTCATTCTTTGCTTGTAAGAGTGTACAACTACATGGTGAAACTGTTGACAGTTAGATCCTAAAGCCCCCTTACTCACACCTTATGACTCAGCAGTTCCACTCCTGGGTATAAACACACTGGAAATGAGCACATATACTCACTAAGAGATATATGCTAGAGATGATGATAGCGGCAATGTTTGTACTAGTCCCAAACTAGAAATAATTCAAATGTCTATTAGTAAGAGAATGAATAAATTGTGATAGAGTCACACAGTGGAATACATTTCAGCAATAAAAAAAAGAAAACCAGTATTATATGTGTTATGGGCCGAATTGTCTCCTCCTCCTCAAATTCATATGTTGAAGTCCTAGCCCCCAGTACTTTCTGTGACTGTGTGTGGAGGTAAGATAGTTAAAGAGGCAATTAAATTAAAATGAGGTCATTTGGGTGGTCCCTAATCCAATATGACTGGTGTTCTTATAAGAAGAGGTAATTAAGATACAGACACACATGGAGGGAAGACCATGGGAAGACACAGGGAGAAGACAGCCATCTATGAGCCAAGGAGAGAGGCCTCAGAAAAACCCAACCCTGCCATTAGACTTCCAGCCTCTAGAACTGTGAGAAAATAAATTTCTATAGTTTAAGCCACTCAATCTGTGGAATTTTGCTATGATGATTCTAGCAAACTAATATAATATGTGATGACATGAATGTGTCTCACAGACATTATGCTGAGTGGATGAAACAAGATATCAAGCATACATACTGCATGATTCCATTCGTATGGAATTTAAGAATAGGCAAAACTAACTGGTTGGTTTTGAGGGGTGAGTATTGACTGGTGAGGGGCACAAGGGGTACTGGAGATGTTTTCTATCTTGATCTAGGTGGTAGTTACATGGTTGTATACATCTGTAAAAAATTCATCAAGCTGTATACATAAGATTCTCAAGATTTGTGTACTTTGTCATTCATAGGCTGTATCTACTAAAAGAAAGAAAAAGAATTCTTGAGAAGAGACATGAGCATTTTGGGGTTGGCATCACCTCTGCGTGGCCCGTTCCACCCACTTTTACCAACAGAGCGATGGGAATGCAGGCTGAGTGAGCACTGTTCAAGTCAGCTCCTTCTGAATGTGAGACAAAAATAACCATGTCTCAAGTATGTTCTTTCCTTTTTTTCCAAATGGGAAAGGCACAGGCTTTTTTCACATCCCCAGCCAGAGGGAATCTTTCTCAAACTTTCCATAGAGATTCTCCTTTGGGCAGACACCAAACATGGACATTTTCCACCAGGGAAAAACTGCTGGGGAGCTCTAGGCTTCTGAAAAGAGTTGGTTGAGAAGGAAATGATGGCAGAACCCTCCTCCCCCACATGGCCACTCCCCAACCCTCTGAGAGACACGCTAGAGTGGCTGTGGGTTGTTACGAGGAGGGTGCTGATCAAAGGACTGTGATGCTGCTTCTGGAGCACAGGAATGGCATAGTGGACTGGGTCAAATAGCAGCCAGGCTCCAGCCCCTCTTTCCTGCCTTGCTCGCCTGTGGGAGTGAAGGTTTTGATTCTCTACCCCCCACACAAACGGAAGGAAGTCACAGATATTAAAAGATAGAGTGTAATGCAATATATAAAATGTGGACAGTGGTTGCAGTGTCCTAATTCTGTCTGGCTCTATCCATCTGACAGATGTTGAGAGAACAGAGCCTGGTTTTCTGGCTGCACCACCCTTCTCCCCTCCCTGGACTCCTCACTCCCACCATCATCCCCTCTGTCCAGCTTCTTCATTTTCCTTCTCACCATTCGATGTGCTCACGTGTGGGGACAAATCTTTGAGAATCACCTACATAGAGCAGGCACTGTGCCAACTTTGCTGGGAAGGAGTTATTTTTCAGGTGACACCAGGTTTAGGGGGGTGAAGTGACTAGCCTGAGATTAGATATCTAAGAGACGTCAGAGACAGGATTGGAGTCTGGGCCGGTGGGCCCCAGCGCTTGGGCTGTGTCCATGGGGCTCACTGCCTCAGGTCTCCTTTTCTCAAGAAGGACATTGCTGGACTGTTATATTCTTTTATCTCAAGACAAGTAACATTTGAATGGAATATTTTTTAAAAATGAAAATACAAAAACCTATGATGAACAAAATATTAAAATTTTAAACAAAGATAGGATTAATATTGTTGAGTTTTCCATTTGTTTCAGGCTCTGATATAGCACTTGCTATGTTGACTTATTTCTGGGGTCCTCACTCCCATGCTCTACCCCCAGTTATGATGGTGTTTTGCTCTCCTTGTCCCCCTCTCTTGTCCTTGGAATTCTCAAATGGATTGTATTGTACACTGTCAGTTTTCATCTCAATGCGAGTGACTCCAAATTCTACATGCCAAGCTCTGGGCAAACCATGTCTCTTGAGTTCATGTCTAATATGTCCTCTGACCTGTTGGAAATCTCCCACTGCACACTGCTGACCTCTGAAGTCAACTTGTTCTTAACTAAACTCACCCTTTCCCCCATCCTGTCCTCAGCTCTCCTTCTGACTGTGCTGTCAGTGTCAGCAGCAGCCTTCTGGTCACCTGGCTCCTACCTCATTTCCATTTTCTGTATTCGGTCTGCTATCAAGCCTTGTTGGTGTTTATTCTCAGATGCCTCCTACAGCTGCCCTTTCTTCTCCTTGAACTGGGCACTTGCTGGGGTGGGAAGGTACAGAAAAGGTGACATAAGCACTGTCATTTGTCTGAGGACCACAGCTGTAGTGAGGGGTGTAGAGAGAAAGGGATGGGTTCATTTAGAGCTGTATAGACAGGGCAAGTGGAAGTTGAAGGTAGAAATAAGTTCTATGTTGTTGAAATATCTTCTCAATCTTTTCATCTTTAAGTGAATTTTAAAAACCTGCTCTCTTTTAGGTACTTGCTGGGTGCGAGGAAGACAAAGATTAAAAATCAGTTCGGTGCTTGAGAAGCTCACAGCCTGTTGGGAAGACAGACACACAAATAAAACCCAGAGGGACAGGCTATTTGGGGGCATTGAGGAGGGAGCAACTAACTGTGTCTGAAAAGATGGGCTGGGAAAGTTGCCCATAGGAAGGGATACTGAGCTGAACTTCAGTGTTGAGTGAAACGGGGTTGACAGCTAATGTTATTGGTGATGATGTTTTTCAATATGAAGGGGAAGAAGATGGTGAAACTCAACAAGGTGATAATGATGCACAGGGAGATTCCATCAGGATGGATGGAGGTGATAGGGCTGAAGAAGGCACCCCACCTTGGTACCTCTGATGGTAATAGATTGAATAGTGATATCAGGCATTTCAAACCAGTTCAGGGAGCCTCACTGCCTGATTTCAGGTGTCCTCCCATGCTCATCTCTTACAATTCAAGGTATATAGCTTATCTGTCTTTTTTTTTCTTCTTTAATGAAGAAATATTCAAAACCTAGACATTCAATTTGCTTGCAAGCAGAACATGAACATAATAATTTTTTCCTGGCTATTCACTTAGATGAACTTGCCTGCTCTGGGCTCATAAAGAAATATTCTTGCAACTGGCCTTGACTTGATTTTAATCTGAATAAAAATTCACTAAGAACTAAGGAAATGGAATTTTCACACTAGTTACTAGTTAATCAGCTGGCACAGATGTTAGACATCTGGTCCCTATCCTGCCTCTCCTTATTGCAGAGTCCTCTGATTTAGCATCCACAGCCCCATGGATATGGGTCCCAGGGGATCATCTGCACTGTGTCCAGAGAGCTTGTGGAAGACTAAAAAGGGAGCTGTACTTCCTACATTCTTGCAGTTCTGGAACCACTAGTCCTAGTGACTGAGGGGTTCCCTCACCCCAAACTCTCTCTCCCATTGGTCTGTCGCATGCTCAAAGTCTTGCCTTTAACATATCATTTCCTTGGTTTAGGTCTTGCATCTCCAGGCAAGGATGGAAAGAAGAACATACCAAGACATTGTTACTCCCAAATATCTCAGTGTAACAGAGTTTACAACTCATGATGACTCGGGCCACTCTCTTTTAATGGTGGGGAGGAGGGAAGATCGCCTTAGAGTCTGGGTCAATTCTCAATGAACAGGATTGAGTGAGAATGTATAGCAAAATGGTTGGCAGCTTTGGGATCTCTGAAGCTGAGGATGGGGTTTGCAGGTGATGGAAACTGGGAAAAAGCCCTAAAGATGTCCTAGGACCTTGAGTTGAGCAAGGTTTAGAAGTGAACAAAAGGGGTCCCAGTTTGCTTGAAGGCATCAATTGGGGGACCCTGCAGGGGAAAAGATCAGAGACTCTGTGGACGTGCTGGCATCCCTGACTCTCACGTGTGCCCTGCTGCCACTCTTCACAGCTAACTCTTTGGCAGGTGGGACCTAATCCCATGATGTGATTCATGGAAGACATGGCCTCCTAGGGACAGCCAGCATGGCAGGTGACAAGACTTCTCATTCCTGTTTGCTGTAGGGACTCCAAACGGTCCTGGGTTTTTGCCCAGGCTCCTCCAGCTCCCACCTCCAGTTTTTCTTACCCCAGAACACTGTCAGTGCAGAGACACAAGGATGCTTTGCATCTCAGGAGACATGTTCCAAAAAACTCAGAGGAAACCCAGACATTTCTTTGGTTTTAACAATATTTAGAAAAGCTTTTCCAGGGCCCACTTATCTGCCACCGTAGAGGCAGTTTAACTTGCTTTTTTTTTTCTTTTTTTCAATTAATCAGCCACATTCCCTAACGGTATCTTCACATGACATACTTCATCCTTATCCCTTTTCCAGAGGCAAGAAGCTAGGCCTTGGGGACTTCAGAGAACTGAGCACCCAGAGTTGGAAGTTTCCAGGAGCACATCACCGGGCTGAGCCCGCTGTTCTGTTGCAGAGGGTGGCATCTACATTGGCACTTCATGCAATCAGATTCTAATTTTAGGAAATTCTGAGAACTCATTGGGTAACTCCGAGTTACCTTTTAAAAACGTGAAATAGATATTAGGGACTAGGCCTCAAGTATTATGATTCTGAGACTGAGTTTCCTAAGTCACAGGCGTGCCTGGCATTGCTTTGCTTGCAGACCCATTTCCTGCTCTTCTCTCTGATCTGCTCTAGGTTGTAGAGAGCTACATTTCCCAGGCTCCCTTGTGCATAAACCCGCTCTGTGTATAGAGAATAACTTGGGAATTTATACCCTGGGTGCTCTTAACTAATGATCGACACGTATGGAGATAACAATAACCCAGCATCTCCAGATCAGGATGACTCTTTGCAGTATTGATCCAAAGTTACTCTCCTGGCACTTTGGTTGATATCACACCCTTGCCTGGCTCTCTTCTCTTCCTACTCCTACTTCCTCACCTACCAGTTCTCCAGCCCCAACCTGGAAACATTGCTGATAAACTACATTCATAGGAATCCTCATCTCAGGGGAAGATAGGCAATGACTCTGACTCATTCTTTTCTTTCTGCCTTCCTACAGTCGGAACCAATTGGGTATACTATTGTCAGAGCCATGTCTGAGAGCTTGCCTTCCTGATTTTAGTGTAAGTTCCTAGAGGGGATTTTACACTCCCTTGTCTCCCTGAGATGCCTTACAGGTACTGGGACATCCCTAAAGTCAGCCCTTGCCAGGAGTAGAAGGCTGTGGTGGTCACTGAGACCAGATGAGGAAACAGAGATCCAGAAAAGCTAAGGGGCTAAATGGTACTTTCTTTTCACTCCTGACTGAGATTTGCATAGAGACATCATGTCCTCATGATAGTCAGTTCTTGATTTATTGATATTATTATTATTTTTATTATTCCTCTTGCTATGTGATGTCTTGAGGTATCCCAAGTCTTTGTCACATGTGGGTGGGAACCTTCCTGAAGTCTTTCTGAGAAAAAGACCCAAAGTCCTGTATATTAGGCAAGCTATGCTCTCAGATTAGGATTTTGAGTAGGGCAGGGAGGTGAGGAGTGGGTAGCTAAGTAAAAGGAGAATCACAGCAGGGTTGGGGGCACATGTGTGGGTTCCAGTGGCTGCTTGAGCATTTTGGCCCAGCCTTGGGTTTGGAAGCAGGACAGAGAATGCTTCCTTGGTCAACTGAAGCCTGAGTTGAATGTTGAAGGCAAATATGAGTTTCCAAGGAAGAAAAGTATGAAAAAGTAATTCTCCCTAAACTCAGTATTCAATCATCTTCATATATAAAGATGATGCTTTACATTTAGAAAGACAGTTTTGTGTAGGGGTGTAAGAATAGAATTTGGGGTCAAATGGGACTTAATTTCCAGCTTCATCACTTTCTTCGTGGCTTTGAGTTAGTTGTTAAAACTCTCTGGACCTCAATATCTTCATCTGTGAATTGGGATAATAAATCCCACCTCACCGATGGTCACCCAGCTCAGGTGAGATGAACAAATTTCTGACTTGCACAAAGCTCTTGAGAAACAATAGCTATATTGTTCCCGTATTGAGCTTTTATCTTTCATCATCATCAAATGAATATTGATTGGTCTCCTACTGTGTTCAAGTGTCAGACGAGTCTAATCTTGTCTCCTGTATGCTCAGTTGGGAAGACAGGAGATATACTCTGGGACTAGAGACTCTGAGAGGAGAGGGCACCTGACCACTTTTATCTTAGTTTGGATTCCCCAAGAAGCAGGCACTCAAGTGAGAATGTGAGTGAAGGTACTTTACTTGGGAGGTGATCCCAAGAAACTTTGGCTGGGGATGGGAAGTGATATAGGGAAGGGAAGTGAGCTCATATAGGACTGTTTTCAATCTAGTTATCACTGGGGGCATCTGGGGCTCAGTCACACGGGGGACTGCTGGGGGCAGTGTAGAGCACATGCCTGAGGGTCAGCCCCATTCGAGGGGGAGGGAGCTTCATATTCATCCACCAGCTCAACAGTCTTGGTTGAGAACTGATCCCAGGGGCCTTTGGCACTACCAGCCCGTGTTGTAGGCAGCAAAGTCAATTCTTGTGGCCAGAACGCGGATGCTGGCAGCTGGTTGTGGGATGCTGTGGTGGTAAGGCTGGTGCTGTGAATAGGGCATAGTCAATGTCTCCTTTCATGGTCTTGTGTGTTGGACCTGGATGTCCTGGCTCCCAGATCTTCTCCCACAAAACCACTGAGTATGGATTTTCAGTGAAGGAGTAGTGGATGTTGGCCGACTGTAGGGCAGTGGGCCATGGCCGCAGACAGGGTGCAAGGGAACTGAGCAGACTGCAGAAACAGAGATGGGTGATGGGTGCCGGTGCGGGGGTGGGGTAGGGGGCGCAGGATGAAGTCTCGGGACAGACAGAAATGAGGCAGACCCTACGTCTCTGTCTGGCAATTTACGCTATTCCTCAAGGAACACGCTGGTTTAACACAGTGATTTACGATACGTTTGAGTTGTTTTTACCACTGTTGCTGCATTAAAAAGAAAAAAGAAAATATTTGACAAGCCCTCCTAGTGTTCTCTGTCTTCAGTCCCCCTCAACATGTTCTTAAATCCTGCGTCAATCTCCTCACGTCCAGAAGAGAGATCATTAAATATTTCTACTCCCAGGCAATTCTCAAATATGAGCTTCATGCGCCATATGTAGTAATCTGACCCTGAGACAACAATTTGGATTCAGGGGGGTTATTTGGGAGGAAATCCCAGGAGTCACTATGAGGTATGGGGAGGTGAGACCCGGAAGGGAGGCGACACCAATAAAGGGTGCATTAATGGGCGGGTGAACAGCTGGGGCTTCATCCTGCCGGGGGCCTCTTCATGAATGTGTGGTTCAGGCCTCAGGACTGTCTCCCTGAGGGATGAGGAACCTGGGGCATTCCCACAGCTCTTGCCCTCATGAGGTACTTCCAGCCTGCCCTTAGCTTGGGGGTGCCCTCCCCTGGTCAGAAACTGACTTTCAGTAGAGATAAATGGCTTGGCTGGGGGGAACCAGCTGTGGATGCTCACTGGAGGAAGAAAAAAGATGCTCTGCCAGGAATAAAAAGGCACTGGAGGACACTTTATTTCCTTTGAGGAGGGGCACAATCACAAATTTAAAGAACTCTCATCATGCCATTCTTCTGCTCAATAAACGTCAACGGATCCCTATCACTTATTTCATAAAATCTAACTCCTCAAATCTCTGCCAGTCCAGCACTGCCTGATAATTGTTTACCTTCTAATCCATAAATACTTACAACCATAACAAAATGCATAATTAATCAAATCGATATCCCTGCTTTTGCACCATGTCTGCAGTGGGAGCTAATGTACATTCAGCTGATGAATTAAATTGTTTTGGACCTGCCTTGTCAGCCCTACACACAGCTAGCTGTACCCTCACTCCCAGCCTGCTCAGTTGTCTCCTTGCTCTTGCTCATATTTTTACCCCTTCTGTGCCTGCATCCTGTTTTTCTCCCATTGTCTGTCCTGATCCTGTGCATCACTCAAGGTCTGTTTGTGGTTGCACCTCTATTGATCAACCATGCATTATAGGGGACCAAGGTCTTCCCCTCTTTTGTGCATGTTTGGAAGGATCATCTGTCAGGCCCAAGGCCATTGGCCATTTGATAAAGTCAGGCACTTGCCATATATGTGAGCTTTGTTTGCCTAAGGTGGGGCCCTGAGTTTCCTCCCTTTCCTTATGGCACAGCCTCGTATGGCGGCAGGTTCTTGATCAGTCCTCAGTGAATACTGGGGTGATGGGTACTGGCGATATGACCACGAAGAATGTAGCAGATGTTGTCAGTGCTTAGCCTACATCTTTGCAGCACTCACCTCTGCACCCCAAAGGTGGCTTACAATGAGTAATTGTGACCCTCTGCCTGAGGGCTTCCTTTTCTGGCTGAGGAGTGCGATGGCCTGTGTGCGGAGGAATCCAGAAGTGCTGAGAGCTACTGAGAAGGAAAGAGCCCTGGACAGTTCAGAGCTTCCTCATCCTCAGCTGGGGTAACTCTGCAGGGTGTTCTACCTGGTTTCCTAGGATTCCTTAGCAGGGTTAATATCCAGTAGCTCAGAGTGGTAACCTGCTTGATAATATACCCCATTTTTTTGGCTTCCTTCTCTTCCTTTTTTAATTCCTATCTCTCCCATGAGTGTTCATCTGGGGTAACACAAACCAAGTGGGTGACCTCAACATGAAATCAGTGTGTTTAGGGTTCCTGAAAGTCAGAGGATCCTGAGTTTGTTGGGCTCACCATGCCTGTGATGAGGGCTAGGAGTTAGTGAGCTTTGAGGGCCAGTTGAACTTGAGGGGCTAGGCTTGGAAGTAGGTCTGAAGCCCAGGGAAGAGTCAGGTGAGCCTGAGAGCAGGGTTACCCAGTGTTATCTCTTTGACTAAAAAGGAGAGAGATCGAAATGAACTTAGAGTGACCCTGAATCTTATTAGGTACTGAGTATTGCTGAAAGACATGCCTTGATTTGAAAGGTTATTACAAAGTGGTTTAGATATTGGGAGAAAGTGCCACTTCCACCAGCCAAAACCCACATCTTCTCTCTTTTCATTCTGAATCAGAGTGGCTGCTTGGGGATATTTTGCCAGGGCATCTGCATACCTTTGTCCTGACGCAGTATACTTGATCCACTTCACACTGAGGGAAATTTGTTGGTTTTCATGGATGGACCTCTGACTCCATATCAGACTGACGCCTAGTCCTGGCTTCAGAGACACCTCTCTCTGGCCATCGATTTATTTTCTCACCTCGTTAGACTAACTAGTAAGTCCAAGTTCAAATATTATTCCAGAAACAAATGTTATCACCTCAAGGAGAGCAGCAAAGAGAAAGTAGGTGCCTGAGTGTAGCCCTCCCATGACTCCTGTATGTCCTATGGGGTAGGAGGTCTCCTAAAGCCAGAATTCTAGGAGATTCTATAATCTGACCTTGGCTCTGAAGACCAAGGGCCTTAATGACTATGTGAATTTCATTTCTTGTGCATCCATCTGTTCCTCCTGAATCTGGAACACTTTTACCCATTGAAGGAATTAAACAGAAGTTGGAAAGAGCTCAGCAAGACCAGCCAAAGACTCAAAGAACGTTTGGCTCAAGGAAATTCCAGAAGAGAAAGAACTGGTGAAAAAGCAGGGCTGGAATCCTGGCAGCCAACTCCCACCCAAAGCAGGGAGGGCAGATGGGCTTACAGCAAAGATCCTGGCCAGGCTGGGAAGCTGCCTTCACACACTGGTGAAGATGGGACTCCATTCTCCAACAGACTACAACACAGGAGCAATTAGCTTCGGTTGAGGCTGGTTAAAGGGGACCCTGAAGGTGTACCAAACAGTTTGGTGGTAAATCTTCTGATTGGGAGATAAAAGGCCTTGGTTTTATTAATTCCAGTTTTTCCATTAAATGAATGGATAACTTTTTGTCTTTCTTTAAAATTAAAACAAAATTGGACTATATCATATATTCCCCCCCAAAAAGGACAAAAGCATACTTCTTGATAAATTTTCACAAACTGAAGTCACCCATGTAACTAGCACCTAGTTAGAGAAACAAAATATGATTAGCACTTCAAAAGCCTCTACTCTGTGCCCTCTTCCCAGCCACTACCTTCTCAAAGAATCAATATCCCGATTTTTAATAACGTAGATTAATTTTGCCTGTTCTAGAAATTCACATAAATGGAATCATTCAGTGCATATTATTTTACGTCTGACAGCTTTCCCTTAACATTATGTGTGAGACATGTTGTATGTAGCAATAGTCATTCCTTTTCATTGCTGTATAATATTTCATTTTATGACCATATCATGGTTAATTTATTCTAATATTTCATTTTATGACCATATCATGGTTAATTTATTCATTCTGATTTTGATGGACATATAAATTGTTACCAGTGTTTGGCTATTATAAATGCTATGGCATACTTGTGCATATCTTGATGGATATATCTTTGCATTTTTATTGCTCAGATACCAAGAAGTGGGCTTGCTGGGTCACAGGGTATGCATCTTTTTAATAGTTTTAGATACCATAAGCAGTTTTCCAAAATGTGTTCATCAACATCGCTGTTAACAGCAATATATGAGATTTCCAATTGCTCCACATCTTTTTAAATACTAGGTACTTTTTGTCTTTTTCATCTTATCCATCCTGGTGATGATATTGTTGTGTTTTTCAAAATTTATTTTTAATTATAGTTGACATACAATAGTATATTAGTTTCAGGTGTACGACATACAGATTCAACATTTATATACCTGACAAAGTGGTCACCACAGTAAGTCTAGTAACCGTTTGTCACTGTAAGTTATAATA
>NW_006442491.1:15628892-15641028 GCF_000325575.1 Pteropus alecto | reverse complement strand
AGAGAGAGAGAGAGAGAGAGAGAGAGAGACAGAGACAGAGACAGAGACAGAGACAGAGACAGAGACAAAGAGTGGGGGAATTGATATAGTTATGTCTTTCAGTTACTCTGTGAGCCAGCATTTTTTTCATCACTTAAAAACAAAAGGAAAAAATAATAATTTAGCTGTTGCTCTTGATGCCCTGCCCTTATCATGCCCTTGGCACTCATTGTTTCCTTTTCCACCTAAGGCTTTCTGCTACTAGCACTTGAAACTCTGTTTAAGAGCATTCTCTAGTCTTTGGAATCTTCTGCCATGTGTAGGGCAGGCTGGAATACTGGGGACCTAACAATACTGGGAATAGCCCTGAACTATTGATAGGTGGATAAATACTCTAGTTTCGTCTCTGTCATACGGGACAATTCTGAGGTGTGTTCTACACAGTTCCTAAGAGTTCTTCAGAAGAACTGGGTTTCTAGTTGCTCACTGCAGTAACCTATACACTAATGCCCTCTGTATTGGCTGTTTTCCCTGCCCTGTCTCACTTTCCCTCTCCCTTCTTGATACTTCCAGAGATCACACCCCAAATAAACCACCTGCATGTCAGTCTTTGTCTCAGGTTCTGCTTTTGGGAGACTGCAAACTAAAATAATGAAGAAATTGGACTATGAGCTAAAATTTCCATGAACACATGGAATGCAAATTAATCTAATCCAACCAGGTTCAGTTTGAGGGCTCTGTGTAAAGCATGGGTAAGACTCTGAGAGTCTAAAAGAGTGTAAAGCCACCTATGTCTTTAAGAGACCTACCAATTTGATGAGGAGTTATGATTCCCAGATAAAACATTTGTATAAATGTATCTTAGAACTCTAAATTGACAGGTAAGGGCCCTGCTCTGGTGGTATCTGTCTGAATGTGGCTGGAATCCCCAATTTTATGGCTTCTGAGGGTCCAGAGACTACCTACCAATCTCTTCAAATTCTCAGTAACAGATTGGGCACAAAGCCTATATCCATAGAAATTCGATCACACAGAGCATTTTGAAAGTTTGGCAATTTTAGGGAAGGTTTGGAAAACTATGGAAGTAATCACTTCACGTACTTCACAGCCATCTCCCATACTGCTGAAGCCACCCCTTGAGCTCCACTTACTTCCATAGGCCTCTCTCACTGTGTGCTGTTCTCAAGCCATTGGCTCAGGATTGGTCCTGATTGCTTCCTTCCTGCTGGAAAGCCTGCTAGGCTGGGCAACCTTGTCCAGGGCTCTCTGGAAATTGGAGTAAATAAAAATTTCTCTTTCTTAAAAACCAAAGTCTAGCTTGATCTCTAAGTTTCTTTGACCCCCCTTTTCTCTTATCCTTCAAATCTAATATAGTGGCAAAACTTATTGGCTCAACTTTCATAATACATCCCAAATCTGGGCACCTCTTGCTTTCTCCACCACACCATTCTGGCTCAAGCCATTGTTTCCTCTTGTCTTGATTAGAGAAATAGTCTCTCAACAATTGTGAGATGATTGCCAATATCATTTTCCACACAGAAGGCAGATTTATCTTTCTGAAATCGTAGGTCATATCAATATATAAACTACTCTTTGCTCAAAACCTTCTAGAGGTGCCTCATCATATTCAGAGTAAAATATAGAGCCTTTCCATGACATGTAAGGCCATGGTGGCCTCCATCACTACTTTGAACTTAGTTTCTACTGTTCTTCCTTTTGCTCACTCTAATCTAACCATACTCCCCTCTTGTTGTTTTTTGAACCTGCCAAAGGAGCTTACATCTCAGGGCCTTTATACTTGCTATTTTCTCTGCCCGGAGCACTTTCATCAGATTTCAGCATGACTCATTCCTCACTTACTTGGGATCCCTACTCAGAGAGACCCTCCTGCAAAATAATATCCCCCACTGGCACTGTCTAGTGCCTTACTCTGTTTTATTCATTCATGTATATAATTTTTAAATTGGTTTATTGTTTGCTACTCCCTAGTAGCATATAAACTTCTTGAGATCAAGGATGACTTTTTTTATTGTTGTTTGATATTGCAACCTGGTGCCAAACGCATAGACTATTTGTTGAATGAATGAATGAATGAATGAGTACATGAATTTCAACCTCGAGGAAGTGTGGGGCTCCCAGGCTGCTCCTGAACCTTGATCTGCAGAGATAACACAATAATATTATAATGGTGATAATGTTAAAACCCATTGTTTGACCTGGGAGCACAAGTGAGGCCACGTTTATTTAAATTAATCCTTAGACCTGACCTACTCAGACTAATGGTAATCCAGGATCTTTCTTTGGGTCAAATTATGCCCCCAAACTCAGGGATTTACTCAGTCTAATAGAGCCTGTCCTGCTTCCAGGATCCCTACAGAGAAAATTGAGGAATCTGAGTAGTCAGTAGCAGATCCCGTTTCCTGATGCCCTCGGCCATTAGCTCTTCCTGCGGCGAGACTTTCAGTGTTTGTGAGAATGAAACACGATGAAGAGAGAAGACCATGCTTCTTACGTCGGTGGAAGATGGTAGTCATGTTTCAGCTTTCCCTTCTTTTTTATTTTTATTATTTTATTTTATTTTTTTATTGTTTTTAGGCAAGGTAACCCTTGGTTGACCTCACAGATTACAAGGAACTTGTCAGTTTACAATCCCTTATTATTTTTAATTTTTATTTTTTACACCTACACACCTGGTCTTCCTAGTTGGTCTCCCATCCAAGTACTAACCAGGTCCGACCCTGCTTAGCTTCTGAGACCAGATGGAATCGGGCTTGTTCAGGGTGGCATGGCTGTAGACTCCCTTCCTTTTTAGTTTCAAATGTGGGGCTCCAGCACCTTAGTTCCAAAGGAGGAAGAACAAGCAATGGCTGCAGCTTAGATCAATGCTGCAGGGTTGCAGGTACCTTGGTCCGTGGGGAGGTGGAAGTGAGCTGCTATGTGTGAACTGAGAAGTGCGTAGGCTGGACCTCTTATTTCACATCTTTTTGGTCAAGCAGCAGGTTGATCAAAGCAGTCAAGGCAGATGGCTGTTGAACATTTTAATAAGTGCCTGCAGGAGCAGAAACTCTAGAAACATTCTTGAATGGACACTCTTCTCAGCCTGTTGGCTGCCGTGTAAGTTCCAGGAGCTCTTGGCTCATCTTGTAGGAGGACATCAAACCCTTGACTGAGATGTCAATTTCTTCTTCTTTCATGACAGCATTCATTGACAAAATGGAAATAGTTGCCTTACTGGTCCTCAGTGACTTTAAGGTCCTCATGTGTCTCCTGGGGTCCAGCCACTTGAGGGTACAGGATGTAAAGATGGGCATTTTAAATTCCATTGCTCAATTTTAGAATCAACTTTCTAGTCCAGAGTTCTACTAGGCTTGTCTTCAGTTTGGTGACTTTTGAAGGGATTTTTAAGGATATTTAAAAACAAAGAATGTGATTGCATCTTACTTTAGAGCCCAACCTCTGAATTAGATGTGACTCCATGATGTATGTGTGCTTGTGTGCGTGTGGAAGATTTACAGAATACTGCCACAAAAACTTGTTTATCAGAGAAAATGTGGTTTATTTGTAATTACTCTGCTATTTTCTTATATGAATCCCCTCCACTCAGTAATGGTGGAAGGGAGCTGTTCCCCGCCCATCCTCCCCCATCACCAATTTTAGAACATACGATAATGCAATACTTTAACCAGTCCTCTTTAACTAATGCCCGGGATCGTTGAGATAAAATTACTTCTCCTCTGAGCTCCCCTCCCCCTTCTTCCATAGATGAATTGAGGTGCATAGGCAAGGGGCTGATGTGCCTTGTAATACTAGGGAAGATGAGGATTCTGGGTCTTTCCATGGCCTGCTGGCTCTTCTGTCCTCGTCTTGTTCTGGTTGTCACTTACTCTGCTGGCACTTGAGCTGAGGTGTGTTACAGGGGCTGGACTCTGCATAATATGGGAGAAGCCCCTCACCTTCACCTTTACCAATGCTCACCTGTGTAGGCTGGACCTCCCTGATTCCTCTTCCTAACCCCAAGGAGGCCTGAAGGAGCTTATATGCCCTTCCTCCGCACCCTCACCCCGCTAGTGAGCTCAGAAGCAAGTTCTCACCATTTTTGCTTGGCCTTTAAGACCTCTACAAGTATTTCAATGTACTTCACCTTCCAGATTCTTGTACGGGAGGCAATAATAGCTTTTACTCCTATACGGAGAAAATATCTCCTCTTTTTCCAACAGCAATCTTTCTTACCCACTCCCTTCAAGGAGTGCCCTCTTTTCCTGCTATTTTGAGTCCCAGCCCTAGATAAGGCGTCAATGACACATCAGCTGGGAGTGGGAGGTTGGTAATCAGCCAGCAGCCTTCAGTCTGAATCCCAGCCCTATCACTTGTGAGCTGTGTAGCCTTGGGTAAGTCATTTTGCCTTGTTAGATTTCAGTTTTCTCACCTTTAAAATGGGGATAATAGTATCTGCCTCTCATTTTCATGTGGATTAAATGACAGTGAGTGCTCACACATGTTTGCTGAATGAATGAATGAATGAATGAATGAAGAAAATAAATGAGACAGCTGGTGGGTTGGACATGGCCAGTTTATTTGTGAGCATTATTACAATGTTAAGGTAAACACTCTGGCCAGATTGCATGATCTCTCTTCTCTTACTACCCATAAGTAAAAGTCCCTGGTTGTCTATAATTGCTTTTTTCTTTACTATGGGTTAGTTTTATTTTCTTAGCAGATGGTGAGCTCTTCAAGAATGGGGTCTAGATTTCCTCCCATCTCTCCTTCAGCTTGACAGATGCTTAGTAAATGGTCACTAATCATTGTGTCCTATTTGGCCAAAATAACTCCCGAATGATGGCATGGAGAGAACAGAGGTCAGGCCTGAGATGGGCCCTTGGAAGTTGGGCTGTGAGAGCAGATTCTGTCTTCCCCAGCTATCTGGAAAGCTTGCTCTTGTGTCCTTGATATGGAAGCTGCTTGGAGTGGCTGAGACATTAACCTACATGTGGGGCAAAGACAGGAGAGCCCAGAGACTGGGCTTATGAATCAAACACGCAGGGCCAAGAGAAAAATACAAGGGGAAAGAAAGTAGGTAAATAAGTTATCTCTGGTTTCTTTAGTGTGTAAATGATGGATGATTGTGGACAAGACTGTGATTCCAATTTATGGGTAGAATAGTACATTCACTGTTTCCTGAGTACTCAGCGACCCCTTACTTATAGGTACAGTTAAGTCTCTACCAATCACACACAAAAGTGCTTTTAGGAGGGGTTTTAACAAATTCATTTCAATCCTTGAGGACAGAACTCAGATCTCATTCTGTGAAGACCACAGTGCTGTCTTCTTTAAGTATGAAAAGAACGTGTGTGACACTACTTAGTGCTTCCACACCCATGAGCCCTTCTAAGTGAGACTGTATCACTCTTGCTGATAACGGAGGTGGTCACCAGTAGTGGGCCCACAATAGACCCAAGGGTAGATAATACACAGGCTAACCATGAGGAAGCCTGTGCACGAAATTCTTCTTAATAGAATAAGGTGAGTAATTAGGGAAATTGGACAATCTCTTTATGGAATTTTATCAAGAAGTTGTGGAAACAACCAGCCAATATGTATTAAGGGAAAAGAAATAAGAAGACAAAGAGAAGCAGAAACCAAGCAAGTGGTTGAGTGACATTAATGATAGAGAGCAAGAGTGATGGCCAGGGAAATCCTCACATTGAGAGGAGCATCAAACAACTCAGTCGCTAGAGCTGCCTCCAACTCTCTTGGTTCCCATGAATGGAATAACTTGGATGGGTCTTTGTTCCTTTGCTGTAATTAAAAGACCTAGCTTTGCAGGGAGAATTTATCAAAATGGGAGCTTTAGCCAAATCAAGCAGTAAGACATGCTGAAGCCAGTGCTTCTCAGACTTTAATGTGCATCTTGTTAAAATGCATACTCCCATTCAGTAAATTGACATGAGGCCTGAGAGTCTGACTTTCTAAAAGCTCCCAGTTGAGGCTGATGCTAGTGGTTGGGGGACCGCACTTTGAGGAGCAAGGGCTTAAGCAAACAACACACACAGACAGGTACATACACGTGCATACACACACACTATCCATCACCAATTAAAAAATTTTACACAGAAGTTGAGATTCCATGGATAACCACTAGCTGGTTGGCTAAACTTGTTACTTTTTACTCAGCTCTACTACAGAGCTGGTAAAAAAAATGATGACTTCAAAAAACCAAATCCTTCTAATTTATTTTTGGCATGGCAATCTAGAATATTTTAAAAATCAATAGTAAATATACTTTAACTTAGCAAAGATTTCTTTTGTATTTTACTACAAGAAAATTCAATTTTTAAAAAAACTTTAAATGTTTATCTAGTCTCCTGAAATTGTACCTTTAAATGTCTCCCTGGGTGGACTCACAGAACAGTAGGGAAGAAATGGATTATTCATTAAATGATGCAGGGACAATAGTTTAGCAACTTGGAACAAAAAATCAATTTAAAGTCCCATCTTACTGTACAGAAAATAAATTTTAATGGATTAAAGAACAAAATATAATATAAAAAAGACTATAAAAGCGTGAAATAATATCTAGATGGGGAATACTTAATAGATTAAAAGAGTTAGAAGAAATCATAAAAGTTATAAATTTTATTGGATAACATTTAAAATTTCTGTCTGTAGTCCATCCTACTCCCATCCCACCACAATTAAACAAAAATCAAAAATAATTATGGAAGGATGTAAACATCGCCACAATCAAGAAGCAGGACAATTTTATTAACTCTGCATTTGTTAAAACTCAGAACTGTACCCCCTACAGGGCGAATCTTACTCTATGTACATTAAAAAATAAATTGCAAAAGAGATAGAAAAGAAAAAATTAGCTGCTGAAAACACACAAACATCGAAATACCAAAGAATCACTGGTATAAAAATATTTGCAACACACACCACAAACTAAAGGTGAATGTTCTTACTATATAAAAAGCATTTTAAATTTGGTAAGCATAATATTAATATCTCAATAGACACATGGGGGAACAGACACGACATAAAAGAGGAAATTTAAATGGCTAAAATAATAAAATGAAAGTTTACTTGTCATTGGTATTTTAATGTCCCATCCACTAAATTAGTTCAAGATAAAGGAAAAATAAGAATACCTGATGTTGGCAAGAGTGTAGTGTAGTAGTCTGAACAATGGCCGCCCAAAATATCCATGTCTTAATCACGGGAACATTTGAATGGGTCCCCTTACAGGGCAAAAGGGATATTGCAGATGTGATTAAGTTAAAGATTTTGAGATTATTCTGGATTATCCAGATGGGCCACAAATGTGATCATAAGTTTTTATAAGAGGGAGGCAGAGGGAAATTTGTCTGCAGAAGAATAGTAGGAAGTATGATGATTTGAAGAGAGGGTCACAGGTCAAGGAATGCAAGTGGCCTCCAAAAGCTAGAAAAGGCAGACATGGATTTTTTCCTAGAGCTTCCGAAAGGAACCAGCCCAGCTGACACCTTGATTTTATCCCCATTTGTATTTCTCTAATCCCCCAAGTTTGTGTCAATAGTGCGAACTCCTTTGCAATATTTTCATAATATGTAGAAAAAGCTATACAATTTTTATATTTAGTGATTTAGTGATTCTATGAGAATCTATTTCAAGGAGACAATTTGATAATGAAAAAGGCTCTTGCATAAAAATATTTATCAGTATCATAATAGCAATAAACTGGAAACAAATTAAGTGTTCAACAGAAAGGAAAGATTGAATAAACTATAGACTATCTGAGGATATGTTATCATTAAGCTATAACAGATTTATAAATATTTTGTAAAAATACAGGAAATGGTATATTGTATAAATAGTGCATCAAGAGTAAAAGTTAAGATATAAAATTATAAATGCCCCATGATCTCAACTATGTAAAAATTCATAGAAGTAAGACTAGAAGGATATAGGCCAAAATATTTATTGGCTATAGATGATGATTTTTATTCATTCAACTGTTCTGTCATTTAAATTTTTCTATAACAAATAGGTATTAGTTTTGCATTTGAAGTAATTATTAAGATCAGTAAGTAGCCCTTTGGAAATAGAGGGCAAGGGGCTCTGGAACTTGAGAGTGAGGCCATGGCCAACCCTTGAAGGAAGTGGAAGATTTATTTAGGGGCAAGGTAGAAAAGAAGGTAGTAGGGGTGCAGGGGTCTCAGGGGCTTGGCTGGTGGGAGTTGGGGTGGCAGAAAGGGTAGCCATCTGCTAAGGAGGGGAATTTTGCTTTGATCTAAAAAAGCTGGTTAGCAATTTTGGGGAAAAAAACAGTTTAGATATTTATGTGCTTCTAAATAAATCTCTTTAGAAAAAGTAGTAGAATAGGTACTGTTGGTTGTCAGCCCAATATCCACTCCCATTTCCATTTCCTGGCAGAACACCAACATTGTGCTGGTATCCCCACCTCTACTCAATCTGTGCAAATGAAGAAAGCACACCCAACCCCAGCTGGTTTTTTTATTAGTCTAAGCCACTAAGGGAAAGCCCGTTCTATCTCTCAATGTATTTTTGCAGAAGCCAAATTTAAGCTCCTACAATCACAGTTTTATAATACCCCAGACTCGATAAGTGCTCAATAAATGTTGATGAATGAAGCAACCAGCATTTGGCACTCCCCTAGCAATTGTTATTGGTCCAGTAGTGGAGACATGCCCTAGCTCAGTCCAGTGAGGCTGAGGAGAAGGACTTTTACGGTCAAACAAAGAATTCCTGATGCTCCTGTTTTGCCACCTTGAGAAACAAGACTGAGAACAAAGGCCGCACAAAGGAGGACAGAGCTGATGGACTCTCTAAGAGATGGAGCCAGAGCTTACTCTACCTCTTACCTCAGGTTTTGTGAGTTAGTACACTTCTTTTTTGTTTGAGACCCTTTTCTGTTGGCATGCTAATGTAAAGTGCAAAAAGGTTCCAAAGATTTTTAATGGAAAATTTCAAAATATCTAGAAAGTCTAGAATTAATTACTGAGAGCTTACCCTGGGTCAGACTCTATGCTGAGCACTGAAATTATGCAAGTGGTTCAATACCAAGTACAGATTTTTATCCAGAGAAGAAGCTAGCTATTCATTAGGTTAATAGTATGGGATAGTTACTTTTTTGATTCTAGAAAGATTAAATGTGTTATTGAGTAAACACGCAAGCAACCTATTGTCTTGGGTTAGGGTGTGCCTCAATCAGGATGAGGTACTTTATGTTGCAATAACAACAACAACAAAAGCTTATTTATTGCTATGCTACATGTCCAACATGGCTGGGGTGGGGAGGGCCTCTGCTCATTGTAGCTCTCAGGGACTTGGGTTGTTGGAACAGCCACAGTCTCAAATGTTGCTGGTCTTTTTGTTGGAAGAAAAGACAGATCTTGGAGTGAGTCGCACAGGTAATTAAATGCTAACACCCAGAAGTGACATGCAGAGTAAGCTGCATGGGCATGCAACCTGCACAGTTGCACAAGGCTCCAAGCTCAGAAGGGCGCCATGCTTGGCTTAATGCTCTGCTGTTGCCATTTTGAAATTATTCATAATTTTTGAACAAGGGGCTCCACAATTTTATTTTGCACTGGTACTGGGCCCTGTAAATTATGTAGCCAGCCCTGATGATATGTGTCACTTACACTTATACCTCATTGGCCAGGGTTGATCACATGGCCATTTTCCTACCACAATGTGGCAGAGAAGTGCAATTCTATTTTGTGCCAGAAAAAACCAGAACAACAGCATAGAAGATAACTACAGAGTCTTTTTTTTTTTTTTGTGAGGCTGAGGGAAAGCTTTGGATGGTGGAGAGCTCTGGATAGTGGAAGAATTTATTTGCAATAGGGTATCAGAAACTTTTGTGAGAAGAAACACAAGGATTTCAATTTCTATTCTTGGAGATTCAAAGTTAGGGAAATCTGTTGGCATGAACTAAGCTGAAAGGCTGGGAAGAGCAATGAGATTCCAGAAGTAGAATTAACTAGGCAGAGGATGGGGCTCATCAGTTGGTTCGTGATGGAAAACTTGCTCTGGCCCAATATGTGTGGGGTTGGGAGCCCCCTATCATAATGGTCAGCTCTGTGAACATGGGCTGTAAACCAAGAGAGCTGCAGCCTCAGGTCCCAACATGGGGCCATCATTGCATCTGGGCCAGGGAAGTTCATCAGCTGTGGACAAGGATACATAAGCCCAGTCCTGAACATTGATGAAAAAAGAGGTTATAGCCCCAGAAATTGGTGGGACTCCAATTCTCTCTTCTGTGAGCATTTGGAAACAAGAATGAACTCTCTTCAAATGGATTCAGGTTCCAAGGTTCTTAGAAGGCTTGCAAGGAGGAACCTGCTTGGGAGAGGGAGATGTTGGACTTCTATAGGACTTGAATGATTAAGACAATGTGGAAGAAGGTGCTCTATATCTATCCTGAGTTGGAGAAGCAACTCATATGGTTACTGTGTAGCTTAGCCAGAAGAATCATGCTCATGCAAAGCTATCTGAAAGAGCTCTCTCAACTTGGGAGGAACATGTCCTTGAGGAAGCTAAGCTGAGCTCCAGTGGGACCACAGAGCAAATTCACTGTAATTGGCTGTAGAGCAGCTGCCTTGGGGCCTGCAGGTTCCTGGGGCCTGGGCTCAGACAGAGGGCAGAAGCTGGGAGAAGCTGTGTCCCAGAAGACCATCTTGGATTCATGGCATATCTATTTCCATGTGAAAGAGGCCTGTGGGACCAGTTCTGGTCTTCACTTGTTCACTTTAAGGTCAGGGTTCCTTTGGGATTTATAGGGAGTCTCCTGGAAGATAGAAGCATGATGAGGAGAAAAGGATCCAGTGCAGCAAGCTTGACAAAATGAGCATTTTCCCTGCACGGATGCTGTGGGTGACCTGCCCAGCTTCCCTCTACCAGGCAGTAGTGCCATTTTTTCCACTGCTGTGTAGCTGTTGTGTTGACTGATTAAGGCTCACAAGGACTCTTTCTCCCAAAAATTGCCCTCAGCTGAGTGGGAGCTGTCTCATCTGGGAGGTTATATGTTCCCTGGTAGGCTTCAGCCAATGACTGACATGGGGATACCAAAGACTGGCTTTCTCATTGCAAGGTGTGTCCACTCCATGGAGCCATTCATGCCCAGAGCTCCCCTGAATTTCACCTGAGACCATGCCTTTGTTCAGCTCTGTCTTCTGTTCTGTTTGCTTCTTTTACTCCAATATTCCTGGACCCCTTCTCCAATAGATTATATGCACCCAGTCTTCATCTCAGATGCTGCTTCTAGGAAGCACACTTTTCCCCTTTCATGTTGGGAGAAGTATTCAGTTAAAGAAGGACCAAGGCTCCTGGGCAATGTGCTGGGGGGAGGGAGGCAGGGGAACAGGGAGAGGCACAGTTATCTTTTTTTTATGGGTGGAAACAAGCTTCCCCAAAACTGGGGCTGAACGTCACTGACAAGGGTCTCTGTGCAAGTCCAAGGGGATTGTGGACAACTACTCACTATTGGAGGGGCTGCAGTCAGTTCTCAAAGAAGGCACATGGGCTGGGTTCTGAGCTGAGACTGTGTCCTGATGCACGCCAGAGTGGTTTGGGGACACACCTAATCACAGATTTTTTTGCCCCTTTTCTTCCTTTCTCCTTGTCTTCTTTCCCTTCTCTCTCTCTCCTATTCTTTCCTCACCTCTAGAACTTTCCGTCCATTTTGGGTGAGGCAGGGGTTCCATGAAGGAGAAGTCACTGGGGTTATTCTTGCTCAGTGAAACTGCACTGAGCACTGACTTTTGATCTGTGACTTCTCACCCCAACTCAGCTACATAAGCCACTGAGAGCAGCTGTGCTTAGAGAACCTCCATGCTTTCACCAAAAGTGTCCTGCATGGCCTCAGTTCCCTATAATTCTGCCCACTCATTCCTGTCCCTCTTCACTTAGTCTCTCTCTCTCGAATCTTCTGTTCTTGTCTTTTGACTTTCTGGAATTCTGGCTTCCCTTTACAGGGCTCTTGACACCAGTCTGACAGTATATATAGTTCTTTTCTGCTTAAAATCTTTCAGTGATGTCCCATGGAACTTCTAAGGTCTTTGGCATGCCTTGCAAGACCTTGCTTGACCTATCTCTCCCCATCTCTGCAGCCAGCCGCGCCCCGCCCCACCCCCCCACCCCCACAACCCAACAC
>NW_006442491.1:15621593-15628843 GCF_000325575.1 Pteropus alecto | reverse complement strand
GCCTTAGTCCTGTGTATCACACAGCTATGTTTCTCGAATTACTCCTCATCCATCTGTGTTCTTATTCCTGCTGTTCCTTCCCCTTAGATTGCCTCTCTCCCTAATTGACCTTTCAAAAGTTCTCCAAGCTACTTTTTCTTTCTGAACTTCTTGTCATCCTCAGGGCAATTGCCTCCTCCTCTGCTTTGGGCTCTTTCCTGCCCATGTTCCCCTCTGTCATTTAGTACTGACTTTTAACTGGTAACAGCACCAGTGTATTGCATTTCTAAGCTCACAGATAAAGTATATCCTCCTTGGAGACAGGGCTGTGTGCAGGGCCTCTTAGAATCTCTGGTGTCTTGCACAGTGCACAATGCGTGGCACAAAGAACCTGGATAGACACAATGCACTGGGCTCATTATCCAGGTCAACTTCCTTCTAGTGCTCTCTTCGGAGGGGCTAGAAAAGCAAAATCCATATTTCCCAGACTCCCCTAAAGCTAGGGTTCTGAACAGGATTGAGACAAAGGCCAGCTTTCTGTTGTAGCCGCTGGTTCTGCTGGCAAGCCGGCTTTGGCCATTGAGATGCTGTGTTTTCCTGCAGTGCATTCCAGCGCCTGGTCATCAAGGTGTTGAGAGGCAGGGCTCAGGGCTCCATGTTTTATTGGTTGAGGTCTAGAGAGTGTGGCCTTACAAGCCATATTTTGTAGAACAGGGGTCTCTAACCCTTGGGCCATGGACTGGTACCAGTCTGTGGCCTGTTAGGAACCAGGCTGCACAGTAGAAGGTGAGCAGGCAAGTGAGCAAAGCTTCATCTGTCTTTGCAGCCGCTCCCCAGCGCTAGCATCACTGCCTCAGCTCCACCTCAGATCATCAGGCATTAGATTCTCATAGGAGCACCAGTCCCTGGTGCCAAAACTGTTGGGGACCATTGCTTTAGAACAAGTGGTTGCACAGGGCGTTTGCGACCCTTAGCACTAATAAGGTGATATGTCCCTATGTGTGTGGCATAGAAAGCAGCTCTGCTGCTGAGCTAGTTCTGCTGTGCTGTTTTGGGTGTCAGGGCTCTTTCAACCTTCCCAGAAGTTTTCTCGGTGCCTAGTTACTTGCATTAAATCCATCTTGGTTTAATATAGTTCAAGTAGTTTCTACTTTCTGCAACAGATCCCTGGCCGATATGGCATGTTTGCAGAATATTGAAAGATCAACTAGTTCTCATCTTATGAGTTTGTTTCACTGATGAGGATACCGAGGCCCAGAGAATCAAATAAGCCAACAGTAGAGCCAGGACTGGAACCCAGGCCTTTTGCTTGTTAGTCCAGTGTTCTTTCTCCTGTACCAAAGTGACATTTCTGCCTTCACTGCCCTCACCCTCCCTGCCTTATTCTTACAATGACTCTCTCCCTTCAATAGGTGGGATGGAGTGGGATTGGACCATTGTTTTTAATATTTACATATTATCTATATGTCTATATAATATTTATGTTATAAATAAGTAATATTGACTGTTTTCTCTTCCCTTCTCCATTTCGCTTCTGCACCCCCTACCAGTATTTACCTGAATTACTTTCCTATAAACTGCTTGCTCTAGAATTTTTGTCTTAGGGTTTGCTTTGGGGAAATTCAAATAAGATAGGGGGATTCTTTTATGTCAGTAGGATGACAAGTCCAAGGAAAGGCTACAGGTTGTGGAGAGGGTAGTTTAGGGAGCAGATAGGCAAGGGAGTTGTATAGACAGGGGGTCCTTGCCAGAATTCACTAAACTTGTCCCTGGGGTCAGCCACGTGTGGACCCAGGCGCCTTGCAGGTGCTGTCCCTCTGTGCTGCTGCCAAATGAGATCCTTACTTTAGACCCTAAGGTAGGCTCCAAAAAGCAGATTCATTTAGTAGAGTCTCCAATGTCAGATATGATGCTCTTGTTTTCATCCTATGAAAGAGGGTGAGTATCTTGTTCCTTTGTCAAACAACAAATCCTTCAGGAAATGCAACAATCACCTTGAATTTACTGTTTGAGTTCATACAACTTGTCAAATGTAAGGTTTGTTTCAAGGAGTCCTGCCTGCATTTGGCCAGCCCAAAAAACCTTCTGACAACTAGCACAGGTCATATGGTCTGTCTGTCCTCACAGAGCAATGACATGTGGGGTAAGTGCCCCAGGGGACATAGAAAGCCGATAGTGGCCTACAGCCTGGGATTCCTTTAGCACTCAGCCCCAGGCAGTTTTTTTTTTTTTTTTAAATAATCTCCAGAGAAATGATAAGGAGTTTTAAAAATAAAAGCCAGTGGTGCAGCCTGCAGCATCTTACTCCCTGGCACCTCGTTGTCCCCACCCTTGGCTCCCAGCACATGGCAGGACCCAAGGCCCCGTCCCCAGGGTCCTGTTCTCTGGCCTGCTTAGCCACCTTGGGCCCAAAAGCTTTGCCCCAAGGTCTAACTTAGCCAAGAGTGGTCAGCAGAGCAGAAAGAGTCAGAGTGACCCACATACTCAGAGATAAGGCCGTGGTTTGTTGATTCTCTAAATAAACCTTCCTGCTTCAAAAACTTCACTTTCAACTAGAGCTGAGTATTTCCCTATTATTTTCCCAGGGGAGAAGCTTGTGTTTTGCTTTTCATAAATTTCTATAAACTGTTCCCACACTCTCACCCACCAGATACCAAGTTCCTCTGACCCTCACTCCCCCACCAACCAGATTGGCCATGGAGGGTGGATACTTGGCTGTGATGGAAGTCACACATTCTCTTGAAGTCCCACGAGGTTCACTGAGAGTGTGGAAGGAGAGGGGGTTTCTGTTACAACAACTCTGTAATGGATGCTATTGGTGCCCAGGCCATGGGACCCATCCACAGTAGCAGTGGACATTGGCTACTAACAGCTTACCCCTGGGACATTCTCTGGGACACTGACCTTGACTGATGGGAGCTGCCTTGTGGAAGAAGCCTGGGAGAGTATGAGCACACCTGGGGGCATTGTTTAGTCAATGACTTACTGATTTGAGGATATAACAACTTAGCTTCCTTGTTTCTTGGAGGGACAACTTTGCCATGCCATTCATGTTACAGAGCTCCACATGGGATCAGGCTGAGGCTAGATTCCAAGTTGAAAATACATCCTTGCTCAGCTCCTTCCCCTTCCCTACCCTGCACTCCTCACCCCTTTTCATCTAAAAGTCCACCCCCCTACCCCTACCACACAGACAATAATCCCTGTCTCAGGCTCTGCTTCTGAGAAACCTGACCCAAGACAAATCCTACATAGTATGAGTCTGAAATCACACAGCTTGTGAACCATACAGTCAGAACTGGACCCCTGATCTCCAAGTTTATTGCTCTTGCCAGTTCAATGCCATGCCTTTTCTTCATTTCTGGGTATGGAACCTTGTGGGGGGTGAGTAATATTTCTAGTATTTGTTGCTCCCAAGCTCACCATATGGGAAACATTAAATGTCCATATTTCTAGCAGGATCCTAGGTTCCTACTGACCTTCCCTGACTCTCCTGTGACTCATAGGACCCTGGGCAAGTGACTTAGGCCCCACTGGGTAAGACTGCTCCCAGCAGAGTGGCTGAGTAGAACCTGTGGCTATTGGGATCCAGGAGGCTTGCAGGACTGAGGGCCACCAGAGATCAGGTTTGTGGGTGGAGGGCATGTGGGTTGGGTATGGTCTGTTGATGTCTGCTTCCCCATCTGGTGTCTATCCTGTTATCCTAGGTGTGAGCATAGCAGGAGAAGCCCAGTTCTGAGTTCATAGCCTCATAAGACTTCATAATGTGGACCTGAATACTTCATAGGCATTAATCTGTTTAATCCTCATGTCATTTCACGGATGAGGAAACGGGCTCAGAGGAGGAAGGTACTTTGGTCAAAGTTGCCCAGCTGGCAAGTGGCTCAGCAGAGACTCAAGTATAGGGGCCTCTGTGTAAAGTATAGATGCCATCTTCGTCTTCAGCAGTTCTTCCTACCCACTCTGTGAGAGCCCTTGGTCCCAGGTGGTGCTTTCTGGAGGGCCTAGGTCATGTGCCCTACTGCCTGTGCTCTGAAGGACTGGCTGATCAGGGCAAGTCTCTGAACATCCAGGGGGGTCAGGCTGCATGTTCCCCAGATATGCTTCTGGGAAGTGCTGCCCTTAGACCTGGGTAGGTGGGGGCTCCGACTTGCCCGGTACTTTAGAGGAGTTTCTCAAACTATCCATACTGAAGGAACAGATTTAAAATTTTCCAGTTGGTGTGTTTTTTTTGGAAAACCCAATAAAAATGAATTACTGGAAAAATAAAATGTAAAAAAAAAAAAAAAACCCACACAAAATAAAGCCCCAATATTTTTTGCTATGAGATTAAAAAACATAATATTAGGTGGTCAAATCATTATAAAGTTCCTAAAAGCTTTCAATTTCTTTGCTAACCTTGTCACGGGTCCACAACAAACAGCTCTTGGGCTTCCAATACTTATGGACCACATTTTGAGCAGTTCTGCTTTAGAGGACTTTCCCATTCCTCCCCTGCTCTGTGCCCAGAAACCTAAATACCAGGAGTTCCTGACACCCTATCAGCCCTCTTACCTCCAGGCCACACTCAAGGGTGAGCAGGACTCTGGAATTCCCTCTTTAAATAACCTCAGCCCACTTCAATGCCTTGGGTGGGCATCTTCTCTGGGTCTGTCCTCCCAAGGTTACACCACACCATAGGCGAGCATCCCAAAGGAAGGGGGGTGGTGCTCATGAACAGAGTGTGGACTTGAAGACTCAGCTGTCCACACGTGTGCATGCAAGACCCCACGTGGTGCATGGTGGAGACTGCATAGGTGATGGGAGAAGGAGGTGGGCTGCAAGTGAGCTGCAAGACTCCCTTTGGAGTCTTGGCTCTGCCCCATAAATAGTAAGGGCAAACCTGCCTCTGGGCTTATGGTGTTTCTTACAAGGCTCTGACTGGCGGAGAGCAGAGAGGTGGGGACTGATAATCTGAGTTCTGGCAGTCACTGCTGCCCACTGAGAGCAGATCCCCAGGTCCTGGCAACTTACCTCTCGTGGACAGCTGCTGGCCAGCCTTTCTGGCCAGGCACGTCCCTCTTCTCCCCAGCCCTCGTAGAGCCTTGTTCTCTCTCTCATGTAGTACTTGATTGGGACCTTTTGATGCTCCTGATTGCTGTCCTGTTTGCTCTCTCAAGGGCTGATGCAGGAATAGTCTGGGGTCCCTAGAGGGTAAGACAACTTCCATACCCCTCTGTCTCTGGAACCACATGCAGTCTTGCCTGTGGAAGTTCTTCCATTGCCCTGACTCTGGTTCTGAACTAAAACAGTCCCCAAGCATCTCAGGTGCGTATTCACTTCTTCCATAGGGCAGATACTCTCTGAGGGTAGGGATCAGAGGGTTTACCTTGTCATGACCCAAGGGCCTTGCTGAGGGCTTGGCTTACTACTTTTTTTTTAACAATAATCCCAGCTGGGTTTTTTAAGTTGTAGTGTGCTTCTGGGGTTCACACACACACACACACACACACACACCCCTTATACATACTTACCCCCACACATATTTATACACACACACTCATGCTCACTCACAAACACAAATTCACACACACATTTATGTGCATCGTTGCATAACACACACATACACACACACATGGCACAACCATAGTTGTGTCTGTGTTACCCCATTGCCCATTTGGCTCTGATGAGGCTCTGCAGAGAGAGAGACTCAGGATTCCCAAATGCTGCCTTGCCAGCTGTGAGGATGACCAGCTGCCATAATTTCCAGGGTGTATTTGCTGGCTTTTTTGATAACAATATGAACTTTGGTCATTTCTCAAAGCTTTGAGCCATATCAGACATCCTGATCTTTGAAAAACAGTAATGGCTAAGTGAGTGGTGTGGCTAAGTAGCTTGCTTCTCTACCCTCAAAAGCAGGCTGACAACTTGGGATGGTTTTGAGGTTGGGGACTGGAGGAAACCTCCCATGTTGTGACCTCCCAGCCTTATCACGGTCTCCCATGTGTCCATGGCAGCTTGAGCAAGTGTAGTGCATTAGGGTAGCTTCCAGACCAGCCAGCAAGGGAGATCTGGAACACCCCATTTCTGGCTACCTGAAGCAGTAATAGAGACCAGCACCAAGATTTTTTTGCAAATTCTTTGGAAAAGATCAAGTTGATAATAGATGTGATCTCTGAACATCCAGGGGGGTCAGGCTGCATGTTCCCCAGATATGCTTCTGGGAAGTGCTGCCCTTAGACCTGGGTAGGTGGGGGCTCCGACTTGCCCGGTACTTTAGAGGAGTTTCTCAAACTATCCATACTGAAGGAACAGATTTAAAATTTTCCAGTCTGTTGTGGACTGTTGATTTTGTAAAACACAATAAAAATGAATTAAAAAATAAAATGTAAAAACAACCCACATAAAATAAAGTGCTTTGCAAACTGAAAAGGGCTGAGCATTGTGAGAGGAGGTATTCATTTTTAAGACCACAATGGAAGATTTGTTGTCTTCTCAGTGAATAGAGGTTGTACCTTCGTTGAGAACCCCTTCACAGGACCGGGTCAGCCAGGGGTGTGTCTTGTAAGATGCTGGGTGCCCATCCCCAGGCTTGGCTGTGTGTAGTCTACAGGAAAACAAGAGCCATGGGATTTTCTCCTGGGAGCTTCCTTGTAGGAAAAGAGTAGGAAAAGCCTTCCTGTACAGTTGTAGGCAGAGCTGTCGATGCCAGTGGTCAGGTGGGGAAGAAATGGTGTCCTTTTAGGCTACTGTGCCTTCCACAGACCCTTGAAGCAGCTCAGCACTTAAAGAATCAGCAGTGATTATGCTCAGACAGTGGCGGTTATGGGTTATGATTATGGCTATGATTCAAGTTGGCACTCGAACTCATGAGATGCAATTGCCTTATGTTTACTATGGTTACTTAATATGATGGTTAATTTTATATGTCAGCTTGGCTGGGCCATTGTGCCCAGATGTTTGGTTGAGCATTGTTCTGAATGTTTCTGTGAAGGCGTTTTTTGGATTAGATGAACTTTGATGATGTAAATCAGAGAACTTTGGGTAAAGGACATAGCTGTCCATAATGTGGGTGAGCCTCATCCAATCACTTGAAGTCCTTAACAGAGCAAAGACTGACCTCCCCTGAACAAGAAAAATTCTTCCACCAAACTGCCTTTGGAGTCAAACTGTGGCTCTTCCCCAAGTGTCTAGCCTGCTGGCCTCCATCTGATTTTGGACCTACCATTCTTTCATAATTGCATGAGCCAGTTCCTTAAAATACTCTCTCTCTCTGTCTCTCTGTCTCTCTC
>NW_006442491.1:15607593-15621496 GCF_000325575.1 Pteropus alecto | reverse complement strand
CGTGAATAGAGCAAAAAGGCTAAGTAATAGGGAGCTCCTCCTGCCTGACTACAAGAGCTGGGAAATGGTCTTTTCCTGCCTTTGGATTTGAAATGAAATATCAGCTCTTCTTGGGCTTTGAGACTGGAGCTTATTATATTATCAGCTCTTCTCAGTCTCAGGCCTTCAGATTAGGACTGAAAATACACTTCAGCTCTCCTGGTCTCTACCAATTTGCAGATCTTGAGACTTCTCAGTCTGCATAATCACATGAGCCAATTCCTCATAATAAGTCTCTTTCTAGATGATAAATATAAGATAGATGATAGAAAGATAGAGGATAGATAGATATAGATATCAGATACATACATACATACATACATACATACCACATTCTGTTGGTTGTTCTGTTTCTCTGGAGAACACTGGCTAATACATTTAGCTTTAGAAAAAGACAGAGGGAAGGTGATACAGGATACCCAACTTTTCCTTATCCAAAGGGTCATCAGCTCCCCAAGTACACAACTTCTTTGGCCTCCTCAATGCCTCCACATGGGGTGTGTACAGACTACCACAGTGGAGCGAAGGTGTCCCTCCCCCGCCTCCCACTTTCTCTCCACATTCTGTTGGTTGTTCTGTTTCTCTGGAGAACACTGGCTAATACATTTAGCTTTATGGAAAGACAGAGGGAAGGTGATACAGGATACCCAACTTTTCCTTATCCAAAGGGTCATCAGCTCCCCAAGTACACAACTTCTTTGGCCTCCTCAATGCCTCCACATGGGGTGTGTACAGACTACCACAGTGGGGAGCGAAGGTGTTTGTGGGTCACCTTGACACAGAAACTGCAAATTTTGTTTTCCATCAGCTTTTTATACTATGTGAGTCAGGTAGGCCCAGGGCCTGCAAGCCAACTCTCAATGTTTTATATTTATTGTGTAGTTCCCAGGAAACAGGCAGTGAGAAGAGGGAGGCTGAGGTCATTCCCAGGCTGGCCCACATCATCAGCCCAGATCTGATGTTAACTGTTTAACACACATGGATGCAATCCTTGTTGTTGATTGTTCTTGCTGTTCCTTAGACTCCACTCATTATGATTCATGGGTGAAGGCAGAAACTGGAGGAAGATGAAGGAGTCAATGTTTAGCTTCTGCTATTCAATACAAGCTCTTAAGGAAGTACTTTCAGAATGAGAATTGTGGAAGGCAAGGATTTGTACTTGCCGAAGCTGGGCTTTGTTGAGACACAAAAAGACTTTCTAAATTCCCCAAAGCCTCTCTTTAAATATTGGGAAAGTTCAGTGGGGTCCCACTCAAAGTGATGGTATGGGGCTGGACAGTTTATATGTCACACGGTGGGGTGAAGGGGGCAGGAACTCTTCCTGAGCTGGGGGAGAGGAGCTATGGGTGGTAGTAGGGGCAGGAATGGGAACTGGAGGATTGAGTTCTGCTCCCTGGCTTTCTTCTAGCTCAAAATCCAAGGAGTGGAGGATGTGTGGCTGATGAGACAGGCTCAGAAACTCCAGGCAGAGGAGAGTACTTGGACAGTGGCCTGCACCACCAGGAAGAGGTCTGATGGAGTAGCAACAGTGCTAAGTCTCAATTACGCCGAGAGGCCCTGAGATTTCCCTGCCCACCACTGCTCCAGCCTCCCCTGGGCCCTGTGGGGCTTGGAGGAGATCCAGGAACATGCCTGTGGCCCCTAGAGAGCAGCGGGGAAGGGACTGAGAGGCAGCATGCCAGCCGGGGGGTCACCATGATGTCAGGCAAGGGGACTCTCTGACATCATCTCTGACAGAAGTTGAAGAGTGGGCTGCCCAGCGTCAGGGGCTGGGCTGAGTGAATGGTTGAGCCTCCTCCAAGGATCTGTAGCCCCCACGAAGCTAAAGCAGCTGCTCATCTCCAGTCTCAGGGACCACCTCAGTCTGGGAGGAACTGAGATTGGGCTTAGCAGCTGCTTCTCATTCACTTGTTTGGCATCTCTTGTTTGTGTCCAGACTGGCCTCCCCTCACTGTACTAATTTCCCATGAGCCCCTGGAGTCAGAACAAATTCCCCATGACAGCGGATTTGGAGAGCAGCCTAATAGCCCATAAGTTTTTTTCTCAGCAACAAATTAAGTTAATGAGCAAATGCTGGCCATTCATCACCTTGAGGCTGGCTGGGGAGTGGGAGGCCATGGGGCTGTCATGAACAGCACCAATATCATTCTCATTTTCCTCTCTGATGAAAATAATAAATTTTTTTCTTACTGCCTTAAAGTTGGAAAGGGAGGAGCACTGCTGCAGTAGAGGACAGACACCCTCAAAGTTCTCAAAGAACTCCAGTTCGATGAAGAGAAACTGAACAATCTTGGGGTTGAGAAAAGTTAGTAAGAGGACACAGCCTGCTCTTAGCAGTGGGAGACCCTATTGTCCAAAGCCATGCGTCTTCCCTGGAGCTGGGTGGGAGGGGGCTCTAGGTTCTCCAGGCCCTATCCCAGATTTGAATTCCTAACTTGGCCATGGTCATGAAGGTAGGGCACATGTCAAGGTGCCCTCCCCCTGCAGGGAGCCCACTGTGGCCATCTCCTCCCCTGGCTGGGTTACTAAGGCCAGGAAGAACACAGTAAAGGACTGGAGGAAAGAGGAGACCCCAGGGCCCAGTGCTGAATACGTCAAGTGCACCTCTCTTGGCTCTGGTTACACACCAAGGGTAAAACCGGAAGGTTCTGGAAGCTTGTTGGGGGTTGGTGTGGAGTGGTGCAGGATGGCTATGTCCTCAGCTGGTCTTCTTTATGAACAAACTCTTCTCTACCTAGACTGATTTAGACTGCTCTTATACCTGCCATGGCTCCGCATTTTCTTTAGGATAACACTTCTTATTCTGGTACCTTCATTTTAACCCTAATTTCCTTCTTCAGGTTTATGTTTCAGAGCTCTTTTATGTCCCAGTCCAAACACTGTGCCCTGAGCACTAAATCTGTAATTAGCTGTCTCTGTGTTCTGCCATATGCTGTTCCCCACCTAGTATAACTTTCCTTCCTTTTCTACTTAAGCAATATTATATCCTTTAGAGACCTATCAAGAGGGAATAAAAAATTACATGAGCCCATGCTGAGCACTCAAGTCCCATTTTGTATCAGAGGAAAAAGGAGAGGGAGAAGGAGAGGAAGAAGGAGAGGGAGAAGGACAGGGACAGGGAGAAGGAGAGGGAGCTACATGAGCCCATGCTGAGCACTCAAGTCCCATTTTATATCAGAGGAAAAGGGAGAGGGAGAAGGAGAGGGAGAGGGACAGGGACAGGGACAGGGACAGGGACAGGGACAGGGACAGGGAGAGAGAGAACAAAAGACAAATGAGCACTTCTCTATGATGTACAGATTACCTGGGGGCCTGTCAGTCTTACCTGGCTGGACACATCAACAGCTAAGCGGAGAGCCTAAGCCAGGTAAGAATGCAAACTTTCCTTAGAAAGAACCATTTTGGCAGGGTCATTGTTCTATAAGCAAAAATAAGATTGAAAATTAGAGGGATGCAGCAAAGTTGTTGGAAGCTAGCCAATAATTCCACCTTGATTCCAGATCAAAACCTGGAATAGTAATGCCACTGAACTGTACACTTAAAAATGGCATGTTTTATGTTGTATGTATATATTTTACCACAATTAAAAAATACAAAAAAAAAAAAAAAGAAAAGTTAAAAAAAAGAAAGAAAGAAAATATCTATGTATCGACCCACCCCTCCCACCAATCTAGAATAGCATAATTGTTGGTAGTTTGGAGAGTGCATGGTTGAAGAGGAAATTTTCTGGGAGATGTTGATAAATATTCTTTACAGTTTTTCAAGACCCAGGGTTCTGGTACAAATTTGAAACCTGGATCAGACAGAAGGCAATTTCTGAAAGAGAGAAATAAGCATCTGCACAATTTTTATAAACACCCTCTCTGGCATCAGAATGGTGAGCTTGCTGCTGATGCGTTTTGGCCAGCACATGAGCAGTCTAAAGGGAAGCATGCTGGGTATGGAGTCCAGGCTTGTCCTGAGTTTCTCTGAGTAGGGGAGGAGGGAAAAAGCTTTCTTACTTCCTACCAAATCCTGCAGCAAAGAAATGATCAATTTGGTTGAGTGAGAATGTGTGGAGGAGGTACAAATATTGTAGAGATTGTCCATCTTTCTCCCAGTGAGAGAAGACAAGTCCCAACCTCGGGTCCTCCCAGTTGGAGGAAGGAATGCAATCTCCCTTAGCACAGCAGCCTGTCCATAGCTGGAGGCTCTGGTGCCCCTTGGACAAAGCTTTAAGAGCAAACATGGCACCTGCTTTTGGGGAGTTTGGGGTAAGATGAGGCAGAGCTCTCACTGTCTTCGGGGACCTCTGGGAATTAGAAATGTGCTTGGAAATATTTGGGCATAGGAATTTCTGGGGGGAAGCCAGGAACTTCCTACTTTTCCAAAACAAGCCCAAGTCAACCTGCAGTTTCCAGACAGCCTTTGTCAGTGTTGGAACCGATCCTGTCTCCAGAAATGTGGAGGGAAGCAAGACATTGAACCCGCTCCTCAGCTAAAGCCTTTCTGCCCCTATTGATCAAAATAAACTGGACTTAACTCCCCATGTCATGGCCGCTGATGGCCCAAAGCATTTCCCTGGGTGATTTCTGCAGATCCTAGAGGACCACCTTTCTCACGGTCCCCTTGGTGCTAGTTTCTGCATCCAAACATCAAATCTTCACTCTGTTCCTCCGTTACAACTTGGACACACTCAGACCTTTCACTGTTTCTCCCTCAAATTGCTGTCACACCCATAGGTTTATTATTCTTATGGAAGGTTCGAAGGGTCAAGCAACATTTTCAGCTGATCTTGAAAGCTCTCTTCTCTGTCCCTGTTTTCCTCTTCCCCTCTTAGCTCTCTCTTTCTCCCCTCTCCCTCACAGGAGCCAACTTCTTTCTTGTTTAGAAGAGTGCTTTTCTTCCTCCACTCAAGTTTTGGCCCCTGCTGACAGTCCTGCCCCACGGGTGCTTTGTTCTACCCCAGCAGGCTTCTCTAGGCAAACAAACATAATGGCCTCTCCAAGAGGACTTCTGGTAAATTCAACTTTCTCCATCTCCTTAACTAGAAATAATTTAGCCAACTTGGGAAACAGACATTTTATCATAAATTAGTCAAATTATTATCTCCTATTGATGGGGTGGATGAAAAAGAGAATAGGGATTATTAAACCCGCAAATATTTGAGATATAGAATTGAGATATCAAATCTTCAGATCAAAGACTTTTTTTTTTTTAATGAAAGGGTTAAAATGTAAAAACTATCAAAGTGTGTTTTAAACCAATGCTTCTGAAACGTGCACACATATCCCCTGGGGATCTTGCTAAATGCACATTTCAATTCAGCAAGACTGAAGTGGGGCTGAAATTCTGCATCTTTAACAAGCACCCAGGGTATGCTGGTGCTGTGGAGTCCACAGACCACATTTTGAATAGCAAAGTTAGAGACTAATGGCTTTCGAAGTTGCTGCTATTGAAATTACCTGGAAAGCTTAAAAAAATTAATGTTTGGACCCTACTCCGAGATTCTCATATTATGAATAATGGCTGGACATTGGTATTTTTTAAAATTTCCAGGTAGTTCTAATGTGTAGCTAATGTCGAGAACCACTGCCCTAGAATGAAAGCCCTAGCTCCAAGCTCGTGGATTAATGTTTCATTTTTTCTTAATTGCAGAACTTACACAGATAGGCAGGAGGAAGACACAATTCCTTTCTAAAGAGAAGACCAAATGCCACCTTCCCAGCAGTCCTCAAGGGTTCTGGGGAGAACTGTGTGAGAACTTGGCTCTTTGTGGTAGTGACTTTAAATACCCTTGTGACCTAAAGCCAGCTTAAAAGGAATGCTAATCAATAAAATGACAAATTGAGTCAACATAAAAAAGAATAAAAAGATAAAGTAGTAAAATGATAAAAAGGTATAAATTAATATATAAAAAACCAAAAATTTAGGGCAAATTATACAATAAGAATAAATATTTACAATGAAAAATAAAGCTAAGATGACACTCTCAGGTTGAGTATATGAAATAGCCACTATTTGATCTTAGGGGACCTACAACAATAGCAATTTAATATGCCTCAAAAATAAAAACATAATTGAAAAATAAGTTTAATGATAAAATAAGATTAAAGGTTAAGAATCAGCCTCAAGGAGAAATCTCACTGTGCAGGGTAAGAATAGAGCTTTGGGCTGGGTGTCCACCTGTCTATTCTTCTAAGTTAGATCTTGCTAAGGCCTGGGATCTGGAATGACAGGGATCCCAGGGTAGAAAGTTCTCGGTACTGGCTTTCTGGTGCTTGGTTGTGTGGCCTTAGGTACCTGCCAGGACCCTTCATTGCTGTCAGAGAGCATTGCTAAGTGGCTCTTTAGGTAGCAAGTTTTTTAGTTTGACCCATTGGCAAACAGTCTACGGACTGCCACAGTTCATATCAGAGACTTGGAGGAGGGTACTATTGGCAGACAGGTCAAATTTTCAGATTAAATTCAATTTATTAAACATTTATTAAATTCATCCTCTGCACCAAGTTCTGTAGCTGGTACTGGAGATATGATAGTAAACAGAAGATGAGAGAGTGGCATATTTAAGATCTAGTGGGCTTAGGGCCCTGGAATGGGGTAAGGGAGAGTTACAGTTTGTGGTCTTCCAGAAACTTACTCTGAGATGATGTTTAGCTTATGAATCTATTGGAAATCTGGGATCAAATTCTGTGGAAGGGAAGAAAGCAGGTTCAGATATTGGGAGAAACTGGGCTTAAAACGCAGTCTTGACAAAGGTCACAGCTGGCCCTACATAGAGCTCTGAAGCTGGGGTGGCTCTTCATAGTTGTCTCATGTTGCAAGAAGAGTTCTGCGCCATTATATTCTCCCAATGATCAGCCATTGGATGTGGACCGTCCTCCTAGGCAAGGTATATGTCTCTAGCCAAGAGTAGTTTCCAAGAAGAGAGGACAGTTTAGGGCAATTAAACAGAAGCATTCTCAGCAGCTGGCCAAGAAGTTCTGATAGGAAACCTGGTGTTGCATCACAGTGTTCATTATAGATAGTATCTTGTCCATTTGGGCGGTTATAACAAAATACCACAGACTGGGAAGCCTACAAAACAAGAGAAATTTATTCCTCACAGTTCTAGAGACTAGAAGTCCAAGATCAGGGTGCTAGCATGGTAAGGCTGTGGTGAGGGCCCTCTTTCAGATTGTAGACAGCTGATTTCTCACTGTGTCCTCACATGGTGGAAAGAGGGGAGAGATCTTTCTGGGGCCTCTGTTATAAGAGCACTCATCCCATTCACAAAGGCTCCATTCTCAGGACCTAATCACCTCCTAAAGCCCTCACCTCCAATACCATCACTTTAATATTAGGTTTTAACATATGAATTTGGGGGGGGGAGGCGGGATACAAACATTCAGATGATAGCAGGTAGTAATGAAAAATATAGCAGGATATGGTTATTCTGTGAAAGATCCTGAAAGTGAAGTGAATCAATAAATGGTTAGTAGACTGGATTATCCCTACTGGTCAACAGTACAGCACCTGTAAAACTAACTCATCTTCAACTATCCAGACAGACACGATGTATCTACAGTTAAATGAGCAGTCTTGATGTGAGTCGCATGTGGCAGATGCATCACTCTCACATATGGACCCCACACACTGAAAGTGACCTGAAGAGGGGATAAGGATGAGGCAAAGTCTGGAAGCCAGGAAGATCTTTGCCATAGCGGAGGAGTCAATGGCTGCTTGGTACAGAATGGATCTGAGGAGAAAACCTCAGCCTCAACGGAGGAAAGATTTCATGTCAGTATTGAGGCAATAGTTTCTAAGGTTAGAATTGCTAGACAAGGGAGTGAGGTGAACTTCTCTTCCTTGGAGATGGTTTAAGAGAGGTAACATGATCAAGAAGAAAATTTAAAAATGTAATTAGGGAGACATTGCTAGGTTAAATTTACCTTGACCTTACTAAGATATGATAAAGGAATGATAAGAAGAGATTTTTTTGTTTGTTTTTTCCAGATTTTCTGGAAACTATAAGACAGAAGAAGAAACTGGAGTGGGACGGGGAGGGTTTCTGCAGTGGACAGTCACAGAGATCAAAAGGAAAATGTTTAATATATGGATAAAAGGGAGTGTATTGGTCTGTATGTCCAAGGTATTTTTGAGCATAGCATTTGCTGTTGTATGTAAGCATGTGGTGAACCCACAGTGTATCTGGGGGCTAAAGAATTCAGCCGTGGAAGGAGACCCTAGGGAACAGTTTTTAATTTTGTTTGTTTGGTGGACCCAACTGGCAGTCTGATGAAGCCTAAGGACATATTTCCGAATAATGTTTTTGTATGCATGAAACAAATATTTAGATTACAAATACAGTTATCAAAATATTAGAAAAGCAAATTTGTGATGTAGTATGATCCATTAAAGAACCAGATCTAGCAGTGGATCTAGTAACTGCTACATTTTTGAAATATTGCTGAACACAAATGATATCTCAAAGACATCTGTAAATATCATGTGATGAGAAAAATGTGTGATTTCTATTGGTGACAGCATCACAGGTATTGCTAGGATTACTGTGGTTTGTTACTTACATTCATAATTGAAGGAAGTGCTAAATGTTAGTTAACTGAATATTAGTTTAGTTAAGCATTAGTTAACTTTTCCCCACCCAAGTTTGGGGATCCCCTACATTCTATCCACATCTGGTATGAAAAGCACAGGTTAATTTCTAGAGTGATCACAGTAGGGAGTCAGTAACCATCAAGGAAGGCTAGGGACCACTCGTTGGGTCAGATGTCGAAAGACTCATGCTATAGATGGGAGTCTGGTGAGAGTCTCTGACCTTCCCCTCTCTCTCTAACACTATAATCCTTCCTTCTGGCATTCCAGGCACTTTCTTTTTAATCTAATGTGAAACTATCATCCCAACGAGGATGAAGATAGTAAACAACTTGAGCTAAATTCTTTTCATGCCATTTACTACTATTATTGACCTGGAGAACTGTTATACTGGGAGGGTTTCCAAAGAGGAAGAGTTAAAAGCTTTAGGCAAGGATGTAGTTAGATCTGAAACGGGGTAGGCTCAGGAGAGGGTATGAACCCATGGCACATCTCTGCCACCTTTTAACGTATTTATTAACATAAATACCTAACATGTGTTGTTAATTATGAAACAGAGGAATATCTTCCAGACTTAGGGATTCTTGAGTTAAATTCTGGGGATTTGAAGCCCCACTTTTCTTTCTTGTGCTAGTTTAATAGAGTTTTACTGATATCAGAAATGGTCTGATTTTACATTTTATATTTTTCAAACCTAGTATGATAGAATCATTAGTCTCAATTCTCCACTTCCTGTTTTATACATTCACCTCTATGCTACGGCTTCATGATAAATAGAATGTAGTCCCTGACTCCTTGACTTTGAGCATAATTATGTGACCTGCTTTGGCCAATGGGATATTAGCAGACAGGACACAAGCAGAAGCTTGAAACGTGCCTGCACAGTTGGACTTGCTGTCTGTGCTCCCGCCTTTGGCCATGAGAAGGACATCCCCTGGATAACTGTCAGACAAGGAAAATATGGAGACACATAGAGCAGATCTTGACCTGGCCTGTAGCTTGGAACCAAGCCCAGCTGAGCCTGAGATTAGCCAACTTGCAGATGTGTGAGCATGAGAATCAATGCCTATTACTACGTGGCACTGAATTTGGGAGATGGTTTTTATTGCAGCATGATTCTAGATAGAGCTGACTAATCTACCTAGAAATATCATATTTTAAGGCTTTTATGATTTACAATAAACTCATGTTTTAATTTATCCATTGCTTAAAATTCTGTATACTAAGTTTACTCTATAAAAGGGATGCCTATTAGTTTATTTAAGTACAATATTTATTTATTTATTTTTAGGCTCTGGAAGTTGGCCGCTCAGGATAGTTCTGTACATTAAACGCATATAAGCTGATGTAACTCAGAGGTAAATAGTGGGATGGTGGTGAGGTTAAATAGAGAAGGCTATTAGATATTAAATTCAGCAAATATTTATAGGATTCCTATTATAAGCAAGATACTTTTCTAGGTACTAGAGCTATACATATAAAACCCCTGCCTTCATGGAGCTCTCCTTTTGGGGGTCATTCACTAGATATAGGAGTCATTCTATTGCAGTATTGAACCATGAATTATGGGAGTGAAATGGAAACAAAGACTAAGGAAAGTTCATACCCATTGAGATTTTACTATGTGGAATGAACTATTTACCATTAAAAGAAAAAGGAAGAAATGAATGAAAACCTGGGAAATAAATAACAGTGCTTTACATTCAAGATAAGGCAAGAATCCCATCTGGCAAGTGGGAAACCTAAAACTATGAAAGTAAAGTTAAATTAGGGCAAAAAAGTGGCTTTTTTCTTGCCAGGAGTTGGCCTCAGAGACAAGAAGAGGAAGAGAAATGGACTCAAAGTTGTTATTAACAGTTATGGCCTCTTCCTTCTATTTAAATCAGAGACTCTCCTCTGTTGTTAACCATATATATCTCCTCAAATATCCTCTGCTTCTTCCAGGAATATTATGCTTAAAGAGTTGTCAAGCTCTCCTAGGCAACCTAAGTGATCTGCCTAAACTATCCACTCTACTAAGCAGTTCTAGGCTGATTCTGGCCTTCTTTGCCACACATTTCCAAGACATTTGCAGAAAAAGTGAAGAAGCCAAATAATCTACCAGATATGCATTTGGTTGACATGGTCAATCATCTGAGTATATGAAAGATTCTGGAAACGACAATGGCTTTAACAAGGTAGACATTTATTTCTCGCTCGCATAAACATTTGGTCAAGATGTCTGCAGTTGGTATGGTGCTCCATGCTATCTGGGATTCTGGCTTCTTCAACTGTTTGCTCCACTTTTGGCCTTGACCTGTTGTCTAAGATGGCAGCATTCACATTCCAGGTAGCAGGATGAAGAAGAGGACAAAGAAAAGCAAAAGATATATAATTGCTGCTCCTTAAGGAAGAGACAATACACCCACCTATGTTCCATAGGCTGCATTTTAAACATATTGCTTCTCCCAGCCACCAGGAAGGCTGAGAAATACAGTCTTCATTCTGGGTAGCCATATGTCCAGCCAAATGTTATGGGATCTAACACAATGGAAGAAAGGACGGATGCTGGAGATGAATTAGTTAGAACAGACTAGGCTATGGTGTGTTACAAATAAGTCCTAGTATTTCAGAAGCTTAACAAACTAAAGTTTGCTTCTCACTCAGGAAACTTGGTTGGCAGACACTTCATCATCTCTCAGCTGATTCGCTTAGAACTCAGGCCTTCCAAGACGCTGTGACAAGTAAAGAGAAAGCATAGAGGGAGGACATTGGCTCCTAAATATCTCAGCCCACTAATGTACATCATATCTACTCTCATCCCGTTGACCAGAACTAGTCATAAGGCCTCCATATAACTAATGGGGAGCTAGAAAATGTGGAGGAGTGTTTAATTATTATCAATGAACAATAACCATCTCTGCCTTATGGGTCAAAACAGTTAAGTTCAGTTAAAATTGTATATGTGTCTATGCATATACAATGATTGTTGCAACAAGTTGAAATTTGATGGGGAACATTTCGTCAGTATTTAATATTCCTTTCTTTCTCCCAACTGCTTTATAGGTGGCTAGGTGCCTCAGTTTCCTTCTAGACTTGACTATTGATTTGTGCTTTTCTCTGTATATCCACATTCTTGAAGAAAAGCCATGGAAGTTGATGCTAGATTTTTCCATCTGACACAGAATAGGCCTCCTTTTAAACAATAAAAATAGCCCTCCATTTATGTTGCTGTTTTTTTTTTCCCCCTTTCGTCTCTTCTACTGAAGGAGCCAATTAAACAAAGTGTGTGCTTTCGGCGCCTGTTCTGTGCTCACTTTAAGATTTAATCAACCCTTTGAACCTGGAGCATAACTGCTTCATAATGTCAAGTTAATATATTGAGATCAGCTCAAACCCACCATTCCCAAGGGTGGTTTTGTTTAAAGGCAAATTGTAATTGAATTTCTAAATAACTGCCAAGCTTTCAAGGTACAAAAATAAACATTATCTAAACAGAAACTTACCCTGGAGTCTTTGGTTAACTTACGTGAGCTTTAAGAAAACAGAGATTTTTGTGTTTTAAAAAGTGAGCTGAGCTCTCTGATATCTTTTTAAAAATTAATCACCACTTTCTTCTATTTCTCGAGGTACCCACAGCTGAATACCCAGATTTACAAATCAGGTAAATCATCAGTTGATTATTCATTGAAACACAAATTTCTTTGCTTTATAGGAAGTTGCTTTTTGGCCTCTTTTAACTTATGAGCGCTTTCATTTCTCAACTAAATATCTTCAGGGCTGCTCACTGCCTGCAAGCTGGAATTCAGAAATAAGCCAGGGCTGGATATAATTAATATTTGAAGAAAGTGGGTTTATTTTCAATTTTGGAGCATCACTATACACTAGCATTTTACTACAGGAATGTCTATGTCTTTAATTATTGGAGCATCTTAATAGGAATATTTAATAATATTTTTACTGAGATATAATACAGGTACCATAAATTTCACCCATTTAAAGTGTATGATTCAGTGCTTTTAAGTTTATTCACCAGGTTGTGCAACCTTCAACACAATGTAAGTTTAGGTCATATTCATCATGTCTGAAGAAAACTCCATGCCCATTAGCAGTCACTCCCCATCCCTTCATACTCTCTCCCAAGTCCAAGGCAACTGCCAATTTACTTTCTGTCTCTATAGATTTGCCTATTCTGGACATTTCATATAAATAGAGTCATCAATATGTGGTATTTTATGACTGGCTTCTTTCACTTAGCACGTTTCAAGGTTCACCATGTTATAGTATGAATCATACTTAATTACGTTTTATTGCTGAATAATGTTTCATTGTTTGGATACACCATATTTTGTTTATCCATTCATCAGTTGATGGACTTTTAGTTTGTTTTCACTTTTTGACTATTATGAATAATGTTGCTATGCGCATTCACGTGCAAGTTTTTGTACTGATGTATGTTTTCATTTCTCTTGAGTACATACTTGGGGTGGAATTGCTGGGGAATGTGGTAACTCTACGTTTAACATTTTGAGGAATAGTCACACTGTTTCCAAGGTGACTGTACCATTTTAAATTGCCATCGACAGTGTGGAGAGTTCCAAATTCTCCACATCTTTGACAGTACTTGTTAATGCCTGTCTTTTTTTTTATTATAGCCATCCTAGTAGGTATGAAATGGTATATCTCGTCATAGTTTTAATTTACATTTTTCTAATGGCCAATGATTTCGAGTATCTTTTCTTGTGCTTATTGGTCAATCATGTATCTTCTTTGGATAAATATCTCTTCAAATCATTTTCCCATTTTAAAATTGGGTTGTCTTTTAGTAGTTGAGGTTTTCTTTATATATCTTGGAATAAGTGAAATAAGCCCCTTCTCAGATATATAATTTGCTAATATTTCTTCTCATTCTGTGGATTGGATTTTCACTTTTTTGTAGCATATTTAAATATTTAGCTCTTACATTTTACCTCTTACACTTGGTAAATGGGTCTTTGATCCATTTCATGTTAATTATTGTGCACGATGTGCAGTAGGGGTCCAAATACATTCTTCTGCATCTGGATTCCAATTGTCTCAGTGCCATTTGTTGAAGACTATTATTTCCATATTGTGAAGTTAACTGACAGAGAAAGACAAATACTGTATGATCTCACTTATGTATGAAACCTGAAAAAAAAAAAGATTAAACTCATAGAAATAGAAAGTAGAATGGTGTTTACCAGGGGCTGGGTATAGGGGAGATAAGGAGATAGTCGTTGCTCTAGAGTTTACAACATATAGCTTACTTATTAAATTTACTTCAGATTTT
>NW_006442491.1:15586362-15607529 GCF_000325575.1 Pteropus alecto | reverse complement strand
TTATTCTATTAATATTATAAATATTACATCCATACATGTTCGAATCCAGAAAAACATTGCTATAATTATTAATTTATATAATTGTATGTCTTCTATGGAATCTAAGAAAAGAAAGGGAAACATATATATATAGAATTTATTATATTAACCTTTTTATTTTCCATTTCTGGCTTTCATTTAATCCTATGGATTCCAGTTTCCATCTGGTTCAGTTAATTTCTTTACTCCAATGTATCATTGTTCCCAACTGCCTTCTTTTTGCTGTTATTATCAAAAACATTACATTTCTATATTAAAGGTACAATAATACAATTATGTATGTATTGTTCTATGCAATAACTCTTTATATTAGTTAAAGAAAGATAAGACAAGAAATATGCCATGATATTGTCTTTTATAATTATCTATACAATTACCTTTATTGGTGCTCTTTGTTTTTTAGTATAGATTTTAAATTAGTCTTGTGTCACTAGTTTTAGATTGAAAAACTTCTTTTATTATTTCTTATAAGGCAGATCTGCTATCAATAAATTCTCTAAGCTTTTGTTTATCTCAGAATGTCTCTCTTTTGCTTTAATTTTTTGCAAGATAGTTTTGTTGGATATGAGGTTATTGGTTGACAGTTTTTAACTTTCAGCACTTTGACTATGCTGTCCCATTGCCTTCTGCCCTCCATTGTTTCTAATGAGAAGTCAGCTGTTAATCTCATTGGCATCCCTTTGTATGTGATTAGACAGCATTTTCTTATTGTTTTCAAGATTTTCTCTTTATAGTTGGCTTTCAAGAATTTGATTATGATGTATCTGAGTATAATTCTCTTTGAATTTGTCCTTCAGGGAGTTTCTTGAGCTTCTTGGATGTGTAAACTATTTCATCAAATTTGGTAAGTACTTAGCCATTATTTCTTTGAATGTTTTCTCTGCCCCTTTCTCCTATCCTTCTGCTATGCCCATTAAATGTATATAGATGAATTTATTGTTCTACATTTCTCTGAGGCTCTGTTAATTTTTCTTTATTATTTTTTTCTCTCTGTTCTTCAGATTGCATAGCATCTATTGGTTTATCTTCAAGTTCTTGGATTCTTTGTTTTGACAGCTCAAATCTACTGTTGAGCCCCTCTAGTAAATATTTTATTTTTGTCAATGTACTTTTCACCTCCATAATTTCCATTTGGTTCTATTTAATAATTTCTATTTCTTTGTTGATCTATTTGATGAAGTACTTTTTTTTTTTAAATCATACCTTCCTTTAGTTCTTTAGACATGGATCCTTTCAGTTCTTTGAACATATTTCTAATGGCTACTTTGGATTCTTTGTCTGCTATGTCCACCATCTGGGATCTTTCGAAGATAATTGCTGTTTTCAGTTGCTTCCCACTCCTGCCCTCAACACCCTGCCCCCTCCTACTGCCCCATGTATAGGCCATACTTTCCTGCTTCTTTGCATGTCTAATAATTTTTTTGAAAAGTGAATATTTTAGAAAATATATTGTAGAGACTCTGGATACTGACTCCCCTCTTCCTCTGGGGTTAATATTATTGTTGTTGTTTTCTTGATAATTTATTTGTTTAGTGACTTGGCTGAACTAATTTTGTGAAGTCTATTTCCTTTGTGGTATGCAGCCTCTGAGGTCCCTACTTAGATTTGTTTTTCTGGTTACAAATGCTACTATTGGTCAAAGGTTATGCTTAGATTCCTTTAGTTAGTTAGATTTTTATCTCCTTTTCTTTTCTCTTTTTCTTTTTCTTTTCTTTTGGTGTATGTGTATAGCTTGGAGGTTACTATCACAGTCTAGCAAATTTGTGTTTTGACTTGACATTCAGCCAAGGGCTAGCTTAGAAGTTCCTTCTTTAGCACACCTGAAAGGGCATAGCCTTGTCTTACATGCATTTGTCAAGACTTCTAGGGATGTTTGTGGGTTTTTTTTCAGTTTTAAAAACTTTTTATTTGCATATTTAAAAATTGTGCATTCCAATAATTAAAATAATTTAAAAATTGTGCATTCCAATAATTAAAATAATTTAAACAACAACAACAACATAGCACTCTGATTAAACTGCATTTTACAGCCTGTAGGACATCTCTTGCATATTTAAAAATTGTGCATTCCAATAATTAAATAATTTAAACAACAACAACAACAACATAGCACTCTGATTAAACTGTATTTTACAGCCTGTAGGACACCTCGGACCAGCTTGTTTTTTACTCTAGATTTCACTGTCTTCCCACCCAGCTTTTGCCTTTACTAACATGCCAGTTCTTTTCCTTCCCTGTGATACACATAGGCTAGTGGGAGAGGCAGGTGTGGCCTTCCATGTCAGTAGTTCTTGGATGTGAAAAAGAGGCAGCACAGGCATTTAAACTTGATCCAGTCTTTTTGCTTCTTACAGTTAAAAGAAGTAAAATAAGAATGCAATGCTTGCGGAACGTACAGTGCATATTGGCGGTGCATGCCTCATTAACGATTTGCCAGCTTGCTTCTCTTGTGCAGTCGTTTCTTTTGAAGGCAGTGAATTCTTCTCTTGCTTTTCTGTTTTCCTCAATTTTGACTTTTCGAATTTCTCAATCTCAGCCATACCAGGTTTGTTAGACATGGTTGCAGAGGAAGCGGAAGCACGAGAATTATTGAGTCCTATCTTCTCAGTGGCTGCCACAGAATCATGGTTTTATTTTTAATCCTGGCTTCCTAGGAGTTTCCCTGAGTCAGAGTAGCTTATTGTAAGTGTTTCATCAGAGGTTGTATTTACACTCCTTGTGCCCGTGAGGCTTCTGCTCTTTGTTTATTAATATGCATGTGGCTTGGGGAATGCTTGTAAGTCTGGATCATGTCCAGCTTTGGTTGCTCCCAAATGCATGCAGACTACTCCGTGTGCATAGCCTTCCTAACCCCCCAGGCTAACTGTGACCCCATACTTTACCCTGGCTGTACTTTACCCTGATCCTTTTTGTTAAACTTCTAGTTATTCTGCCACTTCATTTGTTGCTACCAGTATCATGGAGCTACCAGTACCCTCTTAATTACTCTTCACCAAGGTCTCCAAGTTTTAAACAACATGCTTAAGCATGAAATTTTCCACATTCTCTTCCAAATAAAGTCAGTTCCCTCAGGCAGTACTATGGAACCCTTTCTCATTATGGCCTGTCTCTTCCCCTGGGAAGATTCTTTGTACCACTGCACAGTAGCTGGAGTGGAGACAGTGGCCCATTTCTCCTGGAGTGACACTCTTGCTCTGCAAGCAGGTATTGGGAGGGGTGGTAGCTTCTTGTCTTCTTAGCTTTCCCCTGTTAGCATGGAACCTCTACCTGACGAATGAGCAGGGGAAGGAATAATTGGGGCTTCCATATGTTTAGCCTGCTATAGCTAGAGCAGAGCTCCCACCATACAGATAGGGCCTGGGTGGAGGAAGGGAGCCTCTGTCCTTTCACACAGAGTAGAGGTTCTGCAACATGGGGCTGGAGGAACATGAGAAACATTGGAGCCTTGTCCTTCCCAAAGCAAAACTGTAGCTCTAGACTGGAGACTTAAGAAAAAAGGTGTCCAATTTTCTTGGCCATATTCATCTGGAGTAGAATTTCCGTAAAACAGAACTGGAGAAGGAAGAGAAGGGAGCAGGTTGTGCACCAAACACTGCAGACTCTTGCTGTTCTTACTGAGATTTCATAGATTTTGCTCAACAAATATTTTTTTTTACTCACTGTATGCCCTTAGGAAAATTTTAGAGATAGTAAATGATTATTTTTAAAAATAGTTTTTGCCACTTAAATTATTGTCTTCTGGGAAGAGGATCTGCCAAGCTCCTCACTCTGCCATTCCCAAAGTCCCTAAGGTCAAGTATCTTAATATCGTCGTTTAATCTCAATGTGAGGATGACCATAGAATTCTTGACTCTTATTTCTCATAGCCCTACCTGTCAAGAAATCCTGATTGTTCTCTCTGAAAATTTATCCAGGATTCAACCTCTTCTCACTTCTCACTTGCTATCATCCTGGTCTGAGCCAATATCTTCTCTCACCTGCAAGAGCCTCTTCCTTGGGGTAGTTTCCACTGTCGTTCTTCTGCTTTCTGTTCTGGATACAATAGCCAGAGTGATCCTTCAAAAGTATCAATTATCTTGAGCCATTCCTCTACAAGGACCCCTTTGTGTCTGACTCTGCTCTACCTTCCTTGTGTTCACTCCACTCTTGCCAATCTGCTCCTCACTGAACATGCCAAGCCCACTTGTACCCCAGGGCCTTTGCAATGATTGAGCCCTCTGTACATGATATATTTCTCCAATTATCTACATTGCTAACTCCTCACTTCCAGTAATTACTCAATGTGACCTTCCTGAAGAAACCTACCCCGACCACCTTTACATTGCAATATTCCCCCTTCCTCCCAGTATTCCTAATCTTACTTCCCTCCTCTACTTTTTCATTTTCCATAATGCTTACTACCTTCAAATATGTAATATAATATATTATGATGATTGTTTCTGGAATATATTTCCTCACTGGAATATGAGCTGCATTAGGGCAGGAATGTTTATTTTTGTTCACTGTTGTATCTTTAGCACTTAGAACACTGCCTGGAACAAAGCAGGTGCTTATTAAATATTTGTTGAATGAATGAATTAAAAGCTCTGATTAATTATGTGGACAACACGACTGAATAAAAAGAATAAGAGATGAATTTTTAGCCTCGTATCCAGAATAAACTTGGAGTTTAGTTAATGTCTTTTCCTGGCACATTTTAGATCCTTGTCCAAAGGAAAAACAGAAATTTCCCAGTGGTATTTTCTGGAAAATACCAAAGGCAAAAAAGTGGTGTTATAGTCTCATGCGGGTGGGTGTGGGACTTCCCTATCAGACTGTACACCTCTCTTGACTAAAGGTTTAACAGTTAAGCCCAGTATGTTGAGAGAACAAAGGTAAAGATTATTAGAGAGGGAGTGATGTGGCTGTCCCACCTGAAATGATTTCCTTTTTTGTGATACACTTCCAGCTTTTCTCTGCCCCTTATTTACGCTACCCCTGGGCAGGAGGAATGATGTGCCTGGTTGCTAAATCTGAGAAGAATAAACTGAGTCTGCTCAGATTAGTGACTCCAGTTTTCCTTTAGGGAGAGAGTCTGCCTGTTGGTACCAGTTCTCCTCTGCTTCTTTGGGCTATAACTCTTAGCCCCATCTCTACCAGATAGGGAGACCTGTCCTAGTTAATCTGGGGTGGACAGGTCTGCCTTTGTTTTCCATTTAGTTAATAGGCTTGTTTCATAATAAACCACACTCTCCAATACTCAGCCTTTATAAGTAATTAGAGTGATATTTTGGACCTTCAAATGTTACTCCTTTGTCTTAATTCTCAAATTGTTGAGAAACCAGAAAGGGGAGAGAGGTGCAATTCATGAGCCTCTTAAAATACCGCCACCATTTTGCTTTCATTGTGTCATTTAGAACTTGTTCACATGGCCGCCCTGGCTACAAGAAAAGATGAGAAAGTGCTTATTTGGCTTTTCTAACCTCTATAATGAAAGGCAGCAAAAGAGAAAAGATTTGGAATGGTGATAGAGTTAGCTGCACCTGTCACAGAAGTTATCAAGAGCTTTATTCCTGAGACCAGCAGCATTAATATCACCTGGGAGAGTGTCAGAAAGGCAGACTACTAGGCACTACTCCAGAACTGCTGAATCAGAAACTGCATTTTAACAAGATTCCCAGATGATTTGTGTGCGTATTAACATTTAAGAAGCACTGCCTAGAACAGTAGTCTGCAAACTACATCCTGTGGGCCAAATCCAGCCTGTGTTTGTAAATAAAGTTTTATTGGAACACAGATGTGTACATATTTACATATTGTCTATGGCTGCTTCTGTACTACAATGCCAGAGCAAGCAGTTTTGACACAGACCGCATGGCCTGAAGAGCATAAAATATTAACTATGACCATTTACAGAAAAAGTTTGCTGTTTCCTGTTCTGAATCTAGTTGAGAGGTGAAAGCATGGCTTGGTTGACAATGCTGGGGAGAGATTTGACAAAGAAAAAATAAAGATGACATTTCTCCAGAATGAGAAAAACATGAGAATATTGAAGGGTAAGAGGTTAGAGCCATGAAGGGAGACACTGATAGAAAGAAAGGCAGAATAAGATCCTGGGGGAGGGGCAGGATAGTGTCAAGGATGCAGGTTAGACCTTGAGAAAAGGATGGAAGGGTGGAGGTTGGATGAGAATTTAGGTAATTGTTCAGGAGAAAGGAGGGGAGCTGACAGACTTGGTTGGTTTGCCTTGGCAGTGTGAATTTCCCACAACACCGAGCATACACCAGAACATTAAGTGGGCACCAATCAATGTTTTTTGAATTGAAAATGGCACTTGCTCAGTATATACACTGAGGTCTCACTCAGAGCACTTTGCTTTCAAACTCTAGGATCATGTGCCTTCATACAAGGCCTGTGGGATAGAGAGGGGAATGAATAGTCTTATTCCCACTACACAGCTGGGAAATTGTGGCCAAGAGAAGGTCAATGGCTATCCTGAGGTCACCGGCCAGGAGGCCTCCTCAGTTGGGGCTGAAACTCAGGCCTTTCTGCCCAAGACCTTTCTCCCATGGAGGCTGCAGAGAACTTCAGATTCGGGGGGAGGGGTGGGGCTGAGTTTTCCGCCAAGAAGAGCTTGCTGGTAATTTATGTTGGCTGAAAAGAGACTTAAGTTACCCTTTTCAACAAATCAAAACTCAACTTGAGGAATTTTGAGAAGGCCTCTGATTTTGTGATACCTGTGCCCAAAAGTGAGGGTTGCATTTCTGCACCAGACTGAGTTTTTGCTGGAATGCGAGGTGGGGTGGGAGCCAGCAAGAGAGTGGGTAAGACTGTCTGCCAAATGCCTGGGCCTCAGGGAAACCAGAGTTGACAGGAGGGGAGGGTGCCAGGGCAGTCTTTGCGGCCCTTTTCCTTTTCTGGGGCCCATCCTCCTCCTCCCTCCTTTTCCCAAACATCCTTTGACTTTGACTGCTTCCCCAGCTGCTCTGAGGCCTGTTCCCCAAGGCCTAGGCTCTGGTGCATGCTCTGACTGCCTGATTCCTCTTCCCAGGCCCTCCAAACTTCCCTAAGATGTGTCCCATCTCCCCAGAAACATTTCCTAACACACTCATTAGTGCTAACGGCCTGCCTGAACACTCTTGGGTGCAGGTGGCATATTTTGGAGACAATCCCAGGAAGCAGGACTTAAGGAGGTGGGAGGTATGTTAAGGAAGGAGGAAAAGCCATATAAAGTTGTGTTATTAACATTGAGTTTGTGGGTAATGAGGCTTCCTTCTTCCAGAACCCCAGTAAACGTGCAGAAATTCCCCATGTCTGTCCAAAGGGCAGAAGATGGGAGTACTTATTCCTCTATTTCTGACCCCTGCTGGTCAGGGATTATTCCTGGGGGCCTTGACTCCCCTAAACATCTGGACTGCACTTGCCCACAGGATGAGAAGACTTCTGAGGCTCTGTCAAAAGTTCCAAGACATAAAAGTGTAGGACGGGGGTGGCCTCAGATAGGACACTAACAATGTGAGTCTAATTTTGCACAGAGTTGTCCACTGTAGCTGAGGCTGAGATCAAAGGTAGGTGAGAGGATGTGATATTGGCATCACAAGTACGCCCACTTTGAAAGTATGTTATAGATGTATATGAATTTAAAATAGTTTCATCTTCTGGGTGAAATGAACCTTGCGTCAGTATACACTAAGCCCATCTCAGATTATCTGCCTTGAATTATATTGGGTTTTGTAACACTAACTTTCTTTAGTTGCTGTTTGCTTGGGGTATTTATTTCTATGCTTTTCCTTCCAATATTTTCTTTCCAATATTACGTTGCTTGTAAATAATACGTAGTTGGATTGGAAAAGAATCTAGCTTTATTTTTTAATAAAAACTTCTGTTTTTAACTAATTTATTTAAACAATTTTTAAATTTTTCAATTAGAGTTGACATACTATGTTATATTAGTTTCAGGTGTGCAACACAGTGATTAGACATTTATATAACTTATAAGGTGGTTATCCCGATAAGAAATAAGAGCTTTTTACTTTATATTCATTTATTGTTATTATACTGTATTCATTTATTTGTGTAATTGTATTTTTCTACTCTTTTATTTTAGATATTCTATTTTTTCAATTTTCTTCTACTTGTCAGCTTTTGGGTAGAGGTTTTTACTTCCCCTTATTCCATTTTTTCTTCTCAGTTTTGAAGTTATATTCTTTTGTCCTTGTTATGGAAACTTTAACATGCATATTTAACTCAGTGAAATCTCAAATTAATCAAGAATTTTACCTTCCTTCTGAGCAATATAGTATCTCTGAGCAATTAACTCTGACACCTGCCTCCTGACTTCTTTGTATTTTTTGTACAGAGTTTTAGTTCTATATTCTTATTTGGCACATTAGTATGATTATTGTATTATACATCAATTCCTGTTTAGATTTTCCCACATTTTTCTTTCATTCTCCCTGTGCTCCATTCCTTCTTGCATCTCAGACTTTCCTCTAGGGACCACGTTCCTTCTTTTGGAATTATGTCCGTGAGAAGTTCTTTCAATGAAGGTCTGTGGTAGTGCATGCTCTAAGTTCATTTTATCTGGACATTCTTATTTTGCGTTCATTTTTTACTGAAGTATATAAATAAAATAATATATTCATTACTTTGTCATTTTACATACATTTTTTTTCTTTCACATGTACTTCAATAGTAGCTTGTCAGGTTCTCTAAAAAAGAAGTATCATTTTTGGGCTTTGGTTGGAAATGAACTGAATGTGGAGATCAGTTTGGGAAAGAACTGTCATCAATATTGGATCTTTATACATCTGTGGGCCTTATGAAACCTGGCTGGACTGGCCTCTTAGCTGTAGATTGGGTCCACACGTGTCTCTCCATCTCTATAGTTTTTTATGCCCTAATGTATTCTTTTCCTTCAAAATGTCTTGCACACTTCTTCTTTCATTTATTCCTAGGTAATCACTGATTTCTTCTCTTTTTTTTTTGTCACTATTATAAATGGGACTTTTTTTTTTTTTTTTAAACATTCTACTTTGTAATTTTCTATTTGGTTTTTGTTCATGTAGAAGAAAGCTTTTGAATTTCATGTATCGATCTTGTTGTGTCTGGTCATTTACCAAATTATTGTGCTAGTTCTAAAAGGTTTTTGGTTAAATAAACAACTGCATTGTGGTAAACAAGGACATTTTTCTCTCTTTTCTTCCAGTATTTTTACCTCTTTTTTTTTTCTTGTTTTATTCTTGTCCAGGACCTATTATTGCAGAATATCCTTGAAGGCTAACATCTTTGCCTTGTCTCTGACTTTTATGTGACTATTTCTAATGTTTTATTATTCAGTACGATGCTTGTTTCAGATTTCTTGTAAAATTTTTATATTGTTTTATTTCTTCAGACCAAGGAAACCTTTTCCTAGTATTAGCTTACCATGGTTTGCAGGTAGTTGTGTAACAGTGTATGGATGTGTGTTTTATTTTATTATTATTTTATTTTATTTTTTAATTGGATATGTGTTTTAGATCAGAGACCAGTATTGAATTTTACCAAAGGCCTTTTTTGCATTCTATCAGTCAGCTATTGCCATATAATGCTATGTCACAACCACTCCTATACTCAGTAGATTAGTATAACAATTATATTTCTTATTCACAGATTTTGTGGGCTGACTCGTGTTTGGCTGTGGCTTGGTTTTAACTTTCAGGCTGAATCTAGGACTGTTCCAAATGCTTCTTACTCTTAGGCTTGGATCAGTGATCTAGCCAGGGTATGTTCTGCTATGGCGATGGCAGAAGTGTAAGAGGGGACAAGCAGAAACAAATAATAACCCATAAGACCTAGGCTTGGTACACTTCCACTTCTGCCCAATTCTCATTGGCTAAAGCAAGTCACATGGCTAAGCCCAACAACACTGAAGGTGGGAGTATACTCTGCAGGAAAGAACTCGAAGTCACATGACAAGTATGGATACAGGGAAGTATGCAAAACTGGGAAGAAGAATGCTATTAATCACATGCATCTATTGAGAAATTTATAGACTCTCCCACCCTTAGAATGTTACATAACATTAAAAGATTTTCAATGTTTAAATATTCTTACATGCCTGGAATAAATGCTGCTCATCTTTATCTGTTATTATTGTTATAATTAAATAATTGGTTTTGATTTTCTAAAGTTATTCTTGTGATTGATAGGTTTCTATTGGTGACTGTGGGAAAAGGGAAGAGAGGACCTACTTCCAAGTAGGTTCTGCTAAAAGTTTGTTTCATGGGAGTGGGGTTTTCCCATATCTCTGAAGGGTAAATAGCCACCTAGGACATTGTGCTTCCTCTCACTGTCATGCGTAATTTCCTACTTTGGCACAGGGGTAGGTGGCCTGCTCCTGCTACTTAGCATAGACAGAGGGAAAGGAGGATCCAACTACTGAGTGGCTCTGACTATAGCTCCTTGTTATGTCGAGTTGTGTCCACCCAGAATTTATATGTTAAAGTCCTAACTGCCAGTACCAAAATGTGATCTTATTTGGAAATAAGGTCATTGCAGATGTAATTAGTTAAGATGAGTCATTAGGGTGGACCCTAATCCAATATGAGTGGTGTCCTAAAAGGGGAAATTTGCACAGACCATGTCATGTGAAAATGAAGACAGAGATAAGGTTGATATTTCTACAAGTTGATGAACACCAAAGGTTGCTGGCAAACCACCGAAAGCTGAGGGACAGGCATGGAAAAAATTCTTCCACACAGGTCTCAGAAGGAACCAACCTTGCTTCACCTTGGACTTCTAGTTTCCAGAACTGTGAGGCCAAAAAAAAAATATGTGCTGTTTAAGTCATCTAATTTGTGGTACTTATGGCAGCCCTAGGAAGCTAATACACCCCCTTTCCTAAAATAATCACACTGGCAAATGCTTGAGAACCCTTGCTCGCTCCTTGTGTCCGTTAAAATTTTACTTCTGTAGAGTTTTTTCTCTGCCTGTGTTTTTTGTTGGTGTTGTTTCCAATCTTTTTTCCTTCATAGATTTGATACTATCATCAACTTTGTAGTCAACATTTTCAATCAAGTGATGTCAGTCTCAATTTCCAGGTTATTATAGTCTTGTTCAACATTATATATATTTTTCTGTCATTCTTGCTATTCAGGGCCATCTATTTCCCTTGACCGGTTTTGATACAGATATTATAAACTCCATTTTCATATATGAAGACAATGATGCCAGAGGGTAAATTACTTGTCTCTAATCATACAACCGTTAAACAGGAAAGTTGGGACTAGAACCCAGGCACTGCAATTCCTAAGTCAACATGTTTCATGGCTAAGAATTGCAGAATGATTTGTCTGGTATGATTTCTATCAGATTAGTGTAGAGTCTACATAAAGCAATATGTTGTGAATAGTTCTTAGGCTTCATCCAAGTTCAGTGCTGAGCAATTAGAGATGTCTTCTGTGGGTGTGGGAGGGAGAAGTGGCAGCAGAGTGTCAGGAACTTATTTTGTCTGCACTAGATCTTGTCATTCCTCAAAATTTTGGCTCATGCTCTCAAGACTTCAATTTGAAAATAATGCAATGGAACTCCCCAAAGATCAATTTATATTAAAAAGGATTAACTAATCAGTAAAGTGGAGTAAATGTGCTTTAAAAAAACCAACAATTTGAATTTCCAGTTTTTTTTTTTTTTTTTAAATTAAAAATGGAGGTTGCAGTGGTGTATAGTGAAAATCGAGGCCGCGAGCTAAGTGATTTTAAATTGCAGGCATCTTTGTTTCTTGCTCGACTCTTTTTTCTTATAGTTTGTGGGGGTTTGTTTTTGGATCAAAGAAAGTGTTTTGGATCAGTCTTGCTCCCACATTCCTTCATCAGAGTGTTTTCATTTCTCTAGAAAACTTTCCTCTCCGGACGGCTGAATAGAATTAAGTAACTGGTCAGAGTGGCTGCATTTGCTTCAATTATTAACTCTTCCTTTCAGCTTCACTCAAGATTTTCATTATAAAAATTTCAAGAAGTGAAAGAACTTAGTCCTGCTTCTCACTCATCCATTACCCCTCCCCATCTTCTTTATTTCTCTTATCTTCTTTTGAGCCTTGTCAACAGATATTCAGGTGATCCTGTAGAAAAAACAATATTCTGAGAAGTTAATGGTCTACTGAGTAGAATTTGGGGCCATAAAACTTTTAAATGGCTAGAAGATCTCTTGCAGGATGGGAAGAAGGATGTGTTTTGAAGTCGGACTCCTCAGGGTTCAAATCCTGACTCTGCCATTTATTTGCTGGGTGAATTTGCACAAGAGGTTTAATGCCTTTGATACTAATTTTTCCTTCAGTGTAATAGAGATATGAAAAGGTTTCCTGGACCCAGTTCCAATGTGTGTAGGGGTGCAGGCTTTCCCACACCAACAAGCAATTTTTGGACACCAGCAGGTATCTTGACACAATCTACCCAGTGATAGAATCAGATTCCACAGGTAAAGTGTTCAATCCCATAAGACTGCCTTCCACTTCAGATGCCAGTCATAAGCCTAGGTTTTTACCTGACTGGCTATAAATCAGAGGCCCCCACAATCCCCTCTTAGGGATCGATTAATTTGTTAGAACAACTCACAGAACTCAAGAAAACCCATTTACTTAGTAGATTACCAGTTTATTACAAAGGCAATTAAAGGATACAAATCAACAAACTGATGAAGAGATACATAGGGCAAGGTCCCAAATGAAATAAAAAAGGCAGAAGAGTTGTCTCTGGGTTTTAAAGGAGGCTTCGTTACATAGTCATGATTGACCAATTCCTGGGCCATTGGCCATTTATTCAACCTTAAGCCCTTTTCTCTTCCTGGGAAATCCGGGTGTGGGACTGAAAATTCCAATCCTCTAATCACTTGGTTGACTTCACTGGCAACTAGCCCACACCTTCAGGTGGGGTTCAAAAAGTCACCCATTAACATAACAAGAGATACCATTGTTGCTCTCATCACTTAGGAAATTCCAAGGGGTTTGGGAACTGTGAGCCAGGAACTGTGGATAAAGAACAAAATATATCTGAGAAATATAGTTCAGTCGTCCGAACGACTAAATATATATGTATATATGTATATATATGTGTGTGTGTATATATATATTTTTATAAATCACAATATCACAGGATACAATGGGGATAAACATTCCTATTTGTAGACTTCTTATAATGGATAAACATTATAATGGATATAAAGAACACGAGACAGAGCATTCATTCATTCATTCATTCATTCATTCAGAACATGTTTATGGAGGGCCTGCTGTATGTTAGCCTCTGGAAAGCCAAAGTAAATAAGACATGGTTTCTGCTCACGATGTTCTTAAAGTATGATGGGAGAGACACACATTCCACCAATTTCAAAGGTCATGTGCCAAAGTCCTGGGCCAAGGGGTGCACAGGGTGCTGCCTCACGTGGGGAAAGAGGTGGTCATGGGGAACTTCCCAGAAGATGAATTTGAAAAGCTGAAGCTTGAAAGACAGAGGAGGTGCTTTTCAGGAGGTGATAGGAGAGGAGCAGCCACCAAAACTGGAGGAGTTTTCCCTTCGCTATGCAGCAGTGTTGCCTTGTGGGACACGCTAATTTTCTGTTCTGCTTTGTTTCTGGGGACTTGGAATTTGAGCCATCCCTGAGAAATCCTCTGAGACATAGCCCTTCCCTGTGTTAAGGAATGATGTTATCTGCTGGGTGAGGTAAAGCAACAGCACGTTAGCACTTGACAGAACCAGTTCTCCTTCAACTCCAGGACGTGTGTGGTTGGTCCCATGGGGGCTGTTTCTGGGGAGGGAGGGGGCAGGAGGACTAGGGGCACAACCCCTTCCAGGGGAGGTGAAGAGATATAGTGTGGGCCTCCCTGAAGAAGCCTGCTGTTCCCTGTTTATATTTAGCCAATAAATGAAATGTGCTTGTGGAGGGTGGGTGTACACTATTATTTATTTCTTTGTAGAAAACTCCCACACAGGGTTCTCTGGCAAGGGAAGCTTTGCAAAGAATTTCTGGCAGTAGCAAGGTATGGTTTTTATTTCCAGTGGGCTAAATGGAACACTTTGCCTCCAATGTTTGTCAACGTGTCGCCATTAAGAGGGAAAACAAAATTGGTGGTTACATTTCTGGCCCAAGGTGTTTCATTAGTTAACATACATTTATTGAGCACCCACTCTGTGCTAGATGCTGGGGGTCTAGTGGAGCAGTAAGACAGATAATAAGCAGTTAATAACATTGTGGGAGGGATAGGCTCAAGAATTACCCCCTCCACCTTCTGGGTTCTGATGATAGAGGGTCATGACACAAATGAAAACCAAAGTGTTATCAATGATTGGGTAATACCCGATAGTCCATCAAATTCAAATTCTGATATCCGAGAGACTGGAGAAATTGAATGAGAGCTGAAAGCAAGTAGAGCCTTTCTTATCTCTCTCTTCAAATCTAGGCCTTGGGATCTACCTATGCAGAAAAATTCCCAAGCTCAGGCAGGCTCACACCTGTTGCCAGCAAATTAGAGAAAGAAAGACTGTGAGAAACAGGCCAGTGTATGCAGCCTTCCCTTGCAACGACTCTGCACTCTAGCAAAATGCGTCTCCAACAACATTTTAAACATTTGAACTTCCTAAACTTCTACAAATTTTTTCCGGATATGGCCGCAGTTCTCTACCATTCCCTTTGCAATGTGACTTGGCAGCTCATCCCATCAACAGGTGTAGTAGTATCTTTCCTTTCTCCTTGACTGTGGGCTGGCCTTATGACTTGCTTTGGCCAATAGAGCACAGCTGAAATGAATGCATACCAGTTCTAGCCTAAGACTCAAGAAGCTTTGTGCACCTGCACTCTCACTGTTGGGAGCCTGCCTCTACCCTGTGAACAATCCCAGGCTAGCCTGCCTGAGGATGAGAGAACAAAAGATCAGGACCAGGCCCCAGGGAGGCGAGAGAACCCAACCCCGATCAGCAGAACTGCCCAGCGGGCCCATAGAATTGTGAGAAATAACAAATGGTACTTGTTTTAAGCTACTAAGTGTTTTTATTTTTTTAGAAGAAAGAGGGAATTTATGCAGGAAAAGTGGTTTGATACTTTTTGTACAGAGCTGCATCTCAGTAGAGAGAGTCTAAGAGATTAGAAGCAGTCTTTTCTATTCTTCTCAAATCAGGATGAGAACAAAACCCCCAAAGCTATGAGCAAAGTTGGGGGAAAACTGCCCCCTTCCTTCCTGCAATGAGAAAATGTTTTTTATTGACTATTTGGAAGGAAGAGGAAAGGAAGATAGATGTAATGAGGACTTCTTAACCTAATCTAGAGCATGAGGGAGCCTTCCCTGAGATGTAGAAGATGAAGAATTTGCACAACTATGAGCAAGGTCAGGAGCAATTCAGCAAAATGTGTAAAAGCCAAGAGGTGTTGGTAAGCCTGGCACCCTCAACACTCTAAAAGTTTAGGTTGAGTGGAGGGCGAAGATCCAGAAGCCAAGTATTGAGATAGACAGGTGGGACGGGAAGTAGCAGGAGCTGATTATGCAGTGGAGGGCGAAGATCCAGAAGCCAAGTATTGAGACAGACAGGTTATGTCTCAGAGGATTTCTCAGGGATGGCTCAAATTCCAAGTCCCCAGAAATAAAGCAGAACAGAAAATTAGCGTGTCCCACAAGGCAACACTGCTGCATAGACGGGAAGTAGCAGGAGCTGATTATGTGTGTCAACTGGAGGGGTTTGCAATCTGTCTTAAGAACAATAAAAAGATGCTAGAAATTTTGAAGTAAGAGGATTTGAGTGCAAGTAGTTATCTGAGAGGTGATCCCAGGAAGTACTGGTAGGGGAGTGGGGAAGTGAGACAGGAAAGGGAAGGCAGCCAATAAAGGGAGGTCATCAGCCAGTCACCACTGTGGGCTCAGGCCCTGCACAGAGCGATGGCTCACAAGCAACCCGCCGGGGCCAGGGAGCTGGTGTGCGAGGGCCCCCTTCAATAATGGATGAACGCTGCTCCTGGAGGAGGGATGTAGATGCCCCCACACCCGAGCATGCCCACATGGGCAGATCAGGCCTGGTGGCCAGAAGAACCCTCAGGCAGAGAGCCACAGAAGCTGGCTGCTGGAGTCAGTGAGCATGCACTGAAGTGGTAAGGGTGAGGAGATGTGGGCAGAGCATGAGCATTAGGTGTCCCCAAAATGGGCACAGTTTTATGCTGGGGGCCTGCCCTCCAAGCCTGAATGGTCGAAGTGGGGCAGCGAGTTCCAAGAAACAGTTGTCATGCCCCGCCACATCCACCAGTCTGCTCTCATCACCCCCATGTACCTCTGTTTTGGAACTTACCTCAGTACGTTGTAATCGTTTATTCACTGCTAAGTGTCCCCACTAGACCAGGCCTCCCTAAGGGTTTGGAATGCTGTCCTTCACTGAAACATCTATTGGGCCCTGAGTATGTACAAGGCATTGTAAGTTCTGACAGTAGAGATAATTCAGATGGTATTTCTGTCTCAAAGAGCTGTGTATGGTCTAGTCAGGGGGGCTATGTTCATCATTAAGTAAGTATGAGAATAAATATTTAGGTCCTCTGATAAAAACATTATATAGACATCGAAACATATATAAGTATGTGGCACTATGGGACATAAAGGAGAGAGCCATCACATTACCTGCTGGGATGGAGGGTGGTCAGGGAACGCTTCACAGGGAAGTGATGCGATGAGCGCCGAGTGCTGTACTCCAGGTGACTGAGGAGTGTGTCTAAGGGAAGGGGAGTCAAATGCCATACTTGGGGAGTATCATAGGCAACAGCATGGAGCTTGAGGATAGCTGCAGTTGTCTGGCCTGGCTGTGCCCGAGTGAGAGTGGAGGCTGAGGCTGAGGTCAAGGGGTTGAGATGAGAGAGAGGTACCATTGTTCCTGGAAGGCTCACATGCTGTGCTGTGAGGTTTGACATTTATCCTAAATTATTTTTTTTCTTGGGGGGCGGAGGTGGTGGTGGTGGTGGTGATTTGGTTTGGGCTGTATTTCAATTTTAAGATACCAAGGGAGGAAAATTTTGTGATCTAACTTCAACCCACTGTTTATGTTCGACATTTATTATTCTTATTGATTGTTTTAGAATCTGAACATACTTTCTACGTTTGAACGGTTCCTTATTTTATGGGGACTTCGCCATTTGGGGGAGACAGAACCTCCTCCTGCCATATAAAAGCTGAGATGTCAGACATGTGTTTTCCCAGTGAAGCCTCTCTAACTTCTCTTGCAGACACAGGTGGGCACAGGGAGATCTCCGAGTTTGAACTGGAAGATGGTGACACAAAGGAGCAAGAGCCGTGGGACTCCCTCTGGGAGCAACCGGAGTCCCTTTGTCAACAATGACTATTGTAGAGAGATCAGGCCCCAGGGGTGGGGCAAGACAGTGATAGTGGCCATTGTGTCGAATGCTGTGTGCTTCAGTGTTTAGTGCTCAGTGACAGCGGTAGAGATGTCCTTGTAGTCCAAGGGTCTCCCAGCTTAGCCACCAGCCCATCTGACATTTCTGTGTGCACAGAACCCCGCTGTGATAAACACCATTTCTGCTTAGATAATCCAGAGTTGATTTCTTTCGCTTACAACCGAGAATTCTGATGGGTATTCCATCTTTCCTCAGAAGCTCTTCACAACAGACATTTTTATATCAAAGTTAAAATTTGGTTGACATTTATCTCTGTGTCATCATATTTCGGATCCTAATTTTGTCACCAGGGTACGAGCCTCTTGTCCCCTGCCTGGCACCATCTATAAGTGATACTACTCTTGACCTATAGGTCTCCATCGTGCAGGTTGAAACCACACGTGAGCAGTCCATGCATAGTCCTGCCCTCATTGTTTGAAGTTAAACACAGTTCACGGAAAGGGCAAGCTGTGGCCAGAGCCGAAGATGTGTGGTTCTCCAGGGATCAACACTTTATCTGTGATTCTCTGGACTTCCCTGTGCAGTAGGATGGTTGAGCTCTGGCTATTTGGGTATCTACATGATACCATTGAAACTTTTCTTAATAAAACAGAGGTGGGAAAACAAAATCCAAACCAGAGGAAAAGGAAGGAGTGATAGCAATGCCTCCCACTAGTCTAGAACTGAGAAATGTCCCAGGATGAGCTCAGGGTAGGAAGCTTTTGTATCCCAATTTTCCTCTGGGCCTCTGTGGGCATTTGAGCAGACCAGTAAGCCAGGGTCATTGATGTGTGTGTGTGTGTGTGTGTGTGTGTGTGTGTGTGTGTGTGTGTTTTGTTTTCTGTTCCTTTGTTCTCTACCATCTTTTCCCCCTTCTAAGTCCAGGAGTCTGACAGAGTGAAAGCTTAATTTACCCAGGGCTTGATGTCATAGAAAGCAAGTTGTAGCTTGTGAGTATATGGACAATAACCTTAGTTCTGGTTCTGGGCGTAGTATTATATATATTAACATCACCACTCAAGGCTGCCTATGGCCACATAAGTCATTCTCTCTTATTAGCATCAACATACTAGGACTGCCTAATTCATAAAACTACAGTCAAGTATTTGGGATAGTAGAGCCAGCCTTCGAAACCCTGAATTAACCTGTCCTTGGATTCAGCTACCCCGGAGAGCGTTGTAACCTTCAGGGAGGTATCCACCGTGGACCCAAGTATAGTTCCCAGGGTGGAGTTCAGCTATGAGCTCTCATCAGTTGACACTCCTGGCAGCTGAGGGAATGAATACCTTGGTCCTGAAAGATGACTCTGACTAACATTCCAACACCACCACTTGAGCCTCCTTAAGGCTCAAGTCCTGTGTTCCTTGTCATCAGTCATCCACTCTTTATTTGTGAGTGGTTCTTGCTCCTGACTGGCACCCACTCTCCAGGGCAGGAGCTCAATCTCCCCACGGCGCAGGCCTAGGACACTACAGCCCCTCACTCAGGTCATAATTTTGTTGTTAGCAGGGTTTCCTAGAAGGATGTTTCCTCTTTTCCTGCTCTCTGCTCAATATGAGAACATAGTGACTTCTTAAAAACAAGAAGACATTCTGTCTTTTTTCTGACTTGCCAACAGTTTTTTTTCAAAAGAGGGTTTAAAATATTTTTGAATAAGAAGAGCCTAATCTTTCTGGAAGAAGACAGTGGTGGTAACAAGCTTCCCACAGAGAAATGGCCCCTGACCCCAGTTGTTTTGTAGATAGGTCTCAGCTGGGCCATCTGCTCCCTGCAGTGTAAGTTGCTAATGAGCTGCGGCATTCCAGAATGGCATGTGGTGCTGTCTCCTCCCTTCCTCCATCTTCTTCTCTCCCTCCCTCTTCTCCACTTGCCTGGAATCAAATACAGTAAGTCTTCACTTAACGTTATTGGTTAGTTCTTTGAAACTTCAACTATAAGCAAAACAACATGTAACTGTAGATGAAAGACAGTCCAAACTTATAGAAAAATTTTATAACAATTTGTTGCAACTAAATCTGAGGCTATGGCCGAAAGCAAGATCTCAAGAGATTGAGAAAATGCTCTAGAGAATGGCAGTTTGGAAATTCCTTTAACGTATTTAGAATGAAAGAGAGAATGTAAGGAAGGTACATGAAATCCATTGGTGATAGATTAAGGAAGTAGGAGGAAAAAAACAGGAAAATCTCTGGGATTGGATAAAAAAATAAATGGAGAGAATACGTCTTTTACATTGGTACAGGATAATTATTAATAATTAACATTTACAGTACATAGAGATGGTATACAGGCAACAAGAAAATAATGAAGAGTTTCATGTGCTCTGGTGCCAGAGGTTGTATCTCCAAGGAGTCAGCAAAAGAAGATTACTCTGACATTTCAAAGGTATGTTATCCTAGATGCATAAGAACAATGGACAGGGCTCACTTAAGGTAAAGACCGACTTTTGCTGAAGAAGCTATAGTGTAGGGCATGACTTCCCACCATGATCTGCCCAGTTAGAAATTTATGATCTGACCATCCTGTGTGGTTACTTTCAGTCACTGAGCTTGTCAGGCCTGCCATGTGGCCCCCTGAGCTTGCCAGGTCAGCTATGTAGCCCCTTTTTTCATTCAGATAACGAAACTAATTTTACCCTAGGCTAATTGATAGAAATAAGGTTAAGTTCCTATGGCATATTTCTGGTCACAAAAACATCACCAAACTTCTAAATAAAGACCCAAAACACTTTGAATATTAAACATTGAAATAAATAGAAGCTATACATACATTTTAGAAAGATTAATAAAAACAAGAGAATTATTTTCCAAATCACTGATTCCATTTCAGGGTCATGGGTGGCCAGAGCCTATCCCGGCAGCTCAGGGCGCAAGGCAGGGACCAAGCCTGGACAGGACCCACTTTCATCACAGGGAGCACTTACACACACCTACCCTCACTCAGAATGGAACAATGTAGACACACTAATTCCCCTCACGTGGACATCTTTGGGATGTGGGAGGAAACCTGAGTCCCCAGAAAGATCCCACACAGACATGGGGAGACTATGCCAACTCTGCTCAGACAGCGGCCCTGGCCAGGAATTGATTTTTCTTTCTCATCAATATTAGAACAAAACAACTTTGAATGAAATGGTGTTATTCAAGGACCTGCTGCATATGAGATTCTAGCCAAGGGAGGGCAGAAGGAGGAAAGAGAGAGAGAGCGTGGTGAGTCCATTAAACTGATGGCCTAAGGATATTAAGTTATAAGCAACTTCTAAGTCCGCCTATTCCAAGGCTCCTTAGAGTGTGGTCCATGGACCACATCATCAGTGAACCTGCTAGAAATGCAAATCATAGGCCCACTTCAGTTCTGTTGATCCACAGTCTCTGTAGGTGAGGATCAGGAATCTGTTTTCATAAGCCCTCTGCGTGATTTTTGTGTGTGTTCATTTTTGAGAAGCACCACTATAAAACCTATTTCATTCCAACCACACTTTGGAACTACCTTAAGCAGAGTGGGCAACAAGTGAATATGCAGAGCATTTAGAGGGGCAGTTAAATATGCACCCCCTGCCCAATGCAGAAGTCATCTACTTCCCACAGCATCTGCTACCTGTGCCTAAATCCCTCCACTACAGCAAAACTGTGGGTTCCATTCTGTCTCTGTTCAAACACACCATTCTAACCCTTTTGACACATCATCTACCTCTACCCTTTGCTTCTCACCTCTAGGAAAAGCTTTTGAAGAGAATCTTCACACACAGTGAAAACAGC
>NW_006442491.1:15564163-15586349 GCF_000325575.1 Pteropus alecto | reverse complement strand
AGCAGGAATTCCAGAAACTGGGGTAGGTGATAACCATGGTGGTAGAGGGGCTATTTTAGACTCAAGATGCTCATATCCCAAGGCACTGGCTATAGGTGACAACTGATTTTGGTTTATTGGTCACATACCTAGAGACTGAGCCGTTGTCTTATGCATGGTTCTGCCTCATAGTCCTAGCATCTGTCTAGGCCCCAAGGACACTGGAGTCTATGACCTTACATTTCATGTTAAGGAAGTTTGTTTTTTAATAGTAATGAAATTAGCTTTTAAAAGCTCACTGTATCTTCTGATAAGAGGAAAGCCAATAATTCATACTTAGGTTTCCCTAAGTGTTTTAAGAGCACGCTGGGAACACACCAGAGTCTTGTGTGCCTAACGATTTAAAAATAAAACCTTTCTGGAGGCTGGGAACACATTCCCACAGCCTCCTAGTGCCAAGCTCCTATGACTTGCTCTTTCTAGCAGGGTAAGTCTGTGAGCAGGACTCTGAGAGCAGCTGTCCTTGCCTTGCCCACCAGTGTCCAGGCAAAGCAATTATCCGGTGGGCCTAAATTAACACCCAGCATGACACTGGCACTTAAAAATGGTAATTTCTAGAATCATAATTATTTCCCCCCACATAGCATAAGCTGAATAGAAAATTACTGCCCACTGCGGGAGGGAGAATTGAGAAGTTTTGTGTTTCAAGGACTCCTTCTGAAGAATGTTGGCTTGTTTATTAAACCAAGGGATATACAAATCACACAAAAAGGTGTGAACTGAGCTTGTCTGAAATGATGCACCTGGGTCAGGTGTTCCACATGCAGAACCGAGAACCGGGTATTAGGCCTTGAAAATCCTCTTCTTGTCACTCGCCCTCCATGTAAAATTTAAAAGACATTTGGGAGACTGACATAAGGTGATAGAATGTTAATTATCTCATGTTGCCATCATTTAATAAAATAAACAAAAATTTAGAAAGATTCTAACTTCAGAATGAAGGACAATCCTTCTCAAGAAAAGATAGTTATCACCTACACTCACATCTAAAAGGGAAGATATTTTAATCATTTGACAACAGAAAAAGAAATTATACGAGATTTTCTTATTTTACACTGCAGAAGATATAATTCTTTCCTTAAAGCAAGAGGGTCAGTGTGTGGCAGTATATTAGGCAGTGGATGATATATTGGTGATTGAATTTCCAATTTCTTTAGGTAAATAGTTTTTAGCCCAACCATTGTCAAAAATGGAGTTTCAAATAGAAACAAATGAAAATGATGGAGTCAACATCCTTAAAGCCATCCATTTTGGTTAATTCTATGTGTCAACTTCTCTGGGTCCCCATGTGTCCAGATACTTTGTCAGACATTCTGAAGTGTGTCTGTGAGGGTGTTTGGGGATAAGATTAACATTAGAATTGGTAGACTGAGTAAAGCAGATTACTCACCCTAATGTGGGTGGGTCTCACCCAATCAGTCGAAGGCTTGAATAGAACCAAAAAGCTGACCCTCTTGTGAGTGGGAGGGAACTCTTGTCTGATTGCTTAAGCTGGGATATCAGTCTTTTCTTGCCTTTGGACTCAAACTGAAACACTGGCTCTTCCTGGACCAGCTCAGGTACCTGTCAACAGGCGAGTAGTTAACAAATGGACTACTTGCATTCATATCTGCGTCTCAAGATCTGCTTTCAGGGGTATCTAAACTAAGATACATATGAAGAAAACTAGCTGTATGAAAATGGAAACCCAGGAAAGCAAACATAAGAGATTCCTGAAGGCACATAATTCAGTGAATGAAATACCTTGCCCCCATAATGCTCAAATTAATATTAATAGATAGAATAAAAAAAAAAAAGCTGTAGCTATAAAATAAGAACAAGCTACTATTTAAATGTAATAATTAGGGGAAAAAAAAACAACAAAATAATTCCTGGAAGTTAAATTTGTGGTTGGAAAAAAATTTAATAGTTAACAGGAAATTTCCCAGAATGGAGAAGAAGACATTGTCTCACCCTCTGATAAAAAGGACAGTTAAGAGCCACAGAGAATCAGTCCAAGAGTTCCATTGCTGTCTCTCTCAGCTTTACTTTCTTCCATTTTCATTTATTCCTAAATGTTTCATGACTGTCATAGCGCTTTTTTCTGAAGCAATGAATCATTCAGAACTGTGGTGTTTAGTGTCTAAATATAGAGAATTTCTTTTCTTTTTTTAAAGAGTGTTTTAGTTGTTGATTGGTATTTTCATTGTATTTTGATCAGATAAATTGATGTCTGCTACCCATCTTTAGAATTGGCTGAGATTCCTAGGCATGTGGATAATGCATGCTTCTTGAGTACAAGTTCCTAGTGTGATTAGAAGGAAGATATAAGTACTAGAGTTGGATGCAGAATTCTATATTAATCAAACAACATAATTGTGTTGATCACTTATTCTAAATCCCTACAATTTTTTTTGTCTGCCTGAGAGCAATGTGTTTATTAGTAACATCTCTAAGTATGGATTTATCAATTTTTGCCTTGCAATTCTGTCAATTTTTTCTTTATGTTTTTCAAGTCAGGATCCTTAGACATTCGTATTTGTACAGCTATTATATTTTGTAGATAAACTTTTCCTTTTGTCATTGTATAATATTATTATCTATATTAATGATTTCTATAATAAATTCTATTTTATTTGATAATATTACAAAACCCACTTTCTTTTGGCTGCTATTTGCTTGGTATATATTTTAAAATCTGTATGTTTAATCTTTAGGCGCCTTCTGTTTTAGGCCTGAGTATCTTTTAAATAGCACATAGCAAGATTTTGCTTGCTAGAATTCTGTCTGGGGACTTGTACTTCTGGGAAGTTAGATGTATTTTCCCCTAGTCTTACCATTAAGTACAACTAAAATTCCTGGGCATAATATGTAACACAAACAAGAAGACTTCGAAAGATAGTGAGAAGGCAGACTGACCAGGGTCTGGAGGACCCAGAGAATGACTTGGAAATGAGTTCCCTGTTTTCATTTTGCCTCATACATCCCAGACTGGATACTAGAAACATCAGCACCTGGAAGCACCAATGGACATTCCAGTCAATCCCCAAGAACCTTGCTCTGTCTAGCCAAAGACTAAGTAAGAAGCAGTCTAGAAAGGCAGAAAACTTTACACAACAATAGCCCTACTCCAGCCAGACCCCACAGGAAGAACTGTATCCCCACCCCACCATTGCCAGAAAAGTCTCTGCGGAAGCCTAGACTTTTACCCTTCAAAGGCTGTTAGGAGATGTTCCAGCCATTTTGGTGTCATAATGTGCACATGACACCTAAATCGACAAAATAAAGATGTAAATTCTTCCTAAATTGATATATAGGTTTTACACAATTTCTATCAAAATTTCAGCAAGATTTTTTTTTTTTTAGATATACACAACATTAACATTTACATGGAAAAGTAAAGGAACTAAAATAGCTAAAATTTTCTTAAAAAGAAGTTGGGGGGAACCACTCTACTTGATTTCAAGACTTACTTTACAGCTACAGCAATCAAGACTGTGCGGAAGTGTTAGAGAGATAGGCATAAAATCAGAGGAATAAAGTAAAGAACCCAGAAAGAAACTCCACATAAGTATGGCCAACTGATTTTGAAAAAGATGTAATTCAATGGAGAAAAGATTGTTTCTTCAACAAATGGGGCTGGAGCCTCTACATTCGTGGGTATGAAAAGGAACCTTGACCTAAACCTCATACCTCATATAGAAATAAACTCAAATACGATCATAGATTTAAATATAAAATATACAACTATAAAACTTTTAGAAGATAGCATAAGAGAAAAACTCTTTAGGACCTAGAACTTGGTGAAGAGTCCTTAGACACTAAACCAAAGACATGATCATAGAAGAAAAAAAAATCCATAAACTGAACTTCATTCACATTAAAAACTTGTTAACAATATGGTATTTCAACATTTGTTTGGATAGATTTTAAGTGTTCTTACAACACACACACAAAACGAAAAACCCCACAAAACAAAGGGATACAAGGAAACTTCAGAAGGTATTAGATATGCCTATGACCTTGACTCTGGTGACAGTATCAAGGGTGCTTGCATGTTTCTAAACTTGCCAAATCGTATACATTAAATATGTGCAGTTTTTTTTGCAGGCCAATCATATCTCAATAAAGCTGCTAAAAATTAAAAACTTTTTCTTTGCAAAAGAGCCCATTAAAGGCCTGGAAAGACAGGCTACGGACTGGGAGAAAATATTTGCAAATCACACATCTGACAAAGGACTCTTATCTAGAATAGATAAAGAACTCTCAAAAAATCAACAGAAAAAAAAACAACAACAAAAAAACTCCAATAATCCAATTAGAAAATGAGTAAAAGATATAGACAGACATTTTACCAAAGAGAATACATGTGCATGGCAAATAAACACACGAAAAGATATTTAACATCACTAGAAAACAGCTTAGCAATTTCTTAAAAATCTAAAGATACACTTGTCATACAACCCAGAAATTGCACTCCTGGGCATTTATCCAGGAGAAATGAAGTTACGTCTGCACAGAAACCTGTATAAAATTGTTCATAGCAGCTTCAATGGGAATAGATCAAAACTGGAAACAACCATGTGTCCTTCAGTGGGTGAATGGATAAGCAAGGCGTGGCAAACTTATCTCATGAATACTATTCCTCAATAAAAATGAATAAACTATTGATACCAGCAACAACTAAGATGAATTCCATTTATATAACATTCTCAAAATGTCAAGATTATGGAGATAGAGAATGGATTAGTTGTTGCCAGGGATTAGGAATGGTAGGGAGAATAAAGGGTGGATATAGCATGAGAAAGATCTTTATGGTGATGGAATAGTTCTGTATCTTGAATATAATTGTAGTTACATAAATTTATACATGTGATAACATGACATAGAACTGTGACATCTTGTACTAATGTCAATTTTCTGGTTTTGATATTGCACTATCGTTATATAAGATGGGGAAACTGGATGAAGGGTACATGGGACTTCTCTGTACTATCTTTGTAAATTCCTATAAAGCTATAATAATTTCAAAATAAAAGATTAGAAAAAATCCAACTTGACATTTTCAGTTCTTCATTAAGTGAGTTTAATCATTTACATTTATCATGATTCCTGATACACATGGACTTATATTTATAGTTATTTTTTCTCATTTATTATGCCCCCTTTCTTCATCCTTTTGTTGTCTTTTTTCTTGCTTCTGTTAGACTGATAGTTTTGTAATGTTTTTTGTCCTCTATACTGGTTTGGAAGTACACTTTAAAATTATATTCTTTTAGTGGTTAAATTCGAAATTTTACTTCTTATTCATTAACTATAGCTACTTAACCTTATCCTTTTCTTATACAATCTAAAATCAGATCAATCCTTCTTCTTCCCCTAATAAGGCAATTATCTTTGAATGCTCCTCCTTTCCCCTCTCCATTCTGTATCTGTCTTACAATTTGGTTCACTCTGCTTATAAACATAAAAATAGCTATTGTTAAAGAGAGTCAATTTCCTTTTTAGACTTATGAACATATTTTTACTAATTTCTTTACCCCTTTTTCTTCTTCCATCCCATTTCTTTTCTTTGAGATTATTTTCACTGTTGATGAAGAATGTTTTTAACTCTTTTTTTTTTTTTAAAGTTTGTGTTTCTGAAAATATATTTTATTTGCTCACTCTTGAATGAAGGCTTAGCTAAAGGTAGCATTCTTTTCCCTCAGCACCTTGAATATATTATTCCTTTATTTTCTGGCATCTGTAGCTAAAGGTGAGGAGTTAGCTTCTTTGTGGGTAATCTACATTATAAATTTCTAGTAACCCTTAATATTTTTTTGATGTTTTTCAATTATACTATGAAACATCTAGGTGTAGGATAGAGATATCTTTCTGGCAATAGAATAGTTTCATTTCTTGAATGCAGTGGTGGTTAACAAATCTACACAAGTAATAACATGGCATAGACCTGTACACACACATTATACCAATGACAATTTCCTGGTTTTGATATTGTACTAGAATAATGTAAGATTTAACCAATTGTACTTGCACTATAATTATGTAAGTTTTGTTTATCCCCCCCAATGCTAGGACTTTGTATGCTTTTTCTATCTGAGGTTTAATATCTTGCTTCATCTCTTTAAAAATTTTATCTATTATCTTTCAGAGTTGACTCCCTTATTCATTCTGTTTTTTTCCTTCTGAAATTCCTATTTGGCATATTTTGCAGCTCCTTAACCCAACATGTTTATTTTCAACCTTGCTTGTCGTATTTCCATCTGTCGATCTCTCTGTGCTGTATCTTGGGTTATTCCCCATGGCTGTTGACCAGGCCCTATCGGGCTCATAGGTTCTGAACTAGTTTTTATATTTATTTCTCAGTTCTTGCAGTGGTTATCAGTACCTGAAATTATCTTACTTATTTACTTATGGGTATATGTTTTTTCTTTCTCAACTAGAACATAAGCTCCATAGGGGCACCAACTCTTTGCTTTATTCCATAAAGAAGGAGCAGCGTCTGGCAAACTGTAAGTGATCGAGAAATACATTTTCACTGATAACAGACTCCTGAGGAAACAGATAATTCAGCAAACAAAATGAATCATAAAATATCCCCACAATGAACAGATATATTTGATAAGACATGGCATTCATAAAGTAAGTATAAGTTGTTATAAAATCGCAGCCAGGACACAAGAAAGAACTTCTTGGAAATTAAATATATAACTGGCAAAATAAAAAAATCAATAGATGAGCTAAAAGTTAGTGTTAAGAAAATTTCCCAAAATGGAAAGGAAAAAGACATAACTTTTTACTCTTTGATAAAGAGACCAGATAAAAAACATAACAGAATCAGTTAGGGTTTCCAACATCTAATAGATGCATCCTTCTTCAAGTACCATTTTGCTGTATCCCACAAGTTTTGCCTTCTTTCATATTCACCACTCCTAAACATTTTATGATTTTCATGCTGAATTTTTCTTTAAGCAATGAGTCATTAGAACGGTGTCTTTTAGCATGTAAACCTAAAGTGTTTGTTTTTCTTTTTTTCTTGTACTGCCAGGGGCATGGGAATCCAGGCTTATGCCCAAGTTTGGCACAAATTCATGTTCCGATCACTCATTAGTGACTCTATTTCTGTTTCCTCACATAGCTTGGGGAGGATCGACAGGCAGAAATTTTCTGTCCTCATTCCTAGGTAGATCATCATTTTCCTGGCTCCCTGTGATGCATGGGACCTGAGGCTCAAATCCTAAACCTGTGTGATCATAAATCTCCATCTTCTTGTTTCTGTAAAACAATTCTTCAGAAACGAAACGCCACTATTTTACTATGGGAAGTGTTTTGCCCTCTCATAGAAATAGAGAATAGCATTATTTGTGGTAAAACTGTTGCCAGTCCCATATTCCCATGGAGGGAAATAAAATCCTGCCCCATTAATGAGCTGCTGCTAAAGGCATGGGGACTCCTGACACCTAGTTCTGAGTGTGATGTCTACTGAAGTTGCTGGGGCTTCTGATAGCTGCTACATCCTGGTGGCCTGGGACCTTGTGAGGAAGCCTTAGGATCCAGAAGCATTCTAGGACTGGATTGCAAGTGATTTGGAGACTATCCTCACCTTTGTTACCAAGGAGATTGGAGATCTAAGGTGAATTTTTACTTCTCTGGAACTCAGTTTCCCCATCTGTAAAATGGGGAAATTTATATCTGCTCCTCAGTACAGGGAGGTTATTGAGATTGGATGAGGTATGAGTACGAATATTTCTCAATGTGTCAAGTGCAATGGGAGGGATCATCTCTACACAAGCAGACCAGGGAATTGCCCTTAGCAGCCTGGACCAAGAAACCATCAAGCTTTGCAGTAGAATGGAGCAGAAGTTTCTTGGAAAACAAGGGAAAAATATAAGAAAATGTTTATTAACTGCCCCATATGGATAGATAAAACTTGGCATCCTCCCCTCGAAGCAATTGTGAACAACCACCTTCTTTTTACACCCCACTCGCAGCCTCCACTCATCTCTTTCCTGACATTCTCAGTAGATACCTCCACCAGGGCCCATTGCTGACAGGAGAGCCTGCTTCTCCTGGCACAGTGGTGCACTCAGTGGGCTCAAATATAAGCATGCATCCATCTCTTCTTCTTTCCCTCTTGGTTCAAGCACCAGAGCTGGGTACATAAAGGGTCCATCCCCTTTGTTGAATTAAAAATGGGTTTCGAGATCATGATAAAAGTCAATGATAGTATTAATCAACCCCTCAGGTAATCTTTCACAACTTCTCTAGAATTATTTTAAGCAGAAGGCCTTTCCTGTAAAAGGCATGAAGTCAGAGAGGTACAGTTTGACAGAGAAGTAAGGGGGATATATTCTATAGACCTGAGTTTGCATCTCATGTGTGAGCTGTGTGGGAGGTCCTGGGCAAATGGCTTGTTCTCATAAGTCTCAATTTTCTCATTAGTAAAATGAAGATAAACATAGTACCATCCCCATGGGTTAGTGGTAAGGCACGGGACCTGGCATATAACAGTGCTTCATAAAACAAGTGTGTCTGTATTGAACAGAGAGAAAGTTATTTAAAACCAAAACTGACATTAGCAACTTCTGCCTTTTAAGGGATGGGGCAAGGAGAAGGCAGCAGTGCCTTTATCAGTGGACACATAAATCTCTATATTGCTCCCTTCTACTCATGGAGGAGTCCAGGGCTGGGGGTGGGGACTGGAATTTCAGAGCCTCTGCCAGGTCTTCTGAGCTGCTCAAGACCCACAGTGGATGATGCTTAGTTTAGCAGACATTTCGAATGTCTATATATGAAGATATATGCCTGGGACAACATGGAGAGTGGAGAGCTATATTACTGTCCATAATAAAGAGTAGATAGAAGCTGGCAAGGAGTTTACTCCCAAGGACAAAGTACAGAGAGAAGTCTCCAGTGGCAGGGTGACCTAAAGACTCAAGAGAATAAGAATGTCTGATCTTTAGGTTTTATGTGTTTCTGTGATATAAGTCTCCTCCCTACCCATACTTTCAACAAATTTAGGGGAAATCAAGGAAAAAAGGGCTGGTTTCATATCTCATGTTAGAATGGAGCAAGGAGAACAAAACCATTGCAGGTGACTGACAAATGAGGGCAAGAATTGCTGGAGGTGACCCAGGGATTTGCAAAATGCTCGTAGTAGGACAATGAACTTACCCCAGGAAGAGAGATGGGGATTCAAGCTAGTTTTATATAAATTTCAAAGACTTCAGTCAATATCTGGATTATATACACAGGGTTGAGAAGCCACATCATAGGAGAAGTAGATAAAGGGGTAGTGTTGATGATTGGAGCTGGAAGAAGAAAACATTTAATATTTTAAAATATTAAAATATTAAAAATGTCAAGCTCTATGGAAAGTACAGTAGTCATCGGAACTGTTTGCAAATGTTCCGTGTCTTTCTTCTTCCAGGAACAGGATAAAATTGCATTTCCTTGCCCATCAAAGTTAAATTTGGTCACAGACATGCCTTGGCCCATGAAAAGTGAGTGAAAGCATGTTTCTTCCAGGCAGGAGCTGTAAGGGCCAGTGCGTGACTTGCCTCCACCCTTCTTCCTCTGCCTCAGTGATGGGTAACAATTTATAGAGTGACTGTTCTCTCACCCTAGGATCTCAGTAAGGACAACAGCAATATATCTTAAACACACTTTTTAAATTTGTTTTAAAAACAACCAAAATTTGAGGAGGGGGCTTGTTACTGCTGCATGACCTTGCCCACTCTGAATGATACAGGAATTTGTGCAGTGCCTTACTTTGTTAAAGAAGAAACCGAGGCTTAGAGAGGAGCAGTGACCTACAATGAATCACCCAGAGATTTTACAGAAAATCTACAACTACAACCCAGCTCTCCCGCTCCCCAAAAAACAGCTATTCCAGCTTTGACTGTAAAACTTCATGGACTTCACAATAAATGTTTATTGCTCATACTTCTCTCTCATCTTCCGCCTTAGAGCAGTGGCCCAGCCTGGGAATCTCATTCTCCTAGTGACAGCAAAGGTACCAGAGAGCAAACAGAAACAGGTAAGGCCTCTGGAAGACTAGATCACCTGTCACTTGTTCATCTTTCTACTGGCCAAAGAAAGTCATGTGGCCAAAGTATACAGGTGGGAACATACACTCTCCCAAGTTACATGACAAAGAATGTGGCTAAAGGAAGAAGTAAGAATTGCGGCAATTAATGCAATCTGCTGCACTCAATCTCTCTGTCTGACTACTGAGTTCCTAGGCTAGACTCAATCCATGTGGACCCCCTTCCCATGGGAGCCTCGCCCAAGGCTCCACAGAGGGCCTTGTCTCCTCTTACCTCATGCCTGAGTGTTCCCTGCTGTGCAGGTTTGTCTTTAGGATTCTCAGAGTCTCAGGTGGTATTATCCAGTGCATTTAAACAGCCAAAGCAAGCTGGGCAGTTATGTTGGAAGACAAGGCCTTCATCAAAGATTTATCGGCTCCTGCAGAAATAGCCTTAAATCACCCAAGGCCTGTAATTGCATTGGGTATGCCAAGTAAAAGTATCTATTCCAACACCCGTGAGTCAAGTTCATCTTTATTTCTTCTTGCTGGCAGAATATTCATTCCCTCATTTATTGATCACCTAATGGGGTTCATGCACTATGTCAGACTCTGCAGATACAAGGAGAATTCTCCCCTTAAAGATCTATGAGGTATGAAGATGGATAGAAATGTACCATGTGGTAAGGAGTAAGGACATGGAGAGAAAATAACTTCTAGTGTTATAAGAAGGAGGCATGAGGAGGGCTGGATAATGTTGTATCTATGCTCATGTCTTTCTGAAGAGAATATAAAATATATGGAAATGGGTGTGGAAGAGATGGAATGAGCATTCGGGCAAAGGGGATTTCATGGTGTTTTAGTCACTTCAGGCTGCTAAAATAAAAATACCATAGACTGAGTGGCTCAAACAACAAACATTTAATTCTCACATTCCTGGAGGCTGAGAAATCCATGATCAAGGTGCTGGCAGGTCTGGTGTCAGATGAGTGTTCTCTTCTTCATTTGCTGATAGTCATATCCTTGTTATAGACTTACATGAGAGAGAGAGAGAGAGAGAGAGATAGGGAAGGAGAGAGAGAGAGAGAGAGAGAGAGAGAGAGAGAGAGATAGGGAGGGAGAGAGAGAGAGGAAGAGAAGAAGAAGAAGGAGAAGGAGAAGGAGGAGTGGGGGGAGGGGGAGAGGGGAGAGGAGAGGGACTAGAGAAAAGAAAAAGAAAGCTCTCTCCTTTCTTTTCTTATAAGGGCACTAGTCCCATCATGAGGGCTCCACCCTTATGACCTAATTTACTCTCAAAGGCTCTATCTCCAAATACCATCACAATGAGGTTTAGAGTTTCAACAAATGAATTTTGGAGGAACACATGCATTCAGTCCATAGCACATGGGAAAAGACATAAAGACATGAGCGTGGATATGACAGCGTGTTGGGGCATAGGGTGGGTGAGGGGTGGGCAGTATGTGGTCCTAGGAGGATAGGTTTGGCTCTGGTATTCTAAGATCTTAAATGCCAATATGAGAACTTGGCACTTGAGCCTGTGAACATTTGGAGCCACCGAGGAATTTTAATCAGAAGAGTAAGAGCATTCAATATTTGTTTCTGAAGACAGCCATAGTGTAAGATGTAGGATGTGTAGAAGAAAGGATGAACAGTTTGGGGAAATGTCTAAGCAAGAAGCAACGAGGTTCTGAGAAACGGGCAACAGTGGAGTGCGTGGGAGAATGAAGCCAAAGAATATTGAGTTTTCTAAGCTAAGTGCCTGGATGATAACAGTGCCCTGAACAGGGCAAGAGAATATGGAAGGAAAAGGGAAAATGAGTTTGGTGTTGGTCAAGATGAGCTTAAGGTGCCTGAGGGATGTGTGGCCAGAAGTATCTAGGAGCTTTGAAGCTGTGACTTATGAATACGAAAGAAGATTGAGAGATACGGAGAAGATTAGTTTCCTCAGGGAGAATGTATACGGAAAGACATGTGAAGGAGTAGTCAGGAGGGGTAGGAAGGAAATGAGGAGTGATGTTGAGAAAGCCAAAGAAAAACTTTGCAAACAGAACAAGGTTGGATGTACCAGCCCACCATGTACAGTTTTAAAGGTTGTGCATGGCACATGTTTAGGGGGAACTATTCTCAATGATGACTATGTGAATGGAGGCTTCTGAAATTATGCAATGTGCAGCCAGTGTAGCTGTAAAAGTCAGACCTGACCATGACCCTGATTGTAAGACACCACTAGATTTGATGCACAGGCTTCATCCTAAGCTAATTAAATCAGGAATTCCAAGGATGGGATGCTAGCATCAGTATTGTTTTTTGTTTTTAAAGGAATCATGTGGGGATATTTAAGACTGTCCGGGTGATCTCAGTATTCAGCCAGGGTGGAGAACCACCATTCCCTGCCCCTCTCCACCACCTCAGCCTGACATTAGCTTAACAGATTGGATTCATGTCAATGTCAAGATTGCCTACCACAAATAAACATTCAACACTGCTCAGGGATCAAATACATTTCTTTAGTGAGCTGGCTTTCCATTATCCAAGATGACCATTTTACAGCTCCCCCTCAGTCCTCAAACTACATCTCTAGCCCCCATTCAGCTGATCATCTCATCTCGAACATCACTGAGAAAACCAACGTCATGAGAATGAAACTTCCTGATCTTCACACCACTAAATCTACGACCCTACCTGAGTCTCTCACCACCATCTTTGTCCCTGCTCCGTCTTAGGCCATCCCCTCCTCAAGTGCTTTGGACTCATGTCCTTTCTTGTTTTTGCCTTCAATCCTCATTTCTAATGTAACATTCTCATCAGCATCCAGGCAACTTCAGAAACTAGAGAAAGAGGAAGAAGTGAGCCACCTGCATTCCATTCATCTTTCTAGACTCACAATTTTACTCTCTCCTCCTCCCAAGGGAAGCAATGAGTTGCAGTAGAGAGGAGGGCAGAAGACATCTTCCCAAAGAATGTGCTGGCCTCTTCACAGGCTCGAGGACCCATCTTGGGGTGAAGGCTGGAAAGCAGGGTGTAGATGGCACTCTCTAAGATCAATTTTTGTCCACTTTCTCTGGTCTAAATTTATGGTCAACCAGAGATGTAACCACCCTCTCAGGAGAGGAGATGAGCAGTCTATTAGGGAGTACTCAACACCACAGTCATCTGGCCACATCCCAAAACCAATATTTTTTCATTGTCCTGCAGCCAAGGTGTAATATAGGGTTTTGTTGTTGTTGTTTGTTGTTGTTGTTTGGGTTTTTTTTGCTATCCAGACCCAGTTTTGAAGTTCTGGCTAGAGGTCGGTCAGGCCCTTTTTGAGCGGCAGATTAAGTTCACATTCCCAGTCACATCCTTCATGGGTCTCTCCAGGCCACTATGTACCAGCTCTAACTGCCAGGTTTCAGACAAGTAGGGGCATTTCCTATGCCCTAGAGCCTGAGAAATGATTCCAACTAGCCGGTCTACAGAAAGCTGGAGAAACTAAGCTAACCCCATTCTGGTTTCCATACATAAGCTGCCCCCTACAGCTCAAGCTTACTATTACCCTGGCCCTTGATACAACCCGCTGTGTGTGGCCCTGCCTGGTAGTCTTCTTTCATTTGGAGCTGTAAGTAACAAAGTGTTCTGCCTTTCATCTCTCTGAGTGTCACTGTGTTGTATCATGACATCAAAAGAATCTTTAAATCTTATAAAACACTAAGGTGGGCAATTTAGCTCTTTCTCTAAAGGCTCTGAAATGCATCAGTGCTGCAATTTACTAAATCAGGTCTAAGACCTACATCTTACACTGACAGTTCACTCCCTTCTTTGTTCCCATCTCAGAGGATGCCTTGTTGTATAAAATGGCTCAGCTGAGGTCAAGTAATGAACTCAAATGATAGATTAAAAATACTCTAATATTATAATGGTGATGATAGAAACTGTAATAAACTTGAATAGAATTCAATTTAACTTCCCATTGTCAAATACTCAAACATCTGCTTTACGTGTAATCTAAGATATTGAAAGTAAAAATTGCTAAGAACTCCACAAAATTAAAATCTCAAAATCACCCTGGTCAATATTAACTCTGTGGCCTCAACCATGGAGTCTCACTCATGTACTTGGATAGAGTCTAAATCCTTCTGCAAGCACAGTTTGATATCTTTGACTGGACTGGGTGCAATGTCTTCAGGACATCCAGATTTATTCATCCAACCCACAGTCTAGTGCATCATGTTTTCTAGAGAAGATTAAGAGGACACATAAGACCATTATTGCACTGATAGTCTATGCATAACCATGAGACTCAGAAATACATGAGAAAATCACCAAATTCTGTTCTCAAGCAGAATTCATTATTTACATTAATCCAAATGTACATTTTTGTTGCTGAAATGTAGCTTTGACTCAGCAGTGTCTAAGAGAGGATAGGTGGAGAAAATCTTGCTTTCAGCTTTGTTGTGATGCCAGCCTCAGGCAATACCAGTTGTCCAGAGTCATGAGAACTACACTCAACTGGGAGAGACATCCTGTCAAGAGGGTAACTAGAGCACTTTGTTTTCCAAATGTGGTAGATGCTGTTGAGCCCTCTCTGCATCCTCTCCACACTCACCATGACCATGATGCTGATGGCTTCCGTCTGCAAGCTCCAGAGATACTCCAGCTGTAGGCTTTCTCTGAGTGTGGGAATGTGCTTGGACCATTTGTGAGGTTGAAATCCTAGTGAGTTGAAGCCCCAGGAGCAATGTGCTCAATGAAATGATGGACAGGAAAAGCTGGTCAATAAACTACCCAGCTTCCTTGCTGGTCGAGTGGGACACAACCAGTTCCTCAGAGGGTCCCCAGCAAGACTGAGTCTCAGTTGCCCAAAGCAGCATTCATTAGTTGATCTTTCTTTCTTCCTCACCCCACTTCCTTACTCTCTTACTGGTGCTTCTCAGAACCATCTCCCAAATAAACTATGTCAAAATCCTTGTCTCAGGCTCTGCTTCTGGAGGACACCAATGTTAGACCTCATACCTGTGAAACAAGTCCATTACTACATACTCTCTTCTCTGTCATGGGGTGGCTTTTTAGATATTTTAATTTTTCAGCAAAAAATTTAAATATATGGAATTGACATAGCCAGTCATCGGAGTGGATAGAAGTGTTCCTGTTTAATATCTTGTAGATAGAAAATTTCTTTGTTTCAAAATCCCCTTTGAATTTTATGCTTCTGGTACCCAGGAATGAACTGATTAAGGGGTCTGTATAGAGACATAGCCTCCAACACCTGTCATGAGCAGGCATATTGAATTTTTCAAGCCCGTGAAGCCTGTCTTAAGGGATGAATAACTCCTCGTCCTCACATTTGCTTCAGCTGGGGGGCTCCTTCTGAGACTCCATGCCTGGAGCTGCCAGTGATACCTCAGAATCCTGAGGTACCAGGCATGTGGTAAGGACCAGCACTCTGTCATCTGATTTTCCCCAGAGCCTTGAGTATATGCTACTTCAATGGCAGCTACAAATCTTTCTCCTGTCATTTGGCTCCCCCAGCACTCTAACATTCACACAAACCTTCAGAGTTCATCCCCCTCTGCCTTTAACCAGGCAGTCTTGGATAAGCTTTTAGCATTTTGACTTGTTTCTTCACTGGATCCCTGTCCTTCTACTTCATATATAAGGCCAGCATTGTTTAATGGACATGAATGCCTTCTTTCTCATTCCTCCTTCCTCCTTATTTCTTTCAGACTCAGGTTTACCTGTGTACTCTTGTTGAATCTGTCTGGCAAAGTCCCCTAAAGTGGGAGAGGGGAGTAGAGTTACTAATGAGTGGTATGGTTATGGGATGTGTGTGTGTGTGTGTGTGTGTGTGCGTGTTTAATAAGAATTAAATCTCAAATAATTGTGAGAGGAGTTGAGGAAGTAAAGGTCAAGAAAAAGAGCTGGGGAATCAAAGTAAGAGTCCCCACATGGTAAATCTGAGAAGCCAAACTTGACCAGCTACTGTAGTAGAACTGTGAAGAGGAAGCTCATGAGATGTCTAAGAGAAGGAGAAGCTATGCCTCTGGGAAGCCCTCACCTCTGTGGGTCCACAGTTAAGCATCTGGGGTGACCCTTTGGCCAGGGTTGGTCATTAGGACCAGTAATCAAATCAAAGAGCTGGAAGTTGAGTGTGGAGAGCAAGGATAATCTGGAATTTTCTGGCACTTTTGTGTCAGGTTGTCACCACATGTGACCATGACAACCTTCAGAGAATAATGGCCAGTGCTTGACTCCTATCATCTCGTTGCTCATACAGTTTTCTCTAGACAACTTTAAATGAGAACCATATAGGGAAGGAGAGTCTGGGAAACAACATTCCAGTTTAAACAAGCTGACCCAGTACAAATCATCAGAGATATAAAGTCAATTTTTTACACAAGTCCCGTTCACCTTTTCTTTCATAAATTAGACAATCCCAGCTATATAATCAACATCTTACTGTTATTGCTCTTCCTGGCTCTCTGGGTTTGACACCAATTGGGAGATGACTACAGGATTCAGATAACAAGAAATCAAAATATCAGCTTGATTACTGCAGTTATACTGGGGGATAACGATTTGACAAATTGGGCTTCTTAATATTTCATCTCCATAGTAGCAGAGCTGCAGGCCTCCCACTGCCTGGGGCAGAGCTGGCTCTTGTAAGAGGACCACATGGAGGGCAAGAGTCCCAGAGACTCACCTCCTGGGCAGGGATCCCAAAGGATCACATCAGGAGATGCTGGGCCTCACACATGCTCTGTTCATGCTCACAAACCTATCTACCCTCCCACACCATTCTTCCTGGGAATGAAAGGCAGAGAGAAAAGAAGCAGTCTTTAAGAACATTTCTCTCCTAGGGAGAGGAGTGGAAATTACCTCTCTCTGAGGAAACTTAAGGATTGGGGAAAGAAATTCCATCTACTTGTAACTCCTATGTGGAAAAAATGGTCCCTCTCTTAGTGCCCCTGTGCTATTGGTTGCAGTGTACATGGGTAGAGTTATCCAGGAAGGGGTCTAGTAGTTGTGACTGAGACTTAGAACACTCCAACCCAGCAATCTCACTCTGGTAAACATATTATAAGTACATTGTCTCATGGTCCATAAGGGGACTGCAAAGATGTCCATCAGAGTAGCTGGAGGCAACTTTGAGTCCATCACTAGGAGAATGGATAGGTGCAGAGCAGTGGACACTCACTACAGAATAGTATGCAGCTCTCAGAGCAATGAGCCAGCAATGTATAACCATGAGAATAGATCTTAAAAAAAAGTGTTAAGTGAAAGAAGAAAGAAACAGAATGAGGCCCATTGCACAATGCCATTTCTATAAATGAAAAGCATAACTACAAGTAGGCTAACATTTCATATTTTACAAAGATGCAAGCATACATATTCAAGGACACAGAGACAGGGAGAGGAGAAGGCCATTTGGAGACAGATACACAGAGGAAAGACAGCCATGTGATGACAGAGGCGGAGATTGAAGTTATGCTGGTGCAAGCCAAGGACTGCCAAGGATTGCTGGTAACAGAAGCTAGGAGAGAGAGCGTGGCCCTGCTGATACCTTGAATTTGGGCTTTTCTGTTGTTTTAAGCTATTCAGTTGTGGTTCTTTGTTATGTATCCTTGAAAACCCCAATTACATCTTCAAAATTCCTTTGGTCACAGTCATGGGAATGGTATGTAATCATATTCACAGTCCCAGATATTGGGACGTAGAATCTCCTTGGGCTCATCATTCTGCTACCATCCCTCCTGTCCCTGATATCACGTCGATTCTTCAGGAAAAAAAAGTGTTTTTCAAATCTGTCCATTAACCTCTATCTCCATTGCCCTCCAAGACACCTTCATCTCCTACCTGAATTTTACAACAGTTCCCTAACTGATCTCCTTGCTTTTGCTTTTCCCTATCTCGTAGAATTCATTCATACGAAATAATACTCAGATTATTTTAGAGCATGAATTGAGTCATATGATGTGTATCAGTGTAGAATTTAATCAGGGATAAGTAAAAAAAAAAAATTAATATCTTAAGTTAATTTAAGAAAAGAAAAAGAGGCTTATTTTTTCTCATATGAGAAAATTCCGAACACAGACAGTCCGGAGCTTATACAGAAACCGAACAATGCCATGAAGGACCCAATCAGTTCCTACGTTTCTGCTCTGCTAGTCTTTATTTATTTACCTTCTGTCCTCATGGTCACAACATGACTGCTGTGTTCTAGGATGGAAGTTAGAAAAGGGCAAAGTACCAAATCTGTCAAAATTTCATTCCCTTTTTATTAGGAAATCCAAAGATTTTCCCCAAACTCTTCTCATCAGATATAAGCTTTTATATCTCATTGACCAGAACTGTATCACATGATTATCCCTAGCTGCAAAGGAGGCTTGGAAATTGAGTATTTCCATAGAGAAAGGCATGGAAATGAGTGTTCCATGAGCCTACCTACGTCATCTGCCTCATCAGTTCCTTGTTTAGATCTTTTCAGTTGGACTTTTTAATGTAGTGATAATAAAAGTCAAATTTCTTTTTAAACAGCCTACAAAGCATCTCACTGCCTCTCTAATGTCATCATTCATGACTTCTCTCTTCTCTCTGGGTGTTTCAGTCATGGTGGCCTTTCTCCTAGTTCTTTCCTGACTCCAAATCTTGCCAATGCCTTTCCTTTTGTTCTTTGAGGTAAGTTGTATTATTGTTCTCAACTGTGTTCCTGTGTCTGCCCATGCTCTTTGCAGAACCTCTCCATGGAGGAGGGAGGCCATGTGTTCAGGCTCCCATACCTTGAGTTTTGATTGATAAACATTAATAGAGTTGATGCTAGCAGGGGCTTTCAATGTGCTGAGAAATTTGTCTTGGCCTCGTCTACCTCTGCCATTCACTGTGAGAAGAGCATGTCCCATAGCTATTTGGCTCTGGGTAAGGCACTTGGAGCAGTCCTGTAACCAACCTGCAGCCTGGAGCTGAGCCCAGCTGAGCGCAGCTGAGCCCAGCCAGGATCACCCAGACCCCAGCCAAATCCACTGGTGAGTGGGGAAAGTAAGTTTGTAAGCCACTGAGATTTTGATTAGGATTGGTATGCAGCATTAATGCAGCAAAACCTGACATAGTCTGAATTATTCTCCTCCCACTCTTCATTTTGCTAACTTTTATTTATCCTTTGGGTCTCACAAAAAAATATCACTTCTTCAGAGAGCCTTTACCTGTACTCTCAATCTTAGTTATGCTTTTCCTCTGCATTAAGCATTTTCATAGCGTACTGTTCTCTCCCCTTATTCAACCTAATGTAATTTGTAATTTCATTTTCATGTTCATTTGTTAAAAATACACCTCCCATTATGGACTGTTAGCTTCATGAGGGTAAACCCTTGTCTGTTCATTACTGCATATATTAGCACTAAACACAAAACCTGACACATAGTAAGTGCTCAACAAATGTTAGTTATTATTGCTTATTTAATATATATCCAATTGAAACAGAATATTATTTTGCTATTAAAATTTTTGCTTTCAAAGACATTTCAATGACATATAACCTATATTTATGTAATTATGATCCAAATAGTGAGAATGCATGTGAATATATTCATACAAAAGTACTCAAAGAAATCATACCAAAGTATTAATAATGCCTGTCTTAGCGTGGAGGTATTAGAGTGTATCTTCATTTTCTTTTCTATAATTTTCTGTATTTTACATATTTCTTCCAATATATTACTTTTATAATCAGAATACACAATGAAAGTTATTAAAAAGAGAGGAAGAGATTAGTACTTAATTGTGCTTCTCTTAGTGATGTAATGAGAAAATTCTAAAGAACATCAGAAATCAGAACAAAGCCTGGGCAGCTGGCCAGAACATTCTGAGTTGCAAATAACTCCTCCTGGGCTTTTCTGTTCTCAGGGTTCCCCAGGGTCTGTTGTTCCCTGCCTGTGGGAGGGTGTCTGACAAAGTACAAAAGAGACCAGGGTCAAGAGGAAGGGGTGGTCCCTCGGGGCTGGGCTGACCAGGAGGACAGACAGCAGAGTGAGACCTGACAGGTGGGAAGTTCAGATTGAAGTCATCTCAATGGATGGACCAGGTGAGCAGCTTAAGCAAAGCCACGAGGTGCAATTGCCATGGCAATTTGCTTTCCTAGGGAAGAGATTGTGATCTTTGAGAAAATGGACAACTTAATTGCTGTTTGGATTTCACAGGCCAGAGGTTTCTGTGCTGGATTCCTTAGATCCCAGAGTTCCACAATGATGTCTCTTGGGGGCAAGGGAGAAGCTGGAAAGGCCTTCCCATCTCCTGACTTCAATCAAAGCAGATCCATGATTATCTGTAAGAGTCTATTGGAAGCAAAGGGTTACATCACTTAAAAAGGTGGTGGGGAGTTTAAAATCAATAGTAATGATGAGGAAGAAGAGCCACTGAAGACTTTGAGGAGTGGAATGATTTGTTGTGCACAAAGCTGCCATGTTAACAATGTTCAATGAACCAGGTTGAAAGAGACTGGAGGACGGGTACCTGTTGCAATCGGTGAATGATATAATGGTAATAATATAGTAGTAATAATAATAAATATTGAGCTAGGCCCAGTTTGAAGTACTTTACTTTTATTAACTCCTTCATCCCCACAACAACCCTATGAGATAAATACAATATTTATCTCTATTTTACAGCTGAGAGAACCAAGACACAGAGATCTTAAATAATTCACCCCAAGTCACACAGCAAGAAAGAGGAGAAGCCAGTATGTGAGCGAGGCAGGCCAGTTTAGGGCCTTGCCCAGAGGGAAGATAAGAAAACAAAGGTCCATGTAGATTGACATGACCTCCTTTACTATGCCTGCTATCCTTTGGTCTCCTGACGTTTGATCTATGTCTAGTGGATTCAGGTTATTACTCAGCCTAACAAGTTCCCAGGGCATGAAGGCAGATGAGGTGTGTTGGATGTGTCAGGGCAGGGGATGAAATGTAGAGTCTGAAATCCTGGGCTGCACCGGTGTGGATAGAGCCAGGAAGAGCTGAGGATGAGTGCAGTGGGGAGAAATGCTGAGTTCAATCTAGGATGGTGAAGGTCCCTGAGGGCCAGAGGGGTGGAATTAATGATTATAATAGCATCGACTGTTACTGTGGAACAGTGCTTCCAGATGTTTAGTGTGCATCAGAATCCCCTGGAGGCCATGTTAAACCCCGGATGCCTAGGCTTTCTCCTCGGGGTTTCTGATTCAGTGAGTCTGGGGTGGGGTCTGAGAATGTGCATTTCTAACCATCTCTCAGTGAGTAGCTCTGTTTTAGAGCATGCTCCAGTCTGCAAAGCCCTTTCACAGACACAATATCATGAATCTTCTTTCTTTTTAGGTATGTGTACTGCTGAAGCAAGCACATGATTTTCTTAAATACTCCCCCATTATATTTTTGTTACATTAGTGCTCTGAGAAATACACATAAAAACTCATTTCCTGTTTTTATCTGATGTTCTTTACTTTAGTCATCAAAACTCCTGGGTAGCTGTTATACATCTGTGTCTTTACATAATTTGTTCCTCCTGTTTGTTATGCTCTCCCCTACTCTGCTTCCAAATTTATCTAGTATCTTTATTTCATCTGACCCTACCCAATCTTATCTGATTGCCCCTATTCTATACTCGTATGGCATTTCTACCTTCCTCTGCTGAGCACAGTGTCCGGCAGAGTAAATATCTGATGAATTAAGTAAATGAATGAAATGACCTCTCCCTCAGCAGAACTGCCATAACCTGTATCTCTTTTGTGGTGCATTCTTAATAAAGCACTCTGATCTCTAGAACAGGAATGAAAAATGTGTTTCATCTTAGATTCTAGCTCTTCTCAATTACTGTGGGGAAAGATTTTGAGGCTAGATCTGAGATCAAAAAAGAGCAAGTGATTGATTAATATTGTCTGTCACAGGCTAGATGTGGGGAGTTGAGGTAATGGTGCCACATATGTCATTTGTACTCTAGAGTGACTTGATTTTCTTTACCACATGCCTACACTAAGGATGAGGAGTTGAGATAAAGGTCAATGACTAAGACACGACTGGGCCCAGTACATTTTGAGAAGGGAACATTGCAGGGTTAGGATAATCAGGGAGGCCTCTCTAGAGTGGGTGCCCTCAGCAAAGTGAATTCTCAGTTTCTGGGCTAACTGCTCAGAAACCCTGA
>NW_006442491.1:15521193-15564147 GCF_000325575.1 Pteropus alecto | reverse complement strand
TCAGATTGACTGAGGGAATTTAAGATGTATGGCTCCAGTGCCAGTGCCAAACATATAACCTAAGCTTCTTTCCTGTTGTTTAGACTTCCCAGAGTAGAGAGCCCAGAATGGGTATCTTGGCCCTAGGGAAAGTAAACAGATCTCAGCACCTTTTTGGACCAGGGGAAGTTTCAAATATCCTGGCTGGTTGTCAAGTAGAATTAGAGACTTTGGTTCAGCTTGTTCCCCATTAGAGTTACCACATATAGATAGTGTTCTGGCACCAGAAGGAAGGCTGAGGGGCCAGAGCCAGGGAAACAGAGTGGTGGACAGTTACAAGTAAGGCTGCTGGGATGAACAGATGGAGACTCTGTAGAGCTCAGCTTCCTCTGAGGATGTTTCTAACCTAACAAGTTTGATTTTTATTTCCAATAGGCCTCAAATAAAAATTTAAGTGGATCATTTGTTCTCACTAGATAAAGATTTCTTACCTCTTGCCTAACTGGGTTCGAACTCCACTTTCTTAAAAGTTAAATGACCAGAATATGCAAAGCCCAGCACAAATTAAAGAAAGAGACTCTACTTCCAGCCTTTAGATCATGTAATATGGGAAATGTCTTCTTGTGCTCAGCCTTGAGGTCTCTCTAACCTAGATATTCTTCAACAGATGCCTTCACAATCCCCCAAACACACTAACCCCAGTGTATTCTTTGGCAAAGATTTCTTTTATCCTTCATGATCCAGTTTCTGTTCTAGTCTAGACTAATTCTAGCTAGGATATAAGACATACGTCTAAAAGTCTAGGACATCTTTGACATGCTATCATTGTATGTCTTCAAATAGATGTTTGATGTTAAAAGACACAGACCTGTAGTACCAGATCATCAAAATCCACATAATTCAAGAGTCATTGTGAGCCTTTGGGTAGCACTGAGTGGAGATAATATTGTGAGTTGTTCCTACATGAAGTATTAATAAATAATATTTCATGAATATAAACTAGTGTGGAATTTATCAAAAGAGATGGCTATTTGTTACTCAAGGATGTCAAGTTTCCTGAAAGAGAATGATACAAGTAATAACATTCTATTATATCAGTTCTATGGTCAATTAATTTTGGGAAATTCTGCATATCATGCTTTTTCTTGGGAGCCACAAAACAGAGCTATCAAAGGCACTGAGACTTCCTGCAGGGACATGTCTCCATTTGACAATTTGGCTTGCTTTGCTTTTGTCCTACTTATTTAAGTAGACCAAGTGGTCTTTGAAGGCGAGAATTATGAGTTGAACCAATGAACGTCAGGACCAACCCACACTTAAAATTCTGAGAGGCTAACCCTTGCTGTCCACAGTCTCCTTGGCATGTCCATGACACCCTCCTCTCCCAAACAGGTCTCCTTTTAAGTGAAGTCTTAAGACATAACCCCTTGTTCTCTCCTGTGGTGGCGGCCTCCTCCAGTAGACATCAGAATGAGCAGCCAGGCTCTACTTTTCAGTCTTGGGAAGTTTGAACGAAAAATGGTTTTAAGAGGCCAGTTAGGATGCCTGAAAAAGATGGGTTACCATGGAGACAAGATAAGACATTTTCACTTTGAAAACTAATGGCATTTTTCTATCTGAAGGAAAATCATTCAATGGGTAGAGAAGGTGAATCTGACTGAGGCTTTTGTCAGCTACAGCTTTTTATCCCCATAGGTGTTGGTTCATGTGTTAGACAATGCTGAGTATTTGTTGGATAAAGTGCTATAAGAATCAAGTAAACAGGCTGGGAGTTGGGATACCTGGAACCACCGCTGCCTGGACATAACTTGTATCCTCCGGCAAGTCACATGATTTCTTTTAGGTCTCAGTTTCACCATTAGCTAAGTGCATGGCTGAAAATTAGCAGGAGCTTTGACATGCTCACAGAAATGCTGCATCATTCAGTTATAATTCCAGTAAGATTTTTTTTTTTTTTTTTTTACCTTTCAGAAATTGACAAGCTGATTTTAAAATGGAAATGGAAATTCAAAAGGCCTAAAATATCAAAGCAATCTTGAAAGAGAACAAAGTGGAGAACTTACACTACATGACTTCCAGAATAACTATGAAACTACAGTAATCAAGACCGGTGGTACTGGCATAAGGATCAAGAAAGATTTATGGAATAGAAAAAAGAGCTAGGAAATAGACCCTCACTTATACAGTCATTTAATTTTCAACAAAAGCAGGAAAGCAATCCAATGAGAATTCTTTTCAATAAATAGTCCTGGAACAACTGGGTACATATATGGAAAAATAAAATAAAATAAACATCAGTTCTTACCTCATACCACATACAAAAATTAATTCCAAATAAATCATAGACCTAAAATGTAAAAGCTAAAACCATAAAGCTTCTTAAGGAAAATGTCCCATCAACATGTAAAACTTCGTTTCATGCATGTTCACTGCAGACCTCCCTGAGCCTTGTTTCCTTGCTCCTCTTTATCCTTGATGTGCCCCAGAGTATCTGTGGTGGTTCATGCTATTGAGCAAATATTTCTTAAGATGAAAGTGTAATAGTCTGTTTTTTAAACCACATTAAAATGCCCCAGTGTGGAGGAGGCTTTATCTGAATGTCCATTACTCATAAAATGAAGGAGCTGGTCCACTATGTGATCCCCTGGGCTCTTGTGGCTCTAAATGTTCTGTGTCTATTAAATAATGGAGGAATTGATGACTACTGGGTAAAATGCTCAAGATCCAGAAGCAAATGGCCCAAACTTTAGTCTGCGAATGTGGGTTTTGAGAGAATGTAAGCCTATTTGATTATGTGGCCACTCTGGGCTGAGCACAGTGGAACGCAGGAGAAGGGGTACTGAGATGGCTTCCTTAATAAGATGTTTGCTTATGTGCTGCCTTCCCAGGCAAACACTTATAGAGAACCCAACCCAAGGCACTTGCCCATACTAGGCACAATGAGAAGGAAAAGAAAACCCTTTTTTTCAATGTAACTGTCTTTAGAGGAATGGCCCCACACAAAGCAATTAAGAAAAATATTTCTTGGACAGTAACAAGTGGTAAAAATATTGTGGTCCAGTTATACCCCATCTATATCATTGAATGTCTGTCATGGTGCCAGCACAGGGTAATGTTAATGTGAATGGAAAGGAAGAATGAATAGAGAGAGAGGGGAGATAAGGGAAACCACTTCCTGAAAAGGTGGCTTCCGAGGCGTGGGTAGAAATTGCAGCATTTGGTGTAGCGTTGGTAATAACATTGAACGAGGACTGCATTTCCCCCTCTTTTGATCTAGACATTGCTCAGAAGTCGGTTCAGGGGCTGAGAGAGAGAAACTTCCCCAGGGACCTGCCTGCCCTTTTCACTCCTGCCTTATTCACCATGGGAGCTGCCTGCCAGGGTTCTGCTTCTTGTGAATTATTTATGTCCAGACCAGAGTCCATCCACTTTAATCATCAGCTTTTTCCCAATGTCTTGTGATTTAAATTCTCTTTGGGAGTTAGGGCATGACATGAGACATGTTACCCAGGGAAGTGTGAAAAATGTCTCTAGCTCTCGGCTTTTGAAGAAATATCCCCACCTCATTTTTAATTCTCTGGGTCCTGATTGATTTCCTTGTTCATTCCTTCAGCAATTATTACTGAATGCCTACTGTGTGCCAGTCAATGAACTAAACTGCAAAAGTTAATAAAAGAACAGACACATAGAATTTTAATTTGGTGTGATGAGGGCAATGATAGAACTTATGGGAGTACAGTCAAGGAGACCCTAACTTACCACTCAGTCAAGGCCAACCATTCAAGGGCATTCTTTGTGTGGCCATGCCTTATCTTGCTACACATTTGACTGATTCTAGCCTATGTCATGGCTTTCACAATAATTATTTACTATATGAAAAATCTCTTCTCATAGCCTGGGTTGTCAGGGATAAAGAAAGTGAAGTGTTATTTAAATCATCTCTCTCATGTATAGATGTCATGTGCTTTCAAGGAGCTGATTTATGCTCTATGTGTACCCTGTTGGTTTGATCCCAACAGAAAAACAAAATGTCAGCTAGCATACACACAGGTGAGAAAAATTCGCCCTTCACATTGTATCCCAAAGTGATACCCAAAGTGACACTTGGTAAAAACCCCATTATATACCCTTTATGAGCATCATCTTTGTGAATAACTTCTTGGTAATCGAGTGATTTTTTTTTTTTAATCTAAGATGCAACTTTGAATGTGATCTCTGGTAGGTTTGATCTCTTCTTTACATTTAGAAAGAAACCACATAATTTCATCCTGAAAATCATTATTTTGTACTTTTTCTGGTTGGAAATGTGCGACTTATTTAGTTTACTGGGGAAGTAACTGTGCTATATTTGAAAATCCCACAATGTTTAAATGCCTTCATGCTGCTGCTTAATAGAATGGTTTTGAGGAAGTCAGATTGGTCAGAGGATAAATGTAGAGAGCTGAAAATATTAAGGGCTTAGAGATAACCCTTAAATTACTAATTTGTTAACTGTGTGTCTGATGAAGCCACCAATTGACATAGACACTTTAAAACAAGGAGCAGTTTGGGGTTTGGGAAGACTGAGAACCTTTTTAAACCTGTTGAATTCAAGGTGCCCATGGGACAACCAAGTAGAAACATTCAGTGACTGTGAATCTGCTGTGAGTTGATGAGGGTCAGGGCTGGAGGGATGGATTTGGACGTTACCAGCAAATGGGAGGCAGTTAAACTGAAAAAGGTTAAGGTCATTGCAAGAGATTGAGAACAATGGGTAAAAATTGATCTTCAAGGGGCAGGCAGAGGAAGAAAAGCCCTGAAAAATAGAGAAGTCAGGGCCAGAAAGAGTGCAGAAGAGTGCAGTGATATGTCAGGGAAGGGCATAGAGGGTTTCAGGGAGGAGGGAGTGCCAAAAATGCAAAGAAATCCAGCAGGATTAGGACTGAACATGGTACAGAAGTAACATGTGACTTTTGTGGGAGGATAATTGGAATAAGTTTGATTCTGTTTTGTGGGTAAAGCAGTAATAAGTCCTCTGGATGAGTAGGAAAGGAAGGGGGTTACAGAGCAGATAGAGGGCAACCTGATACAAACATTATTGTTTCCTTGTTTAGAGTCTGAGAGAAATCTGCCAGAAAGACAAGTGGAAAGGGTAAAGGGAAGAGGATGATTGGATTAAGGATCTGGCCTTGTACCAAGGAGGGAGGATGGCTGGGGGGATGTAGATATATGTATAAGGGGCAGGAGCAGAAAGTTGAGGTTCATGTCTGATGATTTATTTTTTTCTCCATAAAGTAGAAGGCAGGAGCATTTGCTCAAGTGATAAGTGGGGAAATAGTTGAGGAGGGGCTTTATGAGGATAAAGAAGGTTAGAATACTTGTTGAGGACAGTTGGACATGGGTAAGTAACAGAATTGTTTAATTCACGGCATCTAATGCTAAGCTAAGTGTGGAGAACTTGAATTTGTAATATTAGTTTTCTTCACCAACCCTTGGCATTATAAAGAAAGAAAGTAGATTGGAATCTTGATCTTTGTTGGGGATTTTACAGAATAGGTGAGGCAGAAGGATGAGTGTGCAAGGGAACTGAGGGTTCTGCTTATAGAATAAACCAAGAGAAGTGTTTGGGCTAGGAAAAAAAAAAACAGGCCAAGAGGCAGCTGGTAAAGAGGTACACGGGGGAGGATGTGTCAAGGGATGGGACCTCTGTGTGGTGGAAAAAGAGGAGTAGTGGGAGCCAGAGGTGGAGGGCAGACCACCCATACCAGTGCATGGAGTGATGGAATTTAAGACTGGAAAGGAGCAAAGATTCAGGGCTTGGCTCTGAAAGTGAAAGGCCGAGACAAAGTATAGAAGCAAGAGAACAAGGACTGAGAGGCAAACACAAAGTGTGAGGATAGGTCACCTACCTGGGCATTGAAGTCTCTCAGACAACGTTAGGAATCTTCACAGAGAGAAGAAACCGCAGACTAGAGGCCAAGTGGTCAGAGAATGAGGGCGGAGCCAGGAGGCGAGTTAATGAAATGAATCAGGAACAACAGAGAGCGGTAGATCTGGGGGACGGAGGCATCAGAGGAGGTATTTCTCCTCGATGGCAGAGGACTAAAGGGGGTCAGGAGAATGACCTAGGGGTGTGTGGGTGGGAAAAAGAGACCACACTGAAGAGAACTGAGGAGGAATTGGGGTCCTCGGGGAGTATCCCTGAGGTGGTTTAGGAAATGGGGTTGCTTACAACGGAACCAGAGAGGCAATAGGAATGGATGGGACAGGGAGTTATTGAAGGAATTCGAGAGGAGGAAAAATGTAAGAGAGAACGAAGGAGCCCCAACTAAGGCAGGGAGAGAGTTCCCCTTTTATGAACTCCAAGCTTTACAGGGATGAGAGGCATGATTGGAAGAGCCTCAAATGCCTTGACTCAGGGACAAGCAAGTTTAGTTCTAGATGTCCCCGAAGGCCCCAGTGATTGGTGATTTTGCCTCGGAAGGGGCAAGGATCTCTCTAGACTCTCAGAGCAGTGATGGAACCTCCCAGTGTATAAAGAGATAATAGGGGCTCTAAATCCTCTCATCTGTCATGGTTTGAATCGCTCTTCCACATTTTCCACATGGCACATTGCTCACAACAGCCCGATGGCTTCAGCCATTCAGAGATAATGACTATAAGGCTGCAAGACCTCAACTGCTAGTTAATGCCCAAGATAATGAAAAGGGAAGTTTGGGGGCCTGGTAACAAAGCTTGGCATACCCACAGCTTTGCTGAGGCTTCACCGTGAGCTCATTCAGCCCAGACATCTTGGCATGGCACAAAGAACACGCACAAGGATCGAATCTGACCTGTTTTTAAACTTGGATCCACTGCCTGGGTTCACAGGCAAATCTTTAACTTTTTGAAGCTCAGTTTTCTCATGTGTATAAAACAGAGCTCTTTTCAGAGATACAGTCGTGCATTTATAGTTCCTAGCACATGGTAGGTATAAAAGTAAAGAATTTCCTTCTCTCATGCCTTTCCTTGATACCCAGATATAGCTTGGCTATGGAGCCCCAAGCAGCCACCTGGATCTCACCCAGGATTATTTCCAAAAGGTCTCAGTTCACATCTCTGCCCACTTAAAAGGAGGCTTTGGAAAAAAGAGTCTGCAGCTGCTTCTTTCCAACCAAACTATTTCTGCCCTTTATATTTCCTGCTCACTGGCCTCACTCAGGCGTGGGAGATCCATGTGGGTTTAATGAACAACTGTGCATTACAGAATTGAGCTCACACTCTAAGTAGAACCTGAATTTCAGTGGGATTTGTAGGCTGCGGGTGATAGGCTGCAAGCGAATTGGTCTGACCGTTGGATTTGCCTAAAACCCCAAGTGAGTGAGTGGGTAAAAATAGTCGCCAAGAAACCTGTGTGGCCCAAGTGACATTAGTTTGCAAAGAGACTTGCTCCAGCATTTGCCTTGGGAGCTGGTCAGGAGCTGATTCCATTGGACACTTTTAGAATCGGGAAGTAACCTAGTGCCAGGGGTGGGAATGGCATTTCCCAGCATTTGGCTTTCTTGTCCCTAGGCAGGCACAGGAGAAGTGAGAGGTTTTTCTTCTACAGAGGCCATGGCCCAACACAGCTCACCAAGATCAAATGAGGCTGGATGTAGCATGAAGTTCTAAGGTTATAAAATAAAATTTTAGAAAATCTTATGAGAAGAAAATAAAGCTCAGTCATCAAGTCCCAGTAGTTAAGAGTAAGGCCACTGGAACTGGGAGGGGGCTCTGGGTGGCCAGACTCCAGGCTTCATTCTTTTCCTAATATGGAGAGACCATGGGATATTGTCATTCCCTCAGGGATGTCGCAATGAGGACATGGAAATGGAAGGTTTGAAGAAAGGCAACACGGGGTCCATCTCTACTTCATGAGGTGCCACAGCCTCCCAAACCACACTTTAGGCTGCTCTTAGAGTCAAGAATGAAAGGAGGAAAGATTATGGTTCAGAACCCAAGAGCCCAAGGGCTGCCTTCTCTGTAGTAGGCAGGACAGGAGATAGGAACTTGGACCCGCTCCCCTGGAGAGATGGGCTGAAACAGGCCACCAAGCTCTTCCTAGGTAGGACTTACAGATAGCTACATGCAGGTGACCGTCCCTGATATCTTTCCTACCCAGCCCACCCAGGGCTATAACACCTTGAGAAATTCATCATTCCGTTGGAGTTAAGCATCACAGGGCCAAAAGGCCATTTAAGAGTGGTAACTCTACCTAGGACAACTTTACACATATAAGCTGACCAGCAGTCTCCTTGCAGAGAATATGGAACCCGAGATGGCATGCGTTTGAATAGCGTGGTGGGGTAGGGGCCATTAGTGGATGTGGAACTGTCTGGAGCAAAGTGCCTGACTTATTATTGGCACTCCAAGAACGTTGGTTGAATATGCATGGTAACTTATCTAATAAAGGGTTTTCTTCCTTCTTTCCTTTTTTCGTCTTCTATTCTTGGTCTGTTCACATGAAATATTTAACTTAGATCTCTGGTCTAAAATTAAAAGCCTAGGTTAGAACAAGTTTGCAGGAATGAATCACATGCTCTCAAATAGTTCTTTCTTAGAATGGTCGACCACAGGAAGAAATCACCACTCATGAGCACGATTCAAGGTCACAGTGAATTATTTTCCTTTGTTTCCATCCCAGTTATAATGGCCCTTGTTCCTTGTTCCCAGAGAAAAGATTGTCCTGGTGTTTCCCACTGATTCTGGCTTTTTATTCCTTCCTGGGTACTCATATTTTTGAACCCCAAATTCTAGGTGGCAATGAAGGGCTGTTGTTGTCATTTCACACCACACATGGATTAATAACTTCATGATTTTTTCCTGAAATCAAGTGTCTCCAAGACAGAGAGAACCGTGTTGTAGGGAGGAGAGAATGGGGCAGTGACCAGGGAGCCTTGTCACACTTAATAGATCATCTTTATTTTCCTTGGTTGTAGGAGTGGGGTCACCGGGAGGGTCTGTGGCAAACCACATTGGACAGCTGAAATGGTTTATTTTTAGTGGTAAGAGAGGAAGAACTTCTCAAGATAGGACTTGAGCCTATGCTCTGTTCTGCCAGTTCAGACTTGAGGAGGCCGGCAAAATGGGCTGGGGTTTCTGAGACAGAACAAAATCTGCATGGCCAACTCAGATGGAGGTCTGGGGGGTGGCAGCTGGTCTCACTGTAATGCACAAGGAATGAGCTTTGTGGGGTTCTGGATACGGTCCTCACATCCCTTCCAATGCATTTTACAGCAGGAAAGACCCATTTCCCTTCTTATTTGTCTTTCTTCTCCCTAACTCCTCACCCCTTATTCCCACCAGTGACTTTGATAACTTTTCCCAGCCCTCTCACTGCTAATGACAACCCTTGAGGCCTCACAGTGTTGACAAAGAATGTGTGTGTGTGGGGGGATTCATCTTTGGAACCAATGACACATGAGCTGAGTAGATAGTCTTTATGAAGTGTGGCTGTAAAATCATGAAAATGCTGTGCAGTCCCCAAACTTGGCTCTGCACTGCCTGGCATGCTTCCTGCAATCGCCCCATAAGAATAAAGCATTTCCACAGACAGACGGTGTGAACATGCAGATCTGAGACCTGGAGATCAGTGAGTGCCTTATCTGGGAGCAGTGGCCAGCTGGGACCTAGAGAATTAGCTTTGGTGAGTCAAAGGTTGCTGTATGTCTTGGGTCTGTATATCCTGGGTCTAAAACCCCTGTTCAGGTTTGTGTCTCTCTCCCTGCTTTCTGCTCTCAAAAGAGGCCTTGCTCGAAGAGAGGTACTGACCTTGAGGCTCCCTCCCTGGGGCCTTTGCATCTCAGAAGATGGTCTGTGGAATGTGAGTTGCTTGCATGCAGGGTTTTTAGGACCATAAAGGAGGCCAGGAGAGACTTTTTGGTGCTGTTGTTTGGGGAATCCAGATGGAGGGACCCTGACTTCTTTGCTTAGGTTTAAAAGCTGTCTCTTTTGGGGTCTTAGGCAGGGTGGGCCTCTGAGAGAAAGACTTTAGCAAGAGGTCTGCCAGTGGGGTTTTTCTTAGACTTTATTTTTTAGAGTGGTTTTAGGTTTACAGCACAATTGAGTGAAAATATGGAGATTTCCCATATACCACCTGCCCCTACATACTCACAGCCTCCCCAGCTATTAAAATCCTGTACCAGAAAGGTGCCTGAGTACTACCTACATTGATGATGAACCTACATTGGCACATTATTATCACCCAGAGTCCTTAGTTTACATTAAGGTGTAAACCTCTTGGTGTTGTACATTCTAGGGTTTAATAAATGTGTAATGACAGGTATTCATTATTATGGTATCATAGAGTAGTTCTACTGTTTAAAAATCTCATGTGCTCTACCTATTTATGCCTCTCTTCTGTAATCCCTGGCAACCACCGATTCTTTTACTGTCTCCACAGTTCTGTTTTCCCCAGAATATCATGTAGTTGGAATCACACATATCTACCCTTTTCAGATAGGCTTCTGTCAGTTAGTAATATGCATTTAAAATTTCTGCATATTTTTTTCATGGCTTGATAGCTCATTTCTTTTTAGTATTGAATGATATTCCATCGTCTGGAGGTACTACAGTTTATTTGTCCATTCACCTACTGAAGGACTTCTTGGTTGCTTTCAAGTTTTGGCAATTATGAATACAACTGCTATAAACATCTGTGTGCAGGTTTTTGCATGGACTTAAGTTTTCACCTTCTTTGGGTAAATGCCAAGGACCACAACTGCTGGAGCATAGAGGAAGAATATTTAGTTGTCTAAGAAACTGTCAAACTGTCTTCCAAAGTGGCTGTACCATTTTTCATCTAGTGGTAAATGAAAGTTCCTGTTTCTCCTCCATATTCTTTCATTTCTTTTCATCTTCTCCAGCATTTGGTGTTAGTGTTCTAGATTTTAGCATTCTAATAGGTGTGTAGGGATATCTCATTGTTGTTTTCATTTACATTTCCATGATGACATATAATATGAAGTATCTTTTCATATGCTTATTTACTATCTGTGTATTTTCTTTGGAGAGGTGTCTGTTAATATCTTTGGTCCATTTTTTGATTGAATCTGTTTTCAAATTGTTGAGTTTTAAAAATTCTTTGTATATTTTAGATAATAGTTCTTTTCTCCTCCTCTGAAGCTTATTTTCTCATTCTCTTGATGGTGTCTTTTGCAGAATAGAAAAATGTAATTTTAATGAAATTCAGCTTAACAAGTCTTTTTTTCATGGATAGTGCCTTAGTGTTGTATCTAAAAAGTCATTGCCAAACCTAAAATTATCTAGATTTTTTTTTATGTTATTTTCTAGGCATTTTATACTTTTTTATTTTTATTTTTTTTTACATTTAGGTCTGTGATTTATTTTGAGTTATTTTTTGTTAAGGGTTTAATCTTTTTTTTTTTTTTTTGCCTGTGGATGTCCAGTTGTCCCAGCACTATTAGTTGAAAAGACTATCTTTGCTTCATTGGATAGCAAAGTCTAGACCTCTCTTTGAGCAAGGTGAAATTCTTTACTATGCAATAATAATCACTTGATGTCTTAAACCATGGTTTTTCCTCACCTATAAAAAGAGAATAAAAAAATTCCCACTGCTCAAGGACAATATGCTGGCTAAAGGATACATATGAAAAGCACTCAACAGCTGTAGTTATTACTTTCCTTCACAAATATAAGATAGAGCTCGGCTATTCATTGGCAGAATTGGCATCAAACTTAATCATTATATTTTAAACCTCAATCTTCTGTTTCTGTCCCCACTTTCTCTCATTGTCACTATAGGCCTTGGTCTCTGCGCTCGCTGGTAGCATCATGCCCTGTGTCTGTTGTTTCGAAAAAGGAAACAGGCTCAGTGTTTGGAACTCAGTATGTGCCTCCTTTTAATTCCCTTGTTCGCATATTTTAAAATGGGCTTCTAAATGAAATATCTAAGCAATTCATAGAGCAAAGAAAAAATCATAATGACAATTAGAACATATTTTTTAAAAAATTGAACTAAAACTCCAATCATGTATCAAAACTTTTAGTTATAGCTAAAGAGATACACTTAATGAAAGTTAATATTTTAAATGCTATATTAGAAAAAGAGAAAGGCTAGAACTTTATTAACTTATAATTCAACTTGAAAATTATGAAAAGAACAGCAAAATAAATCCAAAGAAGCCTAAGGAAAGAAACATATAAGATAAAAACAGAAATTTGTAATCTAGAAAATATACCATTAAGAGCACCAATAATGCTAAAATTTGGTTCTTTGAAAATATTAACAGTTAAACTTCTGGCAAGATTAATCAATAAAAAAGGAAAGAACAAAATTAAATAAGAGGAAAACTACAGATGTAGGAAAAATTAAAAACATAGGAAGAGTGTTAGGAGTAACTTTTTAATAATAAATTAGAAAACAGATATGAAATGGATAAATTTCTAAACTTCTAAAAATACCACTTAAAATGGACTAGAGAGGAAATAGAAAACATCAGTCTTCTATAACTGACACTTGAAAACATTGATTAACCAGTTTAAAAATTTTCTTCAAGCCTATACTAGACTCTGATGATTTTATAGTCAAGTTTTATCAAGTATTTAAATAATAGATAATTCCAATCTTATGCAAACTCTTTCAGATAGTAGAAAAATAGAGAACATTTCTCGATTAATTTTACGATAAGAGTTAAATGTTGATATCAAAACAAGACAAAGACAGTTAAAGAAAGAAACACTTTTGACTAATATCACCTATGAACTTATTTGCAAAATCTTAAACAAAAAATTATCAAGCCAAATTCAGGAAAATATTATGACCAAGTTGATTTTATCCTAGTAATATAAGAAGATTTAACATTAGAAATCACATAAGAAATTAAAGGATAAAAACCGTGTGATCATCTCGATAGACGTAGGAAAAGCATTTGATAAAATTACAAAGCTATTCATTATTAAAAGCTCTAAGCAAATTAAGAATAGAAAGAACTTCCTTGACCTGATAAAAAGCATTGGTAAAATGGCAAAATTAGAATGTCATATCTCTTTTCTTCTATTCAATATTGTACTGAAAATCTTAGCCAGCGAAGTAACTCAAGTAAATTAAATTAAAAGTATAATAACTGGAAGATAAGAAATAAAACATTGTATATAACATTGTCTGTGTCAAAAAAGTAAAAGGATTTTCAGATAACAGTTTATTAAAAATAAGAGTATTTGGCAAGGTTCTGAATATAAAGTCTAAATACTAAAGATGGCATTTATGAAAGCAACATTATCTAGGAATAAATCTAACAAATGATGTGCAAAAGCATAGAAAAGGTATAAAACTTTATTGAAAGATATTAATATATTAACCTAAATGAATAGACAGTATGTCATGTTTATGGATGCAAAGACAATGTCATGAAGACAAAAATTCTCCACAAATTCTTCTATAGATTCAATGCAATTTTAATTCATGAAATTTGATAAGATGATTCTAAAATTTATATACAAAAACAATGGGCAAAAAAAAATAGGCTATATTGTTTTGAAGAAGAACAAGGTACAGAATGTTGATACCTATTCTAGATATCAAAATGTATTCCAGTACTATAGTAATAAAAGCAAGGTGAGGTTGGTTTGGAGATAAAGATGTCAACCAAATGATCAGAATAGAGAACTGAGAAGCAGACCCACATAATATGGAATCTCATTCATGCCACAGTGATCACTGCAGAGTAGTGGAGGAAGTTTGAATTCCTAAATACTCCATTGTTTTTTCATGTGGAAAATGTAAAATTGGATTTCTGTCCCCATATCATACACAAAAATCAGTTCCAAATAGGAAAAAAACCCATACATGTGAAAGGTAAACTATATAACTTTTATAAACAATATAGGGGAAAAAAAATAATGATTTGGGAGTAGAGAAGAATTTCTTAAATAAAAATCACAAAAAACACAAGCACTGTAGTAAAATCAAGAGCGTCTTTCCATTCAAACACCCAGTAGAGTGAAAAACTAGGCCAAAGCTAGGATGAGATATTTGTAACACAAATAAGCTACAAAGGATTAATATCCATATCTAAAATATATAAAGAGTTTCCACAATCAATAAGAATGTAATATACAACTCACTAAGAAAAGTAGAGAGAAAGGGCAAGAAACAGTAACAGGCATTTCACAGAAGAGGAAACTTAAATGGTCCCTAAACTAAAAGTAATATATTTATCAAAAATTTGGTACATAAAAGAAGTAAGGGTATGAAAATGGCAGTGTCAGTTAAGAGTTCTAAATTAATATATCGATAATTTTAAAAGCATATTATTTTGATTTACAGACTTTAGCACCATAAAAACTGCAAATAAATTTAAAGTTTTTGCTGCTGGGGAGTGGGACTGAGGGCTAGGTGAAGGAACTAAGTACTCCTATATTCTTCTAAAAATATGTGCACTTAAAAATCAAAGAAAATATAATAAAATATTCCACTTTAAAAAGCAAAATGCTAAATACTCTAGAGCAAATATGCCCGAAGCAGGCAGCATCTGCATATAAATATATCTATAAAACTTTACCAAGGGATATAAAAGAAGAATTTAATAAATAAAGGGATTTACAATGTTCTAGGATGGGAGGATAATGTAAGGATGCCATTTCTCCTCGAATTAACTTATAATTTTAACATCTCTCCAAACAAAAAATTTTCTTTAGAAGATGATCTAAAATCCTTTAGAAGACTATTAGGTAAAAGTAGCCGAGAAAAAAAAACAAACAAACAGTAAGAGTTATAAAGATTTCATTTATCCTAAAAATTAAGATAACATAAAAATTCAGTAACATAAGTATTTTACTCCTGGTGGAATGGTAGACAGATTAATTGTACTAAAATAAAATGATCAGTTGAACTCATCAAAGAGCATAAAATGTGATATCCACGGTTGTGGGGAAAAGAACATAGTTTTGCGACCTGGATTTATTTGGAACCAATGGTAAAGTCTTACATAGTGCACATATGATGATGAAAAGAGTATGAAATAATTTGTGGAATATAATCTCATTTTTGGAAGAACAACAAAACACATGCACATACACACACACAGATGCTAAGAATAAAAACAAATAGTTACACTGATTATCTTGGGTTGTTGGCCATAAGTAGTTTTTATTTTCTACTTTATCAGCATTTTCTAATTTTTTTAAAAGAAGAAACTCAATTTTCAAAAATTCAGCTAGTTATTTTAGGAAGTATAAAGGAGATCTAAATATTTCTATCAGATATATTGAAAAACTCTTAAAAACATTCTAAGTTTCTGAGATTCAACCACCCATATTTCTTTTTTATTTGTGTGACAAAGATATTAAACATGAAATTGTGCTCTTCGCATTTATTTAACTATTCTCCTTAAAGTACTTGTATTGTATTATTTTAAGCAGTTAACAACAAAAAATTGATGAATTTCCATGCAAAACAATAATAGATTATGCTTCATTATATAGAAATGTATTTGTTCAAAACAGCTCATTCCCCAACCACATCGGACCATCCAGTGTTACTACCTCTGGCTACATGCACATTTTCTTAACACTATTTTTTCTAAATTGCTCCATGATTTTACAGAGTCATTCTTTTAAGCTGAAATTTTCCATGTTTGGTTCTCTACCAAAGGTGATTTCATTTAGGAAAGATTAAAAAAAAAAAAATGTATAGTCCAAACTGTCCAGTCATTTTTGCAGTTATATAAGGATGAAGAAAACACTCTATTTGAAAAACAATTTAAAAGACTTTTTTTTTCCCAAATAGTAATTCTAAGTGGCTTGTTTGGGGGGAAGTTTAATATTTGCATCCCACCAGTCCCCAAACAGCGGTTTCATTTTTAGAAACAGCCTACTGTTGATTTCAATTCTCTGCTTTCTTTTTTTTCTTCCTTTTCTCAGTTTTTTTAAAAAAGGGAGAATATGGTGTATTGGGTATCGCTCAGGGCTAGAGTTAGACGCTGGGTCTGAGCTGGAGTACAAAAACATAACAACCGCCTGACTTGTCCATGCCATCCAAAGTCTCATGTGTCTGCTGAGAACCCTGCTGCTGTAGTGAGCATCATGAAGGTGTATAGAAAAAAGCTGGCTGGAGCTTTCCAAGCTCTGTGAAATGCAAGCAAGGCACACTGACAGGCAAACTCTCTAAAAGGTGTTTTGGTCTCTGTAGGTTGCCGGCTTACACTGAAAAGCCAGTGTTAGCAACATTTACCTCACATTATGAAAGACGACAAAGACAGACCAGTAAAATGAACTCATCAGTAAGTCAGTACAGTGAGCATTACATTACAGGGAACTTTTAGGGGGCGAGTCTTCAGTTTTTTTGACCAAAACTCATTTACATTGAGTGACTATATCAAGGCTATTGTGTATAGTTACACAGGTTGTGCACTGCACGATTTGAAAGGGTGCCTTTCACGGACCCCTTGGCCAATCTATCCCTCCCAGTCCCACTTGCCAGTGGAGAACTCCACCCAACCTTAGAGAGGAAGAAAATTGAAGCTTATATCAGATTTTAAAATTATAAAATTTAAAATTTAAGCCTATATCAGATTTTAACACTATAAAACTATGCTCCAGGCACTTAAAAATAACTCAGTAATTTTATTACACATAACTTGAGATTTTGTTTGGAGTTACTCATATCATATAAGTTCAAAAGAAGCACATCTAATAAAGTGACACTGGGCAAGAAAATTTAAGGGAAATTACACATACATCTGTTTTAGCAATAAGGAAGTGGATGATTATATGAGTCCAAATGCATATATACCTTAAGCTCTGATTGTGGAAGATGGTCAGCCAAAAAACATTACTGATGACAATATGCATCATTATCTACCATAAGATTAACCAAGCAACTACGAAAACAGAAAAATAAAACCAAGGAAAATGTATAAATACAAAACAAGAAGTCCCTTAATTAGAAACCATAACCAAGTCAAGACAATGATAAAACATTTACATAGTGTCCGCTGGGTGCCTGGCACTAGTCTCAACATTTTGCATGTATTAACTTATTTCTTACATGTATTAACTCATGACACAACTTGAGGTAGATATTATTTTCTCTATTTTACAGACAAGACACTTAGAGGTCAAAGAATAGCATGGATGGCTTTAATTAATGGCCACCCTGTATCCATGGCCTTTGCTCTGTAACTTTGTAGTTTTCACCCATTATGAATACTGGGAGAGTTTTGTGTCTTGCTTTGGCCAATAGAATAGAGAAGAAGCGAGAATAAGCCTGGGCACCTCTTGGAGGATAGAGGAGGTGAAGGAGAGCTGATGCACCCTGGCCAACAGGCAGCCAAGCTGATTCTGAAGCAGAGTCCTCTAATTCTTAGTCATTCCCAATACTGATGACACACAGACAACGAAGACTCTTTTGATGCACACAAGTGCGGAACTCTGCAATTATCAATGTGTGAGCCATATTTCATAGAAGAATACCAAATCCGAATCCTCTGAACACGCTAATAACAGACCAAATTACCGGAAGGTTGCTTACTGGTAAGTAACCCTTATTAATGTATAAAAATATTTGAAATTGCACATCAGTTTACTATAATAACTGAAGAAGTGACTTGTCATTCAGGATGTTGAAACTCACCAGCCAAAGACCACCAGAAACATACTTATGGTCAAACAAAGTTAAGTTTATTTAGCTGTTACAGAAAGAGAGAGAGCACATGATAGGACCCATGAGATGTCTTGCTAAGACGTCTTTATTATAGATTTCGGATTTGTACTCAGTGATTCTTAGGAAGGTTGAAGGGAGTTGGGGGTCAGGTTTGGATTGGATATGTCAGGAAGTGAAGAGCAATCTGGGACCAGAAAGTGCAGGCAATTTGATGATTGGGTATCTTGGTAATTTTTATCTAGTAGGTGGGAGGATTGAAGCAATACTAGAGAGTTGTCATTGGTACAGAAGAAGCAGTGACTCCTATCAGCAAGCAAAAAAAAAAAAAAAAGAAAAAGAAAAATGTTTATTTTTATGATTGTGGTATGGCTTTGTCTCTGCCTTGTTTCAGGCATGGTCTCAGAGTGGCCTTGTCTGAGTTTTGTTTATGTTCTGTGAAAGTTGTTTATGTTCATTTGGGAACACTTTGCTTCAGTCTAGCTGTTAGCTGCTAGCTTTCAGCTGTTGGGGCCATATTTTACTTTCTGAGGAATCACTTGGAGACCACTGGTAGGAGCCCTTCTGCAAAAATGAAGAAGTGTCCTGAGAGCAGTTCATTCTAAAGCATGTGAGTTGCGTGTAGGTTATTGCCCGAAAGGTCCAGAGACGAGATGATGGAAGTAGGAGGTGGCAGCTGTCGAGAGGGAGGCATCTGCGAGGAGAGGCTACTGGGAATCGGGAGTTTGACCAGGAGCCCACATACTAACCTTGCCTCTGGCTGTGATTCTGAGAGGGGACTTAACTACCAAAGAAATGAGTAGTTAGAAAAACATGCAGACTGCCTGTGGATAAAGATAGAATCAAGCCAGCCAGGAAAACAGGAAAGACAGGACCTGGGGTAAAGTATAGTGAAACTAAGAAAAGGAAGCAGCATGCTGGAAAAGGCAGAGGACTAGCCTGGTTCTGAAAATAATCACAGGCAGTATCTTGAAGAAGATTCTGGAAATTGTGTGGTATTCTCGGAAGTATGCGTAAAGACAGGGCTTCTGAGTATCAGGGAAGAAAAATCATGAAGAGATTATAGGCAATTATGCAAAGACACCTGAATAAGAGCGGTGGAAATGTACAAGATTCAGAAGGATTTAAATCTTTTAAATAATTCTACAAATGCTAAACTTAGAATCACATTTGAAGGTAGTAAAGAGATTACTTGATGATGTAAGAGCATAGACAAATGATACACTGTGCAAATCTGAGCACACAGGAAAAAGACAATGAGGTGAAAATGACAAAAGAGAATAAATAGAAACAGAGGTTGGATAACGGAAAACCCAAACGTGGGAAATTCTAAAGGAAAGATCCAAACAAATGGAGCTAAAATCAATGTTTCAAATTTCCTCAGTTATCATTTCCCCCCATTTCAATCTTTCTGAAATTAAAATGTGTCTGATGTCTTATAATTTGCCTGCCATTTTCCCCTCGAAACTAGTCAGCAATGTACCTTTTCAGTTGACATCATTTTAGAATCAAGGAACTATGTTAGAGGAAGAAAACTTCCTTTACCAAAAACAGATTCAAGTATTGCAGATTGAAAAGGGTCACTTGAGTTCCAAGGAATATAAATGGAAAATACCTTAAATTAAAGATTTCTTGGCAAAAATTTTTAACTCTTAGAGAAAAAAATTCTATGAGCCTCCAGGCCTAAATATCATATTACCACAAATGAGCACGTGCCAGGCTGTCTTCCTGCTGCCCTCCAACAGCAAAAGTTAGAAGTTCACAGAGGTTGAAAATTGTGGCCCAGGAGCTTTTTACTCAGCCAAGTTGTTGATATTTAATAGTTATAAAAAGACACTACTGGGATATACAATGTATATCACTCAGGGTTCTCCAGAGAAACATAACCAATAAAATAGAGTAAGAGAGAGAAAGAGAGAGATTCATTTTAAGGAATTAGCTCATGAAATTGTAGAGCCTGGCAAGTCTGAAATCTGTAGGGAAGGCTGGCAGGCTGGAAACTCAGGTAAAAGTTCTCTTACAGTCTTTTTTAAAAAATATTTTTTTATATTTCAATTACAGTTGACATATATACAATACTATATTAGTTTCAGGTATACAACATAGTAATTAGACATTTATATAACTTACAAAGTGATCACCCTGTTAAATCTAGTACCCATCTAACACCACACATAGTTATTACAATATTATTTACTCTATTCCCTATGCTATACTTTACATCTCCATGACTATTTTATCAATTAGAGTTGACATACAATATTATTTTATATTAGTTTCAAGTATACAGCACGGTGGCCAGACATCCTCGAAACCTATGAGGAGATCCCCCAACCAGTCTAGTACCCACCTGACACTATGCATAGTTATTACAATATTGTTGACTGCATTCCCTGTGCTGCACTTCACATCCTTGTGATTATTTTGTAACTACCAATTTGTACTTCTCAATCCCTTCACCTCTTTAACCCAACCCCAACTCCCTCCCATCTAGCAATCACCAGTTTAGTTTGTTCTCTGTATTTATGAGAACAAACTCTGTATTTGTTCTCCGTTTTCATTTTGTTTATTTGTTTACATTGTTCTTTAGAGTCCACACACATGTGAAATCATATGGCATTTGTCTTTCTCTGTCTGATTTATTTCACTTAGCATAATACTCTCTAGGTCCATCCGTGTTGTTTCAAATAGTAAGATTTCATTTTTTTATGGCTGAGTAATATTCCATTGTACCACCTCTTCTTCACATTGTCTATTGATGGGTACCTAGGTTGCTTCCATATCGTGGCTATTGTAAATAGCACTGCAGTGAACATGGGGATCCATATATCTTTTCAAACTGTTTTTTTTTTTTTGATAAATACCCAGAAGTGCAATTGTTGGGTCATAAGATAGTTCTATTTTTAATTTTTGAGGAAACTTCAAACTGTTTTCCATAGTGGCTATACCAATTTTAAATCTTACCAACAATGAGTGAGGGTTTCCTTTTCTCCACATCCTCACCAATACTTGTTGATTTTTGTTTTATTGATGATAGCCATTCTGACAGGTGTGAAGTGTTATCTCATTGTGGTTTTAATTTGCAATGCATTTTTCTGATGATTAGTGACATTGAGCATCTTTTCACATGTCCGTTGGCCATCTGTATGCCCTCTTTAGAGAAATGCCTATTCAGGTCCTCTGCCAATTTTTTAATTGGATTATTTGTTTTTTTGGTGTTGAGTTATATGAGTGCTTTATAAAATTTGGATATTAATCTCTTATCAGATGTATCAAAAACAAGTATTTTTTCCCATTCATTAGGTTATCTTTTCATTTTGTTAATGGTTTCCTTTGCTGTGCAAAAACTTTTTAGTTTGATGTAGTCTATTTGTTTATTTTTTTTCTTTTGTTTCCCTTGCCCAAGGAAAAAAATATTACTAAGAAGAATGTTAAAGAGTTTACTATCTATGTTTTCTTCTAAGAGTTTTATGGTTTTGGGTCTTGTATTTAAGTATTTAATCCATTTTGAGATTTTCTTGTATATAGTGTAAGAAGGTGGTCCAGTTTCATTTTTTATTTGCATGTATCTGTCTAGCTTTCCCAACGTCATTTATTGAAGAGACAATACTGTCTTTACTCCATTGTATATTCTTGCCATCTTGTCATAGATTAAATGACCATATAGGTGTGAACTTATTTCTGGGCTCTCTATTCTGTTCCATTGATCTATGTGTCTGTTTTTCTGCTAGTACCATGCTGTTTTGATTACTATAGCCTTGTAGTATAGTTTGATATCAGGTAGTATGATATCTCCAACTTTTTTCTTTTTTTTCAAGATTGCCATGGCTATTTGGAGTCTTTAATGGTTCCATATAAATTTTAAGATTATTTGTTCTAGTGCTGTGAAAAATGCTATTGGTATTTTGATAGGGATTGCATTGAATCTATAGATTGTTTTGGGTAGTATGGACATTTTAATGATGTTAATTCTTCCTATCTATGAGCACTGTATATACTTCCATTTATTTTTATCTTCTTCAATTTCTTTCTTCAGTGACTTATAATTTTCCGAGTACAGGTCTTTTATCTCCTATGTTAAATTTATTCCAGACATTTTATTGCTTTTGATGCAATTGTAGATGAGATTGTTTTCTTAACTTCTCTTTCTGATAGTTCATCGTTGGTGTATAAAAATGCAACCGATTTCTGAATATTAATTTTGTATCCTGTTACTTTACTAAATTTATTTATTAGTTCTAACAGTTTTTTGTAGAACCTTTAGGGTTCTCTCTCTATAGGATTATGTCATCTCCAAATAATGACAATTTTACTTCTTCCTTTTTAATTTGGATGCCTTTCATTTCTCTTTTTAGTCTGATTGCTGTGGATAGGACTTCTAATACTGTGTTGAATAAAAGTGGTGAAAGGGGACATCCTTGTCTTGTTTCTGACCTTAAGAAAATGCTTTTAGCTCTTCCCCATTGAGTTGATGTTAGCTGTGGGTTTGTCATGTATGGCCTTTATTAAGTTGAGGTACGTTCTCTCTATTCTCACCTTGCTGAGTATTTTTATCATAAATGGATGCTGGATTTTTTCTGTGTTATAGTCTTGAGGCAGAATTCCTTCTTCTTGGAGAAACTTCAGTTTTTGCTCTTAAGGCCTTCAACTGATGGGATGAGGCCCACATACATGGTGGAGAGTAATTTGCTTTACTTAATACCAGCTGATTGTAAACATTAATTACATCTATAAATAACCTCATAGCAACATCTAGACTAGTATTTGACCAAACAACTGGGCATTATAGCCTAGTCAACTTGACACATAAATCCTTGATTAACCACAAAATGTCAACTTTCTTCAAACAAGTGTCTTGAAGGTATTTTCTAGATAAAAAATGTAAAATTGAGAAAACCATGGTGAAAAAAAATATTGATGACACAAATCCATTAAAGTAAAAGTGTGAAAACTGCATATCTGTTTCTAGAATTGAGTGAAAAAACCAAAAATATTCTTGAAATGAAAATGCTCTAATATTAAAAATTGTATAGTAACTATAATTCAGATACAAATCCCTAGATTATATTAACAAAGGAAAGGGAGGGAAAATAAAAATGAAGGTCTTATCTAAGATTGACAGAAGAAAATGGTACCAATTTGTATACTTGACTCTGAGAGTTATTGGGAAAACATATTTCAGTAATTATATCAAAACACTAAATTAACAACTATCATTAATTCATGCATAATAAGAACTAATTCATGCTTCTTAATCCTTGGCTGCCAGTAGAGTCACCTTGAGAGCTTGTACACATCCTGATGCCCTGGTGACACCCAAGACTGGTTATATCGGAATCTCTTGGGATGGGGCCCAGTCACCAGTAGTGTTTGTATCTCCTCAAGTGATTCCATATTCATTCAGCCAAGTTTGAGAGCCTCTGTCCTTGGCCTTTTCCCTTTCTCATGTTTCTTAGGGAGGGATATTTTACTTTAGCATAAAATTTCATAGATACTTTCCCCTCTACCTTTCCCCTGAGTCTCCTTTTCAGTCATTCTTGGTTATTTGGTTACAATCTGCAGATCGCTGCTACTCAAAGTACAGTCCAAAGACCAGAGACCTCAAGATCTCTTTGGAACTTGTTGAAAACGTGCCTTTTCTATTACCCTGCCTTCTTAAGTGGGCTTCTTGACTCCTAATCTTTTCTTCTTCAAACTTTTAACAGAATGTTCTTTCTAAAATAAAAGGTGATCATACCATAAGTCCTTCAATAATCAATCAGAAACTCCATGTCCTAAAAATCTAGGCCCTGAAAATGGAGTTCAGAGTTCTTGAAGGATAGTCCTCTTTACCTTATCTCGAACTTTCTTCTCAGCCTCATTTCCCATCCTCCTAACTCCAGGTACATCAGGCTGCTAGCCATCCACCAAATAGGATAGATACTTTCATACTTCAATTCTTGGACTAATGTTTTCTGCAGCTGTGAATGCCTCTTGCCCCATTTTTTCACTAACTCAATCTTTCCTAAGACTTAGAAGCCTTCTCCAATCTCCCAGTCAAAAGGAATTTCTCTTCTTTCTTGTAGCCCTGGTTTCATTCAGTCTTATGTGCTGCTAACTTGTATGTTTTTCCTCCTAGATTGTTAATTCTTGGAAGGGAGAATCTATGCCCTTCAGCCCCTGATTCTCCAGTGAGTGATTGTAGAACAAATGTTGTGGGTCGCATTCCAAACGTCTGTAGGCGAATTCTTTTAGCAGGGTCAAGCCACCCTACATTCCATGGGCACAACAGAGGGCAGGGCCAGCCCACATTTTATTTCAATAGTAATTATTGCAAAGGGTCTGTAACTTTGGCTTGTTAAGCAACTCCTTGATGTTTTGTGGAAGCTCCATGCTCTCTCATTATCCTCATCCTTTATTCCACACTGAAATAATTTATTCCACATATTTGCTATTGCCCTGTCCTGACACTTTATTCATTTCACTCACATTGACTTTTTCTGGGGACCCAGTTTGTCCAAGTTGGATACAAGAAGTGAATCAATTTTCTAAAGATGATGACTCAACTTCTTTTAAATCTGGGGACAGTATTGGAAGCTCAAACTAAATGTCTAAGTAATTGCCCAAGAACTTTGCGTAGGGAGGGGATGTGGAATTTCAGTGTCAACTGATGAAAACATTCATGCCTTTTGGAAGTTTCTAAAGAGAATAAGGCTGTCTGCCTGTATGTTTGTGCACTCAAAAGGCAATTAATTTATTTAACAACAGAACAAGGCTGTCTCTACTTAGGAATTATACTGATCAGCACAGATTCCTGGAAGAGCCTCTATAGCCCAAGAGTCTGACAAAGTAGCACACAACCCAAGCTGTCCAACTGTGACTGCCAGGTCCCTAGTGCTTGGACTAAACACAGCAAAAGTTGACAGACAGAGATGACTCTGGAGGTGACAAAGCCCTAGATAAAAACCATTAAGGAGGACAATATATTTTCCCCAAAGTCTGCTTTTCTGCATAAACTGATCCAAATATTTTACTCTTATCATGCTCTCTTCCTCTTGTAGACAAGTTGTTTACTACTGTGGTATAATGCTGTTATTTACACAGAGCCCCCAGGCCCAGTTCCCAAGCACTAGGAGCCAGATGCTGCGCTTGTCCTCTTGATCAAACTCCCACCCTGTGCTCTACCAAACTGAGAACAAACCAAGGCAGAGGACGAGATGAGATCTAAGAAACTGGGAATCCAACCCAGGAGAAAAGCAAATGGAATCTCAAAATGATAGTAACGAGAAATCTCAGTATTACAGCTGCTCATCAGGCCTAAGGTGTTACCAACTCAAAGAAAAGGAGAATGGAATTTCCAAGAGGGCATGTCTCCAAGACAAAATAGAAACTATAGATTACTTGATGTAATTTATCTTTAGAAAAATCGTTTGAGAAGCTATTAGAAGATATGGGGAGAGTGAGGAAAAGGTAAAAAGAAGTCTAAGCAAATTAAAAGCAAGGCAATTATTAACCTCAGGAAAAACAAAAATTAAGAAAAGTAACATCATTGTAGTATCCTACAGTGCTTGGCTGAATAATATTTGTATAAGCATAACAATGTGAAAACAGAATACTATTTAGCCCCAAATAATATATATTAAAAAAATGCATTAACATAGGAGATTTTAATTCATTGTTCTTGGTCCAAGACAGATAAAGTGAACAAAAATTAACTAAGGATATAAAATCATAAAATATCTATAGGTATAGATGAATTCTGTACCCTAATAAAAATGAGTACGTCTTCTTGACAAGTGCACATAATTATTTGTGATAATTGACCCATATTAGTTACTAGGAAAACCTTAATAAATTCCAAGAAGCAGAAATAATACAGATAGCATTTTTTGATCACATTGCTATCAAACTAGAAATTACGAATATCAGAAAAAGCCTGAAAATTAAAAAATAAAACATACATCTTATTTAAACTCTTGAACTCAAATAGTATCTCTGTAGACAAAAGCATCTGCATCCCTATGGGCTTGTTAGAAATGAAGAATCTCAGATGCACCAGACCTATTGTGTCAGAGTCTGCATTTTATAAAATACACAGAGAATTTGAAAGTGCATTCATATTTATCTATTCCTATGGAGTGAATATTTGTGTCTCTTCAAAATTTATATGTTAAAATTGAATCCCCAATGTGATGATATTTGAAGGTGAGGTCTTTGAGAGGTAATTAGGTCAGGAGGGTGGAATGCTCGTGAATGGGATTAGTGCTCTTAAAAGAAGAGGCCAGAAAACTAGCTCACTCTCTTTCTACCATCTGAGGATACAAGGGAAAGTCAGCTATCTGCAAACCAGAAGAAGACTCTCACCAACTTGACTGTGCTGGCACCTTGGCCTCAGATTTCCAGGTTCCAGAACTATAAGAAATACAGTTCTATTGTTGATAAGCCATTCAGTTTATGTTATTTTATTACAGCAGCTTGAGCTAAGATACTCATTATTTCCCAAAAATAATGATAATTAAAATAAACACCATAACTATGGGTCAAAAATGGCAGAGTACAGAAAAAAAATATTAGCCTTAAGTATCTATATTAAGAAAAGTAAAACAAAAAAATAAGTGCATTAAAAATTCAACTCAAAAAAATTAGGGAAAAACAAATTAAAGTAAAAAAAGAAGGAAGAACTTCATAATGATAAAAGTAGAAATTAATGAGTTAGAAAAACAGTAGAATTAAAGTCTATTTCTCTTGAAAAAAATTAATAAAATACATGACAAATAGAAAATTTAATAAAGCAAAGTGGGAGGAAACACAAACACAAAATGAGCAAGGGCAAAAGATAAATAACCTCAGCAACAGACTAAATATTTTTCAAAATTAGACTATTTGCACAATTCTATGCAAGTAAAATTTAAATATGCAAATGCAAATGAAATTTTAAAATCTGGATGACATAAATAATTTTCATGGAAAATATAATTCATTAAAACCACTCTCATGAAACACAAAGACCATGTGGTCCAATCTATATGGATCAATTTTTATCGAAGAAGTAAAGAAAGTTTTTAAAGAATAAGCCTCCATCAACTCATAGAACATGTATGCAGGCCCAGATAGTTTCACATAAGAATTCTACCAATCCTGTAAGGACTGGGCATTACAGTGCTATTTGTACTTATCCAGGACAAATAAGAAAAGAAGAAGGGTTTCCAAATTATTTTTTATAAAATGAGTATAACAGTGACACCAAAACCTAAAATAAATTGTACAAGAAAAGAAAAACTACATGTTGATCTCACTTGCAAATATACATACTAAAGTTTTAAATATGACAACAGCTATTAGGACCAAGCAGTTCATTAAGAGAATAGTATCACGACCAAGAAAGATTTATTCATAAAGGCAAGGATGATTTTATATTTTAATAAATTAATAGATTTTTGGAGAAATTTTTTTTTAACATAATGATGCTAAAAGGGCATTGACTCATTCTTAAATTTAAAAGAATTTTAAAAATAAATTAACAAATACTGAAAGTAGGAACATAATAAGGATGCCCACTTCTGTTTAACATTGTACTGGAGGTATTAGCCCTCCTATGGACAAAGGAATGATATCTCAGGTAGAAACACCTGAAAAGAAAAGGTTAAATCATCATTCTTTGTAGATGGTATGACTTTTACCTGGAAAATCCAGGAAAATTAGCTGAAAATCTCTATGAACAAAAAGAGGCTGCAGTAACTAAATAGGCCATAAAATTAATATGTGGAAATCCATAGCTTTCATATAAAACAACAGCCATGAGTTAGAAAATACAATGACAGATAATTTTGTTTATAGTAGAAAGAGAAAGTATCAACATCTAAATATAAATTTAACAACAAATATGTAAAACTGACATGAAGAAAAGTTTAAAATGCTCGTGAAACACCCAGTGTAGACATGGATTCTCTATTGTCTTTTGGTTTGAATAATTGACTACCTGATGTCTATGATGTCAAATCATGGTCAATACACTCCCTTGCTGATGATTTTGGGATAGAACATGAGACCCAACGCTGGCCATTGGGATGTGAGATAATATCTGCTAATATGGGCAAAAGTTTCTCACTCTTAAAAGGAGTCCTGAGGAAAATAGATGCAGTCTCCTTCTTTCTCTAGTCCTTGTCGTGTCTGGATAGGATACTTGATCCTGTTTTGCAACCATACTAGGGTCAGGCTAAATGCAAAGCCAGCACAGCCAGGATGCCAAGGGGAGACATGGTAAGAACTGGGCTCCTTGATGACACTTGAGACACTGATTATGCTATGCTTCGAGCCACCACCTGTGGACTCCTGGTTATAGAAGGCAATACATTTCCTTAGTGTTTTAGTCCCTTTAAAGCAAGTTTTCCTGTTACTTGCTGTCATAGCATTCTGCTGGTGCAATCTGTCCTTCCTTCCCTAGAACCAAACTATTTTAACTACTGTTGCTTTATAATGGTTTACTATACAGTGAGCTTGTCTGGAGTCTAGGGGATAATTCTTTAACGATATTTTTAATTTCTTTTTTAAGCAATTTAACCAAATAATTCCTACTGAGTTAATTAATTCTAGCCATCTAAATTTCTTAATAAAATTTCTACTTCAATGACTTTCAAATTTATTAGAAATCAAATATGCATTTTATATTTTAATTTTAAAAACTTCTGTATAAACTCAATCCCTTTTATTCTCTTTTTTCATTTTGAGTATGGAATTTTTAAAATTAGATTTTCCAGCAGTTGGTCTATTTTACTTTTTAAAGACGCTTTCTTGGGATTCATTATGTATTCATGCCATCACTTTCTGCTGCTGGTTTATTTATTTTTTGCTTTTTTGATTTTAATTTATTTCTTTTTGTTTCCTTGGATGCATTTTTCTTTTCTTCATTTTTTAAGTTGAAATGTATTTTCTTGCTTTCACGTTTAAAAATATAATCTATTCATTACTACAGACTACTTGAGAACAACTTTATGAATATCTCATAATTTTTAATATGAATTATCCTTATTTCATCATTATTTGTTAATTAGCTCACTTCATTCTCTTGATTTCCTCTTTAATCTAATAATTATTCAAATTATCATTATTTGTTAATTAGCTCACTTCATTCTCTTGATTTCCTCTTTAATCTAATAATTATTCAAAGAAAAAAGTATGCATAAAATTTATTTACCTTTTGTTATTAGTTTCTAGTTATGTTATACTTTTATTTGAAAACATGGACTGCATATATTCACCTTTCTGACTTATGACTTTTGTTATTTTCTTGTGGCTGACTATTTTAAATTTTTGCTTTTTAAAAAAATGTTGTGGTCATTTAGAAAGAAGGCACATTTTACAATGCAAATGCAATCTATTTTATAAAACAAATGATAATTTTATAATACAAAGTTTGAAATAGTCATGAACTCTATTATTATACTGTTCCAATCATTTATGCCATAATGAGGGCAAATATGACAGTCTGAGGAATTGACGTCGGCAAATTTCAAGGTTAGAACCCATAGTTAGGCATAATAGTAATGGTGTGAGTGCCCGTGACCATGGATTTCTCGCAATAAGAATCTGCAGGAGGGAGGAAGCCACTTGTGAATGGAGATACAACTATATTGAGTTTGACTGTCCTGCTGGGAGCTCTATTTGGTGCCTGGCATAGAGGAGCCACTCGATAGTGGTTTTCCTTCATGAAATATGGATTTTCCCCCTAGCCTGTTTGGTTGGAAATGAACCATGCCAAAGGCAGTAAAGCTAGTTAGCTCAGGGGGAGAAACAGCCTGAGAAAGAAAAAATGCCCTCATGGACCATCTTGAATTACTCTTGAGTTGTCGTGTGGGCCAAGAAGAGGACAGAGCTGGTGATGTTTGAGCAACTCAAACATGTTTTTTAGTCAAGGATCCAAAGAGTGGGATAGGTTTTTGTTTTTGTTTTTGTTTTTTTTTTAAATAAATTATTCTATGAGGACTGGTATATGTTGGGCAAAGAGCAGGAAGAATCAGGTTCATGTCCTTTGGGCTCCCCATTTCAGAGAGCCCTAGCCCACTTCCAGGTGTATCCCTCTGTGTAAGGGCTTTCTGCAGGTCCCTTGGGGACTCCTCTCCCTACTCCTGTTGCAGGCCAGCTGCAAGTGCAACCTCTCTTGGAGGCAGCCCTTAACAAACAACTATATAAATACCTGAAATCTCAGGATCCTAGTGTGAAAGAACTCAGGCGTGTGCTCTACGCTTGCTATCAGAGTTCCCTATTGGAATGAGTTCCAATTGCCCACTGTAGTAGCTGTCCTAATAACCTCCTTTTATTGGCTGCCTTCCTTCTCTGTCTCACTGCCCCATTTCCCTGCTGGTGTTCCTTGCACCTTCCAAATTCACCATTTGCACTTGAAACCTTGTTTTCTTTTGGGAAACCCCAAATTAAGACAGACAATATTTTGTTTGTGATTTGTCTTAGCCTCATCAATCTTTGTAGACAAGCATTGCTGGGGGAGGAAGATGAGAAATGTGCAAGCTAAGAAGTCAGGCTTGGATGGCTCCAACGCATTTGTAGGTGTCATACAATTTGTTTATCACATTCTGCTTGATCAGCCCACAGAAATGTGTTTCAGCAAATCTTTGGAGCGTGGAGAAGATACTCCATTGTCCAAAAGCCCTGACTCTAGAGTCAGCTGGGTGTACAGAAACCAGTCACTAATTGCCATAAATCATATTAAATTACAACTCCTCCTCCAGGTATAACTTGGAGATCCTCTATCTGGGCTAACTGGTTGGGAAGACAGGCTTTCTCGGGTCAACTTGTTTGGGGTCTCAGCCACGGGTGTTAAAGTGTTTTTGTTACAATTATGATCATGGTTCCTGTCAGAGACGCAGAGGCTAGATTTATAAGTGATATTAATAATTATTATAATATAACCACATAATAATTATAATTATTATAATATAACCATATAATATAACCACATAAAAGAATGTGCTATCCCCCCCAAAAAAGATTAGTAATAAAAATTAAAAAACAGATAAGTTTAAATATTTTTGAAATCTGGAAAATTGAATACAGGAGATAAGGATTGTAAAAATGTTCTAAGGTCCTTGAATTGTCCAGGGAGTGTTAAAATATGAATGTATATTAGAATCTAAGTCAAGAATATAGGGTGTGAGTTTGAGGATAACAATAAAAAAAAGTAAAAAAAGGTGTAACTAACAAGGAGAGGGAGATAATGAAATAATAACAACACTATTATAATAAAAATAATAGTAATACTCATATTACGATGTGATCAGAGAATGGCAATGAAGGTAGGAAAAGGAACAAATAGAGGTAAGCTAAATAGAAAATAAATTGCAAGATAGTACACTTAAACTCAAGTATAACATTAAATATAAACATGTAGGTAATATTCCAATTAAAAGACAAAGATTGTAGACTAGATTAAAAAAAAAAAAGCTATTTATTGCTCACAAGAAACATACCTTAATATGAACATGCAGAGAAGCTAAAAGTAAAAGGATAGTGAAATATAATGATGTGTATCTTAAATAAAAGAGAAGATGTAAATATATAGTTGCCCCACAAGGTAGACTTTTAGAGCATTACTAGAGATAAAGAAGAATATTTCATAATGATGAAAGCATCAATCACCAGGAATATAAAACAATTCTAAATTTCTATGTACCCAATAACATAGCTTCAAAATATCTAAACAATACTGAGAGCACAAAAAGGAGAACTAGATAAATTTATAATTATAATGGAAATTTTAGCATAACACTGCATTCAACAGCTGCAGCATGCACATTCTTTTTAAGTGTACATGTAACGTTTGTTAAAGCTGACTATATGCTGGAATGTAAAGCAATTTTCAACAAAATTCAAAATACCAGTATCCTAAAGAGCTTCTCTAAGCCTCTTAGCACTGGAGAATTAAGCTTAAAAACTATAATATTCAGCCACTGGGTTGGATTTTGAGTGGAAGATGAAGAAATATGGTAAGTAGGAGCAACTGGCTGCAGTGAGTAGCAGAAGAGTCACATCAGATTAAAAAGCAGCTTTTGACAGACAAGTATCCAAGAGCCATGTGCTGTCTACTAGAATACAAGGCATTTGAAAGGAAGGGATGGAGCAGAGGACAGGGCTGAAGTCCCCAAAGGCAAACCTCATCAACTTTATAATTCTGTTGGGGGCCAGTCACTATTGAGAAATACTGGATATGCTTCTACATTGCTGAAATTACCTAGCAGATATATTCTCTTTCCATCATAAAGCAAATCTGTGGTCTATTCAATGTCCATTTGCTGAATGGAAAATATCACAATATTGAATTCCTCTACTATCTGAGCTTGTCTCTGTTGAATATTTCCAATAGCCACCAGTGTGTAGTCTCTTGGGCCACTTGATGTGAGGCTACTGAAGAAACAAATGCATCTTCCAAATGTGGTAATAGTCAAGAAATATCTTAGCAAGCAAGAGAAGCTGTGTTGGAGTGTAATTTGTTCCACCAGGGCTGTGGCATTTAGGAAAAAGGGACTGCAGAGAATGTCATGGTAAGTTTAAATATGTTTTCATTTTTAAGTGTCAAATTCCAGTTTCTCCTTGGTTTGGCAAGCTAATAAAGAACTATCCCAAAAAGAAAGATGCCAACCCTGTTTTGGGGCTCCCTCTGCTCTGCATCCTCCACTGCAGAGTTTTGCTGAAATTCTTTTCACAGGATGCCATGCTCTGTACAGATTAGGGAGCTAAGAAACATTTCTTGAGTTGACTTAAAAAATGCAGAACATATTTGCTGTTTCATTAAAGCTTTGACGGCATATTACACCCAAAGAAACATCATCGGCTTAACCATTTGTGCTTCTACCCTGGTTTGACAGAATATTTCTTGTTATTTGATAAGAGTTTATGAGAAATTTCAAAATAGGATTTATAGTGCAATAAAGAAATATTTGCTTAGAACTTTCCTTTTCAACATAGGATCACCCATGGTTCTTGGAATTTTTGTTACTTAAATCTGAAAGGCTCTTAATGGTCAAATCACAATTCACAGCTCCATAGGTTTGCCCATTGGCAATGGGGCTGGTTTTTAACAGAGACATTAGAGATACAAGAGGGTGACCATTTCACTACTTAGCCTACTAGAAATATTGCAATTAGCAATGCCCAGATCATTTTAGCCTGGTTTAATGCAAGTGTGATTCCTGCGGCAAATTCCAGAGCTAAGAATACGTCCCCTGGTCCTGAGCTGCCCAGCACTCAAGTCTAGTAGCCCAAACCAGGGTTCTAGCCTCTGCTACTCTTTTCCTACAGGGCTGGTTCCTTCTGATGTAATCCCTCTTCTTCTTTATCATATTACTCCCCAAGTCATATCTGTTCCCCAAGCTTTTAAAATGAAAGGGTTTCTGGGGTGACCAGGTCTCCACATCTTTCATCTCACTCCTCAGCCCACCAACTTTCTTGCCCAGTAAATGGCATCATCCTGCACAAATGAAAGCATGAGTTTGCCAACTGCTAACTGATTGGCCCACAAGGTTACTTGGTATTAATTATTCATAGGACTGTCCTAAGTCTTATGTCCACTATTCCCAATCTTCTTTTTAGCCTTTACTTGAGATTATCCTGGGGAGACTTATAACCAGCAGAAGGTGATCAAATAGGCAAGGTTTATTTGCCAATAATCACATTGAGAAAGGGGCTTTGTCACCTCCACCAGTCCAAAAGTCGTGGGCATTTCAGGGTTTGGACATCTCAGTGTTGGGAATGATTTCTCGTCCTCCTTCTGTGCCAGTGCTGGATTACCCACATAGCTCTTAATCCACATTCCAGACCATCTAAAACTTTGCCTCGTGTCCCAGTTTGGTTTCGTGTGCAGGGAGTAGGAAAGAGGAGAGGATGCAGAGGTGCAAATAAACTGCTCCTGTGTGCTAAATAAAATACATCCAGCATTTTTGCATGATAAGATCAATGTCATAATCCAAGTTTCCACTCCATGAAGCCCTAACCCTCCGGCAGAGCAGGCAAACAAAAGGAAAATAAAAGAAAATAAAAAATATCTCGAATAAGAGGCGATTAGCACCTATAACGTACAGCAGTAAAAGTGAGTTCTATCTGCCTAATGTAAACATTTAAACAATTCACATGTGGTTATGCTCGATTTATCTTTAACTAATCCAATTAAAAGCCTAGTTCCAGAGTTTTCCTCCAGAGTGAGTTAAGTCATCAAATCTCTTATGGCAACCATAATAAAGTCAGTAAGCAACTGGAATGATTAAAACAAGATGCTAGTTAAGGGCCTTGGAGTGGCTTAAAATAAAATCTGACTCCTCGTCAAAAATGTACAGAAAGGTGCAGTGTGGCAGGAAGCAGGAAAGAAAATTTAGTTCTCTGTTCTATTTTTGGTCATGTTCTAACTTACTCAGGACTGCATGCTGGTCACTTAACTATTTAGGCTGTGTTCTGCCATCTCATCTCTGAAAAAATGGGGAGTACCTTTTCTGCCTGCCTCTAGCAATTGTATAAGGCTCAGAGGAGAGAGCATATCTGGAAATATATAGAAACAAAACTGCGTTTTAGAGCACAGGGTATTATGGTAATAATTATAAATGCTAGTTATTAAAGGTAATGGGGAGGGTGATATTTATAAAACTGTTGCTGGACTATCACTGCAGTGTGCATAGAAGTGAGCCAGGCTTGGTATATTTTAAATCTCAGGAGACCATGAAATGTCAATATTTTATTGACAGAGCATATAGTTTAAGTAATATAGAAATGGGAGCTCTCTAAAGTAGTGGAAAGCGTTGGTTTGGTCCTTGTGAATGTAGCTTTGTAATCTCAGGCATGCTGGTGAATTGAGAGGGAGTTCAGGCATGGGGGCTTTTGAGATTGGAGATGGGGGAAGAAAAGGAAGGAGGGGTGTGCTATGTAATCTTAGTCCATGTAGAGGCATGGAAGAAGCAAGTGGGTGGCCCATTTTTTGTGGAGACAAGCATGGTATAACCGAAGATTGAACTGTTTATGCCCAGCCTCTGTACCAAACCAGTGTTCCTCAATTTCCTAAGATCATAGATTCTTTTGAGAGTCTTATGAAAACCAAAGAAATTTCATCTTGGGAGGGGGGATGTACATATACATGGGTCCATGAAATTATACACCTGAAAGCACAGGTGTGGAATATTGTTTAGAAACCCAGAACTAGGCTTTATGCTACAACAAACATTTTTATTTATTTTTCTAGCATTTCTTGAGCAGGATTTCTGAGCTGCTCATAGAATAGTTGAGCTTTAATGAAGGAAACCATCTAAAATGTTACATAGTTTGGCTGACAGTACAAATTGCATTCACTAAAGTAAGCCTGGCCTTATTGATTATTCATAAAGAGGACAAAATGATCATGTGCTAGAATGTTCATGTGCTAGAAGGCTGCAGACTCTGAACATGCCCCCACGTAGTATCAGGTTTGGCCCAAATGACACCGTACCCTCTCATGCAGACTCCTACATTGGCCGAACCATCTCCATACTTAGGCCTCAAAGAAGGTACACAATTGCTCCCCAATTCTGGTCTCAACCAAGGACCTACAGTGGGCAAATGACAGGAGGAACCAATCCCACAGGCGTCTCTTGGCCATCACAGACTAAATACTACCTCCTGGCCTTTGAATGGGCTATCCCACCCACCTAGAATGTCATCTCCTCTTCTGAATCTGAGTAAAAGTGGGAATGAATGGGCAGGAATGTAAACAAAGTACTTTGAGATATGATATACTACAGGATAATTTAATATAAATAACACAAAATCATAAATCTTAGGGTTGGTCTACTCCTGGAAGTCACTCACTCTGTCCAACACCAAGACCTATAGCAACTAATAGTGATGATAACACTAATGCTATTATCATTGGTAACACAAGCAATCACATCTTCTTGAATACTGATCTGATCCATCTACTTTTTTGTAGGGTAATTACTTCACGCATACACACACACACACACATACACACACAAACACACAACACATATTTAGACAAAGAAACGTAGTATAAGATTAAAGTTACATACTTTAGCTTAAAAAATAATCAAAATAGTCACAATTTGTACTCCTGGATAACCTTGAAGAAAATAAAGACAAGAATCTCAGATAATTTAGAAACACAAACAAACACACACACATACTGATAGCTCATTTTATTCTGGGAAGATAGCCAAACCTTTCAGTTTTTGTACTATGTGGCCCAAGAAGGTGGGGGAGGGGTCTTAGTGAAAACATTGTTTTGTAATCAAAAGAATGAAATGAGAACCATCTTTTACATATGACCTTGCATGTCACAGAAGTCTGTTCTTATCCATCAAATGCTTATCCATCTGCCATTTAACTACTTGGATTTCCCCCTGCCCCCCCCCAGAAACTGCCTCTCCACCATCACTAGATTTTTCTAACTCCTCAGGTATTTCCAAAGACAAGGGTTGACTCCTGCCCTCATCCCAGAGAGCCATGTGAAGATTTCTCTCCATCTCTGCTTTCTCCAGACCCATCCGAAGATCAAAGGGCACTGGAATGTACAAGTTCTCCAATAGTTGCTCTAAAAAACATTTCCCTGCAGTGTTGGATTTCACTACTAGGCCCTTTATTAAGAGACATGGCTCAAGTTGGCATAGATGTGGGACATGTGTACAGAGCCATGCTGCCAAAATGACAGCTCATTTTTCTAGCTCATTTTTTACTGTAGACAAAGTATTTAGAAATGGCTTAGGCATCACATTATTGTCAAAGTCTTTGTGTAAAAACCTGACACATTCTTCTTCAATGACAATTTATGAAAGACAGCAAAAAATTATGTGCTAGATGTGTGGTTTATGGATGCATATAAACCTGTGTCTGGAGGTCATTTCCAGTGATGGAGAGGCATCCTGTTCCATAAAGGAATAGTCTAAAGCAAGGGGGAAAAAATACTAATGTAGTCCATGTGGTTATAGTTTCTCTGTTCAGTCTTGTGAAACTTTTTTTTTAATTTTAATTAGTTTCAAGTATACAGTACATTGGTCAGACATCTATATAGTTCATAAAATGATCCCCCCAATTGCTCCCTCTCTCCCCTGACTCACTACCTAGCCAACGTATTAATGCTAACTGCATTCCCTATGCCATGCTCCCCATCCCTGTGACCATCCATCAAGAAGTGGGATTACTAGATTCTTCTTTGTCTCTCATCATAGTCTTTGTTTTAAAGCCTATTTTTGTCCGGTACAAGTGTCGCTATCCCAGCTTTTTTTTGTTTGTTTATTTTCATTTTCATGAAATATCATGTGTATCTTTTAATCTGAAGAGAGTCCTTTTAGGCAGCATATGTAAGGGTCTTGTTTTTCTTATCCATTCAGTTACCCTATCTTTTGTTTGCAGCGTTTAATCCATTTATATTTAAAGTAATCATTGAAAGATATGTAGTTATTGCCATTTTTATTTATATTTTTGATATTTTTTAATTTTTCTTCTTAAAGAAGTCCCGCTAACATTTCTTGTAATACTGGCTTGGTGGTGATAAATTCCTTCAGCTGATTTTTATCTGAGAAGCTCTTAACCTGTCCTTCAACTCTAAATGATAGCTTTGCTGGATAAAGTATTCTTGCTTGTAGATCCTGGGTCTTCATCATGTTGAATACTATTTGTCAAGCCCTTCTGTGCTGCATAGTTTCTTTTGAGAAATCAGCTGCCAGTCTTATGGGTGTTCTCTGATAGGTAACTATCTGTTTTTCTCTTGCTGCTTTTAATATTCTTTCTTTATATTTAACCTTTGGCATTTTAATTATGATGTGTCTTGGTGTTGGCCTCTTTAGATCCCTGATTTGGGGGATTCTCTGAGCTTTCTGGGGTTTTATGTCCATTTTCTTCACCAGATTAAGGAAGTTTTCCAACATTATTTCTTCAAACAGCTGTTCGACATCTTGATTTTCTTCAGTTACGCCAATCAGATGAATATTTGGAACCTTACTAGTGTCTCATATCCTCCTTAAATTATTTTTATAGTCTTTTTGTATCTTTTTTCTTGCCATTCTGATTGAGTGTCCTGATTGGCTTTCCTGTCCTCTAGATAGGGCATTTGATCCTCTTCTTTATTCACTTTGTTTATTCTTTTGTTTATTCCATTTAATATACTTCTCATCTCAGATAATGTGTTCTCCATTTCAGACTAGTTTCCTTTTATAATTTTCATTTCCATTTTTATGTTTTTTATTTCTTTGTTGGAGTTTTCTACACTTCCTAAAAGTTCACTGAGCATCTTTATAAAACCAGTGGTTTGAACTCTACATCTGTTAGATTACTTGACTCCATTATATCTGGATCTTTTCTGTTCTCTCATATGGCTTCTGCTTCTTTGTCTTCCCATTTTGGCTTCCTTTTCATGTCTGTTTCTATGTACAAAGCAAAGCTCCTAAGTCTCCCGGTCTTATTAGTGTGGATTTGTGAAGTAGGTGTCTAGTGGCACAGTCCTGAGAGAGGTTCAGCTGCAGGACAAATTTAGTCCAAGCCTCTGCCCCTTAGGGGCTACCTGTTAAGATTCAGCAAACAATCCACAGATGCTGTGCTTATAGTTGCCTCAAAAGGTCACAGAAACTGAGGCCAGCTGCCTCCAGTATGAGTGTAGGTGCTGCACTGGATGCTCCTTGGATGTGGATGCTACCTGGATGTGGCTAGGGTAGGGCTGCGAGTTGGGGGGAAGGAGGGGTTTCAGGGAATCCTTGGTGGAGTGACCACTGTTATCCAGTTTGATTGACGTCCTGGCTATGGCGGCGCTGTGTCTGGCACACTGGTAGAGGGAAGGGCTCAATAGAGAACAATGGATATTGCCAGCACTTCTGTACCTAGTGAATCTCCTCAGCCTTCACTCTGACAATGTCTCCTGGTAAGTCCCTGGTGCCCCCTGCACACAGCCGAATCGGCGGCACTGGTGCTCAGAGCAAGCAGGTCTGTCACTGCGAAAATCCGCTCGTGGACACGGCCCCTTTAAGAGGCATCTGCCGCTACCGCAGCCTCAATCTCTCAGCCGCTGGAGACCGGGCAGCCCTGCGTCCTCGCCCTTTCCTACTTTCTGCTGTTGCAGGGTGATTTCTTGGATTTCTCCCTAGTTGTACGGCTTGTTCATCCCAGGCGATTTTTCCTTGCTGCTGCTCCTCGTTTCCATCATAACTTTGATTTGCTTGCCGGAGGGATGAACAGAGCCTCTATCATATATACCATTTGTTTCTCCTGTCTGTTCAGTTATTTTTTACTTGATGTTTTACTATGCTACCCCCCAAGATGTTCCACCTAAGCCTTATCATTTCAAGGTGCTGTCCCCATGACAGTGTCTCACCTTTTCCTCCCCATAGACCTGTGAGGCTAGCACGCTTTCACATGTTACGGATGATGTATCTCAGAAAGAGCACTATGACAGTCACTTCTTGTTGTTTATAAAAACCAATTTCTTCTTCTTTCTGGGCACATAGCTAGACTACATTTCCCAGCCTCCTCCGCACTTCATATGGCCACATGACTGAGTTCTAGTCCATGGAAGGTGAGTTGAAGTGATGTGTGCCACTTCCAGTCTTGGTCCATAAAAACCTCCCACATCTTGTTGTCCTTTTCAGTTGCTGCATTGATAGGATGGTACTATGGAAGCCATTTATGGAAACATCAGTTCTTAAAATGATTGTGTGAAGCAGACACACACACGCATGCGCACACACACACACAAACACATGCACGCACGCAGCACCTTCCTGGAATCTTTCCAAACTATTCTGTGAGTGAGAACTAAGTGTCCAAGTGTTGAGCCATTACATGTTTCAGTCTATGTATCACCAAAATCTACCCTGGCCAACCAAGCACAAAATTTTGTACCCTAAAGTGGAATGCTGCCCTATTCAAGACTAAAATTGTGTGGCACTGTTGAATCAGGCATCAGTGGTGAGGTAACACATACAGCAGGAAGAAAGATGGTGACTCACATTATGTGGTGGCAAAACATTCATTAAAAAGAAACCTGCAATGACATGGAAGGTAGACCACGAGCTTGTCGAGTCTGTGGCTCTAAAGAAGTTACATCCAGCATGATAGTGTGTATCGGCCGTTGCTGCGTTTAGCAAGGTATTACAGCATTACGAAGAAGAGATGAGCTCAAACAAGTTCGTCTTGTTTACAAACAGAGAGTAAAAGGAATAGTGAAAGTTGAGAGACTAAGAACCTTAGGAAAGACCTACTGCTTTTGTACCCTAAATCTTAAAGGATATAACCAAAAAAAGCTTTGAACAGCATAATTTCATTAGAACTTTTTAGTAAATCAAAGGAACTTAGACCTGGGGCAAAAGTCAGGCTGAGAATGTGGCCTTCTCAGACTCATTGCTTCCGTCAGTCTCAATATAAGTACATTATATTGAGAAAAAGAGAGGTATGGGTTTAGAAGCAAAGAGATAAAGCAGACTTGAGGAATATGTTCAGGAAAGAATATAGGGCATTGTTTCTGACATATGGAACCAACTAGAAGCAAACTGAAGAGAAATCTACCTCATTTTTGAGGAAATTGTTAGAGAAATAATGAGCCTGCTGTTAAAAGGATGTGATTGTAAAACTATACTGAGACCTCAAACTTGCAAGAGTCCGATGAATTCTAGGAAAGTTATGCTGTCTCCCGAAACTGCATCCTTCTCAGTGCCCACTGCAGATGGGGCCTTGGAGGAAAATGGCCAAGAAGACTCTCCCGCCACCTCGAGGGCAGAGTCCTCACAAGGCCTGTGTGGGAGGCTCCTGTCCCTACTGTGCATCAGTGACTACAAAATGTTCCTCTCTTTTCTAACAAATGGGAGCTTTTATTTTAATTATCTAGTTCCTGTTACACTGTTGTGTAGTGTAAAGTCTCATTCTTTTCTCCTGTGATCTGTCAATACCACCGAAGGAAGAAAGATAGGTATTTTATTCCCAGTTTATTAGTGAAGAAACTAGACCCAGAGAGGGTACGACCTTTGCTGTGGTTTGGGTCATACCACACCCAAATATCTTGCCAGTTCAATTCTAGGGAGCTAAAAATTGTCATTTTCAACTAGCAATGTTGGTTTTGTACACCAAAAGATTCTCTGAATTCAATCAATGAGCCACTCAAACCCCAAACAATGACACCAACACATCCAAGTGGCTGGCTGGCTGAATTTTGGACAGCATTCACTGAATCGATTTGCTGCCTGAGTCTTGGAAGTATAGTCAAAGATGAGGCTTATCTCCAGAACCCCCGAGCCAATGGCCAATTTGCTCAATTCATTCCCCAAATCAATCAATTTGATGAGAGTAAAGCTCATTCAAATTAAATTTCACCTCCAGTTCCCTCCTGTGCCTGGGGAAGTTATTGCTCTCTTCCTTTCTTATCCTTTCCCCCTAGTTACTTGAAATGAATGGTCTTGGACAGATCCAGTTTGAGGAGAGCTGTGAAGTTGGTAAGATATGTTTCCTGCATCTTCCCACTTTTCCTTTTGCATGCAAAAAAAGAGATATTGCTCCTCTCCTTGCATCCCTGTGGTGGCCTTATAAAGAGATTTGAGTAAATAATATATCTTTAGGGGACTGTTTTCATTCTCATAATTACCTTTTGGGCAAGAAACAGATCCTTTTAGCTGAATAACTAGACCAAACAATAATTAAAGTTGACATCAAACATTGGAACAGAAATATGGCCTAATATAAAAGGGCAAAATTCCTTCAGAGAGTTTCAGTGGAAGGTTAAACTTATGGGGCTTGTGGTAAGTGAAGTGCCAGATGGCAGAGCGAGAGGGCCGACACAAAAAAACTGCAATAGGACATGCCTGTCCTTCACAGAGTCCGCCATACACCGTAGTAAACACCAAATCCAACAAAGGTACATTCCCCTAAATAGAACTTGGGACTGGCTGCTAGATAAAACTCCACTGTGACATTGAGAGGACGTATAGTTATTCTTTTGCCCAATTTCTAAGTTTTGGATAATTTTTTTTTATAACAGCTTTCAATCAAGTCCTTATTTGTAAAATAAGGGATTCTAATTATTATAGGATGAAATCTGTAGTTCTGATACTAATAATACTAAATGACAATAAACTAGCCTCTAAGCTTGGACTCTAAAGTGGTGGGCTCTTGTTCAATCTGCAAACCCAGGACCTGGGTGGGAAGTTATGTGTGCAGCAGCCAGACCCCCACCGGAGGTAGGGACATGAGGCCTTCCTTTGTCAGAGCCAGAGGGACTTCGCTCACTGTCTCTGAACCTTGAGCTGCCTGGAACTCCTGGAGGGGAGCCCAGATCGCCCCCCTCCCCGCCCCCGTGAGAAGTCCTGACTTCCAGCTCAGAAGATGAGCAAGTTTCTCAGGGACTGGCCTGTGGTTCCCCCCACCCCTGCCCAGAATCCCAGCTTCCAGTCAGCTCCGGGGGTGTGAGTGTCTCCCACAGGGCTCTCCTTGCATAGCTCTCTCATCCCCAAATCTCCCAGCCCCTTTTAGTGTCGCTAAGTATCGAGTGATGATGACACCCAGCACTCGATACTTCTCAAGACCTTTTCTCTCATTTCCTTTCCCGCCACACACCTCTCTTCTCTCTGTCATCGTTCCCCGTTTCCCTTTTCCCCCTTTCTCTTCCTCTCTGCCTCTCCTTCCCCTCCAAACCTTTGAGATTTGATCATGTTCCCCTCTTAGGATAAAACACAAACCCTTCACCTGGTCTTCGTACTTGCTGTTCCCTCTGCCTGAAACATCACTTCCTCTCATCTTTCTGGGCTAATTCCTACTCTCATTTTCTTGGAAAGAATTTTACTTGAAACCTTATTTTCTCTGAAATAACTTAACTAAAAACCTCATTTTCTCAGAAAGAACTTCCTCTAACACCACTCCTCTGAATCTAAATTAAGTTCCCTTTTTATTCTTTCCCATAACACCCTGTTCTCTAAAACTACAATTATTTCTAGTTTTAAATATGTATTTGCATGTGAGTTTGTTTAATGTCTGCAGAGGCCCCTCACCTGGAAACTCTGCTGGCAGGACCATGCCTGTGTTTTCAGCCCTGCTGTGCCCCACACCCACTGCTCTGCCAACTCATAGTAGATGCCTAGCAAATAGTGAACTAGGGAGCCTGCCTTCTCCTTTGCCATCACCTTCTCTAAGCTTAAATCTTTCTTCCAGAATAGGATAGAACCCCTAGCAGTAAGGGACATCTAACTTGAGGAGTCCAGCTCCTGGTAAAAACTTGTGTGTGATTTTTCAGGACTGATCATATCTTTTATTACAAAGGCTTACCTGGCAGGCTTCTGCACACCAGCCTGGGTGCACAGCCAGTGCATGGCAGTCTCTGAGGGGAGTTGTAGCCAAGCTCTCAGGACCCCTCGGCTGGCCACCTC
>NW_006442491.1:15507846-15520913 GCF_000325575.1 Pteropus alecto | reverse complement strand
TGGTTAAAACCCTAGGTGTGATTTTTTTCCAACCATAGGCTTTCCCTGGCAGGCCTTACAGGGAGAGCTGCCCACCTCACACCAGCCTGGGTGGAAGTTTATGAGAGGAGTTGTAGCCAAGGTCCCAGGACCCCTCGGCTGGCCACCTCTTTCCCATATTTGCTTTCCTAGCTCAGGGGCCTTCATTCCTAGGTCTGTCTGAGGCCTTGGGCAGAGGTGATCTTCAGATGCCTCTGCTGAGCCTTCTTACGAGGGAAGAGAGGAAGCCTTGAAGACACTTTCCCCGCTCTTGGTCCTTAGTGCATTTCTACTCCCAGCCCTTCCTCTTTACCTTCTCTCCCTACCCTTAGGTCTATAAGAGGCTTTTGCTGAATCTTTTGCTTGGGCTCCCTCAACAGTGAGAAGACTCCCACATCTGAGCTCATCTATCTGATATTCAACCGGGGTGCCATTTCAGGAGGGAAAATGGAACAGAAGGAGCCGGCACTTTCTTGAGTTTAAGCCTCTTGCTTACACTATCTGTTCACTCTTTCATTTTCAGCTTGTCGTTTTAACAGGCTACTCTGAGACCTGGCAGTTCAGCTTGCTCTCTCAGCTCAGCTGAGCTCCTGATATAACAGAGGGCTGTCTTTGTCATGACCCCAGAAGAGATCTTGGGAGTGACCCATCTCAGCTTTCAACAACCTCTATCCTGCTACCATGCTGGCCTCTGCCACAGGGCCTCTGCCCAGAGGGCACTTCCTGCCATCCCTATCTGCGTAACCCCCTCTCATCTTCCAGATCTCAGATCACATGTCAGCCTTCAGAGAAGTCTTCCTGACTCTGGGTGGACTAAGCTGCTCTTCCATCATATGCCCTCATAACATCCTGTTTCTCTCCTTCACAGTATCCATCTTGGTTTATAATTACAGACTTATCTGTGGTGTTTCGCTTCATGTCTATCTTTCTAATGACTCTCTGTGGCAGCTGGGAAAGAGATTTTGAACACTTTTAGACCCCCAGTGCCTGGGACAGTCCTTGTTTCCAGTTGGTATTACTGGTTCCCAGTAAGTATTTGTTGAATGAATGAATGATCAAGATTAGTCTACCTAAATTCAAAGCACAAGTTCAAGCAGTTAAGTTTAACCATGGAATGCTAAAAACAAACTCATGTGACACAAGAGTGAAGAAATCCATCTTTAGTCAAGAGTGCTCTAGATGACGGTACGAAACCCAGATTCCAAGGTAGGATGTACAGTGAGTTATTCAAGTGTCTGCTGTGACTGGGGAGGGCAAATAAGGGAGCCACAGCATGTCTGCACTGCAAGGCCAACAAGGCCAGGTGATTTGCAGAAAGAGCACAACCTGGAAGCAGTTCCAGCTCCTCCACCCACTCCTAGTAACTTTGAGAACCTTACTTCATCTCCATCACCATCTTTCCAATTGGATTTCTCAAAAGACCATTCTGTAGAGCAAACAAAATCTACATTTAAGGTATTCCTAAAGCCATCAGTAGAAGAAGCTGAGAACGGGTTTAGGTTGACCTTCAGCCCTGTGGATCCACAAGAAGGAACATACGATGACTGCACGATTCACACCAAATCAGCCTAAAAAAGAGGTAAAAATTCACTCACATCCAGAGGTTCTTTGACAGCTTGACACAAAATGGCTCCTTTGAGTTTTCGACTAAATTGACTGCTTATTTGGAGTCGATGTCAAGCCAGCTCCAGATGCCTATAAATAATATCCAGCACCCAATTATTATATTTTCCCTTTTTGATGCTTTTGGTTTGCCAAGTTTCTCTTCTGCCAATGAGCCCTGTGAGGGGGCCACCACTTGCCAATCCTCAGCTATGATGTTCAGTCTGATCATTCTTTGCCGAAGAGGCAGGTAGAATCCAACGTCTCACTCTGGCCCTGAGAGAACTGGTAACCAATGTGTCTGGATTGGTTAGAATTAGCTCAAATTAAGTGTATGTGTGTGTGTTTGCTTTTGGGTTTGATTTTGTTTGTTTTTTAAAAGGAATCTGGGAAAGTGACCAAGAACTCTATAAAAAACCTTTCCTAAAGGAGTACCTCAAATCTGGTTCTCACAGCACAGGAAAATGACACTGAAGGTAGCATTTATTCCCTACTGATTCTCTCCTCTGATGAGCAAGTGCCACTTTCTCATCCATTTTCATGTCTGTGTGTGGAGGGGGCAGTACAGGGAGAAATTTGCCCCCTTTCTCTGCCTCTCTGGGTATTATGAAAATTACCTTCACTTTTTTCTCATGCCTTTGAGTAAACACCGTCCCTGAGGCAACGAAGGAGAGAGAGTGTCAAAGTCTCAAAGGAAACTTAACTCGAAATACTGAGACTGCAGGGGAAGTAGAGGCTTTTGGGGACTCTCTTGCTGAAAGCTCTCAGAGCCACAGGACACCCTATCTTGGGACGGCCATTGATGCTAAATCTCAAGCAAAAAAATAAAGCAGTGTAGGGACAAAGCAAATGCCCTGAGCTGGGTCAGAAACAGGAACAACAGACCTGAAGAGGGAAAGGATTGCGAGCACTGGGCAAAGCCAAGAAGGTCTTAGGTTTGGCTCCAGAGGAAGAAAGAAAAGGCCCCGAGGTGGGGGCTCTGAGTGAGTAAGACCTCAGGGGCCAGACCAGGGAGATAAGCCTGGTGCCTGAGCGATGTCACGGCTACTCTGTCAACATTTGGCATGCAGTGGGGGTTAAAAACAAACATTTATTCTACTTCTATTTGCCCAATGACTGCTTTCAGGCTGAAAGGCAGGGTGCCCAGCCATGCCCCAGAGGCAGGAGGGGGCTGCTCCAGGCTGGGGCTTCTGTGGCTTCTGAGGAGGCCCCAGGAGCCCCTTGAAGGTTGGCTTAAGTGGGCTAACCTGTCACCCTGGAATGTGGCAAAGGCATCCAACTAGCCTTTGACCCTTCCCTACTGGTTCTATGGCCCTGGGGACACAAACCTGAGAACATCTTCCCTGAGGCCATGCTGGAACGGTGACTCCCACGACCCTTCTCCCCAATTCCTATTTTTCTCAGAGTTGGCAGGATTAGGGCAAATAAAAGAGGGTTATAGATTCTAGTTAAATAAGGATAAGTTGGCTTGCCAATTCGTCTTGTTTTTTTAGCTGTATAAATTTACTTGACTCTAGATGAATTTCATAGGAGAAATACTGACATCTCAGCATCAAGAAATTTAAATAAAAATGCTTAAAAATTTTTAAAAGATGAATATTCATTGCCTATGCTTGCTTCACCTAGGCCTCAAACGAGGAAAGATCATCACAGCCATCTATCTCTTGGGTTTTAGGAGCACAGAGCACTTTCTCCAAGCCGAGCATGTGTGATACCAGGAATATAAAACTACGTGTATATGATGTAGCATGTCTGCATGTACACGTGTATGCATGTGTGTATGTATGTGTGTAAAATCTGTACATAGTTCTGTACATAGTTATTTCATACTTTTTCTTCACTCTCTTTATTTCTTTGCAATAAGTACTTCTCTCATAATCACGAAAGAAAACAATAAAACTATTTACGTTTTGAAAAAAATAGATGGTAACTTCCTGGCCAACAAAATTATTCTTTATTTTTATCTCTGAGAACTATGTGTATGGATAGCTGAAATTTAACATAACTTGGCAGAGTGACAACAGAAATGCCTGAGATCAGCAGCGAGGGTCAGGCAGCTAGCTTCCTAAACCCCTCATTGTTCCCCGACTCTCTGGCCTGGGCCAGGTGCTCTCTCTCCCTTCTGCCCCCATCTCTATGACTCTCCCACCCCCAACCACAAGACACCATGAGCATTTCATAATTTTTTTTAATGTTTCAAAGTTTTTTGTATTTTTTAAGTTAAATTTATTGAGGTATAATTGGTTTAAAATGTTATATATATTTTAGGTATATAACATTACAATTTAATATCTGTATATTCTATTGTGTGCTCACCAACAAAAGTCTAGTCTCCTTCTATCATCATATATTTGACCCCCTTTATCTGCTTATCCCCATCCCTCTTCCGCTCTGGTAACCACTATTCTGATGTCTGTATCTATTAGTTTGTGTTTTTCTGTTTTGTTAGTTCATTTGTTACGTTTTTGCTTTATATCCCAAATATGAGTGCAATCATACAGTTTTTGTCCTTAACATGTATTTCCTTGGGTTTAGGATGTCACAAAGGAAGAAAACTACACTTAAGTCACTGAGCCTTGCTCGTGAACAAAGGAGTTGCAAGACTATTAATCAGCTCGTTCCTATTTTCTGCCCACCAGATGTGACAACTCTCATAGGGTCTCCAGTCTTTTTAATCCTGTTTTGAATGAATAGATCCCACTGATAATTTTACCAGGAAAAAAAAATCTCCCTGAGCTAAACTTTAAATTGGCTTTTTTTATTCTGAGAGGGGAGAAAAAAAAAACCCTCCACTTTTTTTTATTTCTTAGTATAGCTGGTTCTTTTGATATTTGACATCCTGTTTCCTTCTGGTTTGTGCCCCTAGGTACTCCGACCTTGATGTGCACACAAACCAGCTCAGGATTGTGTTTAAGGGCAGATTCTGATTCAGTAGTTCTGGGGTGGGGTCTGAGGCTCTGCATTTCTAATGAGTACCCAGGTGAGGCCAGTGCTGCTGTCTGGAGACCATACTGTGAGTAGTGAGGAATGTAAAAGTAGGTACTACATTATACTCAGATGGTCAATTTCTTTTATACCCTGTTAGCTCTTGCATCTCTGTATTTAGCCAGCTCTAATTTGAGGCAATTAACCAATATATACTGTTACTTTAATAATATTAGGTAAATAAAAGAGCAAAACTTAAGTGACAGGGTTATTGAAGAACTCGTTGCCCCAGTTGTCCAATCTCTGATCTTTCTTAAAATGTTTATCCCTGTGTCTAACCATCAAAGTATCTACTTTGAGGCCATATGCCTGTTACATCTAAGCTGTCTAGTGTTTTTATTTGCAGAGCTTTCTTCGGAGCTGCTGTCACTTGGTCAAATTCAAGTGTTAACCACTTATGGGCTGTGTGATCGTGAGTGCGTTGCTCAGTTCTCTGAGCCTTTGTTTGTTCATGGACCGAAGAAGGAGAAGAAAACCTACCTTACCCAATGGCTATGATCTTTAAGTGAGATCCTGGCCCATGGCAGGTTGCTTTATAAATGACGGTTATTAATGCTAATAATTCTTGTGGCTCTGGATTCTTTTTGAAGTCCACCATGTTGGCATCATTTCTGACCCAGTAGCTTCTTCTAAAATAACTTCTGGCCCCGATCCCTCTTCTGTCTCTATCACACCCTCACTGTATTATCTCCACCAGTCTTGACCTTGATGTTACATGTGTCTGTAGGTCTGAACGTGTAACTCAGAGAAAGTGGATAGAACACTCACAGACAGAATCTGTTGAGTCTCAGTTCATTTCTACCCATATATAATCACAACTGCTTAGCTACAGAAACAAAAACAAAACAGAAACAAAAACAGTAGCTATTCCTAAGGATTGCATATTGATGTGGCTATCCAGTAACTTAGGACACCGCAGTGCTACATTCCTTATTTGCTCACGGAGATAATTATTATTTATTCATTGACAGTTTGGTTATTGCCATTTTAATTGGATGATCTGAATATTTTGAGGAAGAGATTGCAAATACCTTTCACCTGACGTGCCAACTCTGCTCAGCTAATTGATAATGGTTATTCCAGAGCATGGTGTTGAGAAAGATTCTGAGACTGCTTCTATCTGTGCGATAGAAGCCTCATGATCAATTAGCAATGGGCACCACAGGAAGGCTGTCTTTGCTTTAAACCACAGAGATTTCTTTGGGTGAGGGCAGTTATATTCTTCCTTTCTTACCTCCCCAACTTAATCTTACCTTCATCTTACATTACAAAATATTGGTAGAAATTTATACTTCCTGGATCAATTTTGTAAACATCATGTCTCCGACCCAACTGTATGCTAAATTCAGTCAGAAATCCCAGTAGAACAAGAACTAATTTTCAAATTCACATTCAGGATCAATTGCATCAGGTCGCTGAAAAACATTATTTTGTTCAAAGTGGTTTCATTATAACATTGATGAGATTCTGTGGGAACTTAACTCTTGTTTATATCAATGAGCCCACAGTAAAATTGGTTTCATGATAACATCTTTTCATCGCAGTTCCAAGAACCTATCAATGATGTTAATTGAGGACTTACTGTATTATTATTTATTCATTGAGCACACACTCAGTGCCTGACAGGCCCTCTGTTTGGTGCACTCCTGAGCCATCTTGAGAGTATGTGCCCAATCCACCTGCTGTTCTTTCTTTCATGTCAATGGGAGCACTTGTGAACGAGGACAGGGTTCCTCATTCTCCCTTCTCAAAGGTTCTTGGATTCCAAACACTATAACAATTATCCTTTTCTTAAGAGTGTTGAGTAAACTTGATTTCCTTTAAATTAAAAAGAAAACTTCCCAGTTTTTAAAGTTATCTTATAAATTTCCAGAATTTTTGACAGGAAAGGGAGAAATGGGGCTACTAATTGTTGTAATCCCAACATTTTATTACAGCATGTGCATTTCCCAATACTGAAGCAGGAGAAAGGGGCTCGCTAGCTCTATGAAGGTAAACGAACTCCCCACCATGAAATACATACTGCTTAGCTGCTGTCAGATGCACTGAGCATGACATTGCCTCAGGGGTGAGGCCTGGGCCTTGAGAACAGCTCCACATGCTCATGGCATTCATTGTTTGTTTGTTTGTTTTTTCTTTTTTAACATATACACTCTTGCAAACAACCACTTGGAAGAAGTACTGAAAGGAAAATGAATTTTTAACCACCAACGGAGGCCTTGGCAATCTTTTAACTCTGAGGGTTTATTCTTTTTTGTCACCACTGTTATCTCTGGGATCTCTGGATGTCAGCTGCCCCATCTCTTTGAGTAGCTGGTCCAGTGCCTCATATCCCATGCATGATCTGTAACCTTTTCCGGCACTGCTGCTTTTCTTTCCTCCCCTTTTTAAAAAAATTTTATTTATTTTTCAATTACCGTTGACTCCTAGAAAAAAACATAGCCAACAAACTCTCTGACATTGGGCTTAGCACTATTTTTTGGATGTGTCCTAGGGCAAAGACAACAAAAGCAAAAATAAACAAATGAGACTACCTTAAACTAAAAAGCTTTTGCGCTGCAAAAGAAACCATCAACAAAACAAAAAGGCAACTTACTGAATGGGAGAAGATATTTGCAAATTATATATCTGATAAGGGATTAAGATCCAAAAATATATAAAGAATTTCTTTATTTTCTTAGTTCCTTAAAATAGCCAGAAACTTTTCATTTAAACTCTTTAAATCATTATAAAAAGATTCCCCTTATGCACGGGGTTCCTAGGCCCGAAGGTTCATTCACTCCTGTCCTCCCTCCAACCAGCGCTCTGGCCTTTTGCATGAGCTGTTGTCTTTACCTGGAATGCTCCTCACTCACCCACTCACTCCTCTTTTCCTAGTATGTTCTTTCTCTTTTTTCAGAGGTCAGTTCAGTCATTTCCTCAAGAAAGCCTTCCCTGACTTCTCAAATCAAATCTTCCTATTGAAGGATTTCATGGCACCTACACCTCCTTTTTGTACGATTTCGCGTGACCGGTGTTCATTTGACTAATGTCTCTACTTACCACCAGACTTAACTCCCACAGGCATAGGAAAAGATTGGCTCCAATTTTGCTCCCAATAGGATTCTCAGCATCTAGCACCTTTCCTGGCATGTGGAGGGAATGCAATAATTATCTGTTGAGTGTAACAATGGGAAAAATTTTATTTCTCGAAAAATTATTATTATGTTTCACCCACAACTGGGTGTACTGCAATAAAATTCTTACACTCACCACTTCAGACTTTTTCCTGGGCTTTCATTATGTAGCCACAATCGATTAAATTATTGGCTACCTCATTCAACTTAACCTCCAGCCCCCACTCCTCCTGGGAGTTCAGCAAACCCAAAGTTCATTCCAATTCTCTAATAACGTGGTAGGTTTTTCTGGTGACCAGCGCCCATCCTGGAGTGGTCTAAGGACCCACCCTGAGTCACTTAATTAGCATAACAAAGACATGCGTATCCTTCAGGAACTCCCAAGTGGTTTTGAAACTCTGTGCTAGGAACCAGGGTGAAAGAAAGACCATATATATATCCTTTGTTATACAACCATCATCATAAAAAACTTACAATGAAAAATGTTATTTTGTTTCATTAAAATTGAGAGAATTTAGAACACTTCACTAATGGTAGGGCCAGGGGAAGAGGCCCTCTCTCACAGTGCCCGTGAGAGGTAACTTGGTAAAAACCTTTATTACTGAAGCAGTCTGGCGATATACACTAAGAGTCTTAAAATGCTTGTATCTTGCCCCTCAATGACCTCATGATTTGGAATCTATGATAAGAAAGCATTCAGAACTACATAGAGACACTTACCTGCAAGAATGTCCATCACCGTGTTATTTATTATATCAAAAACATTGAAAATATAAAAGTCCAGTGATAGGATTAGGGTGAATAAACTATGACCAATTCACACAGTGAAATAATATACATTAAAAGTATTTCCACTGAATGATTGACGACAGAAGAAAATGTTTAAGCATACTATTAAATGAAAAGGACAAGGTTTAAAAATATGAATACACGCTGGGAGGTAAAATTGTAGCTGTTTACTGCTTTAATATTTTTCTGTGATTTCTGAAATGATTTTATTATTTTTATAATCAATAAAATATCATTGAAACGAAAACCCTGTTTAAACCACTCAGGACTTAATTGAATACAACACACAAATTATAACCACAAGTTATTCTTTCTCATTCATTAAAGGATATCTGGCAAGATTTTTCCTTGACATCAGCTCCTTTGACATGAAAGAGTACAGTTTATGGCTGAGAACAATAAAGCTCCCAATCTCTCCAAATTTCACATAAATTTTCATAAACTGTCCTTCTCTATAATTTGTTTGGATTAAGAAATTGTTGTCTGATATCATCTCTGGGAGTTTCAGAAGAAGACGTGCCAGCCGATACATGGCAGAGTATGCCTTCTGCATCCTGGTCCCATCCATCTCTCAGCTCTAGCTGGCTGTTAAAGGGTGGTCGGGTGATAGACCCCATCACTCATCATCCCTGGGGAGCCCTAGAGCACACCTAAGAGTCGCTTTCAGCATGCTACTGTCTATCTTCTTTAAAAGGCAAGCTCCTATTAATGGTAAATTTGAACCTAATTCTAAGACACAAACTTTCCTCCAATTTTACAAAAACAGAGCTCTTACTCTGCATTTTAATATTATCTCCAACATCCTCCCAAGTCAACCTTCCCAGGACTGTAACAATCTACATGCCATAATAACCAGAGTCATTTTCTGTTTCAAGATTTGGGACAAAGTCCCTCTGTACCATTAATCCATCTCTTCTCCCTGGCCCTTTATCTCTATAGCCTCACCAGTGTCTGACATGTGTTGTCAAAACTCCTAAGCTGCACAGATTTTTATATAACTATGAGGAAAGTGACCACACGTTGCAGGTTGCCTGTGATGGTCCTGATTTCAGTATGTTGTTCTAAGGCAGTTATTAACAGCACCCCCTTTTTTTTCTCAAAAGCATCCAAGTTTAAATAGCAAATTACGTGTTGACCTATTGATAGAGGAAGTATATGTCCTTAATTTTCATAAAGGATTATAAAGATGCCCCTAAGTAAATATCTCTAGGAAAGTTTTTTTTTAAAAAATAATTAGGGCATAAGAGAATTTCCCATCATAAAAACTCTAAGCTGAGAAAACAAAAAGATCAAAGGAAGAGTGTTAGACCTGGTGGACTGTGCCACTCCAAAGCACTTACAGGATATAGACTTCTGATCCTAGCTTTTAGCAGGTAACAAAAACTGACTTGATTTTTGAGGCTTAGTGGGAGGGAGGAGAGTTACAGTCGATTCTTTTCCAGGATGGCTCCTGATACACATGCTTCAGCTTCTGTTTTGAAAAAGATTTCAGTTGGATCCTCCCCAGCTAGTGAAAACCCGAGCCTTTCCAGAACCATCTTCCAATTTTGACTAGATGTTCAGGGCGCAAAGAGCTGCCAGTCCTGTTGCTAGGAAGGCGTTCTGACCCTCCCAAGTGTCTCCAGGCTGAGTTGCACGTCAACTCTTCTCCACCTTGTCCTTGGCCCCTCCAGAGCCCAGGTTCTCTCCCGGGATTCAGCTTGCTCTGCACAGACCATCACAGGCCCTCTTTGTCCTTGCTGGGATGTTAGGTGTCAACCCTCCACTCTACATTCATGTTCCATAACGTTCCTTGAGAGACTGTGATAAAGAACCTGAGATAAATTCATTTTAGAAATCTCCCTTTTGGAGACTGGAAATGCATTATCACTTATAAAAAGTTCTAAGTAGAACTGCAACCAAGAGGCACGTTTAACCATCTTTCCTTGGAATCTATCAGTATCCCAGTAGCTGTCTCCAACAACCAGACCCCCTGTATCTTCCTTTTTTTTGTCATGAAAACATTTAAGTTTGTGGTAGGATGAGACTTAAGACAGAAAATTCACTCCTGCAGAGTGGAATGGTGATGTGGTCTTTCCATTTGGGGCGCGGTGGAGACAGAAACCTGGTGTGAAATTAGAAAATAATTTACAGTGTAAAGATAGTGCAGGGAAATAGAGAGAGAAACCCATGGGCCTAATACAGTGGTAAATAGCACTTTTTATTGTTTTGTTGTTGTTAATTACTAACATCCTTGACATGTAATTATGGCAATGGGCAGTGTGTAGGGCTTCCATTTCAGAAACCACACTTTGGAAGTAGAGCTCCAGTAACCCAAAGAAATGAAAAGAAGATCACAGCTGTGTGAGTCTGAGAACAGAACAGAGCTTAGTCACAAGGAAGAAGATGAGAACAGAAAAGACCCTGCTGCAGAGTAGCCTTGAGGTAGAAGTTCTGAATCATTGAGCTAGTGCTTTAGGGCTTTCTAAATCCTAGAATGGGAAAAGGACTGGCCCAGAGTCTGATCAAGGCTGGCCTAATGTGGAGTCAATGGACTCATCTATGAGAATTAAAAACTTGCCGAAAGAGATTGCAACTTTAAAGCCCACACCTCTTTCTGGAAAAGCTACCCAAATCCAGTTTCCCTTCTGATAGATATACTCTTGGTTTATTTTTAATACTAAGAAGGGGGCGGAGGTCATCTTTCACTCTATGGGGGTCATAGTTATCTATTACCATGATAACACTGCATAACAGACAGCCACACAACCTCAGTGTCATTCCACAATAAGCACTGTGCTTTTGGATCAGCTAGACGGCTCTGCTGGTCTTGGCAGAACTCATTCATGAGCCTGGCTGGCTATGGGCTGGTAAAGGCTGGCCTTGGCCAGGACAGCTGGGGCAAGTATCTTTGCTCCATGCAGGACTTCTTGAGGTCTAGGCTCGAAAGTGTCACATTATCACTTCTGCAATACTGTTGGCCAAAGCAAGCCACCTGGTCGAGCCTAGATCCAGATGGTGAGAAAGGAGACTTTACCTGTTTAGTGAGACAAATTGAAAGGTTATGTGGCAAAAAGTGTGGGGAGAGGTGAAGAATTGGGACTATTAACGAATTACATTATCACAGGGGTAACGTCTTCAATATCCCCTTGCTAATTCTGACCTCTAATTTAAAAAAATTAACCAGAGCCTCATTCTACAACTGGAAATAATGGTTAGTGTGTAAATAGTTGAGTGATTCTATTTATCTGTGAGGCCATAAAGGATACAGTGCTGGGTTTAACTATAAAATAAAAGCTTTAGGAGAAACATTCTGTCAGATGTGGGGTTCTCATGTGCCCTTCAAACCTTTCCGGGGAACCAGAGGGGAAAGGGTGGTGCTTCTCTATAGCAGATACCCAATAAATGATGTTTACAATCTAAGAAGCACAGTTATGTGTGGGCCTCATTTCAGCATCACAATTCAGGAAGTTGCCGGAGCCCTGAAAGTTATCTCCATTGCCTCCTGAGGCTGAGAGGCTAAGGCACTGCCCAGGTCCATGTTGCAGAAACGACAGTGCCCAGACAGGACCTGCTCCTTCCAGCTCCTCATCTTCTGCCTTCCCAGCTGCCTTCTACTGGTCTTGAAGCATCCTTGGCCACCCCATTCCAAGGGCAGCATGCAGCTATCCACAACATTCAGCTCAGCCTCTTCCAGGAAGCAATGGCTTTCTGTTTTCTGCCAGTTTGGACAGAGTATCCTCACATGGCAAGGACACAGCTGGAATTCCACTGGTTGAGATGGCAGCTTTAGGACTTAAACGAATGCACAGTTGAAGACGTTTCTTGTATTAAAGGCACACTTATTTTGTTTCACTTGTTCTCCTGCCAGCTTCTTGGGCAATTGTTATGATCACTCTGTTGCATTTTAAGAGATGCTAGTAACATTCCAAAGGAAGGAAAAAGCAAGATTATGGCAATTTCTGGTCACAGAGAAGATGCAGGGAGAAGCTCTGCTCTAGCTGCAGAAGCTGTGAAACATTACCACTCACACCCCAGGGGAGGAAACCCAAGGATAAGAACATTTGGGAATCACTAGCTAACAAAATAAAAATGTCATCACACTGTATCAGTGATCTACAAAAAGGGGCAGGGTGAGGAAGTCCGGATGAGAAAATCGCAGGCAGGGTGACAGCCTGTGCTCTTGCCACCCACAGACATTTCTCCAGGCGCCAATTTGAGGTATAAAGACACGTACACAACCCCTGCTAATAAACAGATTTAACACTAGAACATTTATCTTTCTAAGCCTCCTCTCTATTCATATGGCAATTTACTACATAGGAAAATAAACATGTTCCTTGAAGAAGAATGCTTGGACTCTTTCATCACATTCATACGTATCTTCATTTAAACCTACTGAGTTTTTAATGCCTACAACTGACAGCACTCATTCTCACTTTAGTAGGTCTACTGAGAATCAGAATGTAAATTCCTATGAGGAATTGGAAAATAAAGTTCTCTGTCAAAGTGTGTGGTGTGGGACACATCAGTGAAATATTTACAACCATAGAGAGGACAAAACCCCTAGAAATGTAG
>NW_006442491.1:15491853-15507825 GCF_000325575.1 Pteropus alecto | reverse complement strand
TGGTGGTGATGAAAAGGAGTGAGTGTTTCTCCAAGATGACTCGGTAATGCAACTGAAATTAACTTTTTGAAAAAATTCAATTAAAGTTAAATAACCATGTGTGGCTAGTGGCTACCGTATTGTACAGTATAGTTTCAAAGTCTTGCTTTTTTCTACTAAATTGCATTATGTTTTGTTGTGTTCACCAGTGTTTCTTGTGTCCACTTAAGCTTTTTGGAGTGCTTGGCTGTGGCAGGGGCTCTGGAACATGGGGTGAATAAAATAACTGTCCCTTTGGAGGCAGTCAGCCTGAGGGGATGAACCTCGGCATGGGAAAATTTGGGACTGAGCATGTAGTCTGAAGGCCAAGGTAGTTGCACTCCTGGTGCAGAAGGAAAAGAAAAGCTAAAAGGGAAGGTTTCTAGATTTTTAGAATCTGCCCTCATTGGAATGTGTCTTTTAAAGACTGAAAAATGAATTGGCCTTTTGAGGAAAGAGGAAAGAGCCTTTTTTGAGTGTGCGATCCTCACAACCACAAGAAGCAAAAAGGATAGATGGAGAGCATTTTTTCGGAAGAGCTGGAGGAGGCCTTCCAGAACACAAACAGGGTGGGTCAGAGAAGCTGGTCTCTCCCATGACTTTCTACTCTCAGAGAAGTGACCCCCTTGCTTCAAGGCAGTTCTTGGGCAATTATATATAATGTGCTTTTGATTAAGTATCAAAACAAAACAATGGAATGTTTGGAGAAACTTGGCCACTGCCTGAGATGAATTCTGGGATTGCTGGGCTTATGTCTCTAATGAAGAAGACACAGCCAAGAGCCCCATGTGAAGACCCTGTTGGAAGAAGGACAATTCCTATCACTCAATAAATATCCCAGGAGGGGACAAATGTAGGAATGAGGGACTGGGGAAAGGACACTGATACATGCAGTAAAACGAGGACTCTCAGATGGGTTCCCCATGTTGTGGTGTCATCAAAGGAGTCTCATCAGTACTTATCCAAGGATGAATTTGTGTGACAGCTGGTGACCTGGGGGAAGGGGCATAAAATCTATGACCATGGCTATGGGGACAGGGCTTGAGGAAGATTCAGGTATGGAAACAGTGTCTCATGGATCTTTATTCATTCCCTCAAAACAGCACTGATTTCAACATGGCCCCAAGAAGTGCCCCAAAGCCACATCTCGCCGATCTCAACCCAGTCATAATCTCCCTTAAACAATTTTGTCTCAATGTTTAAACAGATCAATGTTTTATTCCTAAGCATATCCCTGAGTTTAGTATATGATTGAGCTCTCCTTCCTAGTCAGTGACAGGAGAGAGGAGTTGATAACATTGGCTGCCCATTTGGGGAAAAAAAGAGAAAAAGTGTTGAAGTCCTACCTTATCTCACTGCAAGAATTTAGCCAACTGCAAAGTTAGGTGAATAGTTCACACAAGATCGTTCTCACTTCTGAGAGCAACTGTATGTTTGAGTGGTTCCCAAAAACACCCTCAGTTTTGGTCATTCACTAGAAGGACTCATAGAACTCATTGAAAGCTGTTATACTCATGGATACAGTTTATTACAAGGAAAGGAAACAGATTAAAATCAGCCAGGGGAAGAAGCACATGGGTGAGATTTAGGAGAATAACAAATACAGAATGTCCATTATCCTTTCCCTGTGGAGTCAAAATGCATTAATTCTTAGTATCAACATGTGACAGTACCACGAAATACCGCCAACCAGGGAAATTCACTCAAGTCGTAGTGTTAAAGATTTTATTGAGGCTCCATTACATAAACATGATTGATTGATTGATTACCCATATGGTTAATGTCAGTCTCCAGGTTGACTGATACCATGTGACCCAAAGCCCCCACCCTAAATCATCTGATTGGTCTTTCTGGTATGACTAGCCTCCAATCGAAGGTTTGTCCAGCCTCTACCATAAATCACGCAGTTAGACTGTCCAGTCTGACCCCAGGCTCCCAGGCAAACCAAGACACTCCTACCAGGCATGACATTCAAGAGTTTAGGGATTACGCCCCAGAAGCTGAGGTCAAAGGCTAGGTCTGTTAGAGGCAGGGTTAAATTCTTTACTACACACTCAAAAGTAACAATAAATGCCAAATGGCTTAAAGACTTAATTATGAAACAAGTTAAGAACCAGGAGAAAATATGAGTGAAATTTTTACAGTCCTTGAATGTATAAGTTCTGTCTAAATATGTCATTTTTAAAGACTATAAATAATAAAGGAAAAGATTAACTACATAAAAATATAAAACTTCTGAACTAAAAAGACATCGCAAACAAAATTAAAAGATAATCAACTGAATTGGAGAATATGTCCACATTATATTTAACAGTCAGCAAATCGATATAAAAAGACAAATAATGTATTAGAAAATGCACTGTAAACATAATCCACAAGTAACAGAAAATTAACAGAAGAAATAAATATACATTGTTGATAAACATGTTGATTAGTACTAACTTTGGCGTGGACAGTTATATAGAGCCAATAATACGTAAGATTTAAAATTATATTTTACCTCTAGAAATATGGTTTATAGGAATCGTGTACAAGCTCATATACGTCTCTTTATAAAAATGATGGTATATTTAATGATGGATGATATATCATATATAACATATATCATCATTTGCTATAAAGACATAAAAAACACTCTAAATCTCCAATTCACATAAATGCTGTGCTATAGTCTATACAACAAGGTAGGTAGATCGCTATGTAATGACATGGAGAGGAGTCCATGAGATATTCATTGAGCAGACAAGTTGCGAAACAATATTTATAGGTTAATTCTGTTTTATATAAAGTATGCACATGTACATATTCTGTACATGTGTAACAATGGATGTACACATATATGCACAGAAAAACAAAGACTTAAGTTGTTAGCCCAAGATGTAAATTTAAAGATAACTTTCCTCTTTTATTTTACATCATATGATTTTATTTGAATTCGTTTCAGCAAGTGTAGGTACATGTGTGACATTTTAATTAAACACACAGGTATGTATGTTTTGTCTTGTGTCAACTTGGTTACACTAAGCTTCTTCCCAGAATCTCCCTTTCTGAATGATTCTAGGTTAGGGTTGGTTGAAAGAGATATTTGTAGGAGATGTGGAAGAAGTAAATCAGTAGCCTCTGTTCTCTGAAAGCCATCGCGGTCAGATATAGTGATAAAGACAGACAAAAAGGTGCTGGTGGGTTCTACGTTGTTGTCCTAACTCTCCCCCACTCAGTGTCCAGGTCTTCTTCCTGCCTAGTGACCTGCTGACCAATAGCAGCCCCAGGTTTTTCTACGCAGACTTGGCTCCAATCTCAGAAACTCTGGCTATGAGAGGCAGCAGCCTTCCACAGACTTATAACCCCTTGGCAATCCCACTCTGGCAGCTGGCGTGCCTGGCTGGCTTCCCCACTTCCCGTGTAAGCTTCAACCTGTCCTCTGGCTCCAGGACTCTAGGAGGGCTGGCAAAAGGCTTTTTTCTAAATTTTCAACTCCCCTTCCTGGACCTTTACTTCCCGACCTCCTCTCACCTTATTTCATAATATTCATAGTGGTTCTGCTTCCCTAATTGGATCCTGACTAATACCACATACCCACATTAGACATGTGGATATGTGGTATTATACACACACACACATATACATATCTACATGTTGATGTATACAAATGCTATGTATAATGTGAGGAAATTTTCTGATGGGAAAGTTGAGTTTCAGTTTTCCCCCTACAGTCGCTCCTGCTATAAGCCAGGGAGGCACCCTTGTCACACCCTGGCCCCTTTGGGAACAAAATTCCCCTCCTCTTGGTCTTCTCATCATGCTCAGATAGCCGGAAACATAAAAAAAAAAAAAAAGCTAAATCCTGAGGGAAATAAGCAGAATACTCAGAATCAAAACAAGAAAAAAAATCCAGAGAAGGCGGGGGATTCCACCAGAGCTAAATTAGCTTGCGGGATTCTTGGATTTCATCATACATCCTGCATAGGGTGGGTGTCATCTTAAAATCCATTTCTAGAGATGCCTTCCTTAGACTTTTAGACCCATTGGAATCCCAACGGGAATAAAGTGAAGAAGAGAAAATAAATATTTCAGCTTTGCCTGCTATGTGTAGGATACTTAACTTGCAAACATCACCTCACTTAATCCTCACACCATCCTGTGAGGTAGATTTTATTACTCATGTTCTAAGAAGAGAAAATTGAGGCTCAGAGATGTTAAGTAAATCTCCCAAAGTCACAACAGTTCTCCAGTAGCAAAACCGGGACACAAGGTAGTTCAGTTTAATTGTTAAACAGGTGCTAATCCATATGACGTGCTCTTTGAGACAAAGATTTAATGTAGGGAAGAAGCAAGAGAATCAAACAACCCCGCGATCTCAGTGGCTCACAAGAACAAATACTTATTTCTCACTCACAGGTATGTGGGCTGGCTATGTGTTGTCCTGGCTCGGCTGAGTTTAGCTGGCCTCAGGCTTCAGGTCTGGTCAAGGTCTTTTATGTGTCTGCATTCTGGTACTGAAGCTAAAGGAGCAGTTACTAATTAGGCCACGTTCTTCCTATGGTGAATGGCAGGTACTAAGAGGACACGTGGAACTTGCCACGTTGCTTAAAGCCTAAGCTCAGATCTGGCACAATGTTATTTCCACCTGTTTTCCATTGGTCTGTAGCCAATTGCTCTACAATCAAGGAGCAGGAGGGAAGTACCCTCCTTCCACAGTGAGTGGAAAAGGGAGTGAATATACGACAAACATTCCTTCCTAAAGTCTGACTACAAATTTCAATTTCTCTTCTGAGACACTTGCTTCCTCTGGCAGAATCTCATTCAACCAGCATTTGTATGAATTGGTCCTTAGATAAGCAAATATCAGTATGACAGAATGACCATTGTATCCATTATCCATTGTTGCATAATAATCCACCCCCAAAATTAGTGCTTTAAAATAAAAACAATTTATTTTGCTTGTGAATCTGTAATTCAGGCAGGGCTCATCTCTGCTCCACGCAGCATCAGGTGAAATGGTTTGAAGGTTGGGGTGATTCAACAATGGGGGCTGTAATCATCTGAAGACTCACTTCACTCACATGTCTGACAGATAACACTGTTTGCTGGGCCATCACCTGTTCATCAGAATACCTACATGTGTCGTGTCCATGAGGTTTCTTGGGCTTTGTCACAGCTTGGTGGCTACGTTTCAAGTGTGAGTGTCCCAAGAGAATAGGCAGTAGTGCATGGAGGTTTTATGATCTACCCTTGGAAGTGACGTAGCTTCGCTTCTGCTGTACTGTACTGGTTGGGTAGTCACAAAAGTCCACTCGGATTCAAGAGAGGAGAACATGAACTCCTACCACTTAATGGGAGTTCTTGTAGGGAGTACATGTCACATTGTTGGAAGTATGTGTGGGATGAGATATATAATGGTGGCCATTTTTGGAAAATGTAATTTGTCACAACCATATAACAACAATTCAAGCCATTGAATGGGGTGAGTGCATTATTTTTCTTCCAGGGATCAATGAAGAAAGGCCACAATAATTATAGTGAGTCTTTCAACTCCCCTCATGGAAGTGGAAACCCCCTTCTTCACTTTTGTCATAGGAGCAGCCATACTCACATCATGTGACCCTAATGATTACAATTGACTGGACCAGAGCTATGCACTTGACCCAAGTAAGGTGTATCAGAGTCATTCTAACAGATTCCACTTTGGTCTGGCTGGTCTCCTAAACTAAGATGTAAACTGAGGAGCTATTGGCAGTCATCATTTTCTCTCCTGTGGCCTGGCAGAGAAAGTCAGCCTATCATGAGAAATAACAACCAGAAACTAGGATATGAGCCTCAGGAAAAGACTTTCTAGCTCCCTACAATATTCCAGCTCCTTGGCCTTGCCTAAGGCCTAGCTGTCTTCCTGCCTTTGGGTTTCTCACATACCTCATGGTCCTGAAGTTAAACCTGCTTCTGTTGAAACTAGCTGCAGAGGGTTTCTGTTACTTGAAAACATAGGAACCCTAAATTCTATAGAAATAAAATAATTTTAAGATCCAATACCATTATATTATCAAAAATTTATGACATTTGAGATGAAATCTGTTACATAAATTGGGCTCTTTGCTTATTTTTTTGTTTGTTTTTAAAGAAGCCCATGGAAAAGTGGTGGTAGGAGTACACATTTGCCACTCTCCTTCCTGAAATCTATTAAAATGAACAAAACCCAACCAAAACCATAAAAGGAAACTCCATATATGAGGAGACAACAGAACAGTCACAGCCTCATTCCACAGATTTTTGACAACTGACACATGCAGTAGTATCCAGATCCCATCAAGGGGAGATGCTCCAGTCTGAAGCAGAATTCCTTGCTCTTGAGAAGGGTGATGTATTCAGAAGAAAGGAAAGGGTTTTGCAGGACCCTATGTGTGTTCCTTAGCTTGGAAAAATGTACAATGTGGTAATGGCTTGGTTTGGGAGACTCACAGCCTTTAATACATGGACTTGGGGACCATTTGTATATAACAAAAGAGCAAGAATGTGGAAGGAATACTGAAGGATGGACTAGATAGTCATACATCCCCCCACTCCTGTTAAAAAAATACTGCTCACCTTTCCATCTGGTAGGAGAGGCTGCCAGAGAGAAGAGAGGAAGACAGAAGCTTAGAGTTCAGCTTTGGAACTCTGACCAGAGTCTAGAAATAGAGATAAAAAGAGCTGGTCCATTGACTTAAGACCTTGGACCACCATCTTTTGTGCTGCTATAGCCTCCTCCCACCTACTAAAATGAGGGGAGTGTAGCTGAAATCATAGAGGAGCCAGTCTCACCCTCCCCATACTTCAGCTCATACACAAGACACAATTTGCCGTGCATCAGAGGGCTGAATAGATTCAGTGGATGAAGACTTAAATTCAGTAGACCCACCTGGCTTCCCACTGCCCCATCACTCCACTTTCCACCACCTTCAAATCATCTATACCAAGACAACATTCTATCGATATCTACCTGTTAGCTCTTGTTCTAAAGGGTCTATACAAGCAGGTCCTAGGTAAACTTGGAGGCAGATAAAAGAAGAATGACATGGCCTTGGATCATGGACTGAAGGCTTTAGGTGGGATTAGAAATATAGACTTAGCAAGTCACAGGCTTTTCTCATTGGGAATTTTTGGAAAATTCTGTGCGTGACTCCCAATAATTGTTTTTGGGGTAGTGTGGAGAAGGACTAATATTTGTGAAGCTTAGATGCCAGGCATTCTGCTACATGCTGTACATTTAATCCTTGTTTAACCCTTCCTAGTGGGTGAGATTCCAGGTAGACATTATTATTCCTATTTTATAGACGAGGGAGTAAAGGACAGAGGGATTCTGTAAACTTCTCAAGACCCTGCATCTAATAAGTGGCAGAGCTAGAATACGATCTCAAAGAAGGGGTGACTGCAACAAACTCTAATATCTTCTGATTTGGAAAAAGCCATTGTCATAACACAGAGGAAGAAAACATGTCAATCTTACATGTAAGCAGATGGAGGAGATGCAAGGTAGACTGTGAGAGGGGAACTTGCCACCTGCAAACAGAGCTTTTGGAGAATTCTGCTTCAGTCACAGCTTGTCAAATGACTAGTGACCTAGCACAGTGAGTCACCACAAAACCAGGTGTTAACAGCAGCACCATATCAATATTATGTTGGTTTCAGGTGTACAGCATAGTGGCTAAACATTTATATAGCTTATGAAGTAATTCTCCAGATAAGCATTAGTATTTTTAAAAAATGGTCCAAGTGATTCCAGCTGCAACCATGAATCATTGCTCTGGTTATAATGAATGCATGTGGGAGCCCAGAGGAGCCTGTGTCCAGCAAACACTCTGAGATGCAAGGGCCTCTCGGAAAACTTCACCACCGCTCAGTTTCCATAGTCCTTTTGGCTTTCACCTTTCACTGGGATTTTTTTTTTTTACAGTCAGGATAAACAGGAAGACCCTTGTGCCATTCTATTTTTTTTTATAGCACTGATATAGCACCTGATATAGCATTCTATACTTAATTTATACTTATTCGTCTACCCATTTATTATCTGTCTTCTTTGCCAGAGGCTAAGGATCATGGGTTAGCACCACCATATTGCACAGCTCCAGGAATTACCATTCATATATAATGCAAAGTGAATGGTGCCTCTTGGAGTTGTACAATGTAGTAGCCCTGTAGGGGGTAGAAATTTTGTCTTGTTCACTGTTGTTTCCCCACAAGTGCCTAAAACAGTGCCTGGCACATAAGAGATACTCAATTAATATATTGTGAGTGATCGAATAAATGAATGAGTATAGAATGTAGTAAGAATTCTCTTTATCAGAAGACCTGGCTTCCCTCCAGGTTAATCATGCCCTCTCTTTCCGCTCCTGCTCCTCCTACTTCTCCTCCTCTGCCATCCTCATCATCGTCATCATCAGCATCAGTGTTATTAGGCCTCCGCATAAAATATCTTTGGAAACAGAATTCCATGATTTAAAATAAAAGTTTGGTATCTAATGCCCTGTTGAATATAACGCTCGCTTTGCCCAAAACTCTATTCATCACCCACCCCAAAGGGCTTTAGAACTAGACAGACTTAAGTTTCTGCCCTCATCATTTACTAGCAATGGGATCCAAGGTAAATTTTTAACTTCGAATGGTTATTATAATAACTAACTTACTAGATTATTATAGATTAAGAGAGGTCATATATAAAACACCTGTGACAAATATATATATATAAAATAATCATGACTCATTTTACTAGCATCCAGAGAAATGCAAATTAAAACAAAATAGCAGTGTATACCCATCAGATTGGCAAAAATACTAAAGTGAGAAATGTGTTACTAAGGTAATGCTCACTGCTGTTAATAGATAAACCCCCAAATCTCAGCAACTTAACGAAATAGCCTTTTTTTTTTTTTTTCAATTAGAGACCAATCAACATTGATAGAGAGGAGTACTGTTCTTTCTCACCAAGTCATTCACGAGTTTGAGTTGATTTCCTCTTGTGGCTCTGTCGCCCTCTATGAGTCTTGGAGCTTCCTACCAGATCCTCTGCCTCCCAAAGAGGGATTGTGCCAGAGGTTTATATGGACCAGCACATTACTCCTACCCAATTTTCTGTGACCAGAACCAGTGACATGGCCTTACCTAAAGACAAAGGCAAGAGCTGCTGGGAAAAGCAGTTGTTGGCTGGGTGGCTGCTTCTCAGCAACAACTCTGGAAGACAGAACAAAAGCATGACCCTTTAGTGGAAGGCTGGCCATCTCTGCCCCAGGCAACATCAGTGTTGGTGAGGGTGGAGCTAAATGGGTTCTCTTATATACAACTGGCAGAAACGTGAATTGATTACTGTCCTTACCTTGTGACAGTAATTTTTAAAATTCAAAAGTTGTGATGTGATCTAGCAACTCCACTTCTGGGTATCAATCCAAGAGGCTTAAAGAAGCCCACGCTAGACTGTTTATTACAACTCTGTTGCAATCATGAAGACCCTCAACGACCTTCAACTTACCTGAGTCTCATCATACCATCATTACAATATGATGCATATGCCTAGCAGTTCATTAATATCATTATAACAGACTGAATTCTGGGAACAAATATGCACAGAAAGCAAAATGATGAATCACTGAGTCCTGTCAATCTTAGTGTCAACCGAGGAAGCTCACTCTAAGTAACCACCCACAGCAGAAAGAGATAAAAACCCTGAAGGCTTTGTTACCAGGCCTTTTGAGCCATGCTTCTCTTGCTCAGGCCCGCTTCTAAGTCTGGAAGTGTACTTTCCCTTCTAATAAGATTTTTCTTTTCTACTGTATTTTGGTGTCTTGCTCAATTCTTTGTACGAGACATCAAGAACTTGGACAACATGTCGGGAGAGGATCCCCACTCTCCGGTAACACAAATGTCTATCAATAGAGGAAAGTTTAAGTAAACTATGTGTATTAATGCTATGGAATACTATGCAATTCTTCTGAATGCAGTATATCTACATGTATTGGCCTAGAAAGTATGCCAAGCCACCTTGTTGAGTGAATACAACAATTTACAAAACATTTCTTATAATATGATAATGCTGATATCAAAAATGGCTATAAAAATACTAAGTATTTTTGTATGGTTGTAAATTTAGATAATGCATAGGAAAAATGTCTGGAGAAACATGCACCAAAAAGTAATAATGATAAATTCTAGGGAAAGGGTGGAGGAATGAAGAGAGGGAGGAGGGCTTGGCAGACACAGAACCTTGATCTTATGGCTGCACAAGTGCAGACCCAAGCAGGCCTGCATTCTTATAAAGAGATGTATTAATTCCACTCTTAGGTATATACCAGAAAGAATTAAAAACAGGAACTCAAATACTTGTATGCAAATGTTAATAGCATTATTCACAATAGCTAAAAGGTGGAAACACCTCGTGTCCTCAATAGATAAATGAATAAACAAAATATAATATATACATACAGCGGAATTATTCAGTCATTAAAAGGAGTGAAGTTCTAATATTTACTACAACATGGATGAACCCTGAAGACATTATGCTAAGTGAAATAAGCCAAACAGAAAAAAAAATTGTATGATTCCACTTACATGCAATATCTACAATAGACAAATTCATAGACAGAAAGTAGAATAGTGGTTACCAGGGGGTGAGAGTGGGGGAGGAAATGTAAATTATTGCTTAATGGGTACAGAGTTTCTGTTTGGGGGGATGAAAATTTTGGAAATAGATAATGGTGATGATTACAAAACATTGTGAAAATGAAATCACTGAATTGTACACTTAAAAATGATTACAATGAAAAAATGAAAAAAATAATCGAATAATCCACAGTTGAACCTCAAAAAAAAAATGACTTAATATATTCTCAACTTGCCTGCAGACTGAGTCATAATATCTTTCTAAGTCAAAAGAAGAGGAGTATAAGGGCTTCATCTAGAAACCAGATTTTCCTCTCTTCTGCCCCAAGACGTGGTCTCCAACACTTAGGTGTCTACGTTTGCTGTAGATGATTTAAAAATGACAGAGACTTGTGAAAGGAAAGGAAAGAATGTAATTAAATCTGTGCTATTTAAATCTCTTTCTTAGGAAATCTAGTGAGGTTAGTCACGTACTATGAGAAGCTGATAATAAAGGTAGAAAATGGGAGGGAAGCTGTAGGAAGTTAGCCTTTAAATCAAATGGATGGAGACCACTTTCCTCCTTGGACTAACTATTGCTGCAATTCTCCGTAGTACCATGTGTGTTTTGAGGAGGTGGAGGGAGGGTGATTAAATGATTTATGTGTTTAATTTTCCTCGTTGCTTAGAAGGATGCCGTCCTGCATTCTGAATACAGGGAAATTGATTAAAATAACAATTGTCGGGAGCACAACCACTAGCACTCTGCATGAGGAGCTGTTTTCTTCCCTTGGAATTAGAATGATGATCCCTCCCAGCTGCCTGGGGTCATCTCCTTGGCCTTGGGGGTTAGCATGGAATTTTCAAAACTAACAAGATTTAACCTTAACTAACAAGGTCGGTAGGAAAAGTAACATTCTCCAGGCTCCAAAGAGCTGAGCAAAGTTTGTTTCACACAGGTCTCTCTGCTTTGCTTCTGCTCTTCAGAGCCTTCAGTTCTTAAACAAATAAACTTGTAATCAAGTAAAAATTAACAAATATTTAAATTGAAATAGTGGTCTATGTAATGTAGGGAGGAAGCAAGAGAATTAAAAATGTTAATCAAGGTACATTCGGAGACTGCAATATGCTGATCAGCCCTGCAGCCAGGCCAGGAGGACACCTGCAGAACAAAGGAAGATTTCTGCTGGGATTGCAAACAACCCATTCCCGCATCTGTGAAGGGGAAACAGAAACCAAGAGTCATTCCCTCTGGCTGAAACCATGGGGAACCTATGGATTAAAGGCTAGGAACTGTCAGCAGGCCTTGCATTACATATTCTTACCTTCTCAGCTACAACCTCTTCCCTTTCCTCACTGGATGTCCATATCAAAGGAAATGGGAACTAAAGAATGACAGATAAACTGAATTTCTCTGAACACTTAGGATCTCTCTCAGTGCCTTTATTCTGTCTCTCTCACTGTCCCTCTCACTCTCTGCCTCTGAGAGGAGACTACATCCCTTCTGTGGAGAGTTAGCCCTTTTCTAATAAACTTTCCTTTTGACTCTAAGTCTGGTGTGTGTGTTGAGTTCTTTCTACACTCTTCACCGAAGGACCCTCTTCTCTCTCGGTGCAGGGCTTGGTCTCCTCCCACTTGGGGAAATTTGCCCTGTCCCGCATGGTATGGGAGGATATGGTTCCTATGTACAAATGAAGAGACAGGGTTCATAGAAAATGGCAGAAAAGAGAGAATTACAGTTTGGGAGGCAATGTGGTGCATGGAAAGACACAGGTGTGGAGCCAGCAGGCCTTGTCACTTATTAACTTCTGTGACCTGGAATAAGCGCCTCTTCCTCTCTGAACCGCAGCTTCCTTGTCTGCTCAACAGGAACAGCAGTAACGTCTACCGTATGGTCTTGTATACATATGAGAGAGAGAGAGATGTGAAGGCCTGGCACACAGGAAAAGCTCACTAAGTGTTTGATATTTTCAATGTTGTTGCCTGCAAGTCACAAAAGCGGAGAACTAAGATCTGAACACTCAGAAGAAGACACTTAGGGGTGAGACAAAGAAGGGGCATTGGGATGGCACCAAGTCAATTGACAAGCTAAAAATTGGAAAGGAACTCACAGAAAGTGTTATGATTGTGATTTTATAAAGCATACACATAGGGCAAGGTCTGGAAGGGTCTTGGATGCAGAGCTTCCGTGGAGTCAGGGGACATTACTTTCCGTGTACATCAATGTGTTTACCAACCAGGAAGCTTTACCAAGCCTCAGTGTCCAGAGATTTGATCGAGGCTTCATTAAATAGGCACTATTGATTGAATCAATGGCCATGTGACCAAATTCAATCTCCAGCCCTCCTCCGCACCCTTAGAGGTTGAGCGACTGAAAATTCCCACCGGGTAATCAGATAATCGTGCGCTTGGTCTTTCTGGTGACCAGCTCCCATCCTGAAGCTAGCTGCTAGGAAGCCACCCTGATTACCTCATTAACAGAACAGACATTCCTATTATACTGGGTATTCTAAGAGTATTTAAAGCTCTGTGCCAGGAACCAGGGATCAAGACCAGATCTATGCTATATTATACCACAGGTTTAGAGCTAAGAGAACTGAGATTGCTCACTGGGTTTGACCAAGCTACCTTGATTTGTTTCTGTCCTCCTCAAAAGCCTTGTTACAGATGAGGACGCTGATTCAGAGAATGTTCAGAGAATGCTTCATGACCAGATGATGGACTGGATGGAACTAGAAATTGGAGTCTTCTCATTCTATTCTCGCCTATACCATGCTTTTCTTCTCCATGAAAGCCTGTGACGTTGTGGTGCTTGTGTTACCGGAGAGTGGGGATCCTCTCCCGGCGCGTTGTCCAGGTTCTTGATGTCTTGAACAAAGAATTGACCAAGACACCAAAATGCAATAGAAAAGAAAAGTCTTATTAGAAGAGAAAGTACACCTCCAGATCTGGAAAAAGGCCTGAGCAAGAGAAGTGTGCGTGGCTCAAAAGGTCTGGTAACAAAGACTTCAGAGTTTTTATCCCTTTTTGCTCTGGGTGGTTACTTAGAGTGGGCTTCTTTGATTGACAACTAAGATTGACAGGACTCAGTGATTCATCATTTTGCTTTCTGCACATGTTTGTTCCCAGAATTCAGTCTGTTATAATGATATTAATGAACTCCTAGGCATGTGCATCATATTATAATGATGGTATGATGAGACTCAGGTAAGTTGAAGGTCGTTGGGGGTCTTCATTGCACAGGTGCGAGTGACTGGCTTAAACTGGTACCTAATTCTCTGCCTACTGGTTTATTCGTGTGAGTTAAAAAAATGCCTTCTGGCTTACTTAATTGTGGGCGGATTAGAGTGGACCCTTTCTAGGACAGGATGACCTCAGTGTCTTCTCAGGCAGACCCGGAATCCCCTAACTAAGAGCCATGAACCCCCTTATTATTAGCATGGATGTTGAGGGATGGGAGGACTCTTCTTCCTATCTGCTTCAGGATTTGAGGGAGAGAGGCTTTTTTCTAAAGAAAGGAGGGAAGAAAACTTAACAAGGTTTGCTAAAAAGATTAACTCTGCAAGAGATGTCCTATTTCATTTCCTGCTAAAAGATTAAGAATTTTACAAGTGATGTTCCATCTCACTTGCAAGACAACAGGAAAAGGGGTCCAAGTAATACACTTGGAGCTTCTACCTGGTGTGAGCAATCATGGGACGGGAAAAGCCTTATTCCTTTGATCAGGAGGTAGGTATCTTTTGCCAACCAACATAGTGGAACCACTGAGACCAAAGTGGGATTGAGGGTGTCTCCAAACAGAATACTCTTCAGCAGTTTCTTGGCTGCCCCTCACATGAAATGGTGGGTTAACTTTGCTTACCAGGGCCATGGGTTCCCCAAACATAAGCTTTAGTACAACCCTAGGATCTTGTGTCACCAAGTACAACTGACATGTTCAGGCCAAAGCAAGGGGAAGTGGCGCAGGCACTCTCCAGAGTGGGTGGCCAGCTCTTTCACACTCCTCAGGGGGAAGAGGGACACATCTCACAATTCTCACACATCTCACACCTCTGTGCTGTGCTAACATCTGCTGTCCTGGGAAAATGTTCAGTTCATTCAAGCAAGAGAGCAAATCCCTGAGATGGTCTGTGTTGTGTTATTGCCCACAGTCACTCAGTTTTCTTGCCTGCCTCACCCCTCACACTCTCTGCCTCCCTTGACATTGATTGCTGCCCAGACTCTGAAGGTGGGTCATTGGCTTTAATTAACTTTTATTGATCACCTTCTAGAGGCTCGAAATAGTTGTGGTTACTTCCACATACATCATTTCATCATCTTGCTTTATATCATTGTTTCTTTTGAAAATCATCTGCCTGTCATCTCATATCTTTAAAGAATCTCTACTTTAAAAGTGAGAAGAATAATCCAATAACTGAGTCTGAAGTAGCGAGGCCCAAACTAACCGCTTCCTAGGACTGTTGAAAGTTATTCCCTTCCCCTTATGGCCTGCCAACCAATCAAAATACACTTTCCTTATATAGAAAGAACAGGAGGAAGTATAAGATGTGTATAAAAGGGAAAGCCCCACTGTGATTGGAGCTTAGCCTTTGGATGTGAATCCGCTGCGCCAGTGCCGGCACCAATAAACGCTACTTCCTGTTTATTGCCTCAGTGAACCGTCTCTCTGTCCAAATATCTTGCAACATTTCTGGGGGCTCATCCAGGATTGCAGATGGTGAGTTTTTGCCTCCCTTGTCATAGGGGTTTGGCCCCGGGATGCTGAGAGAAGCAGACTCCACCTGGCCCCAGCGGACCTGTTGTCCGTAGGGGAAAATGACCCTTCCAGTGGATCGGGGAGGTGGCTCCGAGAGCACAAAAGAACCCAGTGAGGCGCAGAAACCAGTGCAAGAGCACCGCCCTGCAGACTGGTGAGGACCCGGGTCCAGGTATTTGACCTGCCCCTAAAAAGGCAGAAGGGGAGTCTGATCAACTCCCGAGGACACCTGAGTAGTCTGTGGAGAGAGATGAAACCATGACTTCTCAGGTATTTTTGGTGGAGGGTGGCATTTGAATGACAAGTGCCTGAGTGTGAATGGGATGCGGCCTTGCCACGAAGTGAAAGTTTAGCCTTTATCCACGGTTCCACAGTGAACCTCATACGGCTTAGGAAGGTGTCACTGGATCCCTGTGAGGAGTTTACTCCAGTGATCTGAATCGAGGTTTTATACCAACCCACCAATTAAGAGGCACCTGAAATATCTCCATGAGGGGAGAGGCCTGAGATGGGCGAAGTGAATCCCTGAGCATGTGTGCGTCACTGTCACACGGGTGGAATGTGGGTAGACAAGAGAGTAAGCCGACCCACTTAGG
>NW_006442491.1:15431285-15490897 GCF_000325575.1 Pteropus alecto | reverse complement strand
TCCCCACTTAGAGGTAGTGCAAACCCTGAACCCAGCCACCTTACTACCCGCTGGGCCCAGCCAGCCAGACCATGATTGCATTGAAGTCATAGGTGAAGTGTTTTCCAGATGACTTGACTTGACAAATCAGCCCCAAGGACCCTGGTCAGATACCAAGGAATGCTATGCAAGAATCCACACATCCACTTAGAGGTAGTGCAAACCCTGAACCCAGCCACCTTACTACCCGCTGGGCCCAGCCAGCCAGACCATGATTGCATTGAAGTCATAGGTGAAGTGTTTTCCAGATGACTTGACTTGACAAATCAGCCCCTCAAGGACCCTGATGTGGAATATTACACTGATGGTAGCAGCTTTGTGAGAGGAAGAGAACGCCTTGCAGAATATGCTGTGGTGACCCTACATTCTACCAGTGAGGCAAAATCTCTGCCTAGGAGAACCTCAGCCCAGAAAGCAGAGCTCATTGCTCTGACCCGAGCCCTCCAGCTAGCAGCAGGAGTACGTGCCAATTACATAAAGGAAAAGGTCTAATCGACTCAGAGAGAAAAGACATAAAATATGGAAAAGGGATCCTTGAGCTTTTAGATGCTGTATGGGCCCCTAAGAGAGTGGCAGTCATGCATTGCCAGAGACATCCAAAAGGAGACACTGTGACTGCTCAGGGAAACTGCAAAGCAGATTGCAAAGCAAAGCTTGTGGCCTCCGAGCCTCTGACTGCTGCCCTGTTCCCCAGTCCCTTAGCAAAGTGGGACCCTAAGTATTCACAGCATGAGGATGCCTGGTTTCAGACTGAAAATGAGAGTTACCTCTCTAGTGGATGGTGGAAGTTTAAAGGCAGGCGAATAGCAATTCCTGAGGCCCTAGCCCTAGCCTTTGACACACAGTTCCATCAGAATACCCATATCGGCTGGACAGCTCTTGAAACCAGTTTGGGCTGGTATTTCTACATCCCTAGCTCTCTAGCATCTGCCGAGTATTGTGAACAATGTGAGATATGTGCTCAAAACAACCTACAACAGGAGCCATGGGCTCCTCCAGGAGTCCAGAGTGTGGGAGGAACACCCTTTGAGGACCTGGAAGTAGACTTCGCTGAGATGCCCCGATCCTGGGGCTACAAGTACCTCTTGGTCTCTGTGTGCTCAGAGTCCGGTTGGGTAGAGGCTTAACCCGCTGGAACTGAGAAGGTCCAAGAAGTAGCCAGACTGCTCCTCTGAGAAATTATTCCACGATTTAGCCTACCAATTACCATTGGCTCAAATAATGGAACAGCTTTTGTAGCAGAAATAGTGCAGCTACTAGCCAAAATTTTGAATATTAGATAAAAATTGCGTACCACCTATTGACCACAGAGTTTGGGACAGGTGGAATGCATGAACGGGACCCTTAAGACTCCATTGAAAAAACTATGTCAGGAGACACATCTACTTTGGGATGAAGTCCTCCCCATGGCACGATTAAGAATCAAGTCGGCCCTGACCAAGATGACTGGGTTCTCCGCCTATGAGATTCTGTATGGGCGACCACCCCCATTCATCAAGGGCATACGAGGAGACCTAAAGGAAATAGGCGAACTGACTCTGAGACAGCAGTTACAAGCCCCGGGTGCTACTTTGCAGGCTCTCAACCACTGGGTTAGGGAAAGGCTGCCTGTTAGTCTGACTACTGAGGCCCATTCTTTTAGGCCAGGAGATTCGGTGTAGGTCAAGGAATGGAATGTCCAACCCTTAAAGCCTCTTTGGAGGAGCCCATTCACTGTTATATTGTCCACCTCCACAACAGTAAAGGTTGCTGAGATAATGCCTTGGATTCACCATAGCAGGCTTAAGCCAGCGGCTACAGACTGAGAGTGCATTTTAGACTCCGCAGAGCCCCTTCGAAAGAGGACGTCGACTGGACTTGCAGATCGAAAGAACATTGGCCTCGCTTTGGTCACCCCGGAAGCTGACCAATCCACACACAGCGGAAACTTGAGGACAGCAGCACCCCACCAAGATGGCCAACATACCCCTAAGGACTCTGTTTGTGACCTCTGAGACTATAAATGTAAAGAGGGAATCAAGATAGGTAGTCAGGTCATACAGTATGAAAATATCAGCCCTTAGACCAAGAATAGGATGAAGATGATGCTCTCTGACCCAATCTTGGGCCTGAGCATCAAATGGGGAATGTAGTAGGCCCGAGCTAACCGCTTCCTAGGATGGTTGAAAGTTATTCACTTCCCCTTTCAGCCTGCCAACCAATCAAAATACACTTTCCTTATATAGAAAGAACACGAGGAAGTATAAGATGTGTATAAATGGAAAAGTCCCACTGCGACTGGGGCTCAGCCTTTGGATATGAATCTGCTGAGCCGGTGCTGAGCCGGCACCAATAAACGCTACTTCTGCTTATTTCCTCAGTGTCCCGTCTCTCTGTCCAAGTATCCTGCAACGAGTCTACTTTCCTATGCTAACATGTTGGATAGAGGAAAAAGCAATACGTTTTTTGAAAACATAAGTGCTTCACTGTGGTGTCTTAGAGAAGATCTCTCATTCTACTGGTTTAGGTTAGAGAATGATCCTAACCAGAGTATTTCCAGGCAGTAGCCTAGAAGTCTACCTAGGCTTTTGCTTCTGGATTGTGGGGTATTCCCAGGTCTAAAATTTCCTCATCTGTAAATGGTAGGGCTTGGGGAGGGGGAAACAGAAGGAGCAGAGAACAGCAGACCAGAGTTGATGTGAGCATCGAATGTGTGAAACAGAGAGGAAAGTGGTAGGTGAATGTTTGTGTTATGCAGTGCCCACCATGTTGCATTATCTAGTGTGAGTGCTCCATAGGTATTTGGTGGGCAGTGCTGTGGCTGGGTGATGGGATCTTCAAGGACCCCTCAAGTAGTTCCATCAGCCACTTCCTGTGGCTGTGCTCAGTGAAGGACTAAGTGTGAATCACAATGGGCCAAATTCTGTTTTGTTCATTTTAATTTTTTTTTAAATAAGAGATAACTAACATGTAGTAAAGTTCACAAATTTTAAATGTACAGCTTAATGAAGTTTTCTGTGTATAATTCTGTGTGACCTGTCACCCAGATCAAGCTCTAGAACATTTGCAGCAACCCAAAAGGTGCCATTATATCTTCTCAGTGAATATCCTACAAAAATAACCAGTATTCTAAATTCTATCATCATCAATTAATTTTGCCTGCATTAGAATTTCATAGAAATGGAATTATGCAACATTCACTCATTTATGTCTGGTTTCTTTGCTAAACATCCATCCATGCTGTTGAATGTAGCAGTATTCATTTTTATTTTTATTTTTCACTCCTGAGTAGTAGTATATGGTAGCATTACTATATCTCAATTTGTTTATTCTGTTGATGAATGCTGGGTTGTTTCTGGTATAGGATATTATGCACAATGTTGCTATAGACATTTTTATATATTCTTTTAGTAAAAATATGCACTAATTTCTATTGGACATTACCTAAGAATCACGGGGCAGTTATGTTCAATTTTATAAAAGAGTGTAATACATTTTTTCAAATCCTTTGCACCAATTTTTACACCCACCAGAAAACGATGACAATTCCAGTAGGGACTAAGGACAATGTCCCACATTTTTGCCAATCTTTGATATTTCCTGACTTTTTTTTTACTCATTCTATATTCTGGTGAATGTACACTGTGGTGTTAATTGGTTATTTCTTTTTCAGATTTTAAAAAATGTTTTTGTTTGCTATTATGACATTTGGAATTAGAATTGAAAACAAAATAACCAAATTAATTTTGTTTTTTTAAAATTTTTGCTCTTTTGGATATGTAAAGCTGTGTTTGATGGATTGAATGAGATCATCTATTACTCAGGTTTGCAAAAATATAGCAATTAAGGTAATGGACTCAAGGAGTCATTAGCATATCCATTACTAAGGAACCCTTTCAAAACGTTGTCTCCTCTTCGTATCTGGACCTTTAGAAACCTTGTGGGGTTTGTTTCCCACGATGGATAAAGGAGCTCACCGCAGGGCCATTAAAAAACATATATTCTTAAAGGCTTAATATGTCAAGAAGAATTGGAATAGAAATGACTCAACTGATTCCCACTGGAATCAATTTATTTCCTATAGGAAATCTTTGTTAGATTTTTAAATAATCACTTATTTGATTTTGGAAGAATCATTTAATGTATATACGTCTCGTGCAAGGGGTAAAGAGCAATCTGTGGTTTTAAACAGTTATTTAAATGGTTATTTGTTTTGTAAGTTTATGTCGTGTAATTTAAATGATTTTGAATTTTTTCTGAGGAGAAACTGCGTCTATTTAGTTCACTAGCATACTGAGCAGTATAACCACCAGGACAGTGCCTGGCACATAGTAGGCACTCAACAAAATACTTGGTGAATGAGCTAAAACTGTTCCTTCTCATATATATTCAGTGCCTGGAACAAAGCTTTGCAAATGACAGATAACCCAGAAATGTTTGTGAAAGGAAAATAGAAAAGATGGAAAGAAAGAAGCTTCAATGAGTCTAAGGAAAGAAAGAAAAATTAATTGTGGCAAGGTTTTCTTTACATAAGCCAGGGCTTTTTCCTTTTCATAATGTATGCTGTACAAACATACATCCAAATATCCACTTGGATGTCCCACAGACTTTTCAATTCAATATGTTCAGAAATATATTCACCAGGTATACCTATATAACTAATTTCCAAGACTTTCTTCTCTCATATATCGACTTTGTTAATACTATCCCAAGCTAGCCCTGTCCCCTAAGCCAGAAAATTAAGAGTAATCTTCAACCCTGCTCTCATTCTCACCAACCCCTCTCTCATCCTCACCAACCAGTTGGTTCATTCGACAAATATTTATTGGAAGCCTTTTATGCACTTGACTTTGTTCTTGGTATTGATGACATGCCTTTTGGACAACCTCTTCCTGAGAAGCAGTTTTCTCATTCAAGAACCTAACTATTATAATCTTGATTCCCTAGGCAACAACCTATCATTTGAGACGTGTTCCAGTCTTGAGAACAAAGACCAGAAACTTCACTGCAAGGCTGAATTTTCCATTCACAGAGGTTGAATCAAGGATGACTCATCTGATAACCATTTCTATTGAATTGCCACATCTAGCTGAGAAATATCTCCATTCACATAGTTCTTTCCTCCTCTTTCTTACCGCTGCACTAGACATCATGTATTTAATCAGATTTCTCAATTGTGTGAGGACTTGATAATTCAATCAGAAAGAGAATTTTGTGTATATCGACAGGATTTGTGATACCCAATGGAAGGTCATTTGTATATATATGCATGAAGTCATGGAACACATTGATCCTTCAAGGGAAGGGTGGGAGAATGTACCTCAGATCCAGAAATCTTACATGCTGGCAATGTCAATGTCAAATTCTAGACAGTGGGAATGATAACGGAATGAGATATCACAAAAACATTTCATTTTATAATCATATGAGGAGCAGGTATTACGGATAAGGCAAATATAGGCACTCCCTAGGTTAGAAATATCTGGCTGTCAAAATACTTACACGTATAGAATTTAATTCTCATACAGTACCCCCTTCCTCTGACCACTCTGAAATCTCCCTCTCACTCTGTCTGCACCCTCTCCTCGAGCCCCAGACAGCAGTTAAAAAAGAAGCTGATACAAACACCTGCCTGGACTGGTATTTATTTCTAAATACTCCCTTTTCTATTGCCTTTTCTCATTTATGATCAATTAATTTTACACCAAACAACACATTTCTCATTTGTATGCCATCTTTAAACATTCCCTTCTCCTCCTTGTTCTCTTATTCTTCTTCCTCTTTATTTCCTCCCTGCATTCTAGCCCACTCTCTCTGGTCTAAATGTGAGACAAAAACAACCTTAATCAAGGTTAAGATGAGTAATGCTTGGGCTATACTTCAAGAAAAATTGAAGTGTTTAATGCTATCTGCTGGTGTCCAGAGACTATAAAATTCCTTATCAACCTTTTTTTCCTTTTCTAATAAGTTTTCTTGTTATCAGTCAGCAATATATTTTTTTAAATAGCCTTGCTCACATTCAATGTTAGCATTTGGTGCTCTGTTATAAATATCGAAAGAGTAAAACTATATATTTTTGTTGTGAATGTGCATTTCAGTGACATTGAGTGATGTAGGCATTCATGGGGACACAGTCACCGTTAAGAATATTACTACTAAGAAAAATTTCAATGGGAGTATCTAACTATCAAACCTAAACCACCTTCTTGGAACCCAGTCTACAAACTGGGCAGATTTGGAATTATCTTGTTTCCTGAGCATGTCTTTCTGTTTTCTTGTTTATGAAGCTGTGTAATTTTTATATAAGTTTTGGGAGACCAGGCTTTGTTGCCTTTTATGCATAGCAAATCTGTACAAGCATTATACCCCTGTGTGTGTGTGTGTGTGTGTGTGTGTGTGTACACACACAAACGCATGAAAGGCAATGAGAAGGTTAAGAGAGGTGTCTACTTTTTGTCCCCAAGCCCATATCCCTGACCACTTTATAAGATAGGTGGGAGATGTCCTCCAATCTGGCCCAGCATTGCCCAGAAGGATGAGGGAGACATAGCTGTTGGAGGAGCTCTCAACAGCTTCTGTTCAGAGGCTTCCAACAGTATACAAAGCCAACATGAGAACCAAATAGGAATGACTCAGTGGGAGAACTGGATAACAGAGGGAGATCCACCAAAATTCTAGTTGTACCCATGTCCCAGATTTCCACATCCAAGGTTATGTGACCATCTCAGGATATGGCTGTGCAGCCCCTGAACCTGGAAATGTTGGAAATTGTAGCCCATATACCTCTCATGACCTTGTAGACCAAAGCTTCAATTCTTCTCATTCGACTAATTCTTTTGTAATCACTCATTGATCTTAAATTTTCCCCCCTAATTTATAGCCATATCACACCATTTGCTTGTAAGAAATGTCTTTCTGTAACTGTGTCTAGCCCTTCCTATTTCCCTTCTTTCCTTTCCTTTTTCAGTAGGTCTCTTAGGCACTTGGTAGACACTATGTTATCTGTATTTATAGATGAGAGAATTGAAGCTTATAGAGTTTAAATAACTGGCCTATAGTCCCACTGGTAATATCGAAGAGAGATTTGATATCAAGTCCTCTGATTTTTAGAATGAGCTCTTAATCTTCATGCTATACAACCTCTCCAACAGTTAATTGGAGTATAATAATAGCACGTGTCTCATAGGAACTATGAGAGGATTAAAAGAAATAATTTAGGTTCAGAGTCTGGCACAGAGTAAGATATAACTAATGTTAATGATGGTAATGATAATGAACATGATAATAATGATGAAAAAGTAGGATGAGGAGGAAGAGAAGAAAAAGGAAGTAAGGTGGAGAAGGAAGACATGAAGGAGGAAGAGAAACACCAACAGTTTCACTCATCTGCCTCCTTTAATAATGATTCCAACTGCTTATTATGGAAGATGGGCAGTTATAACAGTGGGAAAGAAAAGAGGAAGAGTTGGAGAAGATACAACAATTTGGAGAAAAGGCTTAGCTTATATGGAATTTGAGAAATGTTTACTGTTTGAGCTTGAGATATATTACTTATTTTCTTCCTCCCAAAATTCATCCCAAGGGTTGTGTCATCCCCTAAGATTTTACAGGTCTGACTGATCTTGGGTTCAATTCCTTATCCTGGAAATCCAGAGAGACCTTGGTTCAGAGGGTAGTGAGATGTGAAGATGCAGGGGTATGGGAAAGACTGGGGCCAGGGCTCTGATATCAATAACAGGTCTTCTTCTAATCCACACCTTAAGTTCAGACAGACTAGAGCCAATTGGTTATGTTCTAAATACCACACTGTTGCTTTCAAACATTAGGGTGTACAAGTAGCCTGTCCTCACTGTTAAAGGCCTTTCCAGGAGAAGGACAGGGCTAGAGATTATGGAAAGATTCACCAGCCATCAAATGTGCTGAGTTCTGCATTAGGGGCGGGGTTATTGGATGTTAATTACTAGAGGCCTTCTAATGCTGTTTCGGAGAATGCAAATCTAAGCCAAAGGCAAATATCAATAAGTTAACATGTACCTGTGATGGCTAGAGAGAGAGGCCCACCATAAGAGCAAGAAAGATGGCCAGAAATGCAGACCCACGCACGAGGAAGATTTTTAATGCCAGGGATTCAGACTCATAAGTAGGTGTGATCTAATCATATCTGTCCTGAACAGTCAGAATACCAGCTCAGACCCTATGATGACTGCACGTCCCCCCTGCCAAATTCTTGATTCACTTGGAGTGATATAGGCAAGTTCCCTTAAGCCTCAGGGGTATTGGATCCACTTCTTGGGAAGTGCAAGGAAAAACAGCCTTTCACTTTCAACATTTCTTGTGTTGTTAGCACTTTACAATAGCATATGTTTTATTCTATTTTATTTATTATTTTATTTTATTTTATTTTATTTTATTCTTAGTTTCCACATGTTTTTAAATCTTCTATTATTTTATTTTATTTTATTTTTTTTTATTTAAGGAAAAAATATCTACATGACCTGGCTGACTGCAGGACGGCCCTATGTTAGCATCTAGGCTGCCACTTGGTCCAGGAATGTTTCCAAGGGCAGGTAAGGAATTGATGTAGTTTAAGAATCTACAATTGGGGCCAACAGTGCCCCCTAAAGGGCTTGGGGCTGTACTGCCAAGAAAGAGGGGCAGCCCAGCCTCCCAGGGGGCCAGTTTTGGTGGTAGTTGGGGTGGGCAGGGTTTTGTTTCACAAAAGATGGGCAGCACTTGGAAGTAACCACCAGAAAATTAGAAAACCAAGACCTTATCCGTGCCAGTAGTTGGCAGGTATTTCATGGGCTACCTTGACAAATGGGGGCCCAAGGGAAAAAAGTGAAGGGGAGAAGGAAATGCTCAAAGGCTCTCCTGAAACCATGCTTTAAGGAGTTTCTAGATCAGGGATTCAGGGCTAAACTGAGACCTGAAGGACACGGTTCAGGTTCAGTTCTCTCAGTCAAGGAAGGGAACTTGGGTAGTCACTGCCTACGTGATGCTCAGTTCCACATTTTCAAATGGGAAACTGCTGAGAGAATCAAAGTGAAAAAAATTTGTCTGCATGTTTAAATTCTATTATTATCATCAATAGATAAAGCACTACCTGGTTTTTGGGCCCTAACCCGCTGTTTTCTCACGTCAGGAATAAGTATGGTTGGGCTCTAAAAAGGCTACGAAGTTCCTTATTTTAAGGTGCAACATTGGAAACCCATATGGCTACAAAAACTTAATTTCAGAGGAAGCTGCTATCCTTTATCTGGGAAACCAGATATCCCGGGCAGAATATCCTTAAAATAAGAGCTATGAGGTGACATCATGGACAAAGAATAAGAACAAGACAAGGATGCCTGCTTTCAACACTGCTATTCAACATTGTATGGGAAGTCCTAGCCAAAGGAATTAGGCAAGAAAAAGAAATAAGTGGCATTCATATTGGAAAGGAATAAATAAACTGTCTTTGCTTGCAGATGACATGATCCTATGTGTAGACAATTCCAAAGAATCTACAAAAAGCTAATACAGATAATAAATTCAGCAGAGTTGCAAGATCAACACCCCAAAATGATTAGTCTGTTAATATACCAACAATAAACAAACTAGAGAGGAAATTAAGACAGCAACTCCATTTATAATAGTGTCCTAAAAAATAAAATACCTAAAAATAAATTTAACCAAGGAGGTGAATGACTTGTACACTGAATACAATAAAACATTTCTGAAAGAAATTAAAGAAAACCTAAATATATGGAAAGATATCTCATGTTCATGAATTAGAAGAGCTAATATTGTTAACATATCAATACTACCCAAAAGGATTGACAGATTCAATGCAATCCCAATTAAAATCTTAATAGCCTTTTATGAAGAAATGGAAAAGTCAAATTTCAAATTCATATGAAATTGTAAGGGGCTCTAAATAGCCAAAACAGTCTTGAAATGGAAAGGCAAAGTTGGAGGATGCACACTTACAGATTTCAAAACCTACTGCAAAGCTACAGTAATGAAAAACTCTGTGGTACTGGCATAAGGATAAACAAATAGACCAATGGAATCGAATAGAGAATCCAGATATAAGCCCTCACGTTAATTTTCAATTAATTTTCAGCAAGGATGCCAAGACAATCCATGGAGAAAGGATGAGAGAGAGAGAGAGAGAGGGAGAGAGAGAGAGAGATGGGGGGAGGGAGGGAGGGAAGGAGGGAGGGAGGCAGAGAAAGGAGAGAAAAGAGAAAGGACAGCCTTTTAAACAAATGCTGCTGGGGAAACCGGATATCTACATGCAAAAGAATGAAGTTGGATTCTTACCTTATACCATATACAATTATTAACTCAAAATGGATCAAAGACTTAAACTTAAGGGTTAAACCTATAAAACTCTTAGAAGAAAACATAGTAAATCCTCATGACCTTAGATCTGGCTATGGATTCTTAAATGACACCAAAAGCACAAGCAACAAAAGAAATAAATAGATAAATTAACTTCATCAAAATTACAAACTTTTGCACATCAAAGGACATTATCAAAAAAGCAAAATGACCACCTACAGAATGGGACAAAATATTTGCAAATCATACATCCAATAAGAGTCTAGTATCTAGAATATATAAAGATTTCTTACAACTCAACAACAAAAGACAATTTAAAAGTAGACAAAGGACTCAAATATATATTTTTCCAAAGAAGATATACAAATGGCCAACAAACACATGAAAAGATACCCAACATCGTTATTTTGGGGGAAATGCAAATCAAAACCACAGTGAGGTATCACTTCACATCCACAAGGATAATTATAATAATAATTAAACAAAACCTGTTGGCGAGGTTTTGGAGATATTTTAATTCTTGCATATTGCTGGTGTATATACAAAATGGTTTGGCCGCTGGAGAAAACAGTTTGGTAATTCCTCAAAAGTTAAACATAAAACTACCATATGACCTCACAATTTCACTCCTAAGTATATATCCAAAAAAATTGAAAACAGATACTCAAACAAGTACATGTACACACATGTATATACATACATGTATATACATACAAGGGAACATTATCGAGTCATAAAAAAGAAGTAAAGTACTGATATATGCTATGGATGAACCTCCAAAACATTATGCCTAGTGAAAGAAGTCAGACGCAAAATGTCATATATTGTATGATTCCATTTATCCAGAATAGATAAATCCATAGAGACAGGGAGAAACTTCTTAAGGGGTTAGGGGTTTTACTTTAAGTGGTAGATATGTTTTAGAACTAGATCGAGGTGATGTTTACACAATATTGGGAATGTACTAAATACCACTAAATTGCTCACTTGAAAATGGTTAATTTTATGTTTTGTGATTTCACCTCAATAAATTATTTTTAAAATGAAAAAGAAAGAGCTAAGGACTCTGGGATTACTGAGCCATCACTACCTTTGGTATAATATGTAATCATTTTTTAATGCATGGACCAAGATCTAGTGGCAGGTGAAACTTCTCTGATCTTAAAACAGTGATGAGCATAAACAATATTTTGGAACATCTACAAAGAACTATAACATGATAGTTATATTGGTTTCATAGGTGTCAAAGTCACAGGCACTGTTAACTCTACTCTTTTGTTGCCTACATTCACCATAAAAACAAAAGCTAGGTTTTAATTGTAGGTTAATGAAAATTAAGATAATATTTTTTCTTTTCATAGATCATCAACTCCCAGGATAGAAATCCTTGCTCTAGGGTGGTAAAACCTGGAAAAAGATTAAAGGAACTCACTATAGAGTTCCTTTAGGTAATTGTTATTATCAACAGGAACTGACCTTTTAGATTAGAAATCAGAAAACTACAACTCACAGCCAAAGCCAACCCGCCACCAATTTTTGCAAAAAAAACATATTGGAACAATTGAGTAGTTGAAATAGAATTCATATGGTTCGCAAAGCCTAAAATATTTACTATCCGGTCCTTTTTGATATTAAAAAAAGATTGCTGACCCCTGCCATAGAGGAATGCTCCTCAGTTCTCTGGGGATTCCAACCTTCTTAGCTGGCCACCTTATGTGGTTAGACAAACTGTGTCCTGCAGGAGGTGCCATGTACAAACACAAGTAAATAGCTTTGTCATCCAATACGCAAATGAAAATGGCAAATGTCCACTGAAACAAAAAATTAAAATGAAAAATTTATCTTTCATGGGTCTAGGCAAGACAGTAAACTCACACCGATATGTTTCTGCCACTGAACACAGCTATAAAACTTGGACTGATTTCAGAAAGCAACTATTGGAAGACTCTGAAAAGTAAATAGTAGCAGACAGATGGGGAAGATCATCATTTGAAATAACACCAACCTGGCAGGGAGGTTACTATTTTCCCCTCCGGTATCCCCTGACTTGAACGCAATGCAGCTTGAGATCCTGAGGTGGGCATTGGTGCCAACAGAGAAAGACTCAGGAAAAGCCCTCTAGTTCTTGATAGAGTAGTGAGACATGTCTCTCAACATTTAGAATGAGGAAATCCTCTATTGTTGTTGTGTTGTTGTCATCATTTCTTTTCTCTGATCTGTCACACCCAAGGATCCAAGCAGTATTCCGTGGTGGTGGTGGCCATGACACCGGTGGCAGTGGGGCTGCAAAGGAACCTAAAACTCTAAGAAAGAGTAGCCTTCCTTTTCAGTCAAAGGCACTGTGGTCCTCCAAAGGTGAGGAAAGCCTTATTGCTGTTATTCTTTCTCTATTCTTCCACTACTTGTCTCCAGAAAAAGGTCCAGTTGCAAGAAGCATGTAATACAGCTGGAGAAATAAAGCTCCATCTTTCTGGCTGGAAGACCAAAGAGGGAATCCTCAAGCAACCAGAAAGTACCAGGGAGATCACAGGGTGAAAGAAGCTTGGGGATGTTATCCCTCTTATGGTTATAGACACTTGGGCTCATCCCCATGTCACATATGTGTGGCTATAATCCCAAACAACATACCATAGACTCTGAGAACTGAACTGCAGGGTAGACCACAGCACAGATCCCAGACTGGGCACTGGGTAGCATGTGCACAGGACAGATCTCAGTAACAATGCAAAGCCTTTGAAAACGGAACTGATGTTAGAACTGCCCAGATATTTACAATTTCTTTTTTCTTTCCTAATATTTAATGTGTGAGAGTGAGTGAATGTGCAAAAATATGACATAATTTCAAGAGGCAAACATCAAGACTCTTAATAGCAACTTGGCTGTTGATCATCTGCATCTTAGAATTGACTTGACTAACTGGGCATCTGGTCACCATTCTTCCATTTAGTAGCTGTAACCTTGGGAAAATCCCTTTAGTTCTCAGCGACTTTCTTGTCTCTCAAATGATCAAATATCCAAGCCTTGATGGCATCAGAAATTTGAAGCCATGATCAGATAAAATTAAGGATGTGAATATACTTTCACAATTCCGGTCTATGCTGGCAAGAGGTTATTATTATTACAAGTTCCTGAATCACAGTGAAAAAACATAGAAGTTGGAAACAGAAGGGACTTTGAGACAACAAAGCAAAAATCCTTCATTTTGTTAGTATAAAGTGAGGTCAGAGTGAGTAGGATGGGATTTATTCAAGATTGTACAGAGAAGCAGGCTCAGAGCTTGCTCAGATGTAGGGCTCCCAGCATTTCCCAACTTCTCTTTCTTTTTAGTATACTACAGTTTAACTTTGTAGAACAGGATTCTTTTCCTTAGTGGGACCTTCCTTTTCTTCTCTTCCTCCTTTTCCTCCTCCTCTTTAAAGTGGAAAATAGCCATTTTTAAGTGTTTTGGATCTTGGTTGATTATGAAAACCTATCCTGTGCATGTCTATACAATGTCTTTGAATGCCGTGGACATTTTTATTTTTAGATGAGTATTAACTGTGCCAAAAGGCACGTGATAATGCAGAAAAGCCATTGAATTACCTACTCCAGCCAGACCCAGAGAAAAGCAAAATTGGGTTGTCCTTTAGGGATATTGTCTTTCAGGGATTGTTACCATTGCAAGCAGGGCTCCACTGCTTTGGCTCATAAACTGTTCTCTTGGGAGGACTTCCACAGGCCAATTACTCCATAAAACAATGTTTAAATTTGGGTAAAAGGGTAGAAAGGTTCCATATAACAAAATGCCAGAGGAAGAGAGAAACTCAAAACTGAGTTTTCCAGGAGACCAGATTTAAATCTTCTTGGGACATTATGTTACTTTTTCATTGCTCCAAGAATGTTTTTGTAAGCTAGCTTAGTGGCAGCTGTCACACTCCATAGAGGAGGCTGTGAGGCATCTTATCAGAGGGCAGTGCAAGCAGGACACTCAGATCAGGAAATTAGAAAATGTTTCTCTGCCTACCCAACAGTGGCTAGACTCACAGCTTTGGTTTAGATCTGTCCCAGAATTTTAGCCAATCTTGGAATTCCTTGGAACTGAAGATCAAGCAGACGAAATGTCTTTTCAAAGCCTCTGCTATGTCTAGTCCTGTGTCAGATGACAGCAACATTATCATCGCCTCCACTTGCATGCTTTCGTATGCCAGTCATCTCTCTGGGCACTTTGCATACATTTGCTAATATAATAACCCTTTGAGATAAGTATTATAATTCCCATTTTACAGATAAGGAAAGTTAGCATCCCCAAACCAAATAACTTGCAATCATACAATATGTGGTCTTTTATGTCTAGCTTCTTTCACTTAGCATGTTACCTCCTAGGAGTGATTCAGAAAGATTGATGCCAAATAACCTTGCCTGGTTTCTCCCTCTTTTATCGTGTGACTCTCCATCTTCTGAAGACTTCAGCACTTTAAAGCTTAATCATTTTGCATCAATAGTTAATTCCATGCCAATGTTTCGGTCTTTCAGTTATTTAATGAATTTCTCTCCTGTTAAACTTGAAAGAGGCAGATGCTTAGCTTTAATTTCCTATTGGCCTTAACTTCCCTTTTTCTTCAGAGAAATTAATATAAGCTGAGGAAAATAAACCTAAAATTATTTAGAAATGGAGATCAGATCATTTCTTATACAGTCAATTCTGACTCTGGCACTCCAGGAACTTTGAAATTTTGTGTGAGTTCAGGTTGTTTAGAAATAAGTTACCCAAACTGACTCTAATTGAAGCAAAAGGAGAGATGTGCTGGAATGATGCTTGGTAGTTAACAGAACTGAAGAATTGCTGAACAAACCATCTGGACGTCTATACCAGGGATCTCATAGATAGAAATTCACAGACTTAACCATTACAAAATTGCCTTCATGTAACTCAGAGCCAACCATCTTCCATTCCTGCGGATTCCTACTCAGAAATATTTTCCCAAGAGGCAGAATTCTATTGCCCTAGCTTGGGCATGTGCTCACTTTCGGAATCAGTAGAGCAAAGGTGAAAGTTATGCTCTGATGAGCTGTTCTACCAGAATAGAATGTTTGGGAAGCAATTTTCCCAAACAGATGCTGAGTAGGTGGGAACTAGATGTCCACTACATTGTTTTGCCTGGTTGTTCATTTGCCTACGTTCCCATCCAGAGAATTTCTCAAATACTCCCATCAAAATTGCACAGTCGGACCATGTACCTCAAAAGCACTCCTGCCTGAAAATCTGTCAGCTATGGTATCCTGAAGCAAGGTCTTAGGCTTCTTATCCTCCAAGTATAGGATCTCTAGATGTATCTCATATCTCTGGAAGCTACTATGTCAGTGCATGCTAGCCCTAACTTCCAACTTCCAACACCTACAACTCCTTGCCCGTGGGCTTTCTGTGGCCCCTGGAAAGCTCTCTGACCATTCTTGGGGCAGGCAGGAAGTGTCAAATGATTATCGCTTCTTTTAGATCAGCCCTCAATCAATGACTAAAGGGACTGGAAGATACATATCCAACTGTCCTCACCCTTACAAGAGTTATTGGAATAACTCTTAGGTATATAGTCTATACTCTTTCAGAGTTCTTAATCCTTTGAGATTAGGCTCCAGTTACTCACACTGATAAAATGTGTGGTAATGTACCCTTTCTCAATCTCACTTTCCCACTCTCCTACTGGTGCATCCTGGGATCACCTCCCAAATAAATGACTTGAACACCAATTCTTGTCTCAGGGTTTGTTTCTAAGTCACTGGGTATTTTTCATTTATCCTCTAGGTCTATCACAATGCCTTCTAAAAACTTCACAACTTGTGCCTAAAAGGCAGATTTAGCAATGTGAGTAACACCCAGGTACCTGGGAAAGGTGGGTGATTGACAGTCTGAAAAGATAAGCTCATCTTTGGTTAGTTATTAAAGTACTCCTCTGAAGTGAGAGCTTTCTAGTGAAATGTATATGGAATAACATTTGAACACACGTGTATTCCCCAAACCTCTTTATTACTCATATTCCAATTATTCTCGATGTCCCCAATCTTCAGCTAAAGAATTAACTGCTGCTTATATTTCATTGTAGATCCTTACATTAATCCATCTCTTCTTCCAAGGAAAGCAGAAAGTAATATATATATGTATATGCATATGCATATGCATATGTGTGTATATATATTCATCAAAGCTCTGCCCATAGGAATTTTCCATTCTTTATTATCTTTAAAAGCTACCTCTGAGTGGGGCTCTAATACCGTAGTAATCCATGACGTATTGTGCACAGCCACCTGCAAAGAAGGCAATTTATCTCTCTTTAGTTAGACAATAATAAGGCTCTACCCTTATGTCCAAGTGCAGATGGAAGGAGGGCAGCAGTGTGGAATAGGGGTCCTGAGAGGGGTCCTGAGAGGGGTTATGAGTTACCAAGTCTTTAAACTAACATGCAACTTTGGGACACACTGAGGCCTGGCCTTGCACATACCCTTTCCCCTTGATGACAGAACATCCTGAAAAAAATGCCCTGCTTTCTAATTAATTGGATAAAATGGTACCTAGACATTATGGGCTATTCAGAACCCATGGTCATCTAATCTCCCAAGATCAAATATTCAATGTAAGATGTAGCCTAATTTCAAGCCCAAAGCTATTACTTAAAGGAAGACCGTCACTTACTGGAGTCTAATTGCCTTGCTACAAAATTCTATGATCTCCAAAATTCATAGACCAAAATTCTATGGGTCTGTAGTTTTCATATCGGATCTCTCCAAAAACTCTACATAACTTCCTAAACTAATACAAAAAGTATTGAGAACTATTGGATCTACCAAATAATATAGGCCAGGTGAATCTAGCCTATATTATCGGAGCCCCAGAAATTACATCCTGATGTGTACTGGGTGCCATCCAAAGCTGTTCTCTATGTTCATGAGAGAGATTTTGTATGCCCCCTTTTTCATAACATCTTTGTCATGTTTGGTATGAAGGAAAGTCTGTCCTCATAAAATAAGTTGGTAATGTTCCCTTTTGGCTAATTCTCTGGAAGAATTTGTGTAAGAATTTTTCTTAAAAATTTGAAAAAAGCCGGAACAATCTGAGCAATAAAATAAATAAAGTTGTATTGGATTGTAATCCAAAGTATAAAATATATATCCATGACCACACAAATCTAAATAAGTGATTGAAAAAATAAATGGTAAGGAAGAATTTCAAATAATTTATGTAGATACCCCTCCTTCAAGGACATGAGGCATAATGCTCCAGCCCTTAAAAGTATAGGCTTCACATTGTGACTTCCTTCCAAACAATACATTACAAAAATAGGGTGAGAAGAGTAACTTTATAATGCAGAAAACTGACGACCACTACCTCGCCCATGTGATTAAGCTTAGCATCTTCAGTGATGTCATATAGATAGTATTATGTATCCTTGTTATGATGTAATGAGAATGGCACTTTATCTCTGTGGTCTTCCTCCTCAGAGCCCATAACCCCAATATAATTATGAGAAAAGTGTAAAACAGATTCCAGTAAGGGTACATTCCACAAAAAAACCTAAGTACTCTTCAAAACTCTCAAGGTCATCAAAATCCAGGAAAATCTGAAAAATTGTCAGTCTAGAGGATCCTAATATGGTATTCTAAGTATGATTCTGGGATTTAAGAAAAACAACATTAGGTAAAAATTAAGGAAATAATAAAATAGACTTTAGTTAATAATAATGTATTAAATAATAATGTAAGATGTTAACTATAGGGGAAACTGGGGTGGGGTATACTGTACTATCTTTGCAACTTTTCTGTAAATCTGAAACTATTTTAAAGTCAAAAGTTTATTTTAAAAACAATGACTTTGTCAATTAAGACATAAACATAAGCATTGCTTTAAAATGTTATTACATGCACATATAGCACATTATATATAGCTCACACAATATATATGAATTAGTATATTAATAGCAACATTTGAATAAACCTCTAGTCAATTATAATTACATAAATGAAAATTTCAATTGGAAGCATCTATATGACTAACACAAGACAGTTAAGATCATAAGGTTTTTAATGGTACTGAAATTTAATAGTTAGGATCCATGACAGATTTTTTTAAATCGAGAATTGAGAAAGTGAACATAAATAGTTTGTTGAAATTAAATGAGCATTGTAGCATCATATGTCATTAGAATATTGCAAATTTAAACAACAATGACATACCACCATATACCTATTAGAATGGCTCAAATCCAAAACACTGACAACACCAAATGCTGTCAAGAATGTGAAGCAACAGGAATTCCCATTCATTGTTGTTGGGAATACAAAATGGTACAGCCACTTTGGAAAACAGTTTGGCATTTTCTTATAAAACTATATACTCTTACTGTATGATACAGCAATTGCTTTCTTGGGTATTTACCCAAATGAATTCAAATTTATTTTCACACAAAAACCTGTGTACAGATATTTATAACAGCTTTATTCATAACCGCTAAAACTTGGAAGCAACCAAGATGTCCCTCAGTAGGTGACAGATAAGTAAATTGTGATACATCCAGACAATGAAGTATTATTCAGCTCTAAAAAGAAATGAGATTTCAAGCCATGAAAAGACATGGAGGAATGTTAAGTGCATGTGGACTAAGTAAAAGAAGCCAATGTGAAAGGCTATGTACTATATGCTTCCAACTATGTGACATTCTGGAAAGGGTAAAACTATATAAAAAGATCAGTGGTTGCCAGGGATTATGGGTGAGCGAAGAATGAATAGGCAGAGCACAGAAGATTTTTAGGGCAGCGAAACTTTTCTGTGTGATACTATAATGGTGAATACATGGCATTACACACTTGTAAAAACCCATAGGATGTACAACACCTAGAATGAACCCTAATGTAAACTATGAATTTGGGGTGATGATGTGTCAATGTGGGTTCATCAATTGTAACAAAGGTACCACCCTGGTGGGAGATGATGATAACAGGGGAGGCTGTGCATGCATTGGGTAAGGTATATGAAAAGTTTGTACTTTCCAGTCAATTTTGCTGTGAATTTAAAACTATAAAGTCTATTAAAAACTTAAGTGAGCATTTAAAATGAAATACATAATCATTAATGTATTTAAGCAAAGCTTTCCTTTTACTTAAAAATTAATCTATGGGTTTAGTGGACATTTTTTTTATTCATATGGACATTAAGACTATATTTTACTAATCCAATTATAAGTAGAAAATTCATCTAGATCTGCGTCAAATTTTTAAAATTTTATGCTTCTCTTATGACAAAATATAGTCAATATTGTATTATTTTCACTAATTATTAATAATACAATGTGGCTTTAATGCTTTATTTTCATAGATGTAACTACCTCAAATAAAGGTAATGAAAAATTAAACAGAACTCATTTCTTGAACTATGATTTTACAGATCTGTTGAATTTTTTTTTTTTTGAAGTTAAAAAAATAAATTGGAGGAATTCAAGAGTGAAATTATCTGGGCCTGGAGTTTTTTATAGAAAGATTTTTTTTAGTTGCAAGGTCAACTTCTTCAATTTGATGTAGAATGTTGAGGTTTTTTAATTTCTTGTGTTCAAAAATTGTTTCATAAATTGTTTTTCTCAGAATTTGTCCTTTTCATCTCAATTTTCAAACTTAGCATAATAAAGTTGTTCATAATATCCTCTTATGACCTTTTTAATGTGTTATAAAATTTACCTGAGATTTGTTTTAATTGAGTAGGTAAGATATGCAGACATTGCAATGACTGTCATGAAGGAAGCTTTTATTCACAGAACCCTGGAAGCAGGAGGCACAGCATACTGAGGAGGCCTATCCAAAGAAGCATCAGGGTGGGTAAGGAGGGAATGGACAATGTGAGCAAGAGTTTTTATTGTGATTTTTGCAGGAAGGAATGAATAGAGCAAGCTAAGCAAAATAAACAGGTTTCGGATTGGCTAGTTTGAATAATTTCGGCAGGCTCCAGGGTATAGGTGCTGTCCCCCATTGTCTGATACCTGGCCCTAGGGTGACAAGGGCAGGGAAATAATGACTTGGCGTGTGAGAGCTTGATAGAGGAAGCGTTGGGGGTGGGTGGGTATGGGTTTTGGATTGATCGATTTGTATTGATTTGTCTAGAGACAGTCTTTTACTGTCTTTAGGAATTGGCTAGCACTGGGAGATTTAGTCTCTCCAGGATCAGCAAGGCCCCAGATATCAAAATATCAGAAAATACAGAAAATAAAAAGGCATACTTAATATATGACGTCTGTTAGCTCAGCAGTGATAGCCTTTTTAAAAAAAAAAAACAAAAGCCTGGTATTGGTATTTGTACCATCTCTTTTTTCCCTTGATTATTCTTGCTAAGAGTTTATCAATTTTATTACCTTTCTCAAAGAACCAGCATTTGCCTGTGCACTAATACATCCCCAATTTTCTATGGCATAAGTTAATGGCTACCTTCCATCAGGTTGAGTTCTAACTCTAGCACCAATGAGGAATAATGAATCACTTATACTGGATACCAAAATGTATAGGGCATTGTTGTGGTTACTATGTGGGTCTTGCAAGCCAGATAAGAGTCTCATCCTCTTCTCCTTCCACAGACGCACAGAGGTTGAAGGAATCCATGCCTGGGGTAATGTCTTCAAAGAGTGGTTTTGGAGTACCTGCATCAGAATCACTCAGGAAACCTGTTAAAAATTCCAGTTGATTCCCACCCCAGACCTACAAGTCAAACATACAGCCAGTAATGTGCATTTTTGGAAAACTCTTAGTGAATCTTTTGTACAATAAAAGTTTTAGAACCACTAAAAGTTTCAGAATAACTGGTCTAGTTTAAAAGTAATAGACCCCACTATTAAAGTTTGCCTCCTTTAAATTGGAAGGATACAACATGGCCACATAAGAAGATGCTCAAGAAAAATAAACAAGGGCATGCAGAGATCCAGTTGTCAGAAACTATATTATGATTCTGCTGGATCTATTGCCTTTCCTCTGACCTTGGCTACCTGGCTGACTTCAACATCCCTGTAGTCCCTGATATGAATCTTATTTGTCCAGTTTAAGTGACCAAAGCTTTAAAGATTGTGCCTGGCAATCAGAAAGTTGCAATTGCTGGGTCTGCTTCAAGTTCCCCAATCAAGAATCTCATTTCAATTCCCTGGAAGCAATTGATGAAAAAGAAGCCTAGCCAGCCCCGAGTTATAGTGGCTTTCATTAATTACCTAAATGGAGGGTGAGATTTCACCTGGACAGAACTGGCATAAAATTCTGCTGCAGCCTTTTACAGATGACCCATAAATCAGAGGCTATGTCCAAGAAGAATTTTAAAATTGGATGGAGTCATGCATGATTCCATATAACAGCAATTTTTATGAAATCCCATCCCAGCTTAGTAATTACCAACCAGGGTATGACAATTAATTTTTTGCTTTGGATTAAAATCCATTTGGTGCTAGATGGATATTTTAGTCTGGCAAGATGAATTGTACTTCATTTTACTTGTGGAAAACTATCAGCTGAACAAAAAATGGTTTATTAAAAATAGTTCAAGCAAATTGGTACCTAAACAGCCTTCAGATTTTTCTAAAATAGGTTTTTACAGCCTTGCAAAAGGCTGGAGTTCCCAAAATCCTCATGAAAGAACAATTTCATCCAGCTTCTGTATTGAGAACAGAAATAAATTGACAAGCCCAGTTTTAATACAGACAATATACAATGTAGATAACGTTTTAATATGATTAAGCCCAGTTTTCAGAAAACTTGAAATACAGAAACCCAGATTTGCAAACCTTATAAATAGGGATAATTACTCATTACAAGCCAGGATGGCTTCCTACTCAGCTTCTGTTCCCCATGGATGCATTCACCAGGCACCCTGCTGGTGCTTGGAATAATGCATCAGGGAGGATTTTAAGGATCCCCTTGGTCCTCGCACCATATTCTGCAAAGCTCCTCATGCCTCAATTTTAGCAGCAGCAGCAATAATAATAGCACTTACTAGTTACTAAGTAGCCTTTTAAATACTTTTAGGCTTTAATTCATTAGATCTTCACAATAACTCTGTGAGGCAGGCACTGTTATCATCTGTTTTCATAATGGAAACTGAAGCACAAAGTGGCCTAACTTCCCCCAAATCACTATATTAGTTATCTATTCCTGTGTAACAAACCACCCCAAATCTAGTGGATCAAAACAATAACCATTTATTTGGTCATGATTCTGTGGGTCAACAATTCAGGTTGGGTCCAGTTGGGTGGTTCTGGTCATCTACGTAGAGCATCCATAGTTTACTGCATGTCAGATTTTCTGGTCTTGACTGGACTCTTCCATGTGTCTGGGGCTTCAGGAGGGACAACTCGGCTGACTCATCTCTGCCCCTGCAGACTAGCTCAAGCTTGTTCACATGGGACTCCAAGAATGGAGCTGAAGTATGCAAGGCCTCTTGAGCTATAGGCTGGAGCTGGCACGACATCAGTCTTTTGCCAACTGCATGTCACAAGGCAAACACAGATTCAAAGGGAAGAAAAATAGATTCTTTCTCTTGATGGGAAGAGCTACAGAGATACATTGTAAAGGGTAAGACTATAGGGAAAGGTGGAGAATTGAGGCCATTTTTTGTTGTTGTTGTCAATCTACCCAGTTACACAGCTGATCATTAGTAGAGTGAGTGTTCACATCCAGATCTTCTGACTGCACAACCAGAACCTTGACCGCTTTACTACACTGCCTTAATAACAATGGCTTATCTTCTTTCTGTAACTGGGCCTTACTTTTATTATTTGAATGGAGTCTCTCCCTTAGTAACCTGCTACTACTCCAGTTTCTCCAGATCTTGAGATCTGACTGCTGTTTGTCCTTCACCTCAATGCCATGCTGCATTTGATCCCTTCCAGACTCTGCTAAGAGACATATCCAACCATGACTGTCTTCCTACAGAGGGCTATCCTCTGTAATGGCTTCACACTCCCCACTCTGCCCTGGCTTCTCATCTCCACATGTGACCAGACTGCTTGCACATGGTGCTCTGTCACCGACTAGCACCTCCACTATCTGGCCCAGCACCTCAGTGCACATGTCTACTCTTCCTTGGATCCAACCATTTTCATCATTGAGCAACATCTATAGCCTTTCACTTCTAAAAATGATCCACTGCACCATTCTTCTAAATGACTAGTGCCAACTCTTATTTAAAGAGTTGGTTCCTAAAACCCAATGTGCAAAGTTTCTGGAACACATCTGATGCACCAAATAAGATCCACTGTTAACATGCATTCAACTCAATAATCTTTTCTCCTATTTGAAGCCAGGCATTGTAAAAGGCCATATCTACCCTGTCTTTGATCCTAATAACCCTGCCTCACCAGTATTGTTTCTACATGATTGATCCATGCTGGAGCTAAGAATCATATGGCTGTAACTTCTGATAAGGGACCTCACTCTCCTCAAAGTAGTGTATCAAAACAAGATATTTAGTTGGTGTATTGCTATTTCGTGAAGATACTCTTAGTTTTGGAAACTTTAAGAAGTAAAGTTGAAACATTGAGTTCGAACAGAGTCATGGTAGGTCAACCCACCTCAGTAAGTACTGCCACCTCTGACAAATTACTTCCCTGTTTAGCACTTCAGTTTCTTCATCTGCGCACTGAGATCATAACGTTAGATAATGGATCAAGTTTCATTCAGTTTTGATATTCTCTAATTTTAAATATTTATTTGGCTTCTGTTATATGCATGTAAGGATCAGAGTCAGTAGCAGAGAAGCTACCTGAGTACAAAATAGGTCGCCCCAGCAGGATCAGTATAATGTTCATAAGGCCATTAGCCTCTAGAATGTCTGAGATGAAGACAATGGGGGTATGAAGGAACTGTCAAGGTGCAAAGTGTTCAGACTGGAACTTAAGAACAAATCAGCAGATAGTTTCCCTGTCCTTGTTCATATCCTGATCAATCATGTATGTGCTATGAAAATGCCCCAGCAACGTCAACAGTATTGCAAGTAAAGTTTCTGAATACATCCCATTGGTCAGATTTCATTTACAGACAACAGAATCTCCTCTGTCTTAGCATTTTTAAAACTGGGGTATGTCTACCATCTTTCTAAGATATGGATAGTTTTAAGGGAATCATTTGCTAGATTCTTATTTCCCATATATACTTTCCTCAAATTAATCTACCTGAGCTTGGGGTGTCATGCTGGTTTTCCGTTTCTATCTTCCTTTTTCAAAACCGATCTTCAACTACTTTTCAAAAGAAAATCATACCATTTCATTCATGTATAATGCATTGACCCAAAATCTAGAAAATTCAAGGGCATCAAATACCGTATCAGAAAGCCCCCTTAATCCAAGGCATATCAAGACTGATACTTCCTGTCTTATGTATACATCTATTAAGGGGTGATTATGACATTAGAAACAGGTATTTGATCTGTATTGAGATGTCCTCATATATTGTACAGCGGGGAGAACTGTTGTAATGACATCACTTGTATTCTCTGACTCTTGGTAAAGGATGGAAAGCGCCATTAAAACAAAACAAAAGGACTATAAGAGTTGTTGAAAATGGAAACCTCTGACTTCACCGAGGTGGCAAACTCCCAGTGAGGCTTCATGCTCTGTCCTATCTTTCTGTCTTAGACATAGAATTCAGAAGTTAAATGGCTGTTATAGGAATACATAATAACATCCTTATTTGAATTGAAAAATTAAATCAGTCAGACTGTTTCTGACAGAAATTGGTTCTGACTTTGCTCATTAATTTTACTATGAACACTGGACTTGTCAGTTAGAATAATGGCAGGCATTTTCAAAACACTGAATGACTTTAATATTAGCTCTGAGATTTTATAAGATATTTAAATATTTAAAAGATATTTAAAAGATATTTAAATCACATGATTAAGATAAAAGTATTTTTACCAAAGAAAGTATTGATAAAAATGTATTGAAATTAAGAATAATTTCTATACTTTCAAATATTTCCAAATTGAGATTAAATATAGTTTCTTTAAGTGAAAAAGAAATAGCTATAAATAATGGTCATTTATAAGTTTTAGTAAAGCCTTTTTGGTATATTTCCCAGAAATTGAGAAAACGAGTGAATCTGATGACTAGGCAACAATTTTCTTTTGCAAATTATGGGGTTGCTGTTTCTTTGTCTTACAAAATTGAAGGAGAACCATTAGAGTTTTACAACAATTATTAATATAATTTTTAAAAATATTTTATTTTGGGAAGGAGTTATAAGAATTTAATGAGGCAGGACAGTCACTTAATCACATAAACACTTAAATTGATGTATGACTACAATTAGAATAACTGTGATGAAAGAAACTGGGCTTAGAGAACATGTAATATGAAGAGTTGGTCTTGTCTGTCAGGGCAAAGAAGTCCCTGAGTTGATAGTGATACTGGAGAATGGGTAGGAATCAACCACGTGAAGGGAGCTCAGGGATAAAATATTAGGCCAAAAAAAAAAAAAAAAAGAAAGAAAAAGAAAAAAAATAAGGAAAAAAGAAAACATGCTTACCTTACAAGCTAGCAATTTTCTTCTACTTGCAAAAAATAATAATAACATTTCTATAAAATTCTACATTCCCATCTACACACTTATGTAAATAAAGTTTTTCAGTTGTTACATACATAAAAATGAAAATATAATTGATGTTGAAACTGTTTCATTGTAATAAAAAGTAATATTCATGTGAACATAATCTAGATGGATAAAACTAGCTTCATTTATCTCATTGTTTCCATTAATATCTTATTTTTGTTTAATAATTACTTATTTAATAGTATACTTATATAGTTTTTAAATTTTATTTTATTATTAGTTTCAAGTATACAATACATTGGTTAGACATTTATTTAGTTTATGGAATGATCCCCCTGGTTGCTCTTTTTCTCCTCTGGCTCTATACGTAGCCATTACATTACCTATGCTGTGCTCCCCATCCCTGTGACCATCTATCAACCACTAATTCGTATCCTTTTCTCCCAGCCTCCCTGACCGCCCCCACCTCCCCTCTAGCCGTCATCAGGTTGTCTTCTATGTTTGTGAGTCTGTTTTTGATTAATTTGTTCTTTTTGTTCCTTAGATTCCGCATATAAGTGAAATCTGACTTATTTCAGTTAGCATAACCTCTAGGTCCATCCATGTTGTTGTGAATGGTAGGATTTCATTTTTTTAATGGCTGAGTAATATTCTATGGTATATATGAACCATAACTTCTTTATCCAATCATCTGTTGATGAGCATTTAGGTTGCTTTCATAGCTTGGCTATTGTAAATTGTTCTGCCATGGACATAGGGTGCAGAGATCTTTACAAATTATTGTTTTGGTTTTCTTTGGATAAATACTCAGAAGTGCAATTGTTGGGTCAAAAGGTATATCCATTCTTAATTTTTTGAGGAACCTCCAGACTGTTTTCCATAGTGGCTGTACCAATTTGCACTCCACCAACAGTATATGAGGATTCCCTTTTCTCTACATCTTCACCAATACTTGTTCTTTGATTTATTGATGACAGTCTTTCTGACAGGTGTGAAGTGATATCTCATTGTGATTTTAATTTTCATTTCTTTGACAATTAGTGAACTTGAGCATCTTTTGATATGTCTATTGGCCATCTGTATTTCCTCTTTGGAGAAATATCTATTCAGGTCTTCTGCTCAATTTTTAATTGGATTATTTTGTTGTTGTTGTTGTTGAGTTGTATGAGTTCTTTATATATTTTGGATATTAATTCCTAATCGAATGTATCATAAGCAAATATCTTCTCTCATTCAATTGGTTGTCTTTTCATTTTGTTGATTTTTGATTAATTGTATATTACTAATAATTATAATAATAATTCATAAGGAAATTAAAAAACTTGCAGACTTCTATGATCACAAAATGTACAAAAAATTAAAACTTTATTTTATAAACTTATTTTTGTAGTAGAGAAGTATGTAATACTAATAATAAAGTTATTAGAGCATAAAATACATTCTACTAAGACAACTTACAGTAGATATGAAATAGAAATACAAAAAGGAGAAAATGTAAACATTGTAAAATTTACACAAAAGAAGACTGTACTTTTAAAAGTGGATAATTGAGGATAATAAATCACACTGGTAGCTAGATTTAATTTGACACATTTAAAAGAGCTATGTGATTGTTATATTTTGAAATCTCAAGACAGTATTTATGATGTGTTAGAAATTATATCCTTTTTTATTTTATTTGTCCTATTTAAATCTATAATAAAAAACCCATTTAGATGTCAACTTAAAAATGTACAAATGGGTCCTCATTGTCTTCAATTACAGCCAGGGCAGATAGTCAAACCCAGATTCCCATTGCCTTGAAAAATCTGTTGCCTGTAGCTTTTGTGGTACCAGTTACTGAATTGATATGAGTTTAGTTGCATGCAACAGAATCCACTTTAGCTGGTATCACTAGAAAGTGATTTGATGCAAGGAATAGGTGCTTCCAAAATTGTTGGAAAAGACGAAGTTGGAAAAGAGTTATTCCTGAAGAACCACTTAGGCCTATTGCAACAACTGATAGATAATGAAACTTCACAACTGTCACTTAATAAATGAACATACTACATGACATGACCAGGAAAGCTGTCGCCCATTGCAGCAGCACCTGCTCCAAAATGATGCCACAATCTCCATCAGCAAAAGAGACTTTCTATACTTTTCCTTTATCCCCATATTACTCAGTTTCAAGTCAAAGTTTTGCACACATTCATGTAATTGGTGGAGCCTAAACATAGCTGAAACTCTAACTCCAAGGTAGTGTGAAAAGTTATAGTTTCTAGCTTTCCAGCCTTTGTATGATAGGCGGGGATATAATGAAGGCCAAGCAAGCCATTATAGTGTTCACTAAGAGTAAGGTCTTTCCAATGCATGGAAGAAAGGGACTTCCCTACTTGATATTATTCAGGGGATACCCTGATCCCAAAGTATCTCTCTACTACCTGTACACCCACTATTAGAGCATCATTATTTATGCTCTCCAAGAGCTCCTTATTAACATGTAAACATCCCCAAGAGATTGAACACGTAAAGCGGTAATCCATTATTGGCACCTACATTGGTGTCAGAAGTTGATTGAGAGAGCAAGCAAGGATATGTGTTGGGGAGAGGGGAAGAGCCCCACAAACAAGCTCCAGGACACTTCTAGCTGCTGTTTAAGCAGAAAGGCCAGTTGTCCTGTGATAGGGGTATACATAACAAAGAGGCATGATAAGAACCACAATGAAAGTGTCTCTTGTCTTCCAGCATGCCCTGGCTCTAAATCTCTCTCCCCACAAAATAAATGTAAGGCAGCACTCAGAATACAAATGTCTTCTGATGCCTCCTTCTCCAAGGGCAAGGGGACTGTAGAGATTCACATATTGATTGGGAGCATAGTAATGCAATGAAAAAATCAAAGACAAGCCAATTTCTCAGTGTTTGCAAGGACTGGCAAGTCCATCAAGGTTATTGATGAAGAAGTTAAGCAGAATGCAATGCGGTCCCCTCTAGCCTCAGCTCTCTCATCAAATATCTGAAACAGAAGCACTTCATACATTTCAACACTGTGCCCCGGCAAAGGTATGCATACCTAGTGGCTTTTGCAGGAAAGGTACTGATTGCATTCCAAGGGAAGCTGTGATGACAAGGAATCAGGAAGCCTGGGTTCTGGTTCTGCTCTGACATTAGATTGTTGTGTGACCTAAAATAAAGTCACATATTCACTCTGAATTTCCATGTTTTTATTAATAGGGCCAAAATAATATTAATCTTGCCTGTCTCTTAAAAAAATGTCCTAATTCAAGGTCCATGGATATGTTTCAGATCTTTGGGGAACCCTGAAAATACTATGCAAACATTTGCATTTAGGTGTATATAGTTAGGATAATTTTCCACATAACCCTAAAATGAATAATCATATGCAGAAGGAAAAGGAGTCCATGGGTTAAAAAAAAAGAAAGTTAATAGCCAATGGCCTAGAGGATCAACAAACTGATTAGTAAAAATTTCACAAACTTGGGGTAAAAATAGGAATGTCTTATTCAATTTTCCAAATTACAACCAAAATCCCACCTGCCATATTTGCATAACATCCACCATCTCCCTCCTGGATATTTCTACCCCTGTGTGTATCCCAAATTTGCAATTCCTGCTTGTTAAGTTTTTTCAATTACCATATGCAACCACCTCTCAAATCATCCAAGAGTCAAGACTGGGTTCCACTTCATGGATCCCTCACAAATATTATATACATAAAGATTTTATGTATGTGTATATATTTGTCTCTGTGTATGTGTATATGTATATATTATTTTCATATATATATTATTTTCAAGGATGTATAATCCCTGAAAATAAAAATAATTTTTTTCTTCTCTTCAGATACCCATAGAATATTCATAAAATGACTATATAAGACCAATTGATTCCAAAAAAAGCAGAGGCCTTCTCTAATGCTAATGAATATATCTAGAAATGCATAACAGAAGAAACAAATTTAATTTAAATTTTTTGAATAATTCTTAGCTAAAAAAGAAAAATCAATGAAAAACTTAAACAACAAAGATTGCTATATATAATAACATGTTATTGCTAAAGCAGTGTTCAGATGAAATTTTAGTCTTTAATATTTTAATAATTGAGATCAAATTAAATTAAATGAATTAAGAACCCAAGTCAAGAAGACTGAAAAATAACTAACTAAACCCAAAGATTGCAAATATAAAGAAAAAAGTAATACAAAACAGAAAACTAATGAATTAAAAATAGAACAATAAATAATAAAATTAATAAATAAGTCTATTTTTTTAATTGGTTGAAAAAATACTAAATCAAAAAAAAAAAAGCAGTTAGCTATCTTAGTCCAAAAAGGAGGGCGGGGGACAAAAATATGAAAAACACACAGTATAAAATTGTCACTGGAAAGAGACTGTCCAATGGACTACATTTCCCAGAAGCACCCCCTGTGTACATAATATGGCCACGTGACTAATTCTAGCCAATGGAATATGAGCAGAAGTGTGTGTGTGTGTGTGTGTGTGTGTGTGTGTGTGTGTGTGTAAGAGGACTTACATAATTCACAGAAAAAGAAATGCAAATGATTTTAAACACTTGAAACAATTCTTAATCTCATTTACAGTAAGATAGTTGCTAACTAAAGTTACTCTCACAAAATACCACATTCACCAATCAGCTTTACAAATACCAAAAAGCTTGGCAATGATAACGATAATTACTAATACTTATACTACATTTATTATGTGCCAATACTTAACACTACATTTACTATGTGCCTAGTACTGTTACAAGTGCTTTACATGTATTAACTCACTTAGTCCTCACAGTAACCCCATGATGTGGGATAAGCGAATTGAGGCACAGAGAGTTTAGTAACTTGCCTATGGGCCCACATTGTGTTGGCGAGTGTTTGGAAAACAAACACTTTCACCCACTATAATGGGAACACACACTGCAAAGGTCAATTTGACAATATCTACTGAGATTACAAATGTGTTCTCCTTTGACCAATTTCTTTTTAGGGAACAAATCTAGTTACTGATTGGGCAATATATAATCTAGGTACACAACATTAACTGCCTTATTGTTTTTAGAAAATTAAATAGTTTAGGAAGAATGAGAAATACCACAGTATGTAAACTTTTGAGATTGTCCTTTTTTCACTCAGCACAATTCTCTGGAGACTTATTCAGGTGAATGAGTGTATCAATTGCCATGCTTTTTTTTTTTTTTATTGCTGAATAATATTCCATGGTAGAGATGCACCAGAGCTTGTTTAACTCTTCACCCACTGAAGGACATCTCGGTAGTTTCCAGTCTGGGGCTATGGTGAATAAAGCTGCTATAAACATTCATGGACTGGTTTTTTAATGTGAACATAAATCCTCATTTCCCCTGAGACAAATGCCCAGGAATGGAGTTGCTAGACTGTATGGTAGTTTCATGTTTAGTTTTTAAGGAAATTGCCAATTTAACAATTTTATATTCTCAGTAATGTATGAGTGATCCAGTTTCTCTGCATCCTCAAGTTGGAACAATGTGAGCAACAAAATAAATAAGGTGATATTGGATTATAATCCAAAGTATAAAATAAATATCCATGACTCCACATTGATATAAATAAATGATTGAATAAATTAATAAATGGGAGAGAACAGGCAAATCTCCCATGCAGAAGAAATCCAAATAATTTATGTAGGTATTTCCTCTTCAGGGAGGTGGAGGGTAACTCCTCACCACTTAAGTGTGGGGTACACATAGTGACCTCCTTCTACAGAATACAGTAAAGAAATGGGTGGAAAGTAACTTTACAGTGTAGGAACTTGACAAACACTATTCATGTGATCATGTAGTTATCCTCAGTGATAAATCATGTTGATAGCATGGACTACTGATACGAAGTAGGGAGAATGGCACTTTATCTCTGTGATTTTCCTCCCCAGAACAAATAACCTCAATCCAATCATGAAAAATCATCATTCAAACCCTAGTTGAGGGACATTCTGCAAAATACCTGACCAGTACTCTTTGAAACTGTCAAAAACAAGGAAAGTTCGAGAAAGTGTAAAAAGAGGAGCCTAAGGAGATATGACAAGTAAATGTAATGCAGGATCCTGGATGGGATCCTGGAAAAGAAAAATTACATTAGGTAAAAACTAAGAAGGCCTAAATAAACTGAACTTTAGTTCTTAATGTATCAGTATTGTGTCATTAGTTATGACATATGTACTGTGCTAATGTAAGATGTTAACAATTGGAGGCACTGAGTGTAGGGTAAATGGAACTCTATACTACCTTTGCAACTTTTCTATAAATCTAAACTAGTCTAAAATAAAAAGTTTATTTTAAAAAATCTACTAGAGTTAAAAAGGGAATAACGATTAGTCTGGCTCCTAAACCATTTTGTTTGAATTACATGTCTCTTTTCTTGGCATTGTGGGGGCTCAAGATTTGTAAAGACCTTACCGTTTTTTATATTCCTTTTTTAGGTAGAGAGAGTGAGGAGAAGTTATTGAATTATATTCTCAAGATTATTAAAATAAAACAAAGGAAAACAAATTCACTTGTGAAAACCAAGCAATTTTCACCATAACTCATCTATCCTATAAATGGAGTAGTAGCCCCACACTTATTTGAACACATTAGACATTTGCAGTGTTCTGTATTCATTTCTTAATTTATGCTTTAGAATTTTTTTATTGCAATAGAAAAAGTCAGACTTTTGTAATACAAGAGAAAATTAGTCACCTTCAACTTGTCGCTTCAAAGGGAACTTCCAGTAAGGTGTGTATTAGCTGCAGCATTCACAAGGAACAGACTTTGTCGTGGAGAGAGGACTTGTTTTAGTGTTCTGGTTTTTTAAAAGAAAGAATCAAGAAGCATAGTGTAGGAACATTTATTTTGCTTTACTCATATGTACCTACATTCCAAAAGTAACACATCAAGCTATTATTTTTATTATGCTCATAGATCCTTATTATTAATTTTAATGATTTCACATGTTATCAAATTTCCTAGGAAACTTGGGGCTCCATCTCATACTTTTTTCTTAAAAGGTTATAGGTAACCTGTAGGAAATTGGATTATACTGTGAAAAACTTATGCTCAAATAGCCAGTGAATTTGGTAAAAAGAAGTTAAATTGTTTGAGGTCATAAAGATTCAACTCTGCACTGAGTTTCTCAGTTTCTATGCTGCTACTTTGATGCAGGGTAGACCTGGATAAGCAATGATTTCCCATTAATTCCAATAAAACCTCAGAAGCCACTTCTAGGGAAGACTGTCTGTAAGCCAGAGGCCATAGGCAGCCTAGCTGACCCTGACTCCTCCTCTTTCTCAGAATGGCAGCTGTGCTGTGCTGTCACCAAGCCCCTCTCACCACAGCCCCCTCCTGGAATGCCTGCCATCTACTCATCCTCGCCCTTGTTCTCCCTGCCTGGAATGCCCTTCTTCATTGTCCTTCTATCCAAATCCCCAACCACTCTTTAAGGACTTTGCCTGTCCCCCGTGAGGCTTCTCAAATCGTTTCAGCTAACAAGATAATCACTCACTTTCCTTACAGCTTATAGTATTTATCACTTTCAATCTTGATTGTGCACACATCTATACACTCACCAAAATGTGTGAGGCACTGAGTTCAATACTCCAGGGCACTCCAGGGGTGTAAATATATGAGCAACAATCCTGGCCTTCCAGTAGTTTATATTCTAACAGAATTTCCAGTAAGAGAAGTGTAAGACACATGATACAAAACCAGAATACAAGAAGGATTCAAATAGAAATAACAAATGCTATAGAAGAGAAATGCTATAGCATAGTCACTGGGGCCATGGAGTCAGACAGAATTAGGTATGAATTCAACCAGACCACCTGTGTGGTCTTAGGTAAGTTACATAACCTCTGCACTGGGTATGTTTTATTTACTGCTCAGACCACTCACTCCCCTTCCCCACCTTGTGGTTTGAGGCCAACTGGTAAGGAGAACATATGGGCTCTTTGACCTTCTGGTTTCAAGAAGTTCAGCCAATGAAAAGCACCAGCAAGAGATCAGAGGAAGAGAGGAGAATGAGTCAGGGTGATTGCACCTTGGGCTCCCTCCCCACAGGGTCTCTCTGAGTTGGCTATATCCTCTACTGAAGGCAAGAGTGCTTTTCCTATTGGCTATTCCTTCTTCTCTGGGTGATTTCTCCTATGGCTGTAGCAAATGTCTCTTCTCTTGCCCCTTTAGTCTAAGGTAGGTAACAACTTCCTCTATTTGTCAGTCCTTTTTGGCTAGCCTTTTGGGTTTCCTTAATCCCAGACCATTCCTTTGTAAATAGGCCAAACTCTTACCAATTACCTTACATGAGTGTATCATCTGTTTCCTGCTGGAACCCTGATTGATAAACTCTCTAACCTCCACTTCCTGAAATATAAAAAAACAAAAGTGTGGGGAGGAATATTAATATTACCTATGTTGATACAGAGTCCATGCTCATCTGCCTCCCACCTCACAAGGGGCCAGGACTGGCCCTCCTGGCTGGTTTGGGGCTGGGTTATCAGAGACTAAGGCTAACACGGAGACTTCTGCCTGAGACAATGGCTGAAGCTGAGAATTGCCAGGAATAGAAAGTCAAGAGGAAGCCAATATTTTTCCTCTGTCTTGAGTTATCTGCCCCTCATAGTCTACCTTCAGAACTTTCTGATCTCAATTCCAGCATGTCTTTCCCTTGCTCATTTTGCCCCACCCACACCAATCTCCTTGCTGATCCTCTCTGGGCCTCTGCTATTGGCTATTCCTTCTTCCTGGAACCATATTCCCCCAGATATCCACATGGCTCACTTTCTCACTTTATTTAGGTCTTTGCTCAAATGCCATGTATTCAGTGAGTCTTTCCTATACCACTTATAGAAAATAACAACCACTTCACATAGCTCTTAACACTATGTGACAGATTAAGACATTTGCTTTTGTTTACTAGTTACCTCTCTGGCCAGAATATAAGCTGCATGAGGTCAGGAGCTATTGTATTCAAGTGTCTGAAATAATGCCCAGCATGTAGTGAACACTATTAAATATTTGATGAATGAATGAATGGGTCTAGGCAACTCAAGGTGTCAAAAATGAGCTTGGACTCCACGCATAGGCCTGTTGGACATAACAAAAATGTCAGGAGCTCTCCTAGGTATACTAGGAAATGCTTCAGGATGTGATGTCATACACAGCCCTTAACCTCAAGAGGTTCACAGTTTCAGGTAGGGATAAGATACAAGCGTGAATATAACCATCACTGAAGCAGGAAGTAATCAGAGCATTACGAGAACCATAATTTCAAAAGTGAGAGATTAGAGAAGACATCATGAGAAAGGTATTAGATGAACTAAATCTTGAAGAATTACTAGACTCTGTCTTGCTTATGAAGAAGTAAACACATTTACTTGTAATTTGCTTATAATAACATATCCTCACATTATTACTTCTTTATATCTGTATTTATAGTTTGTAAACACTTTTATATGCATATTTTATTTGATCATAATTTCACATAGGTAGGATATATCAGTCAGGTATTGCTGTATAACAAACCACTTGCAATGCAATTCTTATGCTAACTACCCAGAGTTAAATTTCACAGATTAAGGGCACAGTCCCCCTATAAGACTACTCTCACTTCAGACACCAGCTACAAGCTACAGGGTTCTCAATCCACCCACACTTCTGAGCAACTGGCTACAAATTCAGGGATTCACACTAATCCCTCAGTTTTAATAATTTGCTAGAAAGATTCATAGAACTTGGGAAAACACATGATTTATTATAAGAGTATTACGATAAAGGATACAAATGAGTACTAGCCAAAAAAAGAGACCCATGAGGGTGAGGTCTGGTCTATGTCCCCAGGATGCATCGCCCTCCGGTATATACCAGACAAGAAAGCTCACATGATCTTCAGTGTCCAGTTTTTATCGGAGTTTTGTTATGTAGGAATGATCGATTGAACCATCAGCCACATGATTTAATTCAATCTCCAGTTCTTGTCTCCTCCCATGTGGTTGGGTTGATATCACAAGGCTCAAAGCTCCAACTCTCTAATCACATAGTCGTTCTTTGTGACATGACCAGCCCCCATCCTGAGTCATCTCATTAGCATAAACTCAGGTGTGGTCCAAGGGGCCTACCATGAATAACCAAGATTTTCCTATCACTCTAGAAATTCCAAGGGTTTAGAGGCTCCCTCCCAGAAATGAGGGACAAAATCCTGCCAAATTCTCTGTTATACAATACCACTCCAAACTCACTAGCTTAAAACAGCAATTATTTATTCTCATACATTGGTAGCTCAGATGATCTAAGATGAGATCAATTGGGCCCAGCTCAGTTGGTAAGGTCTAGGTCAACTCCATGTGTATCTCATCTTCCTTGGATCAAGGGATGAGCCAGGGCATATTTTTACACAGCTATAGTAGAAACACAAAAGGGCAAGTTTAAACCTGCAAGCACAGTTTAAACATCTGTTTGCATCATGTTTGTGAGCATCTCATTGGTCCAAGCAAGTTACTTGGCCAAGCTCAATGTCAATGAGTGGTAGAAAGGTATGCTCTGCCCATAATTAGAGGTGAAAGGAGAGTAAGTATTTCCTGAACAATTTGAACTATCACATAGGAAAAGTATTATTTATGTCTTTTATGATTTTTCAGACCCTTTGTAACAGAACCTGCCTACTGAAGATGATTTTCTAATGTCCAGGACCACTCCATTACTCCCTCAAGCCGCTGGTCATTCACATCTTAATTGTCCTCCATAGAATATTGTCCTTTGGACTTGAGGCTTTGATTATGTCAAAACAGATCATATTTTAGTCTTTTACTTCTCAAGTAATGTTTGCTAATTTAATTAGATTCTCAATTTACCAGTAAATAAAAAACAGCCATTGAAAGAAAGAACTTTGAATTCTTGGTCCTTGTCTTTGTCCTTTCTTTTCCTCACTCTCATTTTCATAATTTGTCCTTAAAATCCTTCTGATCTCTTGATCTCTAGACATGAATCATGCTATGAAATTTGAATAATAATGAGTAATGGTAATAATTGAAAAGATGGAGAATCTGGATTTATTTCTTATCTAGAAAGATACAAAAACAGCTTCCAGGGAACATTCAGGGCCTTTACAGCCCATTCCATAATTTATGAGTGTGCAAACGATCCCCATGAACAGCTTGATGAGTCAGACATTTTAATTGGGCTGCCTTAAAATTAAAACCAAAGAAACTTTATTGCTGATCCTCTGGATAGTCTCATAAAGGGTATTATAGCCAGAGTCCACCCTTCATATATGCAAATAGGCAGAATAAAATACAGATGTTGGTAATATCTGCAAAATACTACATTCTGGTTTTGCTCTTTTGTTTTAAAGTTAAAGAATTTTCAGAGAAGCCTTATCAGGAAAAAATTTGCTCTTATGTAAAACTTACCTCATTGTGTCTTCTCCTAAGCAACAATGCCTTGAATGTGAAAGCCAACTAAGATCTTTAATGTGATACTCCATAAAAGAAATAAAAGATTTGTTGAAAAATGGTCAATTCTATGCTCTACAAAAGAGAAATATAGGCAATTAACACATTCTTATTCATGACATAAGGTCAAATAGGTTCATTCGCATTGATTTATTAAACAAGTATTTGTGGATGTGCCTGGTACTGTCCTTGGTGCTGATGTTAGAGACTTAAGCAAGAGGAGCTTCTGCTCATGGGAAGTAGATATCAATCAAATTAAATGTAACCAGGTATTAAAATGGAAATTTCACCTAAGGTACCACAATACATTGCAAAATGAGTTGCCAGATTAACATGTGAGTTTTAAAAGGTTCTGTCAAGACTCTTCCCTAAAGGGCACAAATAAAAGGGCACTGGATAACTAGAGAAAGGAAGAGGATTTGAGTGGAGAATTTCTTTTTTACTTTTTTTTTTTTTTTTTGCATTTTTGTCTATGCATTCTTTTTTAATTAATTTTTATTTTTTAATTCAGTTGACATTCAACATTATTTTATATTAGGCTCAGGTATGCAACATAGTGGTTAGACATTTATATAATTTACAAAGTAATCCCCCTTATAAGTCTAGTACCCACATGGCACCATATACAGTTATTATAATATTATCTACCATATTCTCTATGCTATACTTTACATCCCCATGACTGTGTTGTAACTACCAATTTGTACTTCTTAATCCCTTCACCTTTTCCACCCAGACTCCCAACCCCCCTTCCATCTGGCAACCATCAGTTTGTTCTCTGTATCTATGAGTTTATTTCTGTTTTGTTTGTTCATTTATTTTGTTCTTTAGATTCCATATATATATCAAATCAAATGGCACTTGTCTTTCTCTTTCTGACTTATTTTACTTAGTGTAATACCCTCTAGGTCCATCTATGTTATTGCGAATGGTAAGATTTCTTTCTTTTTTATGGCTGAGTAATATTCCATTATTTATATGTACCACAACTTCTTTGTCTAATTATCTATTGATGGGCACTTAGGTTGTTTCCACATCTTGGCTATTGTAAATAATGCTGCAATGAACATAGGAGTATATATATCTTTTTTGTATTGGTGTTTTGAATTTCTTTGGATAAATTCCAGAAGTGGAATTGCTAGGTCATAAGGTAGTTCTATTTTTAATTTTTTGAGGAGCCTTCATACTGTTTTCCATAGTGGCTGCACCAATTTACAATCTCACCAACTGTGCACGAGGATTCCTTTTTCTGAGTGGAGGAATTATTGTAAGTGAGTATTATATAAGCTTTTCCCAAAGAGAAAAGATAGGAATTCTTCTCTCTTTATCCAATCCAAATAAGGGATCCTTCAATGCAACTACTTGGAAAACTGATATGTATTCCTGCAATTATGGAGAACAGTCGTATATTTCACAGGCCTGAGGACTCTAAAGGTAGCATAAGCTAGAAGATAAATAAAGAAGAAAGAGAGAAGGAGAGTGAGGAAAAAAGAATGAATTGTTGCCGTTTTTGGAACTAAATGTTCTCCCTTCTAAGAGTAGATCAAAAGTACACAAATCCCAGTGACTAAATGTAAATCCCATGTGTATCAATTCTCTATTGAACAATAATGTTATATAACAAACAACCATAAAACCTCAGTGGTATAGAGTGATAATTATTTATCTCACAATTAATGGGTCACCTGGGGTATTCTTCTGGTCTGCGCTAGGCCTACCTGATCTTGGCTGGGTTTGCTCATGCATCTACAGTTAGCTGGTGGGTTTGCTGTGACCTGGGTAACCCTAATGGCCTCAGTTAAGCAATTCATCTGTCTTCCACTTGGTCTCATTACTAGCAGCCTGTGTAAGCTTGTTCATAGGAGACAGATCCAATTTTCAAGAGAGAGAGTGGAAGTATATGGTAAAGAAATCTTAAACCATGACTAGATTGTTAGTAGAAATCTTCTTAACTTTAAGACTGTTGATGGTAAGGGCTGAAAAAGAAATGAGAAACATGTTATTGGAAATGAGAGAAAAGAAGATCCTTGCTATGTAGTGGCAAATGCTTACCAAAATGGTTTCCTGTGGTCAGATGGAAAATATAACTTGTAAGCGATGAACTTGAAAATTTAGCTAAAGATATTCCCAAGCAAAGTATGGAGATGCTGCCTTGTTTCTTCTTGTTGCTTATAGTAAAATGCAAAAAGAGAGAGATAAATTGAGGGGAAAACTGTTAAACAAAAAGAAATCAGGATGATTTTGAAAATTCTCAGCCTCTTCAGACATCAAAAGAGATTAAAAATCCAAAATAGATGTTGAAAGTGTGACATAGAAAAAAAGTCTGAGTGTGTGACTATACAACTCTTTGCTGAAACCTAAGATGTCATATAAATTTCATAAGCTTAAAATGATGAAATTTTAAAAAAAAGTCAAGGTATTTAATCAAATACAAAAACTCTCCTAAGAAAGTAAGGGTGTTCCTCATAGTCTTTCTCAATCAAACCAGATGGCCTCTAGGAAACGTAAAAGGAGAGTTTTTCAGCCATTCCAGCAGAAGCAAAAGTAGAGAAAGAATTGTCTTGAAAATATCTGTGAATTGGGCTCAAGTATAATGAACTCTTGTGACATCCACACGAGACCTACAAATTTTCTAAGAAAACTATATCAGCAGAAAATTAGCATCTTGGATTAAAATGGACAGAGAGGATAAATAACAAAAGGTTTTCAGACCTTCAAAATTCTACTGGTCAGAAGCAGGCTGATGAAACTACTTAGCTTCAAATGCATGCTATCTTTTTTTCTATCTGTTATGTAAAAGGAAGAATGACTCATAAGGCAGAACCAAGAGCCTAAATGGCACTGCTGAGAGACCAGTGGTCAAAGTCAAGGACCTAGAAGGCAGAGCCAAGAGCCTCAGAAAATTATTCCCGGGGCTTGAAACCTAATCGAAGAGCTCTGTAGTTTTTCTGCCTGGATTTCAAAGCTGCTTTGCTCCAGTTACTTTGATTTTACCTCCCATTCCTCACCCCACCAGCCCTTTTGAACAAGAATGTCCATAACTATTACTCTATGCTTATCTCAACATTATATGTTGGGAGAATTGAGGGCAAATAACCTCTCTTTAGTTTCAGGGGTCCACAGATGGAGAGGAATTGTGACCCAGGAGCCTTCTCATCATTTGATTTAGATTATGAGATTTGGACTTGAGCTAATGAAATTTAGATGAGAGTTTTGGATTTGAGTTTATGTTGCAATGAGATGAAACTTTTGAGACATGGGTAGTGGATGAATAGCTTTTGCTTATGAAGGGATGCAAATTTTGAAGAGCCAGAAGGTAGACTATGGTACATAGAATCCTAAAATAGTCTCTCAAGATTTCCCATCCTCATCCTTGGGATTGTGACTATGATAAGAAAGTGCACACATGATTCTATAACAATAAATAGCAAAAGGAATTTTTCAGATGTAATTTAGGTTACTAATAAGTTCTATCAAGCAAAATATCATGCACTGGTTATTAATTCCAAGAGAGCTGAGTACCATGCACCAATTACAAATCTCAGGGGAGGACTCCAACCACATGGAGGATAGCAAAGATTATCACTATGTCAACCACTAGGAATAGAAGTCCAAACACTTCTGCCCATTGCATCTTGGAATCAGAGTCACCAAAGAAAACAAAGCAGTCAAGTACCGAATGGAATTACACTTTACTTACAAAGAGAAGAGACAGAGCAAGGTCAGCTTCAACAGTGGGTGTCAGTCCCCAGTGGCCAACAGTTTTCTCTCAGCCAGCCAATGCAGGGCAATTCACCCCTCTCATGCCACAGTGGAAGAAACTCCATCCCATCTCCCCCAAAAGACAGATATAGCAGTGGGGTTGGCCAGGCGCCATAAGATGCACAATCTTTAAACAAAACAAAAGAGATTTTGTTGAGCATAAAACAATCTGTGTGGGCTTTTTGTCTGTTGATAAGAAAATGTTCCTGGCCCAAAGCCCATTTTCTAACTTAGTCAGGCTGTTGGCCAGGGCTATAGTCATCTCAAGACTCAAACAGGGCTGGAGAATCCACTTCTAAGCTCACTCACCTGGTTATTGGCAGTCTCAGTTCCTCATTGGCAGTTGGCTGGAGGCTTCAGTTCCTCATCATGTGGGTCTCTCCAAAGGGTTATCACAATACTGCATTTGCTTTTCACAGAGTGAGAGATCCAAGAGAGAGAGAAAGCAAGAGAGCACCCAAAACGAAGCCAGTCTTTTATAACCTAACATAGGAAGTGATATCCCATCACTTCTGCTATATGCTATTGGTATCACACATCAGCTCAGATAGAACATTAGAGAAAACTGTACAAGGGTGTGAATACCAGGAGGTGAAGATCATTGGGCGCCATCCTGGAAGCTGACTGCTACAAATCGTTTTCTTGATTATACATCCTTCTTCTATGACAATCACATTTCTCTGCTTTGTTTACAGCAAAATTCCTTAACATTTTGTCTTTTTTGCACAATTCGTTAAAAGCCAAAATTATTTTTAAAACATCACAGGGCATGATTTTCCTTCCTCTCTTCTTGTTTCCCCCATTCTGATTGAACCCTTTCCAATCAGATGTTTGTCCCCACCACTCTACTCTTCTTTGTCAGGGTCGCCGATGACTTCTACATTGCCAAATCCACTGGTCATTCTCAGTCCTCATATCACTTGACTAATTACTAACAAGTAACACAGCTGATCACTTCCTTTTCTTTCAAACACTATCTGTGCTTGGCTTCCAGGATATCATACTCTTCTGGTTTTTCTCCTTCTTCACTGTCAGCTTAACAGGTATTCCACAGATTTGTTAAGACATGTAGAGGAAAAAATACTTAGCAGTTATAGTGAAAAATAAACAAACTTTAAAACGAGGCAATTATTAATTCCAGAGAAAAAAGCTGTGCAAGAGAGAAAACATTATTAAGAGTTTATAATTTGGTTGAACAATAAACAATATCTGAACAGGCAGATTAATCTCTAAACACTTAGTTTAGTCATTTTTTATATATTTATGAGATTGAATAAGGGAAACTGGGGAGGGTAGTTATGAAAGAGAGACCATAGATAATATCATAAAATGTTAAAATCAATATAAGCATATTTTTTAGAAATATGGAAGTTTATACCAGAAGAAACAGCTAAAAAGTTGAAAGTGGTTACCTCAGCTGTGTGTTAGGTAAACTGGACAAACCATCCCATTGAGAATGACAGAGATGAAAGGCATCAATGAGCTAACAAGTTAGTGAAGAATTATGAGGTCAGCTTGTAGTTGTCAAAATGGCATAGATGATAGAGACTTTGTTCACCTGCTCTTACAACCATATTAAAGTTGTGACAGAACATGGAGCAAAGAGCAAGCAGGGTCATCTGGGGTCTACATGAACAAGCCCTACAACTAGGGAGAGAAATAAGAAATCACTCCCCAACAGTAGAAGGTAGGAAGGGGCAAGGACATGAGGCTGTCAGGTCCCCAGTGGCTGAATGGGACAGAAGCTGTGGCAGCAGCAGTCAACAGCTGCAGATGCCTCTCTTAAAGGGATTGTGTCTGGGAGCAGATTTTCTCAGTGACGAACTCACTCGTTCTGAGCACCAGCACCCAGTAGGCTGCTTGGGGTGGGGGTGGGAGTGGGGACTTACAGGGGATACTGAGTTGTTGGAGAGAGGGGCAGAAGTGCTAGCAGAATCCATTGCTCCTCTGCTGAGCCCTCCCCCTTTCCCAGTGTGTGGACTCAGCGTCACCATAGCCAAGATGTCATCAAACTGGATAACAGAGGTTGCTCTGCCCAGAGGATTCCCTAAAACTCCACCTCCTCCAATTCATGGCCCCACCCAATCCACATCCAGGTGTGTCCTCAGCAAGGCTGGTGCTCCTTGCTGAGCCATCTCCAAGACTCACACTGGTGACAGCTGACCTCAGTTTCTGGTGTGGCCTCTTGAGGCAACTATAGGCACAGTATCTGTGGATTGCTTGCTGAATCTTAACAGGTGGCCCTGGAGGGGCATAGGCTAGGGCTAAAGTTGGCCTACAGCTGAACCCCTCTGTAGGTGTGCCTCTGGATACCTACTACACAGAACCACGCTAATAAGACCGGGAGACTTAGGAGCTTTGCTTAGTACATAGAAACAGACACAGAAAGGCAGCCAAATGGGAAGACAAAGAAGCAAAACCATATGAGAGAACAGAACAGAGATCCAGGAATGATAGAGTCAGGCAATCTAACAGATGCAGAGTTCAAAACACTGGTTATGAAGATGTTCAATGAACTTAGAGGAAAGAATGGATGAATTTAGTGAGAACTTTAACAAAGAGATAAAAAAAAAACCCATAAAAATGGAAATGGAAATTATAAAAGGGAAACAGTCAGAAATGAAGAACGCATTATCTGAGATGAAGAATATGTGAGAGGGAATCAACAGTGGATAAAGAAGAACCACCGACATAGAGGATGGGGAAGCCAAGGACACCCAGTCAGAACAGCAAGAAAAAAGAAGCCAAAATTATAATAATAATTTAAGGAGTCTTTGGGACAAAATTAAGTGTAAAAACATCCATGTAATAGGGGTACCTGAAGGAGGAGATGGAGAACAAGAAGTGGAAAAGCTATTTGAAGAAATAATGATGAAAAACTTCACTAACCTGGTGAAGGAAATAGACATACAACTCAGGAAGCTCAGAGAGTCCCAAGAAAGAGGAACCCAAAGAGATCCACACCAAGACACATCAGAATTAAAATACTAAAGTTTAAATGCAAAGAGAGAATCTTAAAAGCAGCAAGAGAAAAGCAGTTAGTTACTTATATGGGAGCACCCATAAGACTGGCAGTTGATTTCTTGAAAGAAATAATGCAAGACAGAAGGGCTTGGCACAAAATATTTGATGTGATGAAAACCCAGAATCTATAACCGAGAATACTTTATCCAGCAAAGCTATTATTTAGAGTCAGATAAAGAAGACAGAGAAAGAGCTTCCCAGACAAAAGTAAGCTAAAGAAATTCATCAACACCAAGCCACTATTACAGAAAATGTTGGAGGGACTTCTTTAAGAAGAAAAAACATATCAAAATCAAGAATAAAAAATGGTAATAACTATATATCTATCAACGACTATCTCAAATGAACAAAAGTGCTCCAACCAAAGGACAGCGTGGCTGAATGAATAAGAAAACAAGACTCCTACATATGCTGCCTACAAGAAACTGATTTCAGATTAAAAGACACACACAGACTGGAAGGAGGAAAATAGAAAAAGATATTGCCTTGATGGGCCTAGAGGGTATTGCACTAAATGAAATGAACTCATAGGTACAGAGAATATTTTGGGGGCTGCTGGACAGGAGGGGGGTTGTGGGGATTGTGGAAAAAGATGAAAGGATTAAGAAATACAAATAGACAGTTACAAAATAGTCATGGAGATATAAAGTGTAGCATAAGGAAACTAGTCAACAATGTTATAATACATATGTAAGGGGATGAGGGGTGCTAGATTTAGTGCGGTGATCACTTGAGCTCTAATCACTATGCTGCACAATGAAAACTACTATATTATTGTATGCCAACTATGATTGACCAAAAAAATTATTGAATTGTACAATGTAAATATGAGCAACTAATTATTATATTTCAATAAAGCTGGGGGGAAAACAAACAATTATGAGATCAAGATCCAGGAGAAGAAAAAACTCAGAGAGGGTGTTTCCTGTGGAAGAGAGTGCCAATTTTGGAAAAGGTGACTGAGAGACCATCTGATCAGTATTTTTAGTTCCAAGGTGTTAAAAAGATAAAAACTGAAGTTCATATCTTAATAAGAGATGAAACTTTAACTTTTGCTTAAGAATCTGAGGGAATAAGCCCTCAGAGTAAAGGTGAACTTGAAGTGGATCAGCCTTATCATGACTAAACCTGGCTGTGAATTATCTCGATCCCTAAAATTGGACTAAGGTAATGTCAGATAGCTAGGGCCGTCAGTCACCTGTCAGAAGAAAATATAAATCCCTCAGAATAAAGGTAACATGGTCCCAGTCCTCAAATTATTTCTTAATTTCTCGTGAACAATGGCTGGCTGTCAATTTTAAAAAGTAACCATGTAAATGAGAGGACACAACAACATGAATAATCATTTTTAAAAAACCCACAGGCGGTAGAAACAGACTCAAAGAGTTTCCATATAATGAAGTTATCATACATATATTTAAAAATAACTACATTTAGTATATGCAAGGAAATAAGAGATACTATGTTTTGGCAGAGACTCAAACTAACTATGAAAAAATGGAAATTCTAGAAATGAAAAGTAAAGTAAATGGAATTAAGAACTCAATAGACTGATTAACTGTGGATTAAACTCACCATAACTTTGTCCTGATGGTCTTTGCAATCTTGTGACAAGAAAGAAGTTAGAAAAGGGGAACCCAAGAAAATGGGCAACAAAGTGAAGAGAGAAAGAAGTTCCTCTACGGGCCTAGAGCAGGACTTCGCCACCGGTGCATCTCTTCTTATTATTATTCAAATCTGTTTCAGCGTCGTTTCCTTGGGGAAGTCTTCACTGATAGTCCAGTCTAGGTCAAGTCCTTTGTGGAAACTGTCCTAACATCTCTCATTTTTTCCTTAAAGACACTTATTATTTGTAATGGAGTCTTAGACTGTGGTTGTCTAGAAAGCAGAGAGCTTACGTGATTTGCTTTGGGGAGGGTTCTCAGGGAACAGGAATTGGGGACTGGGAAGAGGGAGACATGACAAGGGGAAAGCCTATCCAAGGTGTGTTAGTGAACTGGTCACTGCTGTGGGCTGCTGGGGCTTGTCCTGCTAGGGGTTCTCTAAGGAGTCATGTAGTTTGCACTTCAGAAGTGTCCACCTACCTATGAGACAGAAATAGTATGCATTTAAATTGGCTTTTGGACCCCGGTGGTCAAGAGTTGCTCTATAGAGGTATGAATTTCCACGCTCTTCAAATTGACACATACACCAGAATGAAATCCTACATGTTCCTTCACTGTATTGTTGGAGAAACCCTGGGGTAGAAAGCAAGTGATTCACGGTGTAGCTGATTCAAAGTACTGTCATCCTACCAATGTGCGATTGGATGCTGTAGCAATAGCTGGTTAAAAAAAAAAAAAAAGTTTGCAGAGGGGATGTGAGGTGGGCCTCAAGAGGTATCTGATGCAAATGAGCTGTTTATTTTTGTGAGTACTGATTCACATAAAAAGATGAAAGATTTTTGAAGAATAAAGGGATCATGCCTTTTTTACTCACTATCTCCAATACCAAGCATCCCCAATACATCGTAGGTGTTCAATAAACTGTTGTTAATGAGTGAATAGGTAATTAAGCTATCGGGTAAGTTTTGGTACAATCAGAGTAAACCAATTCTAAAAGCAAACTATCTATGAAATAAATAGTCTTAAAGACTTCTAAGTGTCATTTAATCTTCAGGTAAAAGTCTGTGTGAACCATCCATGCAGTGTCAGGGGTTGTTACAACTACTGGTGGAATTACTGAGCAGTTGGTATAAATGTCTGCAAGTTCCATGGAGAAGGGGGGACTGCGGACTCTTCTAGGACAGAGGCTTGTTTTATGCAATGAGAGCCACATAGAAGGAAGAGACTGAGATCAAAAGATAAAGCTGCTCCTTTCCAGCTTCCCAAAGCCCTTCTTACCGCACCTCAGAGATCTTACCGCCAAGAGATCATGTTTATGAGGCTTCACCAGGGCGAGCAGTAAAATGAATCTATGTAGTTCAGAAAGACAATGTTTTAGGAAGTTACAGGGAGTTAGCAAAATCAAAGAGGAAGAGGCACACCAGGTCCAGGAAACAGGAGTTACTTTTAAGCAGTGAAAACTGGGTGATTTTTATTTTCTTCTTTTTTGCTTATCTGTATTTTCAATAGGGAACTTGGATTTCTATAATGAGGAAAAAAAAACAAAAAAGTTTTTAAAGAAGGACTCTCAAATTATTGGGTTGAAATAGAAACTCTAATTATATGCTGCTTTCAAGAGACAAACCTAAAACAAAATTGTACTGAAAAGTCAAAAATAAATGTTAAAAAAAAAAGAAGAGCCAAAATTTATCAGGAAAACACAAAAAGAGCAAGGATAGCAAAATTAATTCCAGACTACATAGAATTCAAGGCATCAATGGAACAGATTTATTTCATATCAAGGAAAAGTATTATCCACAGTGAACATATAACAGATACAGCAGGTGGCCCTGATGGCAGTTAAACTTGTTTTGGGTCTAGTGAGAGAGGTGTCAGAGAATCACTCTGGCCCCTTTGAAAGGGTTTCCATCACTGAGTCACAGGAGGTGATGGAGGAAAATAAAATTATAAGTAGATCTCATAGCCTTTTAGGAAAAAGCAGGCACAAATTAAAAGGCATATGAGAAAAACAGGCCTCTGAAAAGTAGAAGCAAAAAAGGGCGGTGAGGAAAACCCAGAAGGTCGGCAGTGGGCTCTGTGGGAAGGGGACCTCGAGCTCCCACGTCATGAAGTGCCATCCCAGTAATCCCCGACTAGGTGGCACCTAAGATGTCCTTGGGGAACATCTGAGGAACAGTAATGGAGACAGTAATAAGGAGTTGGGTTTGGGACAAATGTGTACATCCAAGTCTCCGTGTTTGAGAACCTGCAGTGTTCGGCAGCATTCTGAGGCTTCTCCTGCTCTTTCTGCTCGGGCAGGGGAGGCATGAATGGCAGGCAGCCTGGCCAGTCTACGCTGTCTTGATTCTTCTTTATCCAGGGGTCATGAACACAACTTTCCTGTGGACTGAAAAACAAAGGCAGACTCCTGGTGGCTTTGAGGGGCCAGAATGGGAGGCTGTGATCTTGGAGTAGAATCTGAGGCCCATGGGTAGAATTCAGGGGATCTATGAATTTCGATGGAAAAATAATACTCTTTTGTTTTCACTACTCTCCAACTGAAAGTGAGCATTTCATTTGTGAATGCTATTAACAAGCCCTGAGAGTGATAGCAGAATCTACAACTTTATCACTAAGAGAAATCACAGGTAGTTTCAAGTCACATGACAGCTGGGGCAGATCCTCAAAACGTCATTGACATTCAGACAGCTGCTCAAAATCTTCAAAACTATTTGATACGGTTGTTTAATATGTTTTAAAATATGTACATGTATAACTATGTCATCAATTTGGGTTTTCTAAAAGTATTTGATAATTGTATTTCACTGCAATTGGTCTCCTTTGCAAATCTAAGTATTTTATTTTTTTAAAGATAAATTTCTGAAAAGGCTCCGTAAGTTTTACCAGACTGTCAGAGGGGTCCATGGTCCAAACAAGTCCCCTAAGATCCCTGATGTTTAGATATCTCCCCCATTCCCACTGCCCTCTGGGCCTCTCAGAAAGGGGAGTAGAGTAGGGAGCTGGGCACAGTGCACCCCAAGCCAACCCACCCAAGAGGAATAATGAAATCATAGTTTATTTGTGGTTTTGTGAAATTTATTAATAATCTTTGTTTTTTGTATTCTCCCTCTCCTTTCTGCCCCCTGCCCCCGCTCCAGTCACACAGTCCCCTCCAAAGCCACACATGTTGAGACAACCTATTATGTGACCTTCCACATTTGTCTATATGGTCATATTTTCATATACAAACATAAATAGGGGTTTTTCAGCCCTTTCCATGCATAAAGACAGCATTATAAATAAATGGAGAAAAGAGAGATTTTCTGAGATAATATATGTTCATATATAATAAGTTGCAAAAAATGGGACACAAGATATGAAGGTCAATATACTGTTTTCTTCCCATTGACGCCATATTATATTTTCCTTATTATTAAATTCTACTTAAAACAATTTCTAACGACTGTATATATTTCACATAAGACTTCAATAATAGGAGCACCCTTCTAGTTGCTAGATAAGATACTCTCCGATGTGTCTTGAATGAAATAACCCTTGCATTATATATTAGGTTGAACCCTATGAAGTCAATGTTTGTATAAGTTAAAACTGAATATCATCACTTTCACTAATAAATGTTAACTTTATTCTTGGAGTTATAGTTTTGCTACCACTGCTCCATCGGTCCTAATCCAGATTCATACTATTCTACTTACTATAGCTTTGTAATATGTTTTAATCTGATAGAGCAAGTTTGCTCTCATTTTAAAGAAAATATTCTTATTTGTTTGTTCTTCCAGGTACACAGGAGAAGTTTAGAACTATTTCAATAATTTCCTATAAAAGTCCCATTGAAATTTTTCATTAGAACTATTTTAAAATTACAAATAATTTAGAAACAAACCATTATTATTATATTTTTCAGGTTTGCCATTCAGGACCATGATTTGATGTTTTACTTACTAAAGTTTCTTTTTAAGGTTCTCAGTGAAACTCTTCATTTTTTCCCTCATGGTGCTCCCACACATTTTCTGTTACTTTTTTTCTTAGGTGTTTCATACCTTGTTATTTTTACAAATGGAGATTTTTCCTTTTTACTTTCCAGCTTGTAATTACTGACACTTACGTGAAAAACATTTTTGTAATATATTTCTTTGGTATCCAATGACCTTATTTACTATCTCATTTTTAATATAGCACTTGTAATATATTTTTTAGTTTCTAATATTGAATCATAACATCTTCAAATAATGACAAATGGTTTTTTAAAAAATCTTTTCTCCTTTCCATTAAAAAAATCTTGTTTCTAATTTATTACTTATTAAAATGGCCAGAACTTTCAAATCATCAAATTAAAAATAAAAGACTGCATTCTGTTTTTTGCCCATTTTAATGAGAATGCCTTATTGTTTAAATGTAAAGAATGATTTTGGCTGTTAATATAAGCGTTTTATGATCTTATAGAGTGTTCTTCTGCTCCTAATTTATCTTGAGTTTCCTCTTGATAATAATGACTGAATTGCAATTGATTATATCCAAGATCTACTGTATTGAGATGACCATATATTTCCTAAGCAGAGGCAGAGGCAGCAGATCTGCACACTGGCGATATTGGTCTTTGCACCTCCCCCCCATATCACACCACACACTACATAACATCACATTTTACACATGGAGAAATGGAGGCCTCCATGGTGTAAAACTGTTGCCCCAAGCCACACAGCTATTTGTCTGTATCTGACTTATGTTTGATTACTTGTGTGACCCTGGCTAGGACAAGCTCCCATCATGTGACTCAGTCTCCTCATCTGATCTTATTTCTCTTCTATAAACACTCATTTCAGGGGCCAGAAGAGGGCCTGGAAAGGATACTAATCACCCTCATCTTTTCCCTCCCCCTCTTCACCAAAGGGCACAATCCGTGGCAAGGCCCCTGCCCCGAGAGCATCTGCTTGCAGCCAACTCTGACCTAAAAGCCAAGATCAAACGGCTCTAGGAATTCCAGGTCCAGTGACTGGCCTCCCTTGCTCTAAGTAGACTGCAACCTACATTTCCAAATGAGGGAAAGAAGAACCAGCCTTAATCCAGAAATGGTGAGCTTGAGGCCTTGGTTAGCTTCTAGGGCAGAGGGGCAATGAGGGTGCCCTCCCGGCAGGGCTCAGATTCTAGGGAACAGACAGGACCTGCCAGGTGTATATCCAGGGCTTTGCCCAGCGGAAGGATGACAATCCAATCGGCAGGCCGGGAGACCTGACTGCGCTGACATTTAGAGGGTCCTTCTGCGGGCGAGGGCTTCCTGGAGGAGGTGGCCCTCCGGAGGGGTTTGCTTCAGTTAGTTGGGGGACAATAGTCCCTGCAGAGGAAATCACCTTGCTTAAGGTCCTTACTTCACCATCACCCCTTTAAAAAATTGCACTAAATCTAAAAAGAACAGAAGCATGGCTGAGGTTTAAATTTAAGAAGATGCCTTCAGATTTTGTGTATTTGTCCCGACTGACTCTTTTGGTCCCCAACAAGGCCAATTCCTCGCCCTGGCACTGTCAGACTTCGCAGTGAGATATTGGGACGGCGGGGTGGAGGTGGGGGTTGCGCGGTTTCTGCGGGAGGGAGTCTAAAGGGAGGCGGAGCCGGCAGGCTCTGAGGAAATGCTCCCCGGGGCGCCCCGCTCGGGAGACAGCCTGGAGGGGACTGCGGGTACGACCCGGCTTCCCTCGGATAACGCGATCCAGTTGGTACCCGAGGCTGGCGCGCCCTCTCGCGGCCACGCTGGGCACTCTGTCCGCCGAACTTGGAGCATCCTTGGTGGTTCCTGCGTGGGCGGAGCGGGCAGCTGCCCTCTCCGAGTGTTTGAGGGCCAGGAAGAAGACGACTTCATCCGCAGAGATAGGATAAGTGATCTTTCCAAGCATTTCTATCCTGTCCCCTGCTCTCAGATACCCCTCTCTACCTCCTTTGCTGTACCCCGTCCCACTCGTGAATTAGCAAAGCCTCACTGAGGTGTTAATGACTGATTATTACTCCCTTTACCCGTGGCTTAACAATGTATGTCACATCTTTCTTCCATAGTCAAATTTCCAGGATCTGAGCAATGCTGAAGCCTAAGTCTGAGTTAGTGTCGCTGCTTACTTAGGCTCTGATGTTTACTAAATCTCAGTTGGTGTTACTGATTACTTTCTCTCCTTATGCCTCAGCTTCTTCATCTGCGGAATGGGGATAATTGTAGCACCTGTCATAAATTTGGTGTAAGGTAAATGAGTTATGACACGTGTAGCTGACCTGAGGCTCCTCATGTTCCCTTGATGCCTCTCCCTTTTTCTGCACTTCTGCAGTGGGCATGCCTTCACTCCCCACAGCCAGCACCTGCTTCTCACTGTTGTGAGGCTGGCCCCTGCTGCTGGAACCTGCCTAGCCCACATGCCGCAGCCCGAAGTGCAGGAGAAACAGAGAATCTATTTGTTCCTGTATTAGTCAAGGTCATCCAGAGAAATAGAGCCAATAGGATAGATAGGGAGGTGATAGATAGATAGATAGATAGATAGATAGATAGATAGATAGATAGATAGACAGACAGATATAGATAGATAATAAAGAATTGGATCATGTGATTTGGAGGCTGACAAGTCCCAAGATCTGCAGTCAGCCAACTGGAGACATTGGATTGCTGATGGAATAGCCCTCGTCTGAGCACTGAGGCCTGGACCCAGGAGAGCTGATGTTATAGTTCCAATCCAAAAGCAGGAAAAAACCCTGATGTTCCAGCTCAAAGGCAGCCAGGCAAGAGGAGTTCTTTCTACTGGAAGGAGAGTCAGCCCTCTGTCCTATTCAGATCTTTAACTGATTGGATGTGGCCAACACACCTTATGGGGGTCGATCTGCTTCACTCAGTTTATCAATTCATCTAGAAACACCCTCGCAGAAACACCAGAAAGATGTTTGTCCAAATATCTAGGCACCCGGTCAAGTTGACACATAGTATGAACCTTCACAGCTCCCAATGGCAGATCTTAAGTAACAACAGGCAGTTGAATAACAGGAAGACAAACACTGCAGCTTGATTCTGTGCTCTACTCTGCCTCCTTCTCGGCTCAGCCCCATTTCCCCACGCCCCTGCAGGCTTTCTCAGGACTAGCTTTCTGATACATTACTTTCTTGTGATGTATCAGAAAGCTAGTCTCAGAGGTGCTTCTGGGGGCCCAACCCAAGACAACATGCAAAGCACCTAGTCGAGTATCTGAGACATAGTGGGCACTCAAATGTTTTATTACTAATATTATTATTGGAGTTATTTGAGAGGCTTGGAGGCCTTGTCCACAGGGTACCAGGGCTGTGTTCTGATCCCTGCCTCCTTCCCAAGGCGTGGCCCTGAGCTAGGAGCTCCTCACCACCTGTCCTTGCCTGGACGCACACAATTTCAGGTTGGCTAACTCATCCTCCTGCCAGTGCAGGAATCTGCTCTACGATATCCCTAATTCCCATCTGTACCTTAACTAGAACTGCTCCTGTTGCTGGAACAGCCCATTCTTTCTCCAGAACTCTCAGAATATAAACAATTATCGCAAAAAAAAAAAAAAATAGGGCTTGACAGGAGAGATTATTTCGTACTCCTAGTCAAACATGAACTAAAAAAAAAATGAAAAACTAAAAACATAAACAGAAAAAGAGAAGTCGCTCATTTTGCTGCTCATCTCCTGGGCCTGCAGGGACATGCAATGAGCTTAGCTCACCACATCGTCTTCACATAGCACTTCATTGTGTAACATGAAAGAGCCTGGCTGATAACAGGATTGTGTGACCATAATTAGGTGGGTAATTATTTGTCCATGGATGGGTTTAATGAATGGAGCATGGTGAATAGGAGCTATAAATACAGATATTAGGAAAGAATTCCATTAAAAATGAAAAAGCAATTGAAAAGCTTCTGATGGATCACTAGCCATTTAAAGAGATTTTTGTAGCTAAAGTGTTATTGGCGGTTTCCACCTTTTACTGAAAAGGCTTCAACAGTGAAATCAAAGTATCTAAAATTATAGTAGGGCAAGGGCATTAAATTCATAAAAATTCAGTTTTTATGCAGCTTCTGCTAAACTCAGCTGTGACACAAATTAAATTTTAGCTTGTCTACATTGGCATAAAATGAAGACCATTATAAACAAGCGTTTTAGTAAATTCAAAGTGCTATAGATGCGGGTTGAATATAGCAGCCTGTTACTTGTACTATTGGGAAATGGGTTGAATTTTCCAGAATGAAATCTGAATCTACATGAGATACTGATACTCTGTTGCAATTAACCAGATACTCCTTAGATAAAAATTTGTCAGGTTAAATATCATTTCTTTTTTTTCCACATATCCAGCTAATCTTCATATTTGCCCCACCATCACAAACCATACACAAAAAAGGAGTATCCAAAGTTTGCTTATTATTTATGCCATGGATGGCTATCAGTTGCATTAAATAGGCTTCTGGTTCAGGAATCAGCCAAGAGCAAGACTCCTAAGCAGTTGTGAGTATTGAAAAGATGACCTTTTTTTTAAATGCAGATTTGTTATGGTACACATATATATACAATGTAAGTGTATTTTACACTCACCTGTGTATCTCACACATTGTACACTGTAAAGACATACATCAAATATAACGGTGATTATCTTTGATGTAATATGTATGTATGTATGTATGTATTTTTTATGCCTATAGCACCTGGTCTTCCTAGGTGGTCTCCCTCAAATACTAAGCAGGCTCAACCCTGCTTAGCTTCGGGTGTAATCTTTAACATATTAATTTTAAAAAATATTTTATGTATCCAGAGAGCTTTCCTTTTTTGCTCATAAATTATCTCAGATTTTATTGAAGTTTCTAACAAGGGATCTTGAGTTTTGTTTTGTTTTGTTTTTCATTGTTTATTGTTTTCTAACAAGTTTATTTTAGGATAAAAAAATGACCTTTAAGGACCAATGTACAGTTTTCATCTCATAAGTTTTGGTAAGGAATATTGGTGTTACTGCTTAAGTCTAAATATTTCAGATTTTCTATTATGTTTTTTGACCCCGAGTTGTTTTCTAATTTTATTTCATTGTGACCAGAAAAATGTAGTCTATAAAAGTATTCTTTAAAATTTGTTAAATTTCTTCTGTGGCCTAATATATGGTCAATTTTGGAAAGGGTTCTATGTGGACTTGAAAAAAGTGTGTGCTCTGTATAAGGTAAAAGGTCTCTATCTCCCCCTCTCAGTCCAGTCCCCACTCTTTAGTGCAAATGTATGAATAGCATCATCCTGTTATTTGTTCGTTGTTCATCCTGATTCTATTTCTTTTTCTTTCAATCCATTTAATCTATCCTTCTAGTCTATTCTAAGATATAAGGCCCAAAATCTCTATTTCTGATTCTGTGTTCATTTCTCTTTGTAACTCTGTAATTTATGTATCACTTTTTATATTTTGAGACTATATCTCTAAGAGCATACAGGTTCATGTGCTGTATCTTCCTGGTGGACTCTCTCTGATCGGTATGCAATACCTCTCTTTATATTTTTTACTACATTTCTCCTAAAATGCTATTTTGTCTGATATTAGTACTGCTATGTCACCTTTTTGTTATCGTTAGTATTTGCCTGGTTTTTGCCCCTTTCATTTTAATCTTTTAGTATTCTTTGATTTATGTATGTTGTTTATACACAGCAGAAAGCTAGGCTTTGTTTATATAATTGTTGCTTTTGCTATAATCTGAAAATCTCTGTGTAGATAGATTAATGACTATTAGGTGACTGTTGCCTGTTTATTTTTATTATGATTACCACTGTATCGGGTGTATTTCTACCATTTTATTCTGTTTTATATTTACCTGCTTCCTCTTTGCTATTTTTTCTTCCCTGATTTCTGTTAAATTATATTTTCTTTATAATTTATTCTTTTATATTTTCCCTATCTATTTGGAGAGCAAATATTTTATTTTCATTCATTTAATATTTATTTTTATATTTGTAATATACTTCTCATTTTCACATATTTCTTATAAAATTATTAGCAATATCTGTATCCTTCTTCAACAAAATTCATAATTTTTTGATCTTTATGCTCCCTCTTAATTTAGCTTCCTCCCAACTACTACGTTATTCTTATTTAAAATTTTAGTTCTGACTACTCTTAAAATTCAAATTATTTTTATCTTATTCATATAAATCATTACCATTATGACTATGACTTTTATTATGCCATGGTAATTATTGTTATTTAGAGTAAACACATACCATATTCATCACAGCAGTGTACACAAGTCTCCTTCCTTACAAGCAACCAGGTGTGCCATGTCATGGGGGATAAGCACTGAATTGGGACAGGAGTCATGTCTTAAATGAGCGACCTCAAGCCATTGTGGACAAATCAGAATTCTTGGGCTCATGTGACAGATACTCACTCATTTGCAGAAGCTTAAGTCAAGAAGGGAGATCTGTAGCAAACCCCAAGAAGGGCGAGAGCGCAAACACCGTCAGCCTTGCTACTCCATCCTTGCATCTGCGTCATCCTTGCCATTGCTCATGCTGCTTTTTCTCAACAAGACTAGACTGTGGTGGCTCCCCAGCAGCCAGCCCCCAAGGCGTAACCCAGCAAGAAAAGGCCTTGTTGGCTCCGCTCCAGGTTGAAAAGGCCCAGAGAAGAAGTTCAATCGCCCAGCTCTGGGTTCTCGCCTGGTTTCTGACACTCTCCTGGTTTCTGACACTCTCCTGGCTGTTTACTTTCATTTCACTAATAAGTCAGAGTTTTCAATATTATAATCTATTTTATGGCGTTTCTTAATGCAAGTGTGTTGATTAGATTAAATCTAAGCCGTCTGCTCAGTCTTTCTGTTCTTTGTAATCTCCTATTCTGTGTAAATGCCCCGTCTTAATACTCGCTGTGTGCTCCGTCCCACAGCCCTTCTTCTTCACAGGTTTTCAATAACAGTCTAGTTCATTTCTCATCTTTGGCCATTGTCTTTTCTTATAAGAGAAGAAATTCAGGACATTGCTCACCAAACACCTAATGACATTTGCTAATGAGAAGGATAGTTTTGTTGGTGACAAGCAGGTTCTCCCTAACCAAAAATATTTAGATCCCACCCCCTGTGCGTGTTAATGTTCAGTTTCCATCCACATGTCAAAGGATTCTCACTTGCTCCCAGCTGTGCGCCATGTGAAATTGGCTCTATTCCTGCAAATCGTGTTAACAGTGACCTCCTTTTCCATGTTTTGCCCCCATTTTTATTTCTCTCATTTGCTTCTCATTTATCTCTGGTGACTGGAATTTGTCAGTCATATTTTATGGCTTCCGGGTTTGGTGTTATATTTTGAGACTTTTGTCACTTTGGGTTCTACAATGGACTGAATGTTCATGTTCCCCCCAAAACCATATGCAATATTAGGAGGTGGGGGCTTTGGGATTGAGTCATGAGAGTGGAGTCCTCATAAATGGGATTAGTGCCCTTATAAAAGAGACCCCATAAGTTCCCAAGCCCCTTCTGTCATGTGGGAATACAATGAAGAAGACCTCATCAGGCACTGAATTTGCCTTTATCTTCCCAATCTCTAAAACTGTGAAAAATAAATTTTTGTTTTAACAGCCTGAATGGACTAAGACAGGTTATAAAAGATTTCACTCTTGCTTCTATCACTTTTATAGGTTTCCCTTTTTAGATTTAAGTCTGATCCATCTAGGATTTATTTTGATCTAAGAGGAGAGGTATAACTCCAATTCACTCTTTTTAGGTGGCCTCCTAATTGCCAAATATCATTATTTGAATAATCCTCACTTTTTTTTATTTGAAACCTCATTTTTATTTTCTGGCCAATTTCCATATGCATGGGTCTATTTTCTTGATTTTCTTTTTCAAATACATTCCATTGATCTGACTAATCTGCTTAAATAATTACAATTTTATAATATATTTTAGTATTGGGTATTCTTTCCTTCATTATTTCTAGCAATGGTTTCCTAGTTATTCTTGCATGTTTATTCTTTCACATAAACTTTAAAATCAATTAATTTTGATTCCCCTAAAAAAACTCCTATTGGTGTTTTTATTGTAATCACCTTAAATTTATAAATTAACTTGGAAATGTTTTTATGATGTCAAATTCTTCTAAGAACATGGTCTACCGACAGTGTAGTGGTTATCAGAGGGGAAGGGGGGAAGGAGAGGTAAAAAAGAGTAAAAGGGGTCAAATATATGGTAATGAAAGGAGATTTGACTTTGGGTGGTGAACATACAATGCAATATACAGATGATGTACTATAAAATGGTACACTTGAAACCTATATAATTTTATTAACCAATGTCACCCCAATAAATTTAATTTAAAAAATAAGAACATGGTCTGTCTTTTCATGTGTTCAAATTTTCTCTGTACCTCTCAGAAGCATTTTGCAGTCTTATTCATATAGTCTTTTCACATTACATTATATCTTTTATCTTTTTTATTGACGTGGTAAATAAGGCCTCTTCTTCTACTGCATCTTCTAACTTGCTGCTACTTGGAGGTTATTTTGTTCCATATGTTAATTTTGTACCTGCCACTTTACTGACTGTTTCTATACCTACAATATTTTTTTGTTTGATTTTCTTGGGTTTTCTGGTTATACAATTGTATACCATCTCCAAAATATTGATGACTTTACCTCCTACTTTCTAATTTTTTAATTCCTAAAATTGTTCTCCTATCTAACTGCATTGACCTTCAGAAGAACATTAAATAGTGCTAGTGGATGCCTTGTCTCCTCCCTAACTTAAATGAAGATGCTTCCAGTTTTTCCCATGAAGCCTGATGCTCATGTCTGGGTCGAGATGGATGCACTTTGTTTTGTTAAAGATGTGCCCAGCTATTCCTTTTTACTCAATTTTAAATTGATTTTTAGTTTAAAATGCATACTTTCTTTCTGGTTAAGAAAGAATACATCACATTTATTTTACCAGAACTTTAGATTTGGGAGTAGATCGCCCTTAGTTTAATATCCATCTACCAAACTGTAGGATCTTCATAACCTCATTGAGTCTCAGATAACTCATTGATAAAATGGAGATAATACTTCCCTCACAGGATACTGAGAAGTCTAATTGAAAATAAATGTAAAGCACTGCCTGGCACACAGTAAATGCTTCATAAGTGGCAATTCCTTCAATTCTCAGTAACAACGCAGTCCTCTCTGGGTTTTCTTCTAAATGTGATCATAATAATAATTTTCCTTGCATCCATAGTTTAAACTCTATTTATCTCAAACAAATTATATACATGTTTTAATACATATAATAATTATTAATATAATTAACAAAATATAATTGTATTTATATGTTTGCAAATTGTGAAATTGTTTTAATTGGTCTTACCCATCTTAAATTTGGGGATTTTAAAACATGTTTCCATCGCCGCATTTTTTCTATATCTTCGAACATTTACTGTGTTGATGTTTGGGTGTGGGTAGGGAATTCTCACTCAAGATGGGAGTTAGGGCTCTGGTTGAATTCTGGACCACCTTGAAAACATGTTGACCTTGCAGTACTTTTACTCAGCACAAGAGGACAGCATTGCAAAAGGAACGAGCAAGGCTTTTCTGCAGCTCATGAAATGTTAATCTGATTGGAGCCTTGGGTTAAAACACTTTTCAAGAAATTCGGTCTTTACCGTTTCAGCCTTTTTCAGAGGTCTGTTTATAAAATAGTTGTGTATAAAAAAACACATAGTAAGCCCTCAGTAAATGGCATGAGTTAGCGCAGCTAACTCCCCCACCTCCCTTATGTCTTTACACAGAGGCTATCCTTGACCCCCCGCTATAAAAATGCAGCCTGCCCACTTGCCTCTCCCTCCCAATCCCCATTACCATGTTCAACTTCTTTTCCATACCATTTATCAAGTCCAACATATTAGAT